>NC_138793.1:4278875-4878875 GCF_965178545.1 Coloeus monedula | reverse complement strand
CTTCCTGGAAAAGACCTGAAGACATCCGAGCATTTAATTTCTCCTTTTAAATATTTCGGTTTTGATCATCATAGCCTCCCTAATACGAGGTTTCACAGCCTCACATTAACATGATCTCACCAGGTTCTGCTCATCCTTATGTGTGCCAGACCAACTGATTTGGACAAAGCCTTGCTTTAGGCACTGTGAAACTCTCCAGGCAGCCTGAGTTGCACATCCACAGGTTCACAGCAGGTTTCCAACAGTGCAGCTATGCACGCAGCCAGGAGGGCCAGGCAGAGCAGGGATTGTGTTTTGAGATGTGTTTGTTGGATTTTACTAATCAGGATGGAAATTCAGACTTCGCAGGAGTGTGATCATGTCTGCCTTTGGTGGCTGCACTTCACCAAGGACTTGAAGGTTCTGGTCAAGGACTGCCTTGCCAAACCAAAACTTGAGTCACGGGAACTGCAAGCAGCTGACCCTGCTTCACTGTGTTTTAGGAGCAGCACTGTCCCCATGCACAGGCATAATCAGCTCCTGTGCCAGGCCCCAGGCTTGGAAAACTTGGGATGTAGCCCAAATAAACCACCATTCTTTAAAATGTAAACAGAGTTTTTTCAGCTGCTTAGTCAAGAAGGAAAAAAAAAACCTAAATGTAACTGCCTGGGAGATGTCTGCTTGTCTCTGCAGGCAAACTCAAGCAGTGGGAATTAGCCCTGGCTTGCTGGGGGCTGGGGAAGGGGGAGGACAAATCCTGCATCATGCCCTACTTCCATGCTCTGTGCATATCCCTGCCCACGTGCTGGGATGGAAATGCAAACCACACATCAGCTACTGGACGATGCTCACACAAGGATGCTGAGAGTGGAAATGAAAAACTAACCTGTATAGGTGTAATTTTCACCAATGGCCCAGTATGTCCAGTCAGAAATAGCATTTGTCTCTGCGAGGGATGCCCACTGGGAAAGGTCCCTGGTGTAACATCCCCTCCCATCCAGCTCTCCTACCTTCCAGGCTATGTTTGGGCACACACAGATACGCTGTTACTGTTGGATGTCTTTTCAATAGCTGCTCCTAAAATTTTACTGAACACAACACAGAAATCTGTGAGGACTTTTTAAAGTCTCAGTTGCCTTTTCCTGCAGAATTCTAGTGTGGGCAGAAAGAACCACGACAAGGCAGCACAGCATCCTCCTGCCCTGAGAGCTGCTGTCCTTAAGGACCTGGAACCCAGCAGGGGTGGGTGCTGAAGCCAGAAGAGCAAGGCCACCAGTGCAGATGAGCAAAATAGATCCTTAACGTGTCTTTTGTGCTGTGTTCTGTAGCTTCTTTGCTGATAGCACTCAAGCTATCCAGCACAAAGCCAGCTTGTTAATGTCTGTATAAAATGCAGTCACTGCACATTCTAAGGTGCAGCCAGACCCTGGCTGAGGTACTGGCAGCGTTTGATGAGTAGGATTAGTCCATTCCAGAAATTGCAGGACATTCCAACCCCTGCCCTACATGTTTGGGAGAACCCTGGAGTGTTTAAAGGAAAGCTGAAGGAATCAGCAAGAAGGTGGCTGCAGTTATACCTGAAAGGGTGCACACACCTGCTGTTAGGGAGATTTCATAAGGAGGGACTATGGGTCTGGACATAGCACCCTTCAGAACTGAATTCATGCTGTAACATTACCTGAAAGTGCCTGTTGGTCATGAAGAGTGGGACACAGATCCCCACTTCTCCTCGCCTTCTTTTCTGCCTGAAAAAGGAGATTCCTCTGGTAGAGTTGGGGGATGCCAAAGACACGTCCTCTGTGTGTGTGCTTGGGCTACATGTGACCCTCGTGTCACACTCCTGGATCCCTGCCCATCTCCAAGGTGTTTCCAGCCCCGTACAGCATCCCCTCTCTGTGCCACACTCCTGTGAGCCAGGTGCAGTCAGAGGCCCTGAGCTGGGGGATGGACCAGCTGGGGATGTGCAAGAGGCAGGGCCACACTCCCTCACAGACTGTACAGTTTTCTGGGAAGCTCTTTCAAGAGGACCTGGAGTCACAACAGGATTTGTACAAAATTGGTTTGTAATCAAGATGGAAAGACATTTGTGTGGTCTTCTGTATCCAACTACAAACAACTTAGATCCATTTAAAGCTGGAAACCTGGCCTGGACCTCAGTGCCAGCACATGGTGCCATGTATTTTCTGTGTATGTCTGTGGCATGACCTCACACATCAGGGATGAAGGGAATTCAGAGACTGCATTCAGACTTGCAGGTTTTAGAAACTGAAATTTTGATCCTCAGTGGCAACAAGAACAGCAGGAAAAAACAGGCTATTTATTCAAATATGTTCAAATAATACTTTCACATGGAAAATATTGTAGCATTTGCTGAGCAATTTAGGCACTGTGTAAATATAAACTTCTCAGAAATGTTCCTTATTCATTCTGTCATGCACATTCTTACTGCAGTTTATTCCCATTTCCAGCAGATGTCTTCAGTGCCCTAGGAATGATCAGGAGAGCTCTGATTTTATATTGCTTATCCAACAAGTTGAAAGAGAAAAGAGCAGGTTTTCCTCTGCCTGTTTAATGCACAGGGTAAATCCCCTTTGTTGTACAGCCTCATACCAGTGTTACCCAGTAAAGGATCAGGCTCAGGCTCAGGCCGATTATACATTTTCTAGATGTATAAGAGCAGCTGCAGACAGACACCCATCAGGTCAAACATGCCTGTACAGCTGGGTTTCAATGCTATAAATATGTTGTACTAAGGAATTGGGGATTGTTTGTCCTGCTTTTGTTAATATTGTTTCCTAAAATAATACAATGGGCTCTGCATGGAATAAATCAGCCTCATATAACAAGGTGACAAGTTACATCCCCATCTGGTCCATCCCACAGCACAAACCCACAGCTCAGGTCCTCTGACTGCAAGGATTTTCCATTTTATATCATTTACTTGCACCAGTGGCTCAAAAAACCCAGTATAAATCAAATCTGCATCCTCAAGAAAGATAATTTGGTTTAGCAATGTGTATTTTAACATGGAGAGTTGAGCAAGGATTTAAAAAAGAATCCTGTGGGGTTTTTCCCCACCAAATAAGCTACAACAGGGACATAAATATTACTTGCTGAATTTTTAATGCTGTAGCTATGACTGAATTCATTTAGAGAACTAATCAGCTCGATGCTGTCCCTATCAAAGCCAGTGGGATGAGACCTGTGAGATTCCAGTTTGAGTTGAGCTTGCCATCTTAATGAAAATAAGGGCAGAAGCTTGCAACAATTACCCTTTTATTTTCCTGTTTTGCAGGTTGATTAGTGAACAGAACACTGTAATGACTTTATCCACTGCTGACATGTTGAACAAAACACAGATCAAAGATCTCATATGAATCATATTATGTATGCTTTATTAAGTTAAACCACAACCTCAGGGAATGTGCTGCAAGAAATACAGTATTGAAATGAGCCATGTAATATGTGAATGGTGAGAACTGGCAAGAGCAAGTGTGGTGCAGGACAGCCAGTGGCATCCAGCACGTTCGGGTGAGTGGTTCCAGACTGATCGTTCAAGTGAGACCTTAAAGATGATTCCCTCTGTCAATCCCCTGTCCTGTGCCTGTGCTGAGCCTGGGCACTGCCCTCTCTAGTGCCACCCTGCACAAACACACCACTGCTCTGTGGGTTCAGCATCCCCTGGCAATCAGACTTCAGGATGGCACTCATTTTTACAGCCCACTATGCAACACCATTTCCCAGCTGATCTTCAGATGGAGCAACCTCCGCTCTACTCACCAGGTGAGGACGAGCCAGAAGGGCTGGATCTGCAGCCTCCTCTGAATCCAGGCACTTGCTGGGTTTGGGGGTCACTTCTTTCCCTGGGATGCCCTTACCAGAGGCAATTATTCAAATGCACATGGAGAGAATGATCAAGAAAATAGCAGAAAATTCTTACAATGGCCACATTCAGTGTTGGTTCATGCTCTGAGTTACCTGATGGGAAAACAAGGAAAATTTATATTATTGTCTCTCAAATCCTTGTCTTTTTATGGAGTTTTCCTGTCTGGGCCTTAGCAGAGGGCATTCAGAACATGATTCTGTGCATGTCCATTGCTTTGGAGCAGGTATGATATGAGACACAGCTGTGAGCCATGCAGGCAAAGCTTCCAGCTCAGCTGCTGTTAATTAGGATTCCGCTATAAATTTGGTAAATTGAGAATTAAATGCCTAAGAACCATAAGTCCTTAAACCAAATGGCAGTATTATGGCAATGGACAAATAATTTCATTTTTCCTTTCTACAGCAGAAATGGTTCAGAAACTCACAGGGATGCTTTTGTACAAGCAAAGAGATACTTGGTGAGTCACAGGAGACTTGGTTGGTTTTTTTTGGTTTTTTTTTTACAGAGGGAAAATATTTCTAATATGAAATGCAGACACTAGAAGGAAAAAACAGCAGCAGAGAAACAGAAAAATAATCTGTCAAATCAAACTGATTTAGAAAAACATTTCACTTATCATCATCTCTCTTCTGTGTTAGCAACAGAAGAAATGTTTTCTCCTAGAAGCCTCTGGAAAACATCATGGATCTACCAGGGCTCCAGGCCACAGAATGCCTGTCACAACAGAAGATACCCCAGTGACCACTCAGCAAACTTTGCACAGCAGCATTTACAAATGTTTGTTTATTATCTTATCACCTGGCTGGCCCAAGGAGAGAAATCCTTATCACAGATAATGCATCCAGCATCTCTGCCATCTCACTGTGTTCTTCCAAGGCAGGAAGATGCTGCATCATGTCCTGCTGCACGACACGGTGAGCCCCAGCTCTCCATGGGGGAAATGTATTTACACAGATTACCCAGCAGACAGGCACAACAGGACTGTACTGCAACCTGCAGCTTGTCAGGGAGATGATGTTTGGCAGGGACACAGCCAATGTCTGGCAGAACATAGCACGTTTCCAGCTCTGGCAAAGGCAGAGGTGCTTCCAGCAGGGAGCAGGAGGATGGAGCAGGACTGGCAGAGCCCCTGGGCTGGGCAGGAGGGGCAGATTGCAGGAGCTGTGGGCATGGGAGGCCCAGGTGCTTCACACCTGTGGCTCTAAGAGCAAACCTGCCCCAGAGAAATGCTCACCTTCTACCCCCCAACCCCTCAGCACTCACAGTAAAACAGGCTTTCCTTCAGCACTTTTCCCAGTTCTTTTGGGCTAAATGTAGCACCTCAGCCTGGTCCCTGTGCAAGAAAAAGCAGCTCTTCCAGACAGATCAAAGCCCTCCTAATCTGTGAAGGAAAAGAAGCAAGTCCCCACAGCTGCAGCCCTCCCTCAGTCAGAGACCTCATACCCCAAACCACAACCCTCTGCCCCTTTCAGTAACTGGGAGCTGCTGGTCCTAAACTAACAAGTGTCAGTGGCATCTCTAAATTGAATCCCATTTAATCCCTGGCTGCCCAGTTTGAATGGTGGTATCTGTATCAAGCATTAAACACCATGAGGCTTCAGAAGCTGAAAGAGTAAAGAGTCTTCCTTTGATTTTTTAGATTATGCTTTAGTTGAGACAGTTTCAAAGCTTTTACCAGCTATGCAGGCTGTTCCTTCCTACATGAAAGCTGATCTTACATGATGGCAGGTGTAGGAGCTTTCAAGAGACAGGACAATCACTATGAAGGCTGTCAATGCTTGTTCCTTCCCTTTTTTTCCTCATCTTGCCCAAAATGCCTGCAGTTCCCGTAAGTGAGAAGAAAGGTTTCTATATGTGAAGGGTTAATCCAGATGTGATAAGTCCACCTGGAATTTCTCTGTCACTCCCTGAGGGGGATGAAAGTGGACTTGACCCATATTCTTCAGAAGGTAAAAAATTAATTTTCCAGAGAATAACAATGATGATTGAGTATTGCAGGGACTCTGGAACCCCTTCAGAGAAAGGCTGGGAGCTGTTCCAAACACACACATGAATCAACAGAAAACATGCTTCAAATGCTACTCCATCATTACTCTTGGGCAGAGATACACAATTCAGGTTTTTTTCCTACATTCATCCTCTAACTCTTCCTCACCTGCACTGTTCTCCCAGCACCTTCCAGTTCCTGCCCAGTGCTGATGGGGAGGTGACAGAGCCAGGCCAGGCAAACTCAGGAGCAATGGCTGGGGTAGGGTAAGCTGGGCACCATCAATCTGCAGGGCTGGACTGTGCAGATAAAGCAACACTCGCAGTCACGCTCCAGCCTCTCACAGGAGAACACGGGCATGTTTGCCTAGGTGTCACAAATGACTTGGGAGAAAGGTACTTAGAGTGTGTGGATTGTTCTGGCTCTTTCTGCAGTGGAACAAAGCACTGGCTCACATCAGGGGACCCCAGTGCTGCTGGGGGAGAAACTGCCGCACAGTTCTCCTGGAACTGGGCGGGTGTGCTGGCAATCGTAGCCAAACTAGGAGAATCTTTCCTGACAAAACCCAGTCAGGAGGAACCAGTGAGCTCACAAAAAATGAGAGGGGAAGCACAAAATGGAAGATGAGGTGAGAACCAGGGATACTGAGGATCCAAGGTAGATTTTTGCATTTCATGCAGATGGTGCACAAAGGCAACCTGCCACATCCTGCTCTGTGGTAGAGTGTGTGACAGGGCACTGCAGATGGCACAGTGGGAAAGCTGGTAAAGGCAGAGCTTTAGTGGTAATCACAGAGAATTTGCAAAAGGCTATGGCTGTTTGCTTTCAGCCTCATACTGACCCTGTGATTAGGGATGCACTGATCATTATCTGCTTATTAAGGCTTGAAAACAGAGGGCAGAAATTTACTCTGCTCCTCTATACACTCAGCAGCTTTCCTATGAGCTTTGAGATTATAGAGCAGATTTGGTAACTACTGAAGTGAGAGCTTCCAGGAACATCACAGGCTTTGGAGTGTGTCCTTCATGACTGGAATGAACCAAAGCCAACACTCCCTCTTTAGATATTAAAATGAAGTTCATTCACTTCTTTCCCTCATGCAGGGAGACCTTTAAAGCCATATACTCAAGTAAAGACTGGAAATGACTGTAGGCTTTGGTAACCATCACCAGTTCTTCCAAAGACATGGAGCCCTGGGTTAAGACCAAGGCCCAAGAGAGTGGGATTCAAAACTCAGTCATGTCCTCCTGCTTTCTATAAGCTAATCTGGTGATGACTGCTTTGGTTTCTATTTTAAGATTATTCCATTAGAGAATTCTAATTTCTGGAAGGAGCTGTCTCTCTGAGGATCACTTGTGTGGCAGTCTAGTCCTGAAGTTCTGGAAACTAGTTTCTCTTCATATCAAAATACACTTCCCTAAACACTTAGTGAAAGGTGTTTCTTTAATGTTTTGAATTTCCTAGACTGTGACATTCAAAATTTTATATCTACGTTGTTAATGTTCTGTAAAGCAGCAAGCAGCAGTTTTAATAACCTCAATTTACTCTGTAATAGACAAAGTAAATTCTTTGTATATCCCACAGTGACCAAAATGGAAAATAAGACCTCAAATTTTCCTCTTAAGCAGTTCCAAGTTAGTTCCCTAATGTGACCATAATACTAGAATAAAACATAGAGGCCAAGGATAATGCTATGCTCAACATTTTATTTATATTTTTGTGTAAACATAATTTGCTTTTTGCTTTGTAGGCACAATATAACAAAAGCTCTAAAGCAACAAATACAATTAAACAGTGTTTCAGTTCACTTCAATCAGGCTTAAGTTAAAGAAGCTTTCACAGTTCCTTTAAGGCAAATTGAGAAATAATTGGTTTCACTTGAAGAAACTATCCAATTGTCTCAGAGTTGTTTAAACAACACTGTCAGTAGTAAGCACAAACCTTCATTTCTGCTACAGTAAGACTTGGTCAGTGACAAGCCTTGGCTTCACCAGTTTGAACAGCACCACCTCCACCCCTTCCAGCGTGATACTACTGCTTGTGGTCTCCTGAAAGGTGCTTAGGGCTTGTGGGCCAAATTCTGCTAGCACACATCCTGCTTCCAGAATGGATGCCTGGAAAACTTCCATTCATTTCAGTAGCAACCTCCCTACATGCCATATTGATACCAGCAAAACACAGAGCAGAGTTTGGCTTGCTGATGGTCACACTCAGCTATGTTGCACCCAGGTACTTCCAGAAGTATTCCTTTGTACTCACTGCAATTACCTGAAATTCTGCTGATCAGAAAATGGCCCTAAAATTGGTATGAATTAGCATGAAGAGTATTTTTTGCCTTGCTAACAAAACCAGAAGGAACTAGCCAAAATTATGTGATTGTTGTCCCTGTGGTGTCTGTGGCCGTGACCAAGATCACCCATACTTGTCTTGCAGGGTAATTTAGAAGTAGAGCCCACCAGACTGTGGTTTAGAACAGAAGAATGGGTTTGCTATTCTGCTTGCCCTACTAATTTAAGGCCTTGAGAATGCCACTTACTGCCAGCTCGAAGGTCACCAGCAATATTGCTCACTTTGGCGTCAAATCAAAATTCCTAGTTATGTTAAGGTCTGTTGCAGGACAACATCATTACACTAGCTGCAAAACAAAATTGGGCATGTTTCCTACTGCTGTCAGCTGATGAGTCATGAAAACTTAATGGCCCTACTTAAAAGTCCAACTGGCAAGCCCAATAAATGGAAAACTCTCACTGAATACATATTTTCTTCTGTGGATAAGGTCCCTGTTTGGGCCTGAAATGGCACTGGAAGTGTAGGCAAGCTTGACAAGAACCTCAACTAAAATGAAGAGAAAAAAATGAAGTTCTGGTTGGATTAATAGTTCAAAAGCTTTTTGGCATTTTTCTCCACAGTTATTTCTTGCTGTTATTTTTGAATTTGTTCAACCCAAGGGAAACTCCTTCAGAATGAACCATCTACACAAGTATCTGACAATGATTTCATGAGTACAGTGTAAAGAGATGGACATTAATACTCAGGCAGCATAACCAAACAAACAGAAAAAACGTAATGAGACTCTTCTAAAACCACACATAAAAGTCATCCTGACCCAGAAGTGCTCTCACGCTGAGAAAAGCCTGAGAAGCCCACCCTTTTCATTTTTCTGTATTAATTTTTAACTTCTATCACAACATGCTACTTATAGATTTAGGTGAACAACTAGTCATGTCTGGGTAAATACTTCCTTTCGAAAAGAATATTAATTTGAAGCTGTAGGCATTATGCAAGGTCTCTGCCAGTCCTTCAACATTTCTACTGTACATGACTGCAGTAATTTCAAAAAAACTGTTTTAACAAGACAGTTGAGGACCTGAGTAGCTGCTGTTTGGACAGGTGAAGGATGTGGAAAAAAGATTTACTTTTTTCATGTTTAAATATAGTTTCCACTAGTGGGAGGTAGATAAAATTAGCTGGTCTTTGAATACTTGATCCTGTAAATAATTATAAATATAACTGTACAAATGGAGCAGAGCTTTTGATAGAACAACTCACCTAGATAAAAGTTATCGCTGTGCATGATTTATGGTGGGATTGAGGCCAAACCTCATTTTTTACAGGGTTAACTTCTGCAGGAGTTCAGCTCCAGCCTGACAGTTGACCACACATTAGCGATTTCAGAGCAATAAACTCCATCATCAAATTTCTTTCCACATCCTGGTAAGTGATCCTTACCAATGCTACTTAAAAATGATATTTCAAATTGGTTTGAATTTGACATACAAGTCGATGTGTCCTTACCAGAAGATGTTGATCAAAGGCTCTCAATTAATGATTTCTTGCACAATTTCAGATTCCATGATTCTAGATGAGGTACTTTTGAAAAGGAAGATAGGATTCCTTGTGAAATTATGAAGTATGACTGAGGAAAATGAAAAGTCATCTTTGTTGCAACTTTTATTTGTGGTTCATTAAAGAAAAATTGTTTTAACACTGAAAGTCCAGAAATACAAAATTATCCCTCCAGTTACCAGAATCTTTCAGACAGCAAGTGGGGATTTTTTTTTACTGTTTCCAACTTGGAAAAAAAGCCCAAACCTCCCAAATAACTTTATGCAAGATGTTGGAATTTGCATGAGAAAGATGTCCATCTAAAATTACACAGTAAGTTAATAAGGCTTTCAAACAAGAACAGAAAAATCCATGGGACTCCTACAGGGAAACTGGGTATTACACAGCAATGTTGTAATACTGCACTGAATGAGAATGGCACTTGAGTTCAAAACAACAATGATCAACAGCTCATAGCTCAGCTGACTGCAAACAAATACAACACACACTGTACTACAGCATTTGTTCACTGATGCACAGAAGAGACTTCCCAGTCTTGTTCCCTTCTCCTTCACGACTCCTCCTGCCTCCCCCACCTCTGGCTGCTACTGGATGAAGGGCATGCGCTCCTTGTTCTCATTGTCCCCTTCGTGGTCCTCTTCCTCCTCTCCAGCCTCGCTCGTCTCCGTGCTGTCGTTGGCCATCTGCACCATGAAAGACGAAGGACATCAGAGCACCTTTCTCACCCTTTGATTCCTCCTTATTTCAGTTTGGTTCATTTGACAAAGCGACTTTGGAAACTCAAGAAGACAGGGTTGCCACACGAAAATCAGCATTCTGTCTGTGCAAAGCCTTTGCTGGCACTACATCACTTCCAGCTAAACCTGCAAGCTGTTCCCCCACGGCTCACAGCTCTATTTCCTAACAGAAAGCTGCTTGTAGGACAGCTGCACACGTGGACTCTGCTCTGTGCACTTACTGATAGTAAGGTTCTCAGATAGGAAACACAGCTGAGTAGGAAGTTTACAGAATGTGGGACCTCTGGTTTACAACTCCTGTATCTGCTCTTCCAGGAGCAGGTAAATGCATGGCCCCATCTGAGGCACAGTGTGAAAACTCAGGGGGCGATTTCCTTTCTTTTGTAAACTAAAACCCCAGTGAAACTTTACAGAGCAGTGGATATGTAGATACTGGCAAAATACACCCACGACAGAGTGCAGATCCCAGATCATACAGGAGTGGGAAGAAACCGCATTTTCATATTTTACTGAAGATGCCTGCACAGGCAGTAGGCAATTGCAGAAATCAATTAATTCAGACCAGCATTTAAGGAGTACACTGTGGGTTTTTTTCACATGGAAATATTTATTACAAGCTGTGTAAAGGTGCAGGACCCTCCAGCACTTCACCCCGTCAGTGTGACAGGTCTGTGGAGGCACAAGAGTCTGGTTCACTGGATGGGGGTAGTGTTTAACAGCACAGATTAGTGTGACTGGATTCTCTCACACACCCACGTTACCTCTCACAGGACACAAGTATTAGCTTACAACTGTTTCAAAACCAACCCATTTACTTTTAAAAGAGAAATGCGGTGATGTTCCTTCCTTGTTTGCTTATTAACCTTTGCTGGAAATAAAAATCTCAAACACAACCAGATTTTTATGCAGAAAAGTATTGTTCTGAAGTTACCCATATTTTTGAGTTAACACCCTTTCATAAAAGTGTACTGTTCCACATGTGAGGTTCTCAAAGCCTTCCTTTTCCTTGCAGAGATTTTGTATGAGATTTGGGGTGGTTTTAGAGCAAGAGCTTAACTGTAAGTCCAGGTTCTTTTCTGTTCTTTTGAAATGGGAGATATCTCAGGTCTGAAAGTGAACTTCATACATCAGTACTGATTTAAAGTCAGTTTTGCATTACCTTCTTTACTGCTCTTTCCTATACCACCAGTGAATGCTCAGGCGTGAGCCCGGCTTTCATTTACCACTGCTCTCTGAAAGGTTTCTGTACCATGTTAGCATGTGCTCCAGTAAGTGCTCCAAATCCAGTGCTCCATCACTGCTATCTTCCTTCAGGACATTTCTAGAAATATTTACATATTATACTTCATGTATTATAAAAACCAGTAAACTAAATTCCTACCAAAAGTGCACTCTAACTTTAGTGTGGGAATCAGAAAGCACTTCTATGCACGTTAAAGTAATATTGACTGGGTTTTTTCCTGTTGAATCCACTTACTCATTCAGGAATTTTTTAGTGTGAGAAATGTCTGTTTGTTTTCCATCACAAGGACAGAAAGACACATGGCAGTTTTACCCAGATCCAACACTTGCAGGCACATTTTTGGAGAAGGAGATAGCCATTCAGTATAGAATAGTAACTACTGGCATTTCAGGAAGTACATTACACTTTGAGTTAAATACACAAATTATGGTTACTGGTGGTATTTGGGTGCTTTGGATTTAGAAGAAATTGGTGTCAAAACAGCATTGCAAAGGACAGAAGTCACTGCCAGGCTGTACTGTGCCTGGCTGTACATCATGTCTGCAGTGCTTTGCACTCACCAGGGGAGTGGGTGCTTTCTCCACATCCAGAATGAGTTTGCCTATATTTCCTCGGTCATGGATTCTCTGCATGGCCTCCTTCACCTGAAAGAAAGATCACTATTGATAATTTTCAGTGACACCCTAGGAGAAGCCTGAATCCCTCCCTTCCAAAACCAGCAACATGTTTAAGGCGTGCTATGTGCAAGGTCACTCAAAGAGCTGCTTGAGAAAAGACTGATAGTTAAACATTTTTTTAGTGAATTTATAAGGCCTGGCTTTTGCACTGTGTTTGCCAAAATGGGATGTGAGTCCTGAAGTCAGTCTCTGAACAGCATAACACGTCCATACCATTAATGCAGAACCAAAGTGATGGATAGCTGAGGTGCAGAGAGAGAAATACAGGCTCAGGGAGGTAATCCTAGAAGGTTGTCCATTGCATTTTATCTTTGCAGAATATTTATCAAGACATCCTACTTTCACTGAAAGTATGAAATGTTTTTCTAATTGACCTATGATATTTTTCAATTAATTTCTTACAGGTTACCACAGAGGAAATGCTGTGTCCAGGCAATGGCTGTGATCAGTGCAATACTGTGGGTCCTGCTGCCTAAGCAAACATTTATTTCTTTCTTCGTCTCACTTTTTTTTAGCAACTGTTAAATAAGTGGTGTCCTACTGATACCACCAAGACCATCTGTTTAACAGCTGGCTGCAATTAGCAGTGAGAAAGGCACAAGAACCTCTTCTTTCAAGTGCACTGGAGAGAAGCTTATTTTGATGTATGATGTTTCAGAACTCAAGAGACCTCATTGTTGATGAATTGAATTTGTGTGTGTGTTGCACTGAATGTGTAATATGCAGCACACAGACCACTGTTGAGTCACTGGCACAGGCTGCCCACAGAAGCTGTGGCTGCCCCTGGATCCCTGGAAGTGTCCAAGGCCAGGTTGGACAGGGCTTGGTGCAGCCTGGGATTCTGGAAGGTTCCCTGTCCATGGCAGGGGGTTGGAACTGGATGAGCTTTAAGGTCTCTTCCAATCTATGATTCTATAAATCACTGAAAATTGGAAGATGTCAAAGAGTTTCCTCACTTTCACAGTGGGAAACTTCAGGAACTGAAAATGTGCCCATAAAGTCTGTTCCATATCCTCATCACAGTGCTCTTTGCCAGCGTAACAGGGTTGGTCAAGACAAAAATGAGTTTTATGTTAATAGGATTTAGCACCTGTGACATAGTTTGTTGAATATTTTAAGAATAACGGCACGTAAGTTTGAAAGAAAATGTTGAGTTGGGACCTGAGGAGTCCCACAGTACATTTAAAAGCCTGAATTGGGGTCCAGGCCCCCAGAATAGTCCCTGAATGTCTAATACAGAAGGAGTTATGTGATTTTAAAGGTAATACAACATTCAACTTCCAAATAAATTTAATGGATGCTGGGCACAGCACAAAATGTCTTTCCCATCTGTTGGCCTTACTTGGGAAGCTGACTGCAGTGAACTCAATATTACTCCTTGAGTTTTGCAGAGATGTTCCCTCAATTATTAAATACCGGACTTAAGAAAAATTCTATTAGAACAAAAGAAAAATTGCACTGCAAACACAATGACTTTCTAATTTAGGGCATTATGGTAAATTCACCTCAGAAAACACAATCTTATGAATCCCACTGGATAGCAGGCTGACCTCTAAACGTAGTCCACAAAATCACAATACCCTTTATGAAGCTACCTTAGAGCATAAACAACACCCAACTATCCTGTCAGACTAGTTCTGTACTATGGATACTAGTCCTTTAAGAATATCCAACAAAGATGCTGGAGAAGCAGCAGCTGTATAATTTTTTATGGCTGTTATTAACCAAATCAAGCTTTTAGGAGGTTACAGCACAGCATAAATAATTGGAGAAATAAAGAATTGGAGAAATCAGCAAACACACTTACCCATCCACTGAAATTTATAACCAGAACATCATGTGGAAAGCAGGGTATGCAACATTTATTTTAATTTGCACCATATCATATTTAGCAAGGCAAATTTGAGAAAATGTGCTTTCCCTGCTTTTTTCACATACACAATATCAAATTTTAAGCCCCTGGAGAAAGGTTCAGGAGTTGTTTCCAAGACACTTGTAAGTAACTTGCAAATGCAAACAGCAGGCAGAGGCAAAGGGAACAATAAAACTTATAACAATAATAGTGGCTATGGAATCCAGATGGAGCTATTAAAATATATAAAAACATTGAAAAAAATTTGAAGAGCTGATACAACATCTGTGCCTTTTAGTGTTATTTGCAACTTACCTATCCAGTCAGTCACATTCTGTACTAGTGCAATGCCATTCAGCACACGATGTCTGAGTTGAGAGACCATGAGCTATTTTAGAAATGAGTAATTTTTATGTTTATGGCTGCTAACAGTCCACTTGTTCAACCAAGACTGCAACTACTTGTTTCCCAAGGTGCCTGACTATTAAAACCATTCCCTCTTTCCCTCTTCTCCTATAGGGGACAGAGTATTAAAAACCTTCTTTGCTGTGCAAGTATGGTTCAGTTGCTCTGCACAGACTATATGGAAGAGTTTACTTTTTTTCTGTGCCTTTCACAGAGGGAGGAGCTTCCATGAGTTTGTGCCTCAGTGTTTGCACATTGCTGATGAAGACAGTGCATCCCTCTGAGCTGGGTTAAAGCCAGACCTGGGCTTAATTGGTAGTACAGGGAGGCAAGTGGAAATTCAGGAATTTACTGGAGGTTCCCTGAAGTGGTTGAATTTTGATTGAAAATAAACATCCCTTCCAGCAGCAAAATCACAAGGGTTTCCCTCTTCTTACAGCATTCTACCCCTAAATCCCTCTTCACCAATTATTCCATATTGGTTGCTATTTGCATTTGTCAGCTCAAAGCCAAGTAAATGGATTTTACTTTTGTTTATATGGATGAGTTAATTGGAATTATTCTTGTGCAGAGTCATCAACAGAGGGCTCTTGGACAGGAAACAGTGCAAAGGAGTGTTTATTGATAGAAGAGTTTCCACTGGAAAAAAGGACAAAACTCTGTTGTCCTGTGTTTGCTTTCAGTATGGCCCAGCCCTGAGAGGGTTGTGTCTGAGGTAATGCCAACCTACGGATTTTAGCCTTGAGAGCCCCCAGATTGACACAATTTTTATCAGAGCTCTGCTATGGAATCAGAACTATTACACATTAGTGGACCACTGGTCCTGGCAGCAACAATACGCTGAATTGACATAGTATCTCTCAAAAAAACCCTATAATTTCATTCTCTTTAGTTAATGATTTGCAAAGTTTTTATTTCATTAAAAGCGTAAGTGAATCCTCTACAGTAATGGTCATAAACTGTCTTCCACTACTGAACACAGCACCTGTGTATGCACTGGGAACATGGTATGATTTTATTGTAGTCATTCTGGTTTTTGTGAGCTGATAGCAATTTTCCTTTAAAATAAAATACAAGCTTGCATAGAAAAAAGAGAATAATCCTGATCTCAGTTTCTTCCTTCTACATAGTAAAGTACTAATAATAGCAGAGTACTAACAGTGAAGCACTACTACTACAAGTAAGAAACCAGCTTTCAGGAATCACAATATATCCATAAATGACTTAGAGAAGTTTAATGAAGTCCTCTGTCAACATTCCTGACTAATTTACAATACACTTATCTTTGAGAAATATAAGTTTAAAAAGCTCCAAATTAAGCATGTTATTACCTGTGACCACTCATTACTCAGGATTTTCATACTGAAATTTTAAAAACAGCAAGCACTACATGATTTTTTACTCAAACAGTATCTGCAATGCTAAAACAATGAAACAAAGATGTATTCTAAACAGAAGAAATAATACAACATGCTGTCAGAGGCTGGCATTGTATTTGATTATTTGCAGCCAGCTTCTGATTACAGTGCTTTTCCACAGTTTTTGATGTCAGGGTGTAAAATCAGTCCATTTAAAATCAACTAAAAGACTTTTTTCCCCCCTGAAATACATATTGTACACCTGCCTTAATTCTGTTTCCCCCCCTATGTTCTCCTTGGATTTTTCTTGTTTGTTTTTAGCACTATGCTTTCCCCAGGTAATTGGGACAGAATTCTTGTCTGGCATTTCATTTTAAGTCATTCATTTCAGGTCTCCCCCTCTGCTGTCCTGGTTCCTTTTCCTGTGGAAAGTTCCTGAATAAAGACACTTTCCTGGGTGCAAGTCTGATTCTCTGTAAATAATATATACCTGAAACAGTTATGCTCCAACTTTGTATTGCTATAGTCAGTCCTCCACTTACCCATTTTACTGCCAAACTGATTTTTTGGCTGCTTGCATTCAAAATCAGGAGCCGACAGTAATCTCTACTGAGGTATTCATAAATCCTTGCTGACATTCAGTTGGCTCTGCAACTTCATTTTGCTGTTAGAACATAGCAAGAGCAGTCTACTGCTTTATAAATACAGGGAAATTCAAATGGAAAATGTATTACTAATTATCTGTTGCACCATTTCAGAGTGTGAAAGAGAAATGCAGCCTGCCTAAGAAGTGGATGCTATTTTCAAGCCTTTGGATATTATTTTAAACATTGATCCATTTCTGTATTTGGCTCTTAGAAGGAACCAATCTTAGGAGTAAAATAAAAGAGACTGGGAATCTGGAACATGAAACCACTCACTCTGCCAGCATAAAATATTGGGGGCTTTAGGCCCACGTCAGTAACACGGATGTTTAGAAGGGAGAAACAATGAAGGCGACATGCCATGGAAAAGCTGCCTAGTCGAAATGTCAAAACACAATGCTTTCATCATCCTACATGAAGCTGTTTAGCTCAGTAATGTGATTAATTTTATTGATTTGGTTTTTTAGTGAAGTTCTAAGTTTACTTCAGAAAAACAAAATACATTGAAAGACACTGGTGCAAGAGAAGAGTGGATATTCTTCAGCTGCACGAGGTTGGATGCAGTCTGTTGCACAAACTCCCATCTGTAGATTAAAGTTTCATTTTTTCAGACAACTTCTTTAGCCCCTCACTTCCAGCTAAGGCAGGTTTATTGGATGGTGGCAGAGAACTTTGTCCTTTCTTTTCTTGAGACACTCTGATGACAGTGTGTTTCCCTGAGGTATATGAAAGGATTTCTACTTACAAATAAAGAAATCCTTCATTCCCCTTTTTGGTAAATCAGGCCATGGTGTGAAAGGCTAAAGAATCCTCTGACAAGATTAAAAATTTAATCCAAGCCAGGAGTGAAATCAATTCAATTATCTCAGTGCAATCTGTAAAACTCCCCAGTCGTTCTAACACTATCATCACGAGCTGTCAAAAAGGTTATCAGCACCCAAATGGAGGAAACATCCCTGAGTTCCAGATGGGCACAGTGAAGCAGAGCATCAGTTTAGGTTATGATCTACAACTGTAATTTTCCCTCTCATTAGTTCCACACCTTTAGGTTCAAGATTACTGTTTATTTTTATACATCATCTCAAAGAATCACTTTTCATCCTCTGCTTACACCCTGAAAATGTCCAAGCCTTCCAGCATGTCAAGACTCTTCCCCTCTAGCCATGAAATAATCCCCTCATCCACTGTAACCTGTGCTGCACACTTCACCCCAAAGCCCTGCTTTTCCAGCTACATCCCCCTCTTTAATCCTTCAGCTGATTCTTCAGACCAAAAGGAAAGACAAAAGGAGCAACATTTACCCTCTGCATCTGGCCATCAATCCAAGTCCCTTCTGCCCACACCTCCTCCTGTGAGCACTTCTGCCCAGTACTTTTTTTAAGCACCCATGTAACTTTTTGTGGGTTTTTTCACATAAGAGAGGGTCCAACACAGACATCTCCAAAGCTGGTGCTTCAGTGATTCTTTACAGCAGCTCCCCAAATGTCAATGTCACTGCATGCCACAAAGCCAGTTACACCATCTGCCTGCACTTACTGGCTCATCCATTCACATACTGGCTCTTGGGCAGTTTCTGAAGCCTGCACTGTCTCATTGCCATGTCTACAGAACCCCCACCTGATCCTAGGGCAGCCTGCTCATCACAGCTGTAGCACCCAGAAACTGTAACAGCACCTTTTAACCATCTGTCGTCATCCAGCCCATTCATAATTAAGTAAAAGAGCTGGAACAAAGCATTTTGCCGCAGCAAAATGACTTTATCTTGAGGCTGGCTGACTTCTGTTCTTCAAAAACATGGGGAGAAAGGAGGGAGCCCCCTTTAGCCTGCTTAACCATCAGAAACAGAACCATGTCTCTTCTCAAAAGGTTTGTTAGGTCTTTGGTTTGGTATTGTGCAAAACAGATTCAAAATCTACTTCACAGTCCCATTGTGAGGTTCATCAGAGGTCAGAATGGAAAGCACAGCATGACAGCTACTTTTGGAAGATATATACAGACAGATATCTGTATATACAGACAGATTTCAGTCCCTGATCTACTGGCATAATTTCCTTGACATCACTAGGCTGCACATGAATGAGTGAGAGCAGGTACTGGGAGGAGAAAATATCCTCAGTTGATAAAGGAGTACCAGGAGTGTCCAATAGCCTTCAATCACTCAAACATATGTTCTGTAAATGAATATTATCATTCAAGCATGGATTTCACACAGGTCAGCACTCTTTGACCACTCCTCCCAATCTGAGCATGAACTTTCCTGCAGGAGAATTCAGTGTTTTCCATACAAAAGCCCAGAGAGCTCCCTCCTGTTACCCCTGCCCTGCTCCTCTATGTGCAGCTGAAACAACAAGGCAAAGTTTAACTCGTGCTTGACTGCAGGCTCTGCCTGCCAGGGCAGAGCTGTCTGCACCAGCATTGCTCACCAACAATTAATTCCTCTCTGAGACGCCTGCAACTGCATCATGCCTGCAAAACCACGTGGACAGGGTCTCCATGGTGACAGTGCCATGCGCTGTGCAAACATCAGCTGGCTAGGCAGGGTTACTTTGGCAACCCAAGTGCCACAGGTAATGATCCAAATCTCCTTCACATTTATGAAAAAATAATCTGAATTAAAAACATGCCCATGTTTCATTCTAGGGCCAGCTCTGTTCTGTTGCTGCTCATAAATGGCACTATTTCGATGAGGCCAGAGCTACCTCCATTAGAATTACAAACAAGAATATCAACAATAATTATTTAACCATCATTTCTATACAGTAATGAAGAAAAAAGATGCACACTGCAGTTGATTCTAGCTGAGATACCACGTAAGCAAAGCTTTAATACTATAGATTTCATTAATACTATAGAGAAAAATAATTTTTATCAGGCTCACTGCTGTGTTCTATTACAAAGCTATGCTGTCTTTAAGATGGATTGTGAGCTGCATTCTAACTGCAGATGCTCTTCTCAGACCAGAAGAGTTTTCTTTCATGTTTTTGGTATATATGGCTTTTAAAACTAACACTGCACTCACTACAAAGAAAAATCACATCATCTGTCTGCTGGATTATGTCTGTCTAGATCTGGTCTGTGGAAGGCAAGAAACTCAAGGAACCAAGGACAGCAGTTTCTGAACTTGCTGGCAGCTCTGAGGGAATAGCTGGTGTTCTACTCCCTGCAGACCCTGCCAGGGCACAGGAAGCACTGAGCAGAGGTAAATCTCCCTTTGCAGCCACAGAGCCCTGTGAGGGTGGCTTGGGCTCAGTGAAGGGACAGCCAGGACACACACATGGCCAGCAGTCACTGGCTCCTTTGCTAATGACTGCCCTTCTACTCCCAAAAGAGACATCTGTCAAAATTTAGTCCTGTTGTTTTGCTGGCATATTTTCTCCTTAATAATCTTGAAATACCTCTCTCGTGTTTATGCAATATGATGTTGGTAATATTTCATTGGGAAACATGCTGACTTTTTTCAAACTTTTTTTTTTTAAGTGAGTTCGCACTATTTCCCTTTCTCAGGCTGCCTTCTGTACAAGCTTTTCTAGAAAAACTGTTTTCCTGTGTGATTACTGACAATTATCCTACCAGACACAGTGATCTGGACAAAACCATCCTTTGCTGTTAGGGATTGTTTCCCTTGAGAGCAATGGAATAACGTGTATTCAGCACAACACTCTTCCATGGGAATGATCTGCATTCGTGATAGGAATATTTCCCTTGCACTGTGTAGCAGAATAGCCAGCAGAAAAGTGCTTCTAGTGTTAAACTGACTTACCTGCTGAGACAAAATCCTTCCATTACCTGTTTGTGTGGGAGCTGGGTATATGGGAGGCCGGCAAACCCACATATGCAACCAGCCTGGATTCTCCTGTCCCACCTACACCATCAATTCTGAAGAAACCTCCCAGACTCTGTTCTCCTGGAGGCTGAGGGTTTGCAGCAGTTTGCACAACAGATGGAAAAACAGCATAATATTTACAGGATTTTGAATAGGCTCTATTCCTGCCTGTGGTGAATGCAGCCAGCTCTTGAGATGCAGAAATTGAGCACTGAGCATATGTAAGAAGACACATCAAACTCAGGGTATGTGGGGCCCAATTTTCATAAATGCCTACATGGGCATGGAGAAAACATGGATACAATCAAAATGTAAAAAATTAGTATCACTAGCAATGATTTTGAGCTGATTATTTTTCCTACAGGAGTAGTAAAATAACTTGGATCATGAAGTCTGTTTCCATGTCATGTCACATCATGCCATGTCCTGTCCTGCTAGAGCCCATCTGAAAGCAACAATGATTTTACCCAACTCCACTGGTTATGCCCTGTCACACTGAACTTTTGCACCAATGGTTTTGCCTGCACACGTGCAAACAGAAAGTACTTTTTAAATCCCTTTCATCCCTCCACTGCTATTTGCAGCTGCAAACAGCAGCAATGGCCTCTGTTCCCTTCTGCTGCCTGTCAGTGAGGAGAGACCTTTTCTCTGGAGTACCTTTCAGCCTCTCTGCATGTTGCCATGGCAGCAAGGCTAAAACCAGACCCAAGATGAGAAAAATGTCAAAGGAATAAAAACTGATGCTCCAGGCAAACTCTGAGTCCTCCCTTGCCTGCTGAAGATACCTATTAAGTGATACATCTTCTGGATGGAGAGCTACAGCTGCAGAACTGTGCTGTTTTCACTCCTTCCTTATTCCTATAAGCTCCTGCTGACGTCAACGAGTATTTGTTTTGTCTCAGTAAAATTCAAAGAAAAAGAGATTTAAAGCTTTGTAATTACAGAATAACTGAGCCAAATCTTGCCAGTCTTTACTTAGAGAGTCACCAGGGATAAAGCAGGAAAACAGGCAGAATCAACAACAAATTAAATATTTAGAAGTACTGAAGAGCAGTGCCTAGATTATCAGTTTGGTGAGAGCTTTTCTACATGATAAAGGAGGAGAAAAGAGCCTGAAATTTGATCCATCAACACAGGGAATTCCAGCAGGTTAGGACAGCTCAGGGGCATTCAGCATCGTGACAGCTAAAGACTAACTTTTGGTTGTAGCAAAGTGCTATAGAATGGACATTTCTGTGAGACTGTGCATTATCTCAGAACCTGCACAGAGCCAGAATGGACACTCATTTTGATTTAAACTGGCACAGCTTTTCTCAGTATCACTTATTATTAAGATAAGCTCAAAGGAAAAAGCCATTTTTTCCCTGCATTACTATAGGAAATTATTACCTTATTCCTTTCAGAGTCAAGGGTTGTTTCTGAGGGGTAGAGATTTGGTGACGAAATCCCTGGAACACACTTGAGCAGAAAAGACATATCCTGTGAATCAGGATGAAGCTTTGAGGGTCCTGCACTGGTATTTCTTTTAGAACAGCAACAAAGCCAGAACTCCTACTCTATTCCTGGGAGCCACTGGCTCCCCGGGACTGGCTGAACCCTTGGAATTGATGGCAGAAGTTACAATAGCATGGTCCCAATGTTAGGAGAATGGCTTTGAGCACATCAAAGCCACGAGTAGAGGAGCTCAGAACCGGTCACCTTCATGGTACCTTTCTGAGCATTAATGCATCTTGAAGTAAGTTGCAGCCAGCTGTGCACACACAGATGCTCCAGACACCCCTGAAGCTTGAGGTATTCAGAGGTGTTGGACTGCAGCAGCAGCTCTTATAGTGAGGAAAATTCCTTTAGCTGCAAATGAATTTTAGCAGGAAAAGAGACCCTCTGTATTCTGTTAGGATGCAGCAGTCTGCTGCCTAAATTGAATTAATAGATGATGCTCAGTTTGCTGTATTCCTGTACTCCATCACAATCTGTTATAACAAATTATAGCAGGAAATAAACTTTATTACATTTATCACTATGCAATTAAAAAAAGAGATATCTTATATTGTTATTAACTATCAAGCTCCATGCCACCAGTTTTTAAACTCTTCCCTCAGCAATGTTGCCCTGTGATCTCTTTGAAAAATGTCTGGAGGAAAACTGCACCAACCCAAAGAAGATCCTGTTTGTTCTCTTGCCCTCAGCTCCACGAGTGTCATTAAACTCTCCTGCTCACCCTCAGGATGTGCAGACCTAATCCTGAGCACTCTGCTTTGTGTGGTGCTGTATTGCTGGCTTTTGAATTACAATGCCTGGGCTGTCCAAGGGGAATGTTGCTGATCTCCTCTGAACAGCAGGAGTCCTGTCTGGTTAACTCCCTGTGGGAATCCAACAGAGATCCCTCTTCACACAAGTGAAAGATCATCCAGCCTTTCTGGAGCTCCACAGGAATATTGCTGTGTGCCACCGTGGGTCAGGGGCTCTTCCAGCCACACCACTGCTTTAGTGTTCAGGCTATTACAGCTTTTAGTGTTCAGGGTCCAATAATGTAAGAAATGCCACAGAACTCAGAGGGCCTGTTCTGTGTGCTGCCTCTTTTACTGTCTCTCTCTAAGCAGCAGTCCTAGTCCTCCCAAAAGCTGGACAGTGGCGTGGATGGAACCTTGTTCTGACCTTCTGCGATGCAAATCTACACACACCCTTTGGGCTTGTGTCTGTAAGCATAAGATAATTTGTACTATCACTTCCTTGCTACTATGGTGAAAAAAAAAAAGTATTTCTTTTCAGTTTTATGTTTAGACCAAAAGTCCTTCCAAGCCCCTTCTGGATAAAATAAAACCAAGACCCCACAGGTGATTACTTTCTTGCTGTTTCCCAAGCTTTCATCAGCATCTGTTTATTCAAATTTCTGTCTATTCACAAGAAAAGAGTTTATTTTATAGAGAGGAGATATTTCTTTGTGTGTACCTCACTAGAGAGAATTTGCTTTCTTTTAGGAAGCTGCAAAATTAGAGAAAACTTTCCACAAGGAATGTCCTTTTTAATCTACTATTTTATTTTACCAGCACTCCATGCTGATGGTTTGTATTAGTTCCACCTGATTTGTCTTTCAGGCTTGTTCCAGTTCTCTGATTCACCAGGACCACTATCCAAAACCGGATCTTCACAAAAAACTAATTTCTACAGTCTGTCAGAGGTTTCTCCATCTCTTACCAGCACCAACAATTTTTTTTTTGCATTTCTCACCAGCACTTTTGAAGCCACACTTCAAGCCCCACAACCTGCATGAGAGTAGTTTCCCGTTTTTCTCCCTTAACCTTCCCTGTTGCGGCCTTTGTCCTTTCCTTGCTTTCTTCTATTTGATCCTTGTAATAAGATCATAAAAACACATCCTCATTCTGCACCTTTCCCATATGGCAGGTGAGTTTTTTGGAAGTCAGGCACAAAACGTGTGACTAACATGGCTTCTGCCACTGTAACCTTTCATGTTATTTGTTAAACAATTCAAACAAGTCAAGTATTTTCCTCCCAAAGACCTATCACATATTCCTCAGGCTCTTCCTTGAGCTCTATTTTGAGTTCCTTATTTCACAATATGGGATCTGAAAATCAGTAATAAAATAATGAGAAAATCCTGTGTGACCTGTCTACTTATTCCAAAGAACTCTAGGTCTTCCTTTATTACTACTAAGGAACAGAAATTGTGTTTTATTCCAGAACCACTATTCCAAAACCACGGGAAGTAAACGTAGTGATTACAAAATACAGTAAACATTCCGTCTTCCAGATGGTAATCAGTAAAAAGTCTTGACACTCTAATTTCCAAAGTCTGAGAAGCTTAATGTAAAAATCCACCTACTGGGATCAGATTAGCAGACACATTAATGTTGTGACTTTGAAAAATATCTCCATGTTATTTTGTAACAATGGATTATCTTCAGTAAAATCCATCCCCAATCAGTAAACTAATTATGTAAATTCTTGAAACTCATCAAGATAAATACCAAAGGACTCTGATGATACAAATGAGAAAATGCGTCTCTTTTGATTTCTTGTGTAATTTTTTTTTTTTGTTTCACAAAGTAGTGTCTTGAGAATTGCAAACCTAATTCTTCATAAGTTATCATAGTATTTTACAATCATTCAAAAAGTGCTCCAACTCAGCCCTTACCATTGGGTGCCACTCTGTAACTTCATTAAAATGAAACAAAAACCACACACTGTGTTATATGAAACTGTAATACAGTTGTTATGATAGACAGTATGATTCATGCTTATCCTCAGTTTGAGCTACATCACTTTACGGCAAGATGGAAATCATTCACCCAGGCAAGATGAAAGGTATTTGAACTTATCTTGTTTTCTGGTTGACAGTTTTACAATATATATTGCAGTCCTATTTGCTTTATTACTTAGTATTTCTCCTGGCACTGTTAAAAAATGTCTCATTCTAAGCCTATATCAAAGATCTTAACTTCCAGTTAGCATTGTACCAGTGTGATTGCTATAAAACTGATTTAGTTTACAACAAGTTTAATGCTGGTGTGTGAGCACTCATTCAGCTCAGCATTCCATTCTACTGACCCAGCTCAGACTGCAATAATTGGTAGCAGGGAGCCAGAGCACAAGTGTCCGTGTGACAGAACGTCCCTGCTGCAGCCCAGGCAGTTTTTAATCTAATTCAATTAAACTTGCACATGTAGATGTACCCCAACCCCCAAAGGCTTGTGCCTGAGCCACAGCAAGGCAGGGAAATAGGCAAGAACCTCAATAACACGCATTTTGCTAGCTGGAGGCTAAGGCAGGTTTAACTGCAGGAACTCTGAGAATTATGCTGGGTGTTTCCTTTAGATTGAAGGGAGAGATACAGTATTGTTTTACTTCTGCTAAAGAAATCAAAGGTTATGCCCTTCTTGCTCAGAAAAGTTTAATATCTTTAAGATATTTTACCCAGGACATAATCACAGCATATAACAGAAAAAGCCTTCAGGTTCTTCTCAAGGTTTTGAGTATTTGGTGGTGGTCAGGAATTCAATTTTATACGACCTTTATTCTACTAAACGGAATTAATTTAAACAAAGATTTGGAGCCGTCTGTGATGTGTGCAGCTTTATTTCTTATAGGTATGGCCTAACATTTTCAGATGTGTGCACTGTAACATCACCTTCAAAAGCCTGAGCTTTAATTCTCAAACTATCATTTTCTGTGCAATCAAAACTCTGGAAAATCAGTGCTCATTTGGAACTCTTAAATTACATCACTCCCTTTTAGTATTGTTTTCTCAAAGTCAATGCTCATAATACAGAGTTTTTCCCTACAAAATACCTTTGTGTTCCATCATTCCCAACAGGTTAATATATATTTAGGAGTCTTTTAGTATTGACCATGTATCTGCTTGTGCTGCCTTGGTGTTAATTTAAATCATTATCTGTAATGAGCAATAATGTTATTACTAAACTGCAATACCACATAGAACTCTCAATTATGACATTAAATTTAGATTATATTATGCTAAGAGATATCTTTATGCCCGAGAGTAATTCTGCTTTTAAAACTCATCTGTGCTTAAAATGATTGAAAAGAATATATGAGCCATTTTCATTATGTGAGAACAATTATCTTGATTAACAATTGTTATGCACCAAAATGAAGTGTTATTTTGATACAATCATGGCATTTTGAGTAGAATTATATAAACCAGAAAAGTAAACTTGCTTCCAGCTAAAGTTCCCCACTATACTTAGAAAAGGAGAATTCAATCATACTACATATTGTAAAATGTTATAAAATTGGAATGTTTTAACTTTTTTAAAATCACATGACAGGGAATTTTGGATAAACAGGGGGAAGAGAAATCCAAATCAGAACAACCTGGTAATCAGGTGCATCAAGAGAGGTGAACATAACGTGTGTTGCTGCCACTACTGGGTAAGTGCCCATGAGCAACTTCCACAGCCTTTGAGGAAACTGCAGGGGCCTCCTGGTAAGCTCCAATAACAGGCTCTAAGCACAGCCTGGAAGATCCTGTATTCCACCAGGTGGGATATTCACCCTCCTGCTCTCCAGAGGGCAATGAATGAGTCCATGTTGTGATGGTCCAGGAACAAATCTCAGGGTGGGGAAGGCAGGATTGTGATATGCTGACTCGTGAAATGGAATATTCAGCTGTCTTTCCTAAGTATCACCAATACCAGCAATGGATCATCTGGTCAATATGTAGAAGTATAGCTACATAAAACCACAAAATTATCATCTACAGTTAAGTGCCTTTTCTTGGATCTTAGTAAAGTTGTGTGAAATAGAACACAAACCCTGTGTTTTCTTTGCAAAAAAGGCAATTTAGTAACCTAATCAGACCACTAGTAAATTAAAACAACCCTGAAGAATAATTTTGTGCTACTGCTCAAGAGATTTCCAAAATTTCTACCAGTCTGCCAAAACTAGTCATCAAAATGATCAGCTGCTGAGAGATAAAACTGGCTTTGCTGATGGAATTAATAATTTACTTTTTCTTTGGCCATTGTTAGTAGCTACATCCATAAGCAGATCCAGGAGAAGAGCTAGAATGTTCACCTTAGAAAAGCATTGCTAAAACCAAAAAGGCCCATTTAATTTAATTTACTGTACCAGAGTTCAGTATCTATTAACATCTAAACATCCTTCTACTGTAGCTAAAAGCTTATGTCAATGTTCCCTCTTTATAGGCCAAGCACCCAAAATTCCCCAAAGCAGAAAAATGTGAGCTAGAATTTACTCATTTGCTCGAGGCACAGCATCTACTGACGTTTCTCACCAGAGTACTGCAGCAGTGTATGAAAGCATCCCTTTTCCTTCTGCTCTATTAACCTTTCTGCTCCCTGTCAGTCATGGAAATGGCCATAGGGATCGTGCTGCCAATGTAGCATTATTTAGACAAAATTTAGACAAAATGGACCCATCAAATTTAAATATATATAGAGAGATATTTAATTTAATTATTCTTATCTCCCACTCCCCTTTTGATTCTTTTCAGTGACTTCTTAAGTGGATTTCTGGGCATACACTGATTAATGAAGTAACAGACTCATAGATTACAGTGAGAAAACCAAACAAAATAATTACTTTTTTTTTTTCCCCTGCAAACCAAGAGGCCAAAACCTCATCCAAAATCATCAGGGATCTCCTTACAGTCTGAAAATGGGAATGTGTCAAAGGCAGGAGGAATCCAAATTATTTGTATTCTCTACTGTGCCAGACATATGAGGATGACACCTCTCGTCTCTCTCAACATCACCAAATAGACTCCATTATTTCTATCTCTCTGTTTTTAATCCTTAGCATCTGTGAAAATAGGTCTTTCTTTAATTTGAATGCAGACTAAAAGAAGTTTCTCAGAGAATGTAAACAATCAGGAGGAATTGTTAACACAAACCTCTGATTTCTGCTTCATGCTGTCCCAAGAGAAAAGCTGAATTTCTCACATTAGCAGTCCCTGCCAGCCTAAACTGACCGACCAAGAGCTTTCTTCCCAAACCACCCAACTAATTAACAAAGAAGCGTGAGTGGAATTTTTTGAGAGGGAAACCCAAGGTTCCATTCACAGGCTCTGTGGCTGAAACCACACACATTCACAGAGCACAGCACAAGAATGAAATAGCATCTAAATGTGGCTTTGAAAACTTTTGTTTCTAATATTTTCCCTCTAGTACCTGCTATTTGTGAGTCTTACTCACAGCATCCAGTAATTATTTCTGAGTGACAGAAAACACTCATTGTTCCAACCCTTAAGGAATTCCTTGCCAATTAGTGGTACTACCAACTCTGTGGAACAGGAGACACTGTAAACTTTCTCTTAGAATTAATTTAAAACTATTTCTGCTGGTGGATGCAATAATACATTGGCACATATTTCATCCACATGCAAGACTGAGAGAAGATAGGCAGATATTTCCTTGCATTATCAGGTAGAAGTAAAAAGGAATGGTTTGAAGCATGCTTGGAACAAGGATCTAAAAGAAGTGTCTTTTATTCTCTGATACTTCACAAAGAGTGTAGAAATTGTTTTTGAGTAAGGAAATGATCCCATGACACCCTGTTTTCCTGTCTTTTGAGAAGTGCTTACATTTCATGACCACAGACAGCAAAAATGAAGTGTAAAACAACCGTGTTAGAGCCAAATATTCAAGATAAAGACAGAAGAAATATACCCTGTCTTCTGGAGCTGTGCCCATATGTTGGTGTCACTGATGGGTAGAGTAAAGCTTTCCCTAACGATGTCTCTCTTTATTTCCTTGCAGGGGAGCAGCATCACCAATCAGCTCAATCCATAAGGAATGTGTGCCCATTTATTACTTAGCAGCCAGCTAATACATTTCAGAAAGCAGACTACTCCTGTAAAATACTGCTTCTTCACAGTAATGAATCAGCAGCTTGCTCAGTATAACATCTTTGTCCTTATTCTTCTAATAAATGGCAAAGCACCGCTCCCCATACAGTCTCCTGTTGCTAATTTAATTAACTGGAAGCATGTGACTAGTTTAATAGTGCACACTTTTTCTTCAGAGGGATCCATCAATGCTTCCTATATTATTTTCCTGCCTATTTCCCCCTGCCCTTGCACTATCCATCAGGAACCAAATCTACTTGCTGTTTCCCCTTCCCTGCAGTTCCAGAAGCTATTATGGCTGTGGCACACAAGGGCAAACAGAAGAGACAGCCTCACCTGTCCCAGAAATACGACCATGACTCACCACTGCACTTTCAACCTCCAGTGCCTCTGCCTTCTACCAAGTATTTTCTGCCTGTGCATCTCCATAACTAATTAATTCTTAGCAGAGTGCTTACTAAGTAGATCAGGAAAGCGCTGTAGCTGCAGGCTGTATTTATGTTAATGGGGAGGTTTAGTCTCAGGCTGGTCAGATTCTAACCTTTGCAACAGCAACATCTGAACACAGAATCAGTGCTCATCAGAAACACTGCCAAAATACATTTCCATGTTTGCCACTTCATTCCAAAACATGAAAATAGCATTCCCCTGGAAGAAAAGAGCTCACTGACCTTTGGCAGAACACACACCTCGGTGAGATCAGAGCCCCCATTAAGGCACTCAGTCACAAAGGCTCGTGGAGATGCTGAGATGCAGCCCAGGGCTATGGCTGTGAGAGGCCACAACTGGCAATTAGAGATTTGCAGGCTAATCCGTGATCTTTCCATTGCTGTGCTGCATGGCACCAGGCAAGGAATGACATCCACCATCTCTTCTGTTATTCATCTATTAAATGGGTATTATAGCGCAAATATTCTCACTGTGCATAAAGGAACCTTCTGAAGACTCTAGATGGCAAAACTGTTTAAACACAGGTATTCAACTGGCAGGCTAGATAAAACAAGCTCAATTTCAGACACTGTAAAAAAAATACTAGAAAGCACAGAACTGAAATAAATTACTTGTCTAATTAAATTCCATTCATGTATCTTGAATTGCATACAGTGAATTTATGAATAATATATAGCAATTGAAAAGAATTGACTTCTGCTTATGTATTTAACAAGCAAAGTCTGAGTTTTCTAAAACAGCTCATTTACCCAATCAGATTTTGTGGTAATCACAGTTAATGTCATGTATTTGAGGCCTTATGGAGCCACCGTGCCTGTATCAAGGTCTTGGTTTTTTTCTTTCCCAGGCTTTTAATAAAATCATACCCATTGCCATCAACAGTGTGTGAATCTAAAAAGACCACTGGGTTATGCCATCCCTTCCTGATAGTGGTAAGAAGGGTAGAATGAATTATGAAGTAACATGAAGTCCTGTTAAACAGCATTAAATGGGGAAGAAAAGCAAATGAAATTTTATAGGGACTTTGTAGGAACTTCGTAATTCACCCAAGAGCAGCAAAGATCCCAAAATCACGTATACAGAATGTTTTAAGGGGAAAAAAATTGCAATACCTAATTAATTTCCAGTACTTTCAAGGTATGTTAAATTCATCTAAGCATACAGCACCAAAATTATTTTGAGTTTTAATTAATATTTATTTCAGATATGCATCTTGGGAAAATTCTTTGCCAAGCCTTAATTAAAGATCACCTTGCTCATGGCCCAGTTTTCATTCCTTTAGAACTTGTGTTCATTATATTTAATGTTAGTGAGGTAAGATTCAGGTGGAATACCTTTCCCCTTAGCCTGGAGAAGAGAAGGCTCCAGGGAGAAATCAAAGCCCCTCCCCAGAGCTACTGGGGCTCTAAGAGAGCTCAAGAGGGACTTTGGACAAGGGATGGAGTGCCAAGACAAGGGGGAATGGCTTCCCAGTGCCAGATGGCAGGGTTAGATGGAATATTGGGAAGGAATTCCTGGCTGTGAGGGTGGAGAGGCCCTGACACAGGTTCCCAGAGAAGCTGTGGCTGCCCCTGGATCCCTGGAAGTGTCCAAGGCCAGGCTGGATGGGGCTTGGAGGAGCCTGGGATAGTGGAAGTTGTCCCTTCCCATGGCAGGGGTGGAATTACATGAGCTTTAAGGTCCCTCTCAACCCAAACCATTCCGTGATTCTGTGATTCCCCAAATCTGAAAGATATTTTGGCCTCTAACTGCGTATAACTTGATTGTGAACACAGAATCAAGCTACCCTGAATTATTCAAGCGTTGTTCCTCAGTCTGCTTTCCCCACATGTCTATTTTCAAACCTGTTGCATCAGCAAGACACAGCTCCTTGCATTTTTGTACGCTTTGATATCTGCAAGAAGCTTGTATCAAGCTTGTGTTACACCTGTTTGTATACAAGGAACAATGGTGACGAACAGATAAAAGATTTAAATTTACTTTGAACTACAAGTATTTATTTCATAGAGTCAGCATGAATCCCCACACAGGAAGAACAAAGAGGGTTCCAATCAGAGGACAGTGTATCTGCAGAGTTAACACCTGTCCATCAGGAAAGCTGTTCATGAACAACTGCAAAAGAAGTTGTTCTGTCAAAGAAATACTCAAAACAAGCAGGGTTTGTATGCTGTGTGCAGGATGAGCCATCACAGCACAGACACACTGACAAGCTCGTGGGAGGTTTCACAGAATGAGCTGCAGTTCCCTCTTTCGACACCATATAACTGCCAAGTAAATTGTTTCATGCCTATGAAAAAATTAGTATTTTATGTATGTCAGGGTGGGTTATTACTTTGGTTGTAAATGTACTGCCACTTTTATCATGGTACTCTGTTATTCTGCATACCCTGAAGAATAAACACTATAGAAGTCCTTGACTTCAAAAAAGGCATAATTTGTTCTGCTGGAGAATGTTTTCATCAAGCAGGGAAGACAAAAACCTGCACACATTATTTGACATTGTACCTATTAAAAAAAACCCCGCAGAACTGGGATGGTATGTAGTATTCCTAACAAGATACCAGCCCAATCTGATATTATTAGATTACCCTCTTTCTACATTAAAAGTAACTAATGGGTCAATTTTCTGTAGGTCTCACTACAGTGATACATGAAAGGCTTTTTACCCTGAAGCTAAGATCACAGAAATATAAAACAAATAAACAAAAACCTAAATAGAAACACAAAAAGCATAAACAGCTTTTGATGAAATTAAAGTCTCTCCTTTAGGGGGTCCACTGTTATTATTCTGCTATCATGGGTTTGAGATTTCCCATCCCCCTGCCTCTCGAATAATGATATTGCTGATATTTACAAGCCTTCACTGAGATGGTAATTTATATGAGAGGATGAGTTCAGTGGAAAAACACAGGTTTACAGTACCTGGATCCCATGAAGCCAGTGAGCAGTGCTAAAACCAGACAAATTGTGACTGCTTTGCCCTCCCCAAAACATGCCATAAATTCTGTATGGAAAATGTTCCTTCATCCAGTTCTTGTCACTGGATTGCAACTCAATAAGGCTGTGATCTTAGTGTTCCTACTCTTTTCCTTTGCATGCTAACAACCCTGATAGCTAATGCAGAGAACAAAATGTGTGAGAACAGCAACATATGAAAAAACGTGCCTTTTAAAGGAAGTTTAAAGCAGGTACTCTATAATGTCACTGTAATGTGATCAGTTGCACTGCATTCTTTTAGCTTCAGGTTCTTAAACTGAGCTTGGGTTTCCTTAGCAAATTACCAAAGAGAAAAGCTTGGCTTCAGGAGCAGGAAATCTCACTTAGATAAAACCTGTATTTACAGCTAGACCTACTGATACAGTAATTTCCTTTAAAAGGCACATTTTCTCATATGTTGCTGTTCTCACATACATCTGGCCTCTGCATTATCTATCAGTGTTTTTAGCACGCAAAGGAAAAATAATACAAACCTTACATTATGATCTCTCATAATTATTCAGCCAAAAACACCCCAGGGACTCAGTGCAGTGCTCATTACAAACTAAATTAAGGTGCAGGGCTCTTTCCAGTTAAAAAATATTCTATGTACTGACCAGAGGGCACAGTCACTAGAGCTCTCTGGTAGTTATATCAAGATCTGTAATATTTAGTGCCTTGATTCCACTGATTTTTATCACAGCTGAGAGCCATGGTGTATTCCTGGGTCGGGGCTACAGTTTTGCATGACTGTTCACTAAGTGAGGTGTTGCTAAAGGCATTATTGCATCATCAGTGCAAACTAGTAACATGTGGTGACATTCAGTGCCTCCTTTAAGGTACCAGCCAGTTCCTGCACAGGTTTCAGTATCTCATCACTCTTACTGACCCTTAAGGCAGTAGGAGCCTTTGATACCATTATTGCTACCTATCATGGCACTCCTTTAAATCATTTGAGAGAGAGGAATGCAATGAATCCTTTGCTACATGACACAGACCTGTAGTCAGGATGTTTTTCCATAATCTCACTCGTCACTCACATGGATCAAAACACCCAAGTCTGAAACCTTCCTGACTACTGAGAGTCCCTTTTGAAACAGGAAGTTTTGGGTGATGGAAAGGTGCCCCAGAGATTTTGATGACTTTGACCATGACTGGCAGTTCCTGTGCAAGAATTTGTGAGGTTTGTTTTACACATGCTCAGTGCTAACTTTGACCGTTCTACATCACCCAAGAAGGTGCATACAACTTCTGTGTCAAGAAACTGTTCTACCTGGAACATACATTTTCTTTTGCAGCTATAAAGAGATGAAAAAACCACAGAATTTTAATAGAAAAGTGCATGTTTTTACTCAACACACTAGATTTTTTTTGAGAACTGTCAGTTTTCATCCTGTTCAGTAATCTAGAATTGACTACTGTGTAAAGCAAAATACTCACAGACCCTTGGGAGAATGCTAATGCACAAATGCACAGTACAGATTAATCAGAATGAGTGGTAAATAGTCACTAACGAAGAAACAACCACTAATTTCAACGAATATTCACTGAATACACATCCTGTTTTAAACTCTGCTATTTGTAATGAAATGCAATCCTACCAGACAATCAGCTTTTTACTACAGAACAGCATTTTAAGCATGCGCCATCTACAAATCATCTCATCTTTTAAACACTTGAATGCATAAACAAATAGATGCAAAGCAGGAAGACATCTCACCAGAAGCTAATTTATTGTATGACTTCATTCATTTCATGATGAATTCCCAAGTTGGATTTCCATTTTAAAGCATCTATGGATTTTGTTACTCTCTTTTAGTTAAATCCTTCTTGCTTTTCCACAATGAAGTGGTTCTAATTGCCTACTTGAGACAAGACTTGGCTTTACTAGGATTTATGGATGTAAATTTGAGATTAAAATTACCCTTCCCAAACAAACACCAGCAGTTAACACAGCAATACAAATAGTTTTGCTCCACAGTAGCAGTCAAGAGTCTGGATCTAGAGCTCCCTTGTGTCAGCAGTAATCTGATGCATTGAAGAAAACTAAGTCACTTCTAAGTTCCCCTTTTCAGTCAGTTGGCAAATTTGCTTAAGCAGCCTGTACTGAAGGGGCAGGGTAATCCTTATCCTAAAACAAAGGCCAGTGAAACTAGGAATCCTTCCACAGACTTGGTGGCCTTTGGATGCAGCCCTAAAGCAGAGAAAGGAGGACACTTGAAGGGATTATATCCTAATTAGAATGATCTCATGGACACTTGGGCAAACCTTCATGGTTCAACAGGAACACTATCAAACCAAGTCCATCTAATAATTTCTGAACAGTTCTATCTTTAATACAATTTGACAGTCAACTAGACATCATGTAACACAGACTGCATAATAGGCAAATGGGAATCTAATAACTTTCTCTAAATTCTGTATTACTGCCACTTGAAACACTTTAAAATGGAAAATCTCACTGCAATTACAATTTTCTCTCATCAGTATATTCTTTTAAATTCAAACTGTGTGCTCACAAAGAAAGTATTAAGAAATAAATGCTGTTCAAGGAACCATACCAGGCTTTTAGAACAATGAGGTATTTTTTTTACACTTCAGGGAGACCTATGAAAACGGACACAAAACCTGTCTCTGGCTGTTCTCACAAACACTAGAACATAAAGCCCTCAGTTTTGGGGTCATCATGTAAGGGAACAGTCCTGTAGCAACCAGCCTTGAGCAGCAAAGGAGAGCACCACTGGATATAACCCATTGTCCTCTGCTCTGATACATGGATGGAAACTGATACAGGACTGAAAAGAGCTGCATTTGTACTGTAACACAGCTTTGAAAGAAAACCAGGTGTCTTCCATGTTGGCTTTAGAGAGTCTGCCTTAGTTTGTGAATTGATATTTGCACAAAGGAATACATGAAAACAAATGCAGATGCAGAGTGAATAAAGTGAGCTGAAGGGATGTGTTGGGGATGCCTTTCATGGAGAGATCAAACCTGTTATGTGTGTGATGAGACATTCAGGTATTTAACATAAAACATTTGGAAAGGTATCCCATGGTGAAGGCTTCACTGAGAATTTTCCTTACAATATTTTCATTTTGAATGTCTCTGACTGGATTCAAGCTCACCTCTAGGGTAGAACTGCTAGAGAGAGGACACATGGATTCCCCCATGAGGCTGTGGTAAAGGTAAAATTCCTCCACAGAAAACTACTCAGCCATTCGTTTTCAAATGCCATGTTGGGAGTCCACCATTCTGCTACTCTCTAGTTAAACATTTATTCTCAAGGCTCTTATGAGTCAGGAAGTTTCCTAAGGAAACCTGGTAAAAACTGGTCCTATATTGGTTTAATCTCTGATAAAGACTACTGGGAGAGGTCAAATGGAAGTGGAAATTTGGTCAACATCAGGCTTACTCAACAGGAAGTGAACAGCAATCAAATGTTCCCCTGTGAAGGGGGGAGATGTTCAAGCTCTGGAATTAAAAACCTACCAAACAGAACAGAAATGCATCAACCTTTCTTCAGTCTGGTTCCATTTAGTCCTCAGCTATGACACATTCTCCATGTATCATATTAACTCGAGAGTCAGCCCTAAGTTATTTTTATGCCCACAAAAATATATCCCTAAAATCATAATGCTCTGGGGATGAGTAATATTTCAGTAATACTTTGCAATCAAATAAACAACTCTTGCACTACCATATCCCTGAAGGTACAGCCAGACACTTCCTCTGCCAATTACCAGACAGCTCATGGAAAGCCAGCAGGTGTGACAAATGAGCTGGAGTTTTCTAGACTGTGCTTTACAACAGATGTATTTACACATTTCACAATCTACTGGTAGGGATGGTGCATGCTACTGCCAAATGTTAGATGAAATGTTATTAAACAGAAGTCTCCCAACAAATTCTCATCATGTTGACTATTAAGATCAGCCTGCCACATGTAATTTTTCATATTATGGCATGTCCTCAATCAAGTTTTTTTAAGCTATTGTCACTATTTTAATTATCCTTCTCTTACTCACCAGTACATGAAAAGTACATATTTTACATGAACAAAGAAACTGTCTAGAGACTTGTGCCACTTAAATTTTTAAAGTACTTCAAAAGCTTATTTAATAATTAAATTAAAAAAAAACCCCACATCAAAACAATAAGTCCCAGTTTTATTTTATACTGCTCTGCAAAGGGCTCTCCCTTTCGGACAGTAGCAGAGGATTTTGTCTTGCCTGAGCAGCTGCTCTTTACCACAACATCTGACATTCCTGGAGCAGATGGATGCTGAGAAGAGCCCCTTGGTGCCCCCAGCTGGGACAGCCCCAGGTGTCCCTCGGGTGCTGTCGGTGTCAATGTGGCCTCAGGCAGACCTTTCACAGGAACAGCAAGGGGTTCCTGGGGAAGTCATCACTACAGAGTAGCCCACAGGGGCTGGACCCTTTGCACCTCTTCCACGTGAAGTGGCACCTTGGGATGCACTGGGGCATTTGTAGGGACAGTACAGAACATGCTGGGCTCAAAAACCAACTCACAGGCCAGTCACAATCTTAATAAACTACAGCACTACTCATGGACTGAGCCTGATGGTTACAACTTCCTCATGGTAACACCACCTACTGTGGTCAGACAGAGACAGGATTTTGTTGCAGCACCCTCTGAACAGCGAAATACAACAGTACAGACACTACCCCACTCAGCAGAGCTCCTACAGACCACACACTCTAAGTGGTGTGTCAGGCTCAGTGCACTTCACAAACACATAAACCACAAGTATTAATCTGGTGGTGCTATATAATCAGGTTGTTTCTTTATATGGTAGTGTCTGTTCACACCTCCAAAAATACTTCTCTTCCTTCATCAGCATCTTAAATACAAATGTGTCAAACAGTGCTTTGAACAAGGGGTTTATAACTGCCCAGGCTAAGAGCAGGTTAGTTTCTTTACATATCTTTAAGGAGAGCTGAACAATTAGAGGAATTTAAAAAAGAATCAAAAGAAAATCCATAGTCCACAATTGCAACTTACATTAAAAGTGAGTTCTGATTTCTTTGACACATTTTCAATAACTTCCAGAAAACCTGCAAGCTTCCAAGGTTTGTTAGCACAACTATGGCACTGAAACTAAAGCTTGTGTATTAATGCATCCTGAGGAAAAAAATCTAACTTGTCTTCAATTCCAGTGTTTGCATTTCATTCTGCACTTGTTAGTCACGTTTCACGCACTTAGGAAACAGAAACGATTTTTTAAGATTGAAAAAACACATTTATTATTAGCATTTTCAAGAAATATATTTAGTAGAGAAATACGTGGATAACTCTGGGTCCTGGATTCTCCAAATAGCAGGGGCTCTGGAGACAACTTGTGCACAAACTAAAAAGCAGAATACATTAATAACTAGAAAATACGTTTAAATACGATTTTACCTCTAAAAGTGCATATTTTTCAGAAATTTCCAAATGAGGAAAGAGATTTTGCTCCTACCTCTTCCAAAGCCCACAGTGAATCAACCACAGGCTTGATCTTCTTACTGTTATATAGATTTAGGAGTTTGTCCATCACACCCTTGATCAGGCCAGCTCGATTCTGTTTGAAAAGTAGATTCAACAGGGAAAATCCAGCAATGACTTTGTTCTCCTCATACAGCTTGATAGGATTTACTTTCTCAACCTGCCACCACTGGAAACCAATAAACAACAGCATGGTTAGAAAAACATTTTTCAAGAAATGTACAGGAAAGTTCACAAGAAAACTGTCTGTGCAGATGTGATAAATGACTCATCTGTCAGCTCTGAAGCAACAGCCAAGAGAAGCAGCAAGGATTTGATTTAAGGATGAGGCAAGAAAGTGTGCAGCTGACTGGCACGCAGAAATAAAACACAAACTCGTGTTGCAGGAGGTCAGGGGAGAAGCGTGGTGACCAGATGTGGGTTTGTAGGAGGGTCTGGCAGCAAGGAGTTTGGATTTCCTCCTCTCTTCTGCTCTCCTTCTGCTGTCTCCAGGCAGCCACTCAGCTGCCCGGATGTTCACAGGTAACTCTTGGCTATGACTCTTCTCAAAACCAAGGGAACCAGGCACTGCCTATCAGCTGCCAGTTACTTTACACCCATTATTATGTTTATGACACTCCAGCAAACCTCCTAGTATCTAATGAAAGGGTTTTATTTCATTTAGCCCAAGAGCATCATTGAGAGTGAGAGATGCCACTTCCCTGCAAATTTTATTCGAGTGGGTAAATTTTTAATTGTAATTTTCATACAATTTTGATGAGTTAATTTTGCAGCATAATTACATAAAAAACTAGCTATACTTGTAGACAAAATTTTGTATGGTTTTTTTTAATTCATTCAATTTATTCATACTTATTCCTTCAATAAATACTAATACTATCTGAAAAACACTTCAGTGGAAATTTATTTCATGGGGCCAACCTACCCTACAAATTACATGCATCTGGATATTCTTACATTAACAGTAAAAAGGCTGCATAGCAAAGACTATCTTGTTTTAGTTCACAAATGTGTGACAATAACAAAGATCCTCCCACTACAACCATTAAGAAAATGTAGGAGGCAAAGAACAGCTCCTTGCTACAGTCCCTGACTTATCTTGTTTTCAGCTACACAGAGACTTTTGAAGCCAATTCCTCCTGGGAAGGAGTTGTTGCTGGAAGCTGTAAATGAGCTTTTGGCAGAAAGATCATATGACAGATGTTCAGAAAAGATTTTTCCCTATGTTTTTTCCTGTATGAAGGAGTTGCTTTCACTCCTGCTTGACTGATTTCTTGCTGGCAGTTTATTTGATATATTTGTCCTTTTTTTGATCTCTAGGATTTCTGCACAGATTTCTGTTGTTGTAGGAAGCTGAAGAGAAAAAAAAGTAATATTTGGACTTTGAATTTGTTGACATCATCAATTAGGAAACAAATGCCACATCATCATCTCTTTGATGTCACTTGAAATGAACAAGGAGAACTGAAAAATGCTCTTCTGTATGAAACAAATTTCTGAAAAGCTGGAAATGACTGGGCATAGGCCCCATCTTATGAGATACATGTCCTTTAATTCACTGCACTGTCCTGACAGTGTCTTCAGATACAAGGAACCTACAGGGTACAGTTATTCATGTCCATGGATGTGATATTCTGCCAGAAGTAAATAAATAATGCAGTCTAAACTTGTCTGTGTAACAGATCTATGCCTCAAAGCCAACAATTTCACCTGAAATATGAAATGTACACTGATCCAATTCCTGTCTTCCCGTCCTGACATAAGAAAACATGGCACAAAACCACAGTATCAGAAGTAACAACTCAGGAGAAATAAATTAAAATGATGAAGATGAAAATGCTACAGAAAAGACCAAAGTTAGAGGACAGAGCAGAATCACAGGGACACTTACTGATTTAGCAAAACTGAAGAAGCTTTTTGTCTCCCCAGTAACCATGTTAGATGAACCTGTAAAAGATGAGCACATTCATACACAGCTTATGACAAGCTACAGCAGACCATTTAGTACATGTAAAATCATCTCTATGATTAATATTTAAGAAAAAAACATGCCCAGGTTTAAAAGAAATACTTATACTTTGAATAAATAACAAAGAGGCCAAGGCAACCGAGCCCTCCAGGCTTACAGGAATTCTGAGATGACACTGACAATCTATCCAATCTCCCAAAGCCAGGGACAGGTTAAGTTCTGTTGGGCATCTTCCCACAGATACAGCAATCCCTTCAGCTGTCCCTTCCTACAGGAGCTTTCCCCACACAGCAGGGCAGCCTGGCAGAACTGCAGGGGAGATGTGTCTGCTCTGTGTGGGGAGCAGTCCACAATCAGGAGTGGAAATTTGTGAACAGAAGCCTGGGCTTGGATTCCTCAGAGTCTTGTGAAATAAACCCAACAGTATTCTTCCTGAAATTGTCCTTCAAGCTTCCCTCTCACAAGAACTCTATTGCAGTTTCCTTGGACACACAATGATTCCCACAATGAGAGATCCAAACCCTCTCCCATGCTTCTCCTGTATCACCCAATGATGTTTAACAATCTGAAATGTATGTTCAGTTTCAATTTTGGATTTCCTTTTCTAAATTTTTTTTAAAAGAGTTTCTTTGTATTACTGTTTGTATCTCAATAAATTAGTCCATGCTCAGCTTCATTAAAATCCTTGATTGGAAATTATTGAACTCAGAAAGCATAACATGTCAATCACCAGTTCTGGAAGTGGAGGCATGGATGATTTTAAGCTCTGCAAAGCTTTAGTTTTGAAATATGTACCTGCTTTTTTCCACTCACCATATAAAATGTAAGTCCCAAGTGGTTTGAGAAGACTGAGGCCTTTCCCAGTATTTTCTCCACAAAGACAGTCCAAAACAATATCTACTCCATCTGTTGAGATTCTAAAAAGCAAGGAAAAAACTCTGCAGTAAGATACACAAGGCTGGTCAGGCTGATTGTTAACAAAATACCAACATTTTCCAGGTACTGTAGGAAGGACTCTAAGGCTGAGACTCTGACTCTGTGAAAACTTTACCCTCATCAAAAGAATTTCAGACTCATTCAGTGGCACAGTGCAAGTTTTTCAGGCGAGCCAACCCACACCTCTTAGGCTTTAAAGAGGGGGAAAACCATCTTGTTCTCCCTTTTTCAGGGCTTTTAGTAAAATTGTATTATCAAAAGACAGGCAACAGATACAAAGTTCTTTTTTGACTGAATGCAAATGTCAGAGAATGTCTGGGGGTTGTTTTTTTGCCAGTGAATACTATAAAGAAAAAGGATACTTTTCTAATCAAATATTATTTTTCTGACTTTGTAAGGAAACAGATCTTCTCATCCTAGTTTCTTTTCAGACCAAATGATTTGTAAAGTTATTTACAGTCTTCTTCCTCAGATGTTTTATCAACTAGATATCAGCAAAGAGTTAAATTAAGCATAAAGAGAACTCACCAAGAGCTAGAAATCTAGCAAAAGGGTTACAATCAGGCCATATAAAAGAAAGCAGAAAGTATTTATACTGTTTCAATAAACAGTTTGCATATTTATAACTTTCCAACCCCTCTGTCAATGCAATATCAATATGATGCTGACAAAGAAAAAAAATATGCCAAATATCCTGATTTAGGGGAGAGGCAAAGATTTATGGCTTGAAATGCATCTTTCTGTTTCCTCACAAAACAAAGGTGAGACCCAGACATCCAGTGGTTACAAAGAGCAGCAAAACCAGACAACTTTGCTCCTTGGTACTGCTGCCACATGTGGGGCAATAAATTGTTTTTACTCAGGCCACTGGATGAGTCCTCAATGTAAAGGAATAAAAATTTTACAGTGGAACAGCTTTTGGAGGCTTCCCTGGTTGAAGCAATTCCTCATCCCCTAGGTACATTTCCACATTCCTAACACCTCTTATGGGTTTTTTTTTGGTTTGTTTTCATTTGCTTGGAGTTTTGGGCGTTGCTTTTGTTTGGTTTGGTTTTTTGAGCTTCCTCCCTGCTGAAAGCTTTTCCCTGGAATGCCCCAGTCACCTGCAACAAAGCAGGTTCCTACCACTCTGCTGTCTTCATCATAGCTCCATCCTTTTCTGCTCACAGACTTTTAAGAAATGAACACTTTAAGCAGAACACAGTACACAGCTAATATCCATCAAACCAAACAACTCCAGCATTCCCCTTGCTGCTGCTGCCAAAAGACAATCTGTCAAAACAGCATTCTCAGAATTACTGCTGAAGGTTTATTAAAAATCTTTTCAATGCAAACTGAGAATGGAAGGATCTGAGTAACAAATCAGAGCACTGGCATATTCTATAGGGTGCCACTTCTGTCTTGCAATCAGGACTATTCATTGAGCTGGTATTAAACACCTCTGGGCCAGGAAAGAAGCACAAACTAGCTTGCCACATACATGTTCTATCTCTTGTACCCACCCTAATTTCTCCTGCAATACCAGCCTGCACTGCTATCAGCTCAGACAGAAGTTCTGCCACCTGCACCAACACCAGTATCAACAGTTAGACAAACTGAAAACCAAAGTATTTGAAAGCACATAAACAGAAACACACATGATGACTTCAAAAGGCAACAGGATGATTTTAATCTGAATGCAAACAAACAAAATCTAAGGCTCTGAAATTAAAGCAGACATCATGTGTTCTGATATCAATCCCTGGCAGAGGATAAAAACCCAGGCAGATAAAAGCACACCAGAGAACTCCAAAACCTGGACACTTTACAAATCCACTGAAAATATCTTATTTAGTGCATTACAGTGAGCAAATATGTATGCAAATGAAGGCAAAGAACATCCTTCTGTTAAGACCTTTAGTTTCTTTCACTTAATTTAGTTTGCTCACAACAGATGTCCAAGTAGGTACATGGATTGAAAAATCTTATGCTGTTCATCAAGACATAGGGAGATGCTTGCTATCCTGTCCCTAGTGGACAGATGGAATAACTGGACTAAACTACAGCTCCCAAACTCACAAATGTAGTCTCTTTCCATAAATATGATCAGCCTGGTGCCTTTCACAGTGTTTTGCCAGATACTATACAGACCTTACTCAGGAAAATACAAGATTACCTTTTAACTTCTTGAACATAGTCTGCATTCCTGTCAAACAGGTGAGTTACCGAGTTTTTGATTGCTTCATGTTTGAAAGATGAAGCTGTTCCAAAAACAGTAACATTGGGAATGGTTGAACAGAGCTGAGCAACAGCTTGACCCTGCAAACACATTATTATGTTAGTTCACTGACATGGAAATTGGTTGACAAAGTTTGCAGCTGCCAATTCACTCATGATGCAGCAAAACCAAGACCAAACATGTGCAAGCACTTCCCAAACGAGTTTATTTCCACTGAAATGCAGTTCAACCACAAGAAAAAAGACACCTAAATCACAAGGATATTCTGAAGACAAAGCAGTCCTAACAAAGAAGGTCTAGTCTTCCATTCCTAAGGGATCATGTCTCCTTATGGCTTCAGTAGGAGACAGCAAGTTGCTATAACAAATGCTGCATAATAAAGAAACTCTGCTTTACCTCTTATTGATAACAATAGTTATTACTGATTATTCAAAATGCAGGAATAGACTCCAGTCACACTAACAGGTCTGCTTAGGCAGGGCCCCAGGCTCAAAACTGATCAACAGCAAAGGGGATAAAGCTTAGAGCACATCCAGGAAAATCATTCTCCCTCCTGGTCCGGGTAGGAATCCAGTGGGGTCCATCAGATGCTATGTCAGCCTTTAGGCAGGACCTGGGACATTGAAGAATTTGTGCAATTAGATGTCTGTACTTCGAATTTCCAGTTTTGGGTCCCAGAAGGCCGTAAGTGCATTTTAACCTCTAATTTCATGAGGTGGAGAGTAAGGAAGCACTGCCTAACAGCTGAGCCACCTAGATTTCAAAAAACATCCCAGCAGGTCATCTTTCTACCACCGTAGGTTTTGTTTTACTCTTAACACACTCACAAAAGGAAAACAGACTTTTGGTAGCCACACCCTACCTCTTCTTGCACCCATATTATTCTACTGGAGCCAGCACAGTTACATGGATATACCCAGAAGTTAAAAAAATGGCACTGTCATTCTAAAAAAGAAAGTCAGATGGAATTCAGCAGGATCTTACTTACATCTACAGCCCAGAGATTGTCATTTGTAAACTGTATGCATGACCAGTAAAATCACCCAGGGATAAACACATTTCTGTTCACTCCAACCAGAAACTCTGATTATTAGTTGTACTAATAATATAGTAATTAGCACTTGAGTTTTATTCAGAGCAGGATAATTAGCTAACCCTGCATACCCTGGGGATCTTGGCATCCTCATGTATTCTGCTGAACATAACTCCAAGCAGAACATCACCAGAGAGGGCAAGTGTAGCATTTAAGTAAAATGAAGGCCTTGTTGCCTTTGTAAAATTATGGCTCAGGCCTGTTACTTTGGCTAGAGAAGGACTGTGAGAAAAGTCCGTGAGAAGAAAAACAATTAGTTTTTACCCATGAGAATGTAGTATCATCAGAAGCATGAAAGTTAAACAATGGAAGGAGAAAAACAGCAACATACGTTATTTTTCTGAATGTTTGAATGTCTATGCCATAGGTAGCCAATGGTAGTGTGTTGTGGTTAATAACAGCCAATGAGTCTGTTGTGGTAGTTTAGCAGCCAGTGAATCTGTAACACGAATGGTAACATACAAAAGGTGTATAAAAGAGGCTGCTTTGTTCAATAAATGGCTTTTTGGCCCTTGAAAGAGGCACTGTCTGTGTGTGTTGTGACTGCCCCAACAGTGACAGGCAAGGATATTATTTATGTATGGAGGCACCCAGGAATTTCAGACTGGTTTCCTACTGGGTTAGTCAGCAAACGCCTGCACAGCAAGGCACAGCTTAGGTGATCCTTTAGACAGGCAAACAGACACAGAAAAGAGAGCAAGAGAGGGCATCATTCTCATTCCTACTTTGCAGAGGAGGGATGGAACACACCACAGCAAATTGAACAGCTTGTCCAACAGCTCAGAGAAGCTCACAGCAGGACACAGGTACCAGTGCTTACTCCTAGCATGGTAAATCCAACTCCATACCTCTTCTTTTTAGAACTATCCACCATTTTCCTTGGTTGGAATCCCTAATCTCTCAAAAATCATAGGAAAATCCACTCCGGAGGGACCACATCTCACAAGATGTAAGGTTTTCAGGGAGCAGAAAATGTTTCACTCTACTTATATTTCAATTCTCTATTACTTACCTCCTCATTCTAAACCACTCCCAGATTTTAGCCTCCACAAATAATGTAATATAAAATTACAAGAAAAAAAATTGGGGATTTTGCATCTGTTCTTTTCTTAGTAATTTTCCCAAGCAACCCTCTTTTCTCACTTTCTGTGTCTCACAGAAACCCAACACCCACAGTGATTTAGATAAATCAGTATTTTATAATGCATGGCAGTTGAATGAAATTCTGACATTATTGATCTATTCTCTAATTAGTTTTCTGCATTTTCAATCTAACTTGGGAAGATGAGGGGTAGTGAATATATCCTGAATCAAAACCACTGAATGTTTAAAAGGTTAAATATTCAAGAAGAAAGCATGCTGATTTTTATCCTGCAGAAGACGATTAACATTTAGCAAACTGACAGTCAGATGAATAGGAGAAATGCACAAAACCATCAGGATGTGAATAACCTATTTTCCTCCTGACTCAAACTCGTTAGTACACCTCTCCCTACCCCCAGAGATAAGCTTATCTAAAATCCCAGATCAACTGGGAATACTTTCCAGCTTTCTGTAGATATTTGAAGCCTAAACCTGACTCATATGACCAGTACTTTTATAATTGGATGAAGTATTTTGAAGCAATTCCACAAAACAGCCTTCTAAAGTTTTCTGAAATCTTAATTTGAAGTTGACTCTTACTTATTTCTGTGCAAAGTATTTTTAGCAGCTGTATCAGGAATCTAGGAATAAAGGCTGATATTGGACTTTTCACACTTTCCCCACCGAAACAGGAGAACTGAACTCAACCTATGAACTCAACCATTTCCCTAATTTCTGTGGAATTCAGCTAAGCTCTATAACAGCATTGTGGCTATGAAAGTCACTCTTAAGTCTCCTTTCTAATCCCCCAAATCATGTAGCTGCCTCTGGATTAGTCGCCAGTGTTTAGAGGGTTACACATTTTAGTTGCAAGTACTGAGCCCCAGTGTTCAGAAGATCCAGGGTTCACAAATGAAGCATCCACAAAGGGTTTTGCTGCTGGATGGAGGAGCATCCTCCTCCCAGGGCAGCTGAGGAGTCCATGCTGGCTCCTGTGCCCCTGCACGCTCCCACCACGGGCACGGCAGCCCAGCTCTGTGGTAAACAGGGACAAGAGGGTTTTCTGTCTCCTCCCTGCCCAGGCAAAACCACATCAACTCTGCTACCAGCCTTCACTGGCTTTGGAAGCAAGAACCATGTTAGCAGAAATAGTGTATGAACTCCAAAACCTTCCAAGAAGGTGCTAAATTACACAAGCATGGGTTGAAAAATATTCTTCACATACCTAATTTTCTGTATACAATGCCAATTTCTACATGTAAGTACTGACCAGATTCTTGCTTTCTGAACCTAGGAAAATGAAGAAGTTTAAATGGCAAAAAATAATTATTACTCGGACAATTAATTTTACCTTTAATGGAATTTAGCAGTCTTTGGGAATAAAAAATAATCAGGTGATTCATTGAAGGGATAGACATGGTTACAAATTATTCCCTTGAAGCGGAATTGATCTCCTTTAATATATTCATATATTTTATACACTACTTATCACAGAATCATAGAGTCATTATGGTTGGAAAAGACCCCTAAGACCATCAAGACCAACTCAGCACCATCACCATGTTTTATCACTAAGTCGTGTCCTCAAGTGCCACATCCACACATTTTTTGAACGTTTCCAGTGAGGCAGAACATCATGTGGTGAAACCTCAGAGAAATTAATGGCTTGGATTACATAGCTTAGATTAAAGAAATCAATAGCTTGTGGAATGAAGGATGTCTGCTAATGCTGGATGTGTCTCCAGCTTCACAGTCTGCTTGATGGATTCCTTTTCAAGGTATCCTGTCAATTCATAAAACCAGTATGTTGAACCTAATCTACACATATGATTATTACAGAAATTAATATAAATTTATATCCTTACAGTAGTTTTAGATCCGCCAAAAAAAAAAAAATTGAGATTTCTTCACATTCCATTGCTTTAAAACCCATGTCTAAGCCTGAAGGATTGGAACCTTCTCATACTGAGATAATCACCTAAAAGAATGGAAAAGTTGTTTTCTAGGAAGTAACAATGAAATTGACTGTTCTGTGCATTTCAACAATTTCAAAGAAAAAAAAGTCATTGATATTTGAAAGTCAATATAGAAAGCATGAATAGAAGGAAACTTACTAATCTAATTAACTTGTTAACACAAACAGTTCTGGATGAAATATAAATAAGGTGTACAAGTAAGTGGCTTTCCCAAAGAGTCTGACCTGATGCCTGATGCGTCAGCTCCACACTGAATTACAGCAGCTATGAGGCAGAATCTTCTCAAGAAGAAAAGTATCTTTTTTGCTATTATATAAACTGAGGACAGCCTGATAGCAGGAGAGAATAAACCATGTAAAAGATACCACCCTGCAAAACTACATCAGTAAAGAATTACCATTTCTATGATATATTTCTGCAGCCCAAAGGTGCTACAGCATTTTTAAAAATAGCATTCAGACTTTATCTTGCACAAGAAACTTGTCTGGAACCAAACGTGAGAAGAATCCAAATTCCAAACTGCTGTGATTCCACATAACCATACCTGAAAGTGGTGTGATGTACTCAAACACAGCACGAAAACTGCAAGGGGAATCATCTACTGATCTCGTGGCATCAGGAAAACTCTTCTCTGGTGTTAGGTGAAGTCTGATACACAACATTTCATCTCCTGAAGGCGTCATTTGCCCAATTACAGCAAAGGAAATTGGAAACCAAACACTAGGGTGAACATGCAGAGTGCACAAACTAAAATGTGATTATTGGACAAGCATAAGGCAGCATCTGCTACACTCAGTGCACCACAAATGAGTTTTGGAGTGGAGGGAAGGGAAAAGTGACCCTGAGATAATGATCTCTCTCACCCTCAAAACATTTTCTGCAACAATTAGCAGGGTGTGTTTTTCTTGCCCCTTTGCAAAATTGTGCAGCTGAGCTGCATCAAAAACTCAGGGCTGAATCTCCATCTGGCACAAATCCTCTGCAGTTCAGTGGAACTATGACAACGTACCCAAGCAAAACCCATCCAGAGGAAACAAACTCCACCTGGAAAGGCAGAACAGCCAAGGGAGAGCTGAGCACTGCCTGTGACCTGGCTCTGCAGGTGACCTGGGGACAGGACATGTCCTCTGGGGAGTACAGGGCTGTGAGAGGCAAAAAGAAAGTCCTTCAAAGGCTGCAGCTTGCTTTGGTCAGGGAAATCGCTTTCTGTGCATGGCTTGCTGGGCTTTTGTGTTTGATTAACAGATCATGCTCTGAGGCAGTGTCTGGAAATGGGCTTGGCTGTGGCACCAGGACTCTGCAGTGCTGCTGAGGGAGAGAGCACATCCGCTGCTTCAGAAGAAGCATGTACCAGCAGCTCAGCCTCCACTGCCCTGCCTGGCTTGAACAGCTTGGTACTTACAGCAGCCTAGACTTGGTTACACAGTGTGTGAGCTGATTTATTCCCTTCCTTGGCTGCTGCAGATGAAACTAGAGGAAAGCACTTCATCAAACACAGAGCAGCTGTGAACTCCTAATATGAAAAGAGCAAGTGCTCTTTTCCAAGGTACCAAGTAAAGGTGTCAGCAAAGTGGGCTGGATTAGTGCCATGGCACAGTGTGCTGGCCAGGACCATCCAAGAGAAGAGCCAGTTCTAATTAGTCACATTCAAGGAGTTCTGACTCAAACACAGGAGTGCTATTTAATGTGCTCCTCCCTGCTAAGTGCAGACAGAGCAGCCTACCCATACAATATTTGAAAGGATCACAAATGCTGTGAGACCTATTTTAACAGGATCTGGCTTTCGTACCATCTTACTGCTGCTGTGCTCCCTAACAGCTCAGAGCCCAGGAAACACATCCTCATCTGCCTGGAGCAGGACTTGCCTGGAGGATGACCGAGGAAAGAGACACCAAACCTTACAAAAACAGGGTATGACCAAACAAACCTGCTTTCAGCCTGAAAAATATAGGCCAAGGAGAGATTTCATGATGAGCGTTGTAGCCATAAACACATACATATCCTATCACAAAGATCTGAAAGAAGTGCCTCAAGAGGAAAGAGGAGCTATTTTAATTAATGGACAACACCAGGAGAGGAACAAAGATACATTAACTGGCCATAAATAAAGTCTGAAAAGCTTTCTCACAGAGCAAGACAGAGTAGAGAGATTCTGAGTGGATAAACACACAGGTATTTTTTCAAGAAGAAATTAGATTGTTCTCTTGAAAGGGTTCCTATATGCTGTCTGTGATAGCAGGTGACTAGATTCACTAAGAAATGCCAGTTCTTTGTCAGACAAAATATCACCACTCCAGTGATTCAGCAGGGAACACATTCTCAAATATTTGCAATGTATGCAGGGGAGACACAATAAAAAAGAGGGTTCCTGCCAAGCAGTAACAAATCCTGCCAGGATGGCCTAGATCTGTTGCCAAGTCAGATTTACCCTTCAAATTTGAACATGAGAACTGCATCTGTAACTTACTCTGCTTGCACTTCCTCTGCTGCTGAGCCTGAAAGGGAAGGTCAGACAACAGCTCCAGGAGAAGCAATCAATGCTCCTGCATGGAAGGCAGCTTATTTTTAGCATCTGCAAGATCAAAATGCTAAAGAATTGGCTTATAATTCTGCCTTGAGTCTGAGGGGTTAAGTGATGAGACTGGTGTTTACAAAAACCTGGTAAATAACCAAAGCTTTGTGCTCTAAATATTCAGAATAGGAAGTACATGAAGAACAAACAAATAAGCAAATGGGCATAATGGCTCTCTCTCACAAATATAAAGCCCTGCAGGAATTCATTTTCCAGGCAGATATCACAGAAATAGGGACTGGATTTATTGAAGCTCAAGAAGAAAAGATAAGGTTTTTTCCCTTTTTTTTTTTTTTTTAATATAACAGTCCTGTATTTATACTAATTCAACAGTTTACATTCATAATTTTAAGCAAAACTTTATAATCTCATCCATGCCTGTGCTGTGACTTGCACTGAATGCACTGACTTAGTCTTCATTTTAAAGAACTAATTGCCTCTTAGAGCAGACCAGTCCCAGCAGGGTGCACACTACTGCTCGGTTTTCTCAGGGTATTTTCTTCAGTCACCACTTTGCTTCACTTTAAAGAGATCTAGGAGTATATATGTGAAGGAAGCTACTCTTCCATTGCCTTACAGTCATTTCAAACTACAGTGTTTCACAGTTAAGATAAACCAATATATGTTCTACAGTAAGTCTCATGTTCTTGCAGTCATCATTTTGAGCATTAATGTCTGCTGATGTTATGGCTTTCTCCCTATTTTAGCAATCAGTTCAGAAGGACACAAACATTTCCCTCGCTTTAAGCATTTAAACTCGATTTGTATTAGACAATTATATTTTTTTGTTAATTACTGAACTGCCCTGCTATTCAATTTAACAGTTTAATCAGAAGTCCTAATTGTCCTGCCAAGCAGAGGCCTGAAAGGGAGCAAATGGCAACCTTGTTAGAATCTCAGTCAGCAGCAGGATTTAAAAAGTATTCATCTCTTGTCAAAGCCTGAGGGAATCATGGAATGCAGCTGTGAGCCTGCCTGTTCTGCGCTTTCTGGGAAGGCTCCTGAAATTTCTTCAGCCTCCTTCACTGTCCAGGGTGAGAGCTGAGGGTCAGTCTGTCTTAACAGCCCCTGTCCCAAGGAGAAAAAAAGAGACAGGAAAGCCAAAGCAGTCCCCTTTCCAAGCAATCAAAATCAACAAGCTGGCCCTATGAAAACCAAATGTCATCTCTCCTTTCAATCCCCCCTTGTAAGCATTGCAGCAGCTCCTCTTCTGAGGGAAGGGTACAATGTACCAAGTGTCAGCAGCAGAATTTGTGGGTGTCCACCTCTCTCTTGGTTCATGGACACAAAGTGCTTCCCTTCAAGTGGCCACGTCTCCTTCCCTGACCAGGGAAGATGGCACGATGCCCTGACCTCTCCAGGGAGTGGGTGGCAGGGAAGGCACTCATTTGGTATATGGAACTTGATTCAAGTCTGTAACACAGAGACAGGTGTGTGAGACATTTTTCAAGACAAGTCATCTTGGTTATATTTCCTTTTTCTCTCCCTAATCTTCTGATGTCCCCTGGAACTTCTGGAATAAATAAACTGACTTATCTAAAGCAACCTGTCAGACATTAAAGGATACGGTTCCCTACTAATCACACTCCAGGCACAGCTGGGAAGACAATTGCTATAGTTACCTCACTACCAAAAATATCTACCAACAAAAAGAAGGCCACATAAATAAACTGAGATAATACACAAGAGTAAAAGTCCTAGAGAATTCTCCTTGACTCCATTTATTGTAAAAGCTGCAGGATCTTCCTAAACAGGACTGAGTAGCCAGAACAAAGAACCTAACAAACATTTTTGAAGCAACAAGTTCTTTTTCATAAACTGCCTGAAGCAGCTAAAATAATGATCTTGCATAATGAGAAATGAACAATTAGAAACTTCTAGTCCCACAGGGAGCCTATTGTCTCATGAAAGTGTTCTGGAATTTCTCTGACATTTAGAAACAAACTGGACAGATTTCCCACTTGCTGAAAGCGGGGAAGGGCATTCTATCTATTAAAGCAACAGCACAAAAAGAGATCTTCTTACAGCAGCTTCAGTGACAGTTTTCTGTTCATTAACAAAGATCTTTGTGAGAATGATTTGTTTGATTGAAACTGTCAGATTTCTCAAAGGATCAACAGACAGATTATTAAGGTAACACAGACCCTTCTGAAATCTTTATGCCTGCTTAGCAGAAAGAAAAAAAAATCCATGCATCTTCAGAGTGGTATTTTACCTCAAAAACCTATCAAGCAATGGGAAAATTTCGAATTCTTGCTCTCCGTGTTCTTCCCTTACAAGGAACAAGGGACTGTGTGAGGCCCTGGGACAATGATCAGCATCCTGGCTTGCAGGCTGGCCAGCCCTTTCATCACATGGTCTCCCTCTCATTTACAGTCCCCCCTGGATCCTACACAGCCCTTCGTCACTTACTGGCCAGCCTGGCTGCTCTTCCTGCATGTTTGGTCTTTTCCTTGGAAACTCTGGTTTATTTAACTGCTTAGCAAGTGATGGATCTGATTTCTCCTTGTTCTCCTGGCAGCCAAGCAAGATCCATCCCTCCCTTAGCTTCTCTCAGAGAAGGTTCTGAGCAGCCACAGCAGAGGACCAGCCAAAAGCTGCCCACTGAACAGCTGGGATGACAGAGGAAGCCAGCAGCTCCTTCCAGGAACAGCCCAGCACAGAAGCTGGGCACTAGAGCAGAAGATACGTGAGAGCTGACATTAACAAAGCATGACAGGAAAAGAAGAAGGAAGTAACAGAGGCAACTGAGGTCAGAAAGAAACACAGAAATCTTAAAAAGGAGGAGTTCATTTTCTCTAGATACACAGGTATGTGCAGGGATTGTTTTGGGGCTAATTCTGTATGCTCAGCCTACACAGGGCCTGTACACTGCCAGGTGGGCAAATGGCCTTAGAGCTACAGCTGAGACTTTGATTCCTGTAGAATATTCCCCTGAATGTGTGGCCCCATGTTGCTTTAACAGCCCTGAATTCCACACGAAGAGATTTCCCACTACAGAACAATAGTCAGCCATAACACTCGGGGCTGTGCTGTGCCAGAGCATAATACGATTATAAATTCCGTTCATTTACACGAGTATTCCAATAGGACCAACCCTTTACTGCCAGTGGGATTATGGTTAGCTAAAAATACCTTGTACAGGGAACTCATGAATTTATTCCACTGATTACAGCCTTCATTTATATGAGAACCCGAAAGAAGGTCTAAGGGTACAGAATTAAGGATGGCGTGTTTGGGGCTGCCCACCAGACCTCAGTAGAAAACAGAACATTAATTTAGCATAAATAAGCCATAACAAGAACACAGAAAAGGTACTCCAGTTTCAAAGGCTGGTATCTGCTAATGGCTCAGCTCGAAAAATCTGTCTTACGAAAATGGACTGCATAATTTCAAATGTAAACAAACTTCCCAGTCAATATCTTATTATTCTGCACAAAACTTTAATATTTTTCCAAAGGATAGAGATTTTCCTAAAAGATACTTCAAGGAACTGGTAACACAAAATCCCAACTCTTTATTTCACTGTGTGGCCTGGTATTCCCATAAACTCATCCTTTGCCCGTGCCACACAATGCCTCCGCAGGAATGATCCAAACTGTAACATGCAGCAGCCACCACTGGCTCCAATTTAGAATTTGTACCTTTTCCTCAGGGTTCACATGAGAATTTTTCACTGCCTTCAGTCCATCTACAACACAGGGGAAAAAGAAATCTTTCACAGTGAAAGCATCACACACATTCACATGTTGTATGTGCACGTGTATTCCAAGAGGGACGAGTACTGTATGGAGGATTAGGGTTACCTACAAAGACCTTGTGCAGGGAGCTTATTTATTCCTTTCACTACACCCTTCTTTAACATGAAAGTACAACATGTGTAAGTTCAGGAATGCAGTAGTTGGGACAACACTTGATCCTTGATCTGCTGACAACCAATTAGGGGATTTTTCGTGAGGTTTTTTCAGAGTTTAGTGTCACAACATTTTTATTTCACCAAGAGCTCCTGCCAACCATTCACATCAGCATTTGGATGGGAAAGCAGATGCAGTTCCTCCCAGTGCAATCCCTCACACACAGGGATATCAAATCAAACTGCAAGTTCTGGCTCATTTCAGGAACCAAGACACATCAGACTCCTTCAGTTACTCAGTGACAGGAAAGCAACAAAAGTTCCAACTTACCACCCCACCTCCTGCCGAGTGTACCAGCACAGACATGCCTTCTCTCAGGTTAGCAACCTCAAAGAGCATCATGTAGGCAGTTACAAAGTTCATGGGAAATGCAGCAGCTTCAGAAAAATTCATGTCATCTGGGATCTTGTAGACAAATTCTACTGGGGTACACACTACTTCAGCCCAGGCATTGTAGTTCACAAAAGCCATGACTCTGTCTCCAATCTACAAACAAGGAAGAAAACAACGTTGAGGATCTGACTGCAACTGAGACTGTAGAGAGCAACCTGCAATACCTGCAAGTCCTGTTCAAGGTGTGGGTCACTGGCTGACTGTGAGGAAAATGGTGCTCCACATCTTTGACAAAACAGCAGTTAAGCTGCTCAGCTTTGGGCTTTTACCATTTTTAATGTAACAAAAATAACCAAAAGAAGTTAAAGCCACCTCTTCTTCTTCTTTTTTTTTTTTTTTGCTACACTCTTGTCTGATAGAGCAGTCTTTCTCATCACTAATACAGATCATCTTTTGCTAGCAGAGCTCTCAAATAACAAAGGTAAACAATGAAAACAGCATTCTTCTTACTAATAACCAGGAATTTTGCTTAAAGATAAAGAAATGAGGGGAAAAGGTTATAATTATATTGATGAGAAGCATGCAATAAAGAAAATTACATCTAGGATAATTTTCATTTTGTTTTCTCAATCCTCACACTAATTTAGAGCCACCTTTCCTCTCTGTGGAGTGAGGAGGCCTTGTACTCTGGTAGATGGAGCACATGAAAGGGTTGCAAAAGCTCTCATTCAGAAGATAACACCATCTGTATCCACTCTCTGTTTTTATTATCCTATTAACTGATTCTACCAGGACATATCCATGATTGTAATCTCCACAGCCATGCATCAGAGCAGAATTTGATTCTACAACCTCAAATAAGCCGCCTTAAACATCAAAAATATACCTTTGGATTTTAAGGCACTGTTAAATCTGCAAAGTGAATTTGACAGGATTTAAAGGAGCAATGAAATATTACCTTAAATGCAACATTTCTCTACTCAGTTTCTTCTGAAAATATATGGTAGCGAAAGAGTAATTCACTATGGAGATATAAAGGCTTTCTGTAAATATTAGATACAGCTGGCTGCTCCTAGGAACCTTTCAGAGGTCCGGCACATCAAGCTCATATGTTTGTATATGGTCTTCATTGCAGCTTCAGGTTTTTAAATCAGAGATACTGACTCTTCTCAGATGGCCAAGAGTAACAACAAGGCACAGCCAGACTTGTAAAGCAACGCTCACCTTCAGCCCTGGAACTGGGCTGCTGGGTCTACAAGGGACAGCCACACTGAGCAAATGTTTGGCCAGTGTGTATTAAAATCTTCACAGGCACAACTCTTAAAAAGTCTCAATAATTGCTTGCCACCAGCAACCCCATGGCATCTTTCACCTTGCTTCAGACCCTTTGTCTTTCTGGAATACACCAACCAAAATAACATCCTTAACCACAAAAGGAGCTGTTCAGTGGAGCCACAGGATAAGACAGGAATAGCATCAAACTCCAGGTCTTTGTGTTTTAACTAAAACTAACAGCAGCTGTCCCTCTAGAGTAACTTTGCTCATCTGCCTGATACTCTCACATTCTACTAATACTCTCTAATGCTTTAGAAACTACAGGTATGGAGTAAAGCACAACACTTTTGCCTTCAGGCAAACGTTTACAGCACAAGCACATTTTGGTCTCCTGAGTGCTTCTCACCACTTTGGCTTTGGGATATTGCAGGTTTGCTCAAAGCTAAGATGCTGCTAACAGTTCTGAAGGATTTGTCTCTTTTTAGAATGAGAATGCTGAAACTGAGCTGTCATTCCAATTTCACTGAAATGCCTCCTCCTTTTGAAAAACATTCAAATTAACAATGCCTCACTGGTAATCACTCTGTGGTTCCCTTTTGCTCTTAGAGAAGCATCTAAAATAGAAAGTCTGCTAGGATTAACTAGTGCAGATGTTAATATGCCCTATATTCTTGCCATAAATCATAAATGATTACCAAAAAGAATGCAGAGAAGTCCCTCTTGGTGATTCCCAAGGGATTTCTTGGTAACAGTAGGTACCACATCTTACCAGACACTATTCAGAGCCTAGTCAGATTAGACCTCACTTCTTGGAAATCATCCCCAAAACTGGAGAGAGATCAGGCCTGATACAGCTGTCATCATCAGAAACCAGCTTTTTCTTTTAATGGGAGAAGGAATAGGCATTACACGTATTTTAGGAGGGCTTGAACTGGAAGAGCTCTACCCAGGAAAAGAAGGTCAGAAGACAGAGGGTGCAATCTCTGCCGTTGCTGTGGGCAGAGGTAACAACAGACGTCAAGGAGACACCAAGAGATCTGGTGTGCTCCTGTTCTGTGCAACAGTTCCTTAAAGAAACCAACAAAACATTCTTCCGTCATCCTCGTGGCACGTTCTCCTGCTGATGGATTCATTCCCATGCACAGCTGTCATTCTGAGTGTGGACCCTTTTCTAGATCACTCAAACACAACCAGGGCTATGCAGATTATATACAAAAAATGAAATACTATGGCTTGTTTCAATTGCAGGGAGTACACCAGTGCACAAACGTGCTCCCCAGTCAGAACAAAGATGTCACTTTAAAAAGAGGCACCGTGTATCAGTCAGGTGCAGTGTTATTCAAACAAGCACCATATGCTGTAGCCTCACAATGCCCTTTAAAAATAGCAACAACTTTAAAAATGAGAGTGCTGATCTAGAGCAGAGGCTTTCTGTACTCCTTTCAGAGAATATTCTTCAATATGGAGCACAGCTATGAAGTACAGATACTAGAGCAGAACTACTGAAGCAGCAAAGGTTTTCAAACAGCAAAATTATAATTCAGTTATTGTTTGTAACAAATACATTGAAAGATTACGACTTGTTTCAAGGCAGAAATGAGGCAGGAAGGGAACTGAGAGAAATCCCCTAAGAAGATCTCATCACTGAAACCATAGTTGAAACTAAACTGGCCATTATCTTCATTCAACTGACAAATTTTAGCTTTTCAAGAAGAGAAAAATGTTATCTTTAAATAAAAATATTTATATTCATTTATACCTTCTTAAGATCCAGATATAATAAGAATTCAGAAAATTTGATTACCTTTTGACATGACTGATTGCAAATAACTAAGACAGGATTGACATGTATTAACTCAGGATTTACTTCCAAAATTTTCAACCTACTTAGGCAATAAAATGAAAGTTTGCAGTGAATATAGACATTTAATATCAATAATGGAATAGGAGGCAGGACAAAATGCTGTTTGTATGCAATAAGAGATACCAAAGAGCCCATAACCACTTACGAAAGCTTTATTATATACATAAACTATTTGTCATTCACCACATCCTGTCAAGTGAAATAGATGCTTTTCTGGAGAAATCAAAATAAGTCCTATATCCAGAATCAGGATAATTTAATCTGCACCTTATTAATGCACACAGTTTTAAGAAGCAATGCTTACTGTAAACAGGGCTCTCCTTATCTCGAGATCAAAAGCTGGAACTAGAATCAGCAGCACCTGGGCTTTGAGGAAAAGAGCAGTGATTACAGCAAACATGGCCAAGAAAAGAAACTTAATAAGTTAACTTAATTTCTTTCATTTTATTAAAGGACATCAGTCCTGCTTTCCAGTTCCTATTTAGCCATCAGGATGTGCACATGGCACAAGTGACTTTTCAGGAAGGATTTGATGACAGTGGTCAATTCAGAAACTAATTCAAGAGGTCATTCTCATGCTTGGGGAGCAACAAGGAAAAATTGACCTTTTAGATCTCAACAGGGTGGTGAAGGGTGCTGTCACCAGCAGAGCAGAAAGGATTAGAAACTGGTGATTATTTATATGAGACTTATAACTCACTTTGAAAATAAAAAATATTACCTCAAATCCTTTCACAGTGTCTCCAAGAGCTTCTACAATTCCAGAACATTCAAACCCAGGAACAAGTGGCGTCTTAGGAGGGTTGTCAATATTCCCCTGCCGCACCATCAGATCAATAAAGTTCAAACCACTGTAAAACACAGGAAAAACTAAAATCAAGACTATTACCACAGATCAAAGTAGAGAAGGAAAACTTGACCTGAGTGATGGGACAGCCAGAAAACTCCAGGGCAGCATTAAAAAGCTGGGCTCTGCAGGGTAACAGGGGCCCAGCAGACATTCCCACTCTTGGGCAGAGGGTACACGTGCCCAGCAACCAGAGCTGCCAGCAGCCCCGAGCTTACTGGACTGCTGAGCAGGCACCCAGGGCAGTTAAAAATTCAATACAGCAAAACATTGACGTTTCTAAGAATGCATTACCAGCTGGCAAATAAACCCAGGTCAATTTAGGAAGAAAAACCCCAAGCCTCACACATTATAGGTATTTTGGGCTAGGAGCTACATGATCTAACTGTCCTAACCTTTGATGTGACCCCAGGAATGCATCTTGTGTTTTTCTCAGGCAGGAGTCCAAACTCTGGCATGAACTTACTAAGTACCAGATAGGGTCTGGTTCTAAAGCTTTTCTTTCCTGGATCATGTTTGTACATTTTTGCAAAAGTTATTAAGGTCTTTGAAGTCCTCAGGTTTGCCGCTCAGAAAAAAATATAGGTCTTTCCCCATAGTGTCAGCTTTGCAAAAATCCTAAAGCACTTTTGCATTGTGTTTTGTATGCTATCCAATTTTATTAAGGAAAATTTTGTGGTTTTCCAGGCAGCCACAAAAAAAAAGAAAAAAAAAAGAAAAAAAAAAAAAAGAAGAAAAAAAAGAAAAGGCACCACTTATCTACTATGTGCATATATTGATTACTGGCCTTAATGCCATAGTTAAAACTTTAAAACTCCTAACTAGCTGAAAACCTCTTCATCATTAATCCATTGTTCCAAAACACAGCCCTGTTTTTATGGTTAGTCAAGCAGGCAGCCAGTACTACTCACACATGTGATACCAGCAACTGCTTGGATACGTCACATTACTGATGTGCACAAGGATTTACGAGATGGAGCCTTAATCAGATACTAATCAAGACACAGACAGACTGAACAGACCCAACAAATTAAAAGATAGAGTAGACACACAGCCCTAACACGAAGACAACATGGCATTCATGGGATGTAGGTCACTGGGGAGGGGGAAGGAAATCCCACCAAATGTAAGCATTCATAATTGTGGTGGAAGGTTTAAGAGCAACCTGAATGCACAACTTTCACCATGCTCCTACACAAAGCTTATAATATCAACCATATGGAAGGTTAGGAGAGGTTTTCTCACAGTTAAGTTGGAAAATCTGAAATTATTTTGGAAAGGTCACTTCTTATCCAGTGGGTAAGACCACTTCCTACCATAATGTCAATAATGAAAGAGAAATTCCAAATAGCAAAATGCCTGCAAGGCAGTCATTGTTTCGGGAAGAGGAACAAACAAACAGACAAAAAATCCCAAAACATACCACAAACCCAGGAACCCTACAGCACTGATGGTGGCAACCACTATCTGTGTGCATTACCTTCAGCAACAGTTTTTAAAACACATCTTTCCACACTGCAAGCGTTTTACAAGAAGTTAACTTTTCCCTACATTTCTGGAAACACTGTGATGTCCTAACAAGTAGGCAAGAAGGAGACAGGTGAATATGCAAAGGCCATTGCTCTTGCTAATGACAATGATCACAAATAGATTCCTTCTCATAAAGTAACTTGTCAGACAGTTTTTGAAAAGGCACATGTTCAGTTCTGCATCTAATGACATAATACTGGCAGCTCAGTTCTGTCCTAATTCCATTCTTTATCCCCAATGAAGGGCAGCAAAATTATATTGAGAGTTCATCTCTATTAAAGTAAACCTACAAGATTTCACACTAGAATAGGTGTGATAAGGGAAGAAAAACCACTACACACGGTATGTAATAATCAAGTCTCATGTTCTTATCGATTTAATTACTAGTTGAAACATGGGGTGTTGACCAGGCTTTCCAATAATTTCTAGTCACTTTACAGAGAGTTTCTTCTTCATTCACTTAATCTGTCATCTCATACATCCTACATGTTGTCACATCCCTGGTACTCATATACATGTATTTATTCCTATTCTTCTCCACTTTCAAGGAAGGACAGAAGTTTTATTTTACCTGAGCAATTTGAACACCAGTAGATCTGAAAGCATGATTATGTCTTATTTGTCAACTCAGCCATTTTTTTTTCCTTAGAATAACCTGGAGGGCCTAAAGACGGATGGCTAGTTTTGTAACTACATCCAAGACACCCAAGTCTTTCCTTGGGATTCAATCAACAGCAGACTGTTGGAAAAGTTTGGTTACACAGAACATCACAAGAAAATACGTTTCATGAAGAGTGGTGGTTTCAGAAATTAAGCACAGTTTATTTCTTGTACCAGGGCAAGCCAGCACAGCCTGTTCGAAAGTGACTCCTGAACTTTAGCTAAGGGCATATATGCAGCGGGAGAGGTGTAAATGCAAAGCAATCCAGTGACAAAAAGTAGGCAGTGTATTTTTAATCCTAAATCAAGAGCTGGATGCAAATGAAGATAGGGAAGGATATGAATTACCAAGAACAATACACTGACATAGGAGCTCTGCGAGAACCTCCCTGTGACGGAGCAAGGATGTCTCTGTGACCTGCACAGGAGGGATTAACTGTGCATCACTGGAGGCAGAGTTTATCAAATATAGAAGTGTCCTTGAATCTGAATCTGACTTTCTGAGTCTACGGTGCTCTACCATAACACCAGGTAATTTAGAGGGCCTTGAATGTTATTTTTTGTACTTACGGTTTCGTTTTGCTGCATTTTTATTTCCCTTTTTTTACATATGGAAAGCAACAGTCAGCTTGTTGTTCCTTGCTCCGTCCCACACACTCAAGGATGCCCAATACCTTCCATTGCAAAATCCCAAATCATGCAGACCACTCTATGACACTTTGGTTTGGAGAGGTGCTGCTTTTGGTCTGTCTCTCTTATTTCACAGTAAAACTCCACTGAAATTAATTACTGAAATTAATAAAATGCAAATATAAGTCAAGAGCAAATATAAGGAGTACTGAGTTTTGCATTCTTAAAATCCTTCCTCTTAACCCAAGCCAGCAAACTGCCCAATTTTTAAATTAAAAAACAAAAAACCTCATATATCTATATCTATATCTGTATCTATAGATATAAAGGAAAGGTTTAAAGTTATCAGGTCTCATGCTTTTTATCCAGAAACACCAACACTATATGAGCAAGGCTGCCTTTAGGAGCAACACTGATTCTCTGTCCACTACGCTGTTACACTTAGAATTTCTTTTATCTGCTCCAGTCTTTTAAAGTGCTGTTGTCTCACAGCCACAGTCAGAAGGGTCACTTCTGCCTCATTCCTCATGAGGCACATGTACAGCAGCACAAGGAAGAAATAATTATAAGAGAGAAAAGAACAATAGAGGGATGTAATTATAAGACACCATTGCTTATTCACACAACCTGTCCGAACTACGGCTTCCGTTCGTTCTAGCTACTTGTCTCATCTTTTAAACAGTACGTATCCCAACATTCTGCTGCCTGCAAATTACAATACAAACAAATACAGGAATTTCAACTGCTTCATCATTATCAATCAAATATTATTTCAGGAAATATGCAGAAGCTGTGACTCAGCTTGGACATCAATGGCTGTTCCATTTCTTAGTCACTGAATGAGGCTAACACATGACTCATCTCAGCTGACACATTTTCAATTGGATCACTGATATGCCAGACCTTCAAAAGAATTATTCATCTGGCTTAGTGCTAATAGCAACACAGCCTCCATCTCCTCCATTTCTGGTACCATACTACGAAGTGTATGTATATGACTTACTGGGTCTAGATATATGATTCAATTGGTTTTATCCCCAGGGAATTCAGAGACCACACAGAACTTGCACTGCTACTGGTGTATACTATTTATCAAGCATGTGCATATCCTTCTTAAAATAGATTATTTTTGTCCATCAATTTGTCGAGTCAAATAATAATAATAATAATCTCTAGGGGCAGTCAACTGCAAAACTGATTCAACTGATAACATGACTTGTAAGAAGTATTGATGACTGGAGCAACCCATCTTGGGTGTGTTCAGCACTGCCTGCATCACCACGTGCACGCTGCCCTGGGCAGAGCCAACACCTTTCTCATCCGGTCTCCCGAGTCCATCATCATCCCAATCAATCTTCTGCATTTACAGGCTTGGGTCAAAAAGATCAGCAAACTGATTTTGCCTTGCCTGGAAGCACACTTTGGTGACCTGGTCACATTTCAGCCCTATGGCCATTTCCAGTGAGGAATGACAAGCAGATGCTACCCAGCCTGCAGGCTCCTCCAGCGTGAAGGGAAGCTCCCAAAACACACGAGGCATTGTGCAACCTGGCAGTTAACTGTGGAGCAGCTGAGCAGTCTGCTGATGTCAAACAGCACGCATGCAACTCACACAGCTCTACTGATACTGCAGCCCTGGAGAGCAGCTGCAGCTGTGGCTGCACAATTCTATTTTATAGCCAAGTGTTCTTGTGCAGGTAGCTTGCTGTTTGTGATACATATGCAGCTACTGGTTTCATGAAAGTGGAATTTATACAGGTACTGGAAAATGCTGTAAATCCCTGACACATTTCTAGGAATATACCCATGTGCTAATAGTATTTTTAGTTTTGCATGTTAACTTTCGTTAAGCCAATGGCTGAAAAAAAAAATCACTCAGGAAACAAAACAGACTGTTCTCAAATGGAAATACAGCCCTGCTTGATAGCAAAACGAGCTGCCCAACAGCTACTATGCTACCATCAGTTCTATTCACTTAGCACAGAATTTCTTGCATTTCCCATTGTGACTAGTAGAGAGGAAAAAACCCAACACCAAACGTGAATGCAAAAAATCCCAGCCCATTATTTATTAGTATTCATTCAGATTGATGGATATCCCTATTTTTCATAGGCAACACCTTGGTAGGGGGAATAGTCACATGGGTCCCAAACCTTATGAGCACCATTAAGAACAGGATGGAAAGCACAGCATCTGAACAGGTCAAGAGACTCAGCTACATCAACCTATCAGGATATTCCAAGATCTGAAGCAGATCCACTGATACATGATTCAAAACAAGCTCACTGCCCCCTTTCAGTAACAGTTTTAACACAAGTTACTTCTTAAGTAAACAACTTGGCCTTCGCCTTCCAGAAGCTCCATGTTTTCACATAGCAGAAAAGGACAACAGAAGATAAATCCCTGCCTAGGCAAAATTAATTCAGTCTTTGGTAAACATCAAGTTGTGTAGTAAGATCCTAATGTGGCTTCTGTCACTCAAAAAAAAATTAATCCTATTTTCACGAAGGAACATGTGCACTACGAACCAACAATCTAGGAAGAACAATCTGCTCCGATTGTCTGGGAATACGAAAAAAAGCCATCTAGGAAAGCTTGTTTCAGGATGCTGCCATACTGTAGCCACTTGTCACCTGAACACAGGGACTAAAACTGGGAAGTTATCCCGAGCTCTGGCCACGCTGCCACACCAGCTCCGAGGAAAAACGATGCTGACTTAAGTAAGCGATTCCCAGGAGAAAAACAACAGCCAGTGTCAGACGGGAAAGAGACAGGTGCTGAGCAACACGCACAAGCTGGCATCCACATTTCTCAAAGAAACCCAAACCCTGAACGCAGTTGCCCAGGCTTTACCCCCCCCCCCCCCCCCCCCTTCCTCTCAGCTGGTACCATGAAATACCACTGACAATTTTCTTCCCTTCGCATCCGCTGCCGAGCGCACACAAACCCCGCTGCCCACCCCGGACCGGGGCTGCTCGGAGCTCAGCGCTGAGCCGGGGGTCCCGGCGCCCGCGGGGAAGGGACGGGGCGGCGGCGGCTGCCGGGAAGCCACAGGTGAGGGAAGTCGGCGCAAGAGCCGGGGGCTGCGAGCACACGGCCGCCCGGCCCGGGGCACCCGCGGGACCCCGCACCCCGCCCGCGCCGCCGCCCCCCGCGGGAAGGAGAGGGCGAGGGGCGATACTGGACCAGGCTTTGACGCGGATCTTCAGCTCGCCCTCCTGCGGCTCCGGCATGGCTTTCTTGGACACGCGGAGCTTGTTGAGCCCCCCGAAGGCGGACAGCACCACGGCTCGCATCTCCTTGGCGTCCCCGGCGCGCAGGCTGCCGCCCGCGCCGCCCTCGGCCGCTTCCCTGCCGCCCTCCTTCTCGATCATCTGCTCCGTCTCCTCGGCTCGCTGCGCTCCCTCCTTGGCCATGGCGGGGCTGCGGCGGCTCCCGCGGTGCCGCCGTGCGAGGCCGGTGCCGCCGCGTGGAATGGCCGCGGAGCCGCCGGGCCCGCCCGCCGCACTGCACCGGCTGCGCAGCGCCCTCCGCCCCGCGCCGCCCCCGCGGCGCCCCGCGCCCGGGCACAGAATCACAGAGCCAGGCCGGCTGGAAGGACCTCTGAGATCACAGAGTCCAACCTGTGACCCATCCCCACCTTGTCAGCCAGACCATGGCACCGAGTGCCACGTCCAGTCCTTAAACACCTCCAGGGATGGGGACTTCGCTACCTCCCCGGTCAGTCCATTCCAGTGTCTAATCACCGTTCTGTGAAGAAATTCTTCCAAATGTCCAACCTCAACTTTTCCTGGAGCAGCTTTAGTAAGTCCTGTCACTTGTTACCTGCGAGAAGAGCCCGATCCTCACCTGGCTTCACCCTCCTTTCAGGTAGTTGTGGAGAGCGATAAGGTCACCCCTGAGTCTCTTCTTCTCCAGGCTGAATAGCCCCACTGTCACCTTAGGCCAGCACAGAGCCCAAAGCCCGCTGAGTTGAGTGTGAGGCCAGGCTGTCTGTTTGGACCAGCCACCCTCTGTACCCCAGAGCTCATGGCATCGCAGATTAAATCCCCACTCGAGATACCCAGGTCTTGATCCTCACTGGGGAGCCCAGTGTGCAAAGTCACACCTTCCGTGTTCCTTGTCCTGAAGCTCTTCTCGGGGCCAGCTCAGTGAGCACTTAGTGTCAGAAGAACCATGCAGGCGGACAGTTGTCTCATGACTGACACACACCTTTGCAGCAAGAAACACAAGCTTGAGACTCTGCTGTAGAGCACTTCTACATATATACAACAGATCTTTACCTCGTGATCAGTGCTGGTCTTTGCTGGCTCCTGTGGGGAGCCAAGTCCTTTAATATGAGCACAGGGTGTGCTGCAAGGCACCCATCCACCAGAGCTTCCTGGGACTGGCCTGCTTTGGGTCCCTAAGGAGGCTCAGGCATCATCTACTTAGCTCTGTGTTAATGAGGGTCACTGCCTGCAGCCTCAGCTGAGGCAGCTGAGCATGGATTTTGATGGATCACTAGTTGTGGCTCCATGGATGTTGATGGAGTGTCTGTTGAGTTCAGTATTAGATCCCTGTACCAATGTGTTGATGGCCCCATGGTTCGAGTAAATCAGCTTCTTACCTGCCTAAAATGATGCATGTATTTATGGCGTTCCAAAATTCATTGTGGCATGCAGTGTGTATGGAGACCGGTCCTGCAGACCTCCCTGTGGGCACAGTTCTTCCATCAAGGCCCCCCCCCTGCAGCAGCTGAGTTCTTAAGAAATTTCAGGACCTCTCTGTTGGGGATTATGACCACCCTCTCTTTAGGCTGTGTAGTTGTAGTGGTCTGAGTTCATCAATACTCCTTAATTTCACTATATGCATTTACTTCATCTTGGTCATGTATTTAGGGTTCAAATATTTAAAGGAAGCCAAAAAACATTGGAAATATCTTAGCTATAACAAGTAATGGGGTAAAACATTTTCATTAACAGTAACAAAGTGAGATAGTGGAGGAATGGAGAGAGCTTTAATATTCCTTTGCAATTTTGGGGTTTTTTCTCCCTAGTCTGTGAAAACTTTGCAGACAAAGTATTTTTTAAAGGCCGTTTCTGAGAATTTGTCATCTAAGCTGGACATAAATGAAGCAGTAAATAAATACATGTTAGGGGCAAAAGAGAAATAGTTCTAGCCTCAGGGAAGCTTCACTAGCTAGCATCATTACCTCAAGAAGTTCAAACAGGTTTTTTCAAAAGTGAAGTCTGATGCTTCAAAGACCACTTCAGTTGTCCTTAAGGTATGTTTTGACAGACTCAGAACCAGCTCATTAACACCATCAAGAATTTTGTGTGTGAGGTATTAAAGCAATGCCATTCACTTCAGTCCAAGTATCAGTGTGTGGAGAGATCTAACTGTTTTAGAGATCAGGAACCTTTTTGCTCCCTTACTCCCCTGCTAATACCATAAATATCCCCTCCCTGTTCCATATACTTGGCTAATTCAGTGCTATAATGGGGAATACAAGGTTCTGTCACTTTCGATCTGGCCATTTGAATGCATGACCAGGCGGGCAGCAGCTGAATAAAGAATAACATGCACTTGTCTCCAAATTACTCTCTCAGCTGGCATCTTGTTCCAGTTCTAACTCAAATGAATGGTGAAGTGTAGACTGACTGGGGAAAGTAAAGCAGATAACATATGGCAACTAAGTGACATCCAGAATGATGAAGAGACTAGGGGACAGCTCACTCGCATCACTCCAGCAGTCTGAAACAGCCACAGAAGTGAATCTGGGCCTTCAGACTGCATTTGTTTTGCAATGGTTTGTGAGTCTTCTGATTAAACCTCCCATATTGATTTAAAGCTATCTCTATTCCCCCTTGGTCCTGAACCAAAAGTAATTTATCCTAAATACCTTAACCATATGCTGTTTGCAAGTCAAAATGTTGAAGGACGGCCATTTTGTAGAAACATGATGTATGGTAGAACCAGTAATTGCACAGGTCAGTTGTGGCAACCAAAGTAATGTGCAGCAGATATTTTTGCATAATCATGATTCCATTACTTTGATTTAATTCCTGAGCACTTCTTTAAGAATATTAGATGATGCAGTACAGAAGCTTACACTGATGTAAAAGCAGGATTTATTCTGACAGTTGACTGTAAATGTAACCACTCAAGAAAGAGGCTGTGAGATGGCCATTCATATCACCTAAGTCTTCACTAAGAGCATTCCAATGGTGGCTTTCCACTGACTTCAGCGGCCGGTGGATTGGACCTGTAGAAGTGAAAACACAGAACTCGATTTGATGGGTATAGACAAGCAGTGAATATTCATGAACATACTGTGAGAACCTGAGCAAAAGGAAATTAAGAGTTCTTTTGTCACCATCTGTACCTGCTGGTCGAGCTGGGGATATCTCTTCTTTGAAATAGTGATTTTTAAAAGGCTATGCAGAAAAGAAGGGAAATGGAACAGTGTATTTGTGGATAAGTGCTGGCAGTCGCAGTCAACATTTCCTCCTGATTCAGATCTTTTATTTCCAGAACATACTGTTCCTTTGTGCAGCAAATGAACCTAAATATGACTACATCAGATACTGTTTTGAGGGTTCAGGCCTGAATTTCATGGAGGGAGCAGCAATTCAGGACAAATCTGACTGTAGTATTGCCATACTTCTGGAGGAAGTTAGTGGAAGAATTTGAAGTTGCCACTGGAAACACAGACCCAGTGGAAGGTTGGTCAAAAACTGAAGTAGATGAGTTAAATGCAAGGTCTGATGCTGTGTGGAGATGAAACCAAACCAAACCAAACCACCCTTGGACCATAGTGCAAAAGAAATATCCCCCACTAGATACTCATTATGTATTTTACACCACTTCTTTTTGGAAGAACAATGAGGTTTGTATTCAAGAAGGACTCAATGCCATTGTATCAGTTTCCCTTCTCAACAGGAACAAGACCCTGAATAAGGGCTAATAACTTTGCTCAAAGGAAGTAACACATAAATGGCAAAACCAAATCCTCAGTTAGAATGCAATTTTTATCTCAGTAATTTTCTCTGGGGGCATAAATCATGTTCTGCTTTGAGAATAAAGTATTATAAACATTTTTGTTAGGTTAAATTATTTATTTTTCTAATAGTTATAAATTAAATTAGAAAATTGTATTGATGCATGTTCTGGCTGTTTTAATGCATTATCAAGGCAGTTTATAATACACTGAGGTCCAAAACATTGGTTTTTTTACAGTCTATTGTCACCAAATTCTGTCTAGTGCTGAAAACAAATCCAAACCAAATTATGTTTTGAAAACCTGTTCAGAACACCTATTTCAGCTGTTGCTAATGCCCTACAGTCCACAACATCTCTTATCTCTAGGAAAATTGGTTTAGTGTCTTTTCCTACCTGTATCCCTGTGTAGAATATATTAACAAAGATACTTCCAAAGGAATCTCCAAGAGTACAGGATGCTAGATTCATTTGTTTGGGCTTTTTAAAAAGAAAAGAGACCTCTATTTCCTAAGGTTAATTCACATTAAGATGATTGTATTATTTTATTTTATCTTAATCAGGGGCTTTCTCTTGTTGGTGAAGTTATGTATGAATCATAGCAGCAATGAAGCAATTCTCTGATCATAGACACTAAAAAGAACTGTACAGTTCCCTTCAGTAGATGGAGTTTAGAGCTCCTCTGCATCATCAAAACTAATGAAAATGTGTTGCACTTTAAACCAAAGAGGAAAAGAAACGAAAGCACTCACAGAGGATTTGGCAAAGCAATATATGCCAGTATGACTTACCCTGCTGGCTGCTCAGTTATTGTAGTCCTTTGCTACTTTACCATTTGTCTTGTTCAGAGATTGTGCTCAGATAATTCAGTGATGGGTACAACAGAAATTAAATAAATCATAGCTGATCACGAAGTAATACAACTTAGGAAAATTTAAACAGATTGTGAAGTATTTACATCATGGTGATGACAGTTGTCACATAGACACCAAAATAAGCCCTTTTAACAAAACTTGATTTATATCCTTGTTCCTCAAGCCATACTATCAATTTGTTTGGCTGACGTAGTATAATGTAAAAATACTGTTCAATATCTTCTCCTGTTTATACATTCCAGCACTTCTGTTGTGTTTTCTAAAAGCTCTGAGTATTTCTCACTCTGAAAAAAACCCTATATTATTTTGATAGTAACACTGAAGTTGCATGTTTCCTTTTGGCACTCAACTGACGAAATGACGAAAAAGAAAAGGTCAGAAAAAAATTGCAGAGGTGGATAGTAGATCACAAGGAGCAAAGTTACAGGAGATGAGTACATTACTACTGCCACTGCTTAAGAGCATCTCTCACAAAAAGCAGACTGGCTACACTGTCCTAACTCCATAATTTCCATGACTTGTTTCCTGCTTTGTAAAGCTGAGTTGAGCCATGTTTACCTAATATGAATAACAACTAGTAATACACGCTCACAGTTGTCTTGTATTACTGCACCAGCACTAGGTACCCTTAGAATTTTTTAGTGTATTGCAATGCCATCCCTGAATTTAAACAGCTTCAAGATATTATTTGTAGCTTATTTTAGGTAATTTGTAGCAAAAGTTAAAAACGATTGCACATGTTGAATCTCCCTTTGTAAGTATTATGGTCAGTAACTGGACTGTAATGTATATGGGGATGCACACGATGCTTTATGTACTTATTCATTCTGTGTGACTCCAGACTTTGAGAAAGAGTAATCCCACTCGGCATTTTGACTCAGTTTGGTCTCAGTAATTATGGGTCCAGAGTAACTCATTAGAAGCTTGTGAAAAAATATCTCTGAACTTTACAGCAGAGCTGAAGTGTACAGAAGAATTCAATGAATAATCCAATGAATACTAAGTTTGAAAAGCATATCCAGTTATCCTACTGGCTATGTCCAGTTGTTATCCACTGTTACAGTACAGTGCACAACATCACCAGGAACACTGCTCTGTGAATGTCATCTTCAGACCAATCAAATAACGCATTGTATTTTTGATCAAAATTACTTTCTACAAATTACCAAGCTGCTTTGCCTTTTTGAGGCTCTTGTTTTTTTCTTCTGAAGTATTTACATGTATAATACAGGTAGCTCCTGGATCTGCCCAAGGAAACCAAAGCGAGCTTTTAGGTTTTCTAAGCTGAGGGTCTGTTTTGCCTGTTTCTGAAGCTGCAGTCCAAGAGCAGTGACATAAAGGCTGCTGCTTTGGGAGCAGGGATGCTTCTAGCTTGAATTTAAACCTGAAGGCATTGCACTAATTTAAAGCTCTTACAGCTCTGTCACTGCAAAGAATTTTCATAGGCTTTACAATACAAAGAACTCTCTTTTCCCCCACAAGCTCTTGATGCAGCTTTCTGTACCACCCTGGTTGTGCCCTCTGAGATGGGCCTTTTGCAGAAAGTAACAGGATACTTTTTAGCATAACTGTGTTTTCTGTGGAGTGTTTTATCATGGTCTATTAATATTCTCTTTTCCTCAGTTCCATAGCTACTTATGGCTTTCTAACTCATTGATTTTAATAAACCAGCTGAGCATGCTGCTGTATTCTCTTCCACTCCCCCTGTGGAAGAGAATACACTCTTCCTCCCACTCTTTTCTACTCTCCCTACAGAGGAAAAAAAATTACCCATAAAACCAAACATAAACGCCAGCTTATTAGGAGATTGGTTTCCTCTGAGCACCCTTAAGATGCTAATGGAACTGTTCATTACACAGCTTCCAGGTTGGATCTCACTTGGGCTGGTAAAAACAGGGATTTTCACTGAATAAATGCATAAGTTTGTTGGCAAGGTTCAGAATCTGTGTTCTGTTTTGCTGCAATGGAGCTCTTTTTCTTCATAGTGGCTGGTGTGATGCCATGTTTTGGATTTACGACCTTAACAGTGCTGATAATGCACCAGTGTTTTTGTTACTGCTGAGCAGTGTTTACACAGTGTCAAGGCCTTTTCTGCTTCTCCCACCACCCCAGCAATGAGGAGGTGCATGGGGAGCTGGGAGGGGACACAGCTGGGACACCCCAACAGATGGAAGAGGAATCCTATTCCACATGGCATCTTGCTGAGCAATCACTGCTGGGGGAAAGAAAGAGGAAAGGGGGACATTTGTGGTTATGGTTGAGGCCCTACTTTCCTGGAAATGGCCGAACATCTGCCTGCCTAGGGAGCAGGGAATAAATTCCTTATTTTGCTTTGCTTGCACATAAAGCTTCCCTCACTTACTAATCTGTCTTTATCTGTTGTTTTCTCAGTGTTGCCCTTCTGATTCTCTGCACCACTCCACTGCTGGGGAGACATGAGAAACTCTGTGGGGTTTATCTGCCTGTCAAGAGTTAACCCACAGCAAAACCAAAACCACAGCTGTCTTTTTTTTTATACTAATTTTAATAGGTAAACTCATAAATTAGGAAATAGGCCTGAAAAATCTTAGTGCCATGTCCACCTAGAGAAGTAGCTCCTTATTTTCAAGTTAAGCAGTGAAGTTCTTTGGGTAAGCTTACGCTATTGATAATGGCACGGCACTAAGTATTTATAGTAACACTAGGATAAGTGTTCAAGTTTTATGATTTTGGGAAGGCTGAGAGAATTAGGATTGTTCAGCCTGGAGAAGAGAAGCTTCAGGGCTATCTAACTGAATCTTTCCAGTACCTGAAGCAGCCTGCAACAAAGATGGAGAGAGATTATTTACAAGGGCTTGGAGTGACAAGACAAGGGGAAATTGCTTCACACTGACAGAGAGTAGGTTTGTAATGGATATTAGGAATAAATCCTGTACTGTGAGTGTGAGGCCCTGGCACAGGTTGCCCAGAGAAGCTGTGGCTGCCCCAGCCCTGGAAGTTTCCAAGGTCAGGTTGGATGGGGCTTGGAGCAACCTGGTCCAGTGGAAGGTGTCTCTGCCCATGGCAGGGTGTTGGAATGAGGTAACCTTCAAAGCCCCTTCCAACCCAAACCATATTATGATTCTGTGATTCTATGACTTACTTATTCCATCTGTAGCAGTATTTTACCACGCTGGAAGATAATATAAAGAAAGGCACTGTAGTCTGAAATTGGACCATTTGCTGACAGCAGTGTAACTACACAAGAGGACTGACTGTGCCGTTTTGTTTCTTCTCTAACCCCAGTGCAGGCTTGCTGACCACTGCACAGTGCCAATTCACACACCAAGGCGAGGTATTTCTATTTTCTGCTCTAGTTTGTGCAAAGTAGGGAGCTGGGGGCTAAGTCAAAAAAGGCTGGCTCTCTGACCATCAGAACTTCACACTATTTTATCAAACACAGGCATCAATATTCACTGGCTAAAAACTACCTGATTAATTGGTATTCTACCTCCCAATGGTTAAATGATTCTCTGGCTTCCCATGCTAACTAGTCCCATGCTCAGTCTTTCTCTATTCAGTCACTGGGTTTCTTGGGTCGGTGGCTGTGAGTTGGTGGTTGCAAAATTCCCCTGCCAGAATTACCTTCTACCCAGTCGGAGTTGATTTTAGCACGGTTGCTGAGTCGGCTTTGTTAGTTTCTTCCTTATCTTGGGAGTTCTGCCAAGTGTCCTTGTGGCCTGTAAATTCTGCATTCTCAGTGCCCACTATCAGAAACACATCCTTTTTCCCACTCCCCCAGGTCTGAGATCATTGAAGCATGTCAAGCCCTAGAATTAACAAAGCAATTCTACCAACAAGTAATTTATCTTTCTAACACCTGGACATCATTTAGGGGCTTTGAAGTATTGGCATAATTTCAGATGTGCTTTTCAATAATAAACAGCTAAATGTTACATAAAGGTGATTTCTGGACACAAAATTAATGTAAACACTGCATTGCAAACCTTCTAGGCTACAACCAAGACAAATAATTCTTCAGTGCTCCAGTCTTTTGAGCAATCGGATCTGGTCCAATAAACTCCCGGGCTTGTCAGTGTGTTTGGAAATTCTGAGGGGAAAAGATCAGGAGATGAGAGCCCATAGAGCATTCTCAGACTTCTTTCACTGTGGCAAAGTTTGTGTTTTAAGAGAAAACCTTTCTAGCAAGGTAGGATGTGGCTGCAAACACAAGAAAGACAACACATCTTGTTGTATAAGGGCAGCATTCTTATTCTTCTCCATCTAGAAATTGTGCAGATGGATTAGAATGTTGAGAAATTGTGAACTATCATGAACAAGGGTTCAGAGAAGGTATTTAAAGATGAATGGCAGAACTTAGCCACATGAGACTTTGAAGTCACAGTTAAGGGGCAAAAATGGGGACCGCTCACTTCCACAATGTCCTGGCATTGTCTGATTGTGACCTCTGTGCATTTCAGGAATTTCTGTCTTTTTTAGACAGCATAGAAGGCTTTAAAGTCCTCATGAAATTATCTTCCTGTGTGGAAGTTTAGCTCATACCTGCTATTTCCCTGTATGGCATACCATCCTTGGGTACCCATGTAAACTATCACTTGCTTGATCTTTTTTATCCAGTGTAAGAAAACCTGCAAGAAAACTTGGGCACTCTGGACATCCTTTTTCTTTCAGGGTAAGTGGAAGGGCCAGAACTACTTCCTGAGCATGCAGTTTGATTTCCCTTTACTTTGAGGTAATTTTCTATTCAAAGTCTAGCTGGTCAATTTATCAGATGATTTAAATTAAAACTGGAAACCATTTTAGGCCAGAGTTTGGAATTCAGCCACTAGTCTCTTTGTAAAATCACAGTACAAGGTGGACTACACAAGTGCTGGCATTTGCATTACTCCTTGAAGAAATAATTCAAAATGCAGTTTACATCTACAGTCTGAAGTAAAAGTTAGGAAGAACTAACATGGGAAGTGAAGTCAGGACAAAGGAAACTGAGGTTTCTAGGGAAACCAGTATTTTGCACTATAAAACCAGATTTCTTTCCCCCCACCCCCCATAAGAAAAATACACAGAAACCTTCTGGCTTCATATTTTAACCACGAGCTAAGCAATGTCCTTTCATAGTAGGTAATGAGCCAGCATCTCTCTTTAAATGTGGAGATGCTGACTAGTATCTGGAATCTCAGCTGGAGAAGGGGGCTTGTGTTACTAAATCAGATCAAAATACCAACACTATCTTGGTTGAGCTGCAGCATCAGAATTATTTCTGCTGAATGTCACCCAAGTTTCCTCAGAGACCTTGAAATCAGTGGGACTGTCAAGCATGTATAGTCCAAAAAGGAATTTCTGCACTAAGAGGCTGGATCTCTAATCACCTTCAAGTCACCTCCTTAGGCAGAAGAGGGAAGAGGCTTACACTACTTTCAAACCTTTAATTCAAGGGTTTAATTTCTCCAGTTTAGAAAAGATAAATTTACTGATGGGTTAATCAAGTTAAAGGAGAAGCAAATATTAGCTAGAAAAGATGAACAGTGCTTCAAAAAGTCAACATTGCAGGATATATCTCTTAACAAGGTGGTGGTGGCGGGGGTGTTGAACCTTCTCTATTTTGAGAGAGAAACATGGGTAGGAACATGAAGGAATGAAGACAAAAGGCACTGCCCTACAGGCACACCTAAAGAAAAGAATTTGGTATCAGCTCATGGGAAGCAAGCACATCAAAAGAGAAATCCATATGAAGCTGTTCAAAAAGGTTTGTGAGTTACTTTGAAAGTGTGTGCCCTATCCAAATAAAACATATCTTTAGACAGGCAAGAAATCTTTTAAGTGTTTTGTGGTCTGAGGTACTGTGGGTGAGAAGCACCAGGGACATAGAACACACTTCCTCCAGTCATGCTCCAGCTTCAGGGCTGTGGAGACCGAGCTCTGCAGGAGACTTCAAAAGCGCTACAGAAACAACTGAAGAGCACAGCTGTCAGACAGCTCCCTGGACGAGCAGGCAGACATGAACTGGGGCACCACAGCCCTCCTCAAGTAAGTACAGAGCCAAACCTTGCCGAGTTTTAGCGAGAACTGCCAAGAATTCTAGCAAAGATTCTCATGGACAGTTACAGTGATCCCTTGCCCTGCTGCTGGTGAGCAACATCAGAAAGGGAACAACTGAAGTTAAAAGGGAGGAGGTAATCTTAAATCATTAAAACAAGAGAAAATTGAGGCCCTTAACTGGGAAACTGTGACACAGACGCATCAGTGTCAAAACCAGTGACATATTACCCCCTGTGAGGAGCCAATTTACTTTTGATTTGTCTCAACCCTGGCTGTCAGAGGCACATGGGGAAGGGGTTGCACACGTACCACATCCAGGAGGCAGCTAGGAAAAGATGGAGGAAAGTCACTTTGCCTGGTAACCAGTTCGTGTCTCACATGGGACAGGCTGTCAGCAGGGGAACCCCGAAGGCGCCACACCCTCCACAGCCACTCTTCTATCAAAGGTCTCCACCAATGAACTGCAGTGGAAGGTTGCACCGGGACAATGGACTCTGCCAGCAGGCGGACTTTGGAAGGGGCCAGGGGGCAGAAAAAGTAACTGCACCACAAGCTGTGGGGGGTTTTTTGCAGCTTGCTACTCGAGTGGGGGGCTTTGAGACTGTGCTTTTTGCTTTTGGAGAGGCTTTGAGACTTGCTTTTTGAGTCTGGGCCCTTGTGTGTCTTGTGTTTTTGCTTTGGCTCCAGCCTGCAGAGGCCCTCGAGGGCTCTTGCTTGCCCTCGTGTCTGTCCTGCCTCCCTGTGTCCGGAGCAGCGCCCTGACTGCTTCATCTCTGCGTCCTTGCCTGAGCCACTTGTGTCCAACCCTGCCCGCGTCCGAGCCCGCCCTCGTTCTGTCTCCCTCTCTCTGCCTCCTCCCCACCCCCCCAATTGGCTTCCCAGTTTTCTTCCTCTTGGTCTGTCTTTTCTAGCCCTCTTTAGTAGGGCAACTCCTTTTAATTTTGTTTTTTTTGTTACCAATAAATGTTTGGCTCAGCTGACATAATTTCGTTCCTGACCATCTAATTCAAAAAGAGCTCATGGCAGTTTCCCTCAGTGGAACGTGACTCCCCCATCATACAATAATGCAGCGCAAGAGCAGGTTCCTGCCAGGCTCTGGTTGTTCTGCTCAAACACCTCAGCCAGGAGCTGGGAACAGAGAGACGCCTCCATCAGGAAAAAGCCATTCTGAGCGGGTTAGCCCAGTCTAGTGGCAGTGCATCCTTATCCTGAACACGAGTGCTCCTTGACAGGAGCCCCCGGCAGTGCAGTGAACCATCTTTTCTGTTGGACATGACAGACCTGGAGCAACATGTGCGTGACTCCGGTGCCAAGGAGGAACAGCATCCACTCTCCGTGGAGGACTCGGAGGAGGGTTTGTTTCTGGGAGAGGCTGGTGTTGGGGAAGTGGGCTTCCCCTGGACGCTCATGGGATGGCTGATAAGGAACAAACGCTGCCACGCCTGGCCCTCGGTCAGGGCGCTGCACCGGCCCCCCAGGCCTCATGTGACAGCCTGTGAGGAAGGGACACACGTCCTTTGTCCTTTTCTGCTCTTGAAAGGGTCCCGCGGGCCCCGAGGAGCTCACACCGCTCCGCCCCCGCGGGAGGCTCCTGCGGAATTTCGCGAGCTGGAAGAGCCTCTGCCTCTCGCCGCAGCAGACCATGCCACCGTGTGGCAGGTATTGCTTCCTGGCCTGACGCATCCAGGCTAAAACTTGCTGATTCCGTCCCGGAGTTAGTAAGCAGAGCCCTCTGTCCTGCTGAAGTGTTTCCACAGCACAAGGAGAGCCCTTAGCAGGATGCTGCTGCCTGGGAGCTGCTATGGGTGAACCAAGGCTCCCAAACGCTGAGCTGCCTCTGGGTCCTGGACACTTGCAGAGACTGGCAGGGCAGGAGAGGGACCTCTGGGACAAGCCCAGCCCGTGGAGGTACCAGACTCCTGTGGATGCCAAGCAGGAGCTGGACCCACAGCTGGAGAGGCCACGTGTAGATGATTTCAGCGCTGTTGTATCGCTTCCTGCTCGCTGAGATGCAGCCTGTGGACACAGAAACATCCTGTCCCCGAGGGGACTTTTGCTGCAAGACAATGGGCTGACTGAAAAGTTAAAAAAATAGCTTTCTCCGCTGGCTATATACATCACTCTGGATGTATTTTGTTTTGTTTTTCCCTTTCTGCCACCCCCACCTCATTCACTCTCATCAGGCTGCTCTCCCGCCTTGTTTCTGTAGTAACAGCTCATGCCAAGAACTCCTCTGAGCTGTACCCATGGGCTGGTAGGGCAGGAAGCTGCGGGCAGACACCATACAGGTCTTTCTCCAATTTCCAGGTCAAGTATTTCAAGAAAAAGCCACTTCTGGGAAAGGGTTAAACCAAGCCCCTGGGAAGCTCACGACCAGTGGTCTCGGTCTCCCTCTGGGACTCAGCAGTGTTGTTATGACCCAGCCCACTGCGGGGCTGGGGCAGTGAGATGCCGGTCAACCCCGTGGATTGAATTTCCCGGGAACACAGACTCGGAGGGTGGCTCAGAAGCTTAAACCACATCCCCCCCTGGGCTGCGCCCGGCTCCAAACTGCCTTTCCCTGTTCGGGAAAATTCTCTCTTACTCGGTTGTTCACTGGTTCTTTGTTGTATCTTCCGCCTCCCGGTTTCCCCCATTGGTTCTTGTTGAATTGTATCCTCCCCCTGGCTTGCAACTCATTGGTTGTTTTCCCCTTTCCCTGAGGGTTTCAAACTCCCTATAAAACTGAGGGAAAAGGCTCCCGGCGGTTGATTGCCATGTTCTCGTTGCTAAACTTCTGACAGTAACCCTGTTGGAAGCCAGACCAGAAAGCCTCTCTCTTCCTTTATCTCCGAACTAACGTGAGCCGATCCCATCGGCTCCTGCCGTGTTCCCTCTGCAAAGAAGCCAGCGAGCGCGCCCAGCCAGCGCCTTTCCCGATGCTGAGGTCGCTTCTGCGATGCACAGAAGTAACGCAGCTGGACTCTCTGATCGAGGGCACGCCAGAGCTTGTGCAGCGAGCACAGAACTGCGTTACAGCACAGGCTGAGGGGTTCCAGTGGCAGCAGCTTGAGGCGGGATGTGTGACCAAGATTATGTGCCACAGTAGCAGATGCCCTGGCCCCTCCTCAATCCCCTAGCAGCGGTCACTTTTCCAGGGTATGTATGACCACATTTCATGTAAAACGAAGATCAAATACACTGCAGACAAGCAGCAGGAGCTGCCAAGGAGTGCTGAGAGGATTTGTCTTTTTCTGTAGAGAAACCCAAGCACTGACGTTTAGCGGGGGGAGGTCCCGAGTGCAGGGAGCCGGCCAGAGTCACGACACGAACACGGATACGATTTGAGCATTGTGCTCCGCTTTATTGTTTACTTAACACCAATTTATATCTACTTTACAAAGATCCACGCCCTATTCCCACGAGACAGCCTCTAAGCAGTGGGGGAGCCGACCAGTGTATAACTTTGCCAAGGATTTTCAAGGCTGCCTGCTGCCGTTTGTCCTTTTTGTGCCTCTCTTGCCTGCCTGCTGGAGTCACTGCTGGAGCCAGCAGTGGTCACCGTTGATGGGCACGGAGAAGCTCGGGGCTGTGCCTGCTGTTGGTTTTTTCTCCCCATGTGTGTTTAAACGACTCTTGCTAAGTAGGCTGTGGGAGATGTCTTCTCCACACAGAGCTGGCCAGCCAAGCCAGATGTCCACTGCAATGAGCTGTAGTTCAGATAACAAAGAGCTAAAATCCAACCACAGTTTTATCCTACCAGGATATTCACGCCAGGAATCAGGAGATATTGATGCCTAAATGGATATTCATGTCATTTTCTTAGGTTTTCCTTGCACCTTGAGGTGCTGCCTGTCAGACACCTCCCTGGCACCCATGGCCTTCAACCTCCGTATTCCTGAGGACGGCTCGGGAGAGCTCAGTGTTTGCAGCTTCGATCAAGTACACAAAACCGCTTGCCCGTCCTGGAGGAAGGGAGCTCAGGGTTTTATGAAGCCGAGGGAATTTTACATCAACCCCTGCAGAGGGAGCGTGCGCTCCCTGGAATTCCAGGATATTGAGGTATGGGAAGAGTCCAGCTGGTGAGGCTGAAGCTTCACTGGAGTGTGGGAGGGCTTTAGCTCTGCCAGCTTTGGGCATCGTGTGCATGAGAGACCTGCACCCGTGTGAGGCCTCTGTTAGCTGGGGTGCTGGGGATGCTCCTGAAGGAGCTGTTTTGTCTCCAAAATCACAAGCTGAAACCGTGTACCAGATGATCAGTACAGAAGCAGTTCTTGTGCTTTTGAGAGAGATTTCTTTGATTGAAAGTGGGTAGAGGAAGGATGAGGACAGGAGGTGGCTGTAAGAGATGTGTCATTGTATAAAGCAGTTTGCTTTTCTTCCTGGTCTCATTTCTCCTCTCCTGGGGAGCAGATGAGTTGTGTTCACTGCAGGGATCTCCAGGGCAGACAGAAAAAACTCTGCAGCCGTGAACTGCCCAGCCCCTGCTGGGCCACACTTTGCCGTCAGTTTCTTGCTGTAAAGCTGAACTCGTTCTGTTCAAGACAACGGATTTCTTCTGCATTTATGTCATTGCAGTCAGATGAAAAATTGGCCCCTTAATTTGAATACAGTGGTGCATAGAGCTTTACTCTAATGTTTTAATTTAGCTGACCTATGCCCTGATAGAAGGGTGTATTTAACGTATCCGGTATTGCCAGAAGGCTTGAGTTACTCCCAGAGACTGTGCTCTACACATGGACCAGCAGAAGAATTAAAGCAAAATCCTCCCATGAAACAAGAACTGGAGGACACCACACGTGGGCAATGAGCTTTTGTAAGGAAGAATTTACTGCTCTTCTTTTCCACCAGGTGACCCTGTGTTCCAACACCGTGATGGAGTACTACCAGTATATCCTGGTGGACGTGGAGGGTGTTGGTGAGGGAGTGCTGGCACTGAACATCACGGGCAGGTATCAGCATTTCCCTGGCCTCCCCCAGCACACTGCTGTGCACAGGCTTTGCTGGCTACAGCTCCCAAGGAGAAGTGTTGCTTAATGGCCTCATGTTCTGCCCAGCTGGACATGAGAAGAACAGTACTTGGAAAGCAGCCTGTGGTGAAAAGCACACCTGCTCCCACCCCAGCATGATCCTGGGCCTTTTTCTAAAGGGAACAGGAATGATATAATTTATTGGCCTGGTTTTTGGTGCTTGAGGTGGAACAAATTTCCCAAGGGCCTCCTCTCCTTCTTCCTGCAAGAGGTGGAGTTGTGCTGGGTTGTGAGCACCCTGCAGCATTGGTTTGGGACACAGGGAGCAGCCTGCTGAGAGTCAGGGTCTGGTTCTGTTACTGAGGGCACTTGCCAGTGGGCAAGTGGCTCACAGCAAGAGTGGTGAGGGCAAAAGATCTTATGAAGGAAAAACAGCCCTTAATGGGGCAGGTCAGCTCTAGTTTTTCTCCTTCCCTCTGCTTCCCATTTTGAGCTTTAATGTTCTCAGACTTAACCCAGAAGTTGTTCTTGCTGCAGCCAAATTCCATCTCACTATGCTGCTGTGGGCATCAGTTTAAGGACAAGAGGGCTGCAGCTCCCTCTCCCAGGCAGAGCCGTCCAGGCAGTGCCTGGGCAGCAGTTTTGTCAAGCAAGTGCAAAGAGGGACAGTCAGTGTGGAGACCTGTGGCATGAAGGACTGAGGGAGCTGTAGGGAGAGGGTGATCACCCACTCTGTAGGGCAGGTGGTGGCTTGTGCCCTTCAAGGCTGGGGAAACCCAGCTGAGTTCTCAGGCCAAGGCAACAGTACCATGGGAAAGAAGGGAGTCATTTTTACTGAGACACTGTAGTCTGGTGTTCTTGGAGCCTTGGTGAGCACTGGTCCTTGTTGGCAAGGCTCCCCCAGAGCTCATGGATCACTGGGACTGTTCCAGGAGTCCCTTCAAGCCTTCTTGGGTAAAGGAGGGGCTGAGGCAGCTGTGGGACAAGTGCTCTGCCTGGGGCACTTGGCAGCCTCTGGGTGCTGCCTCTCAGGGTTTGCCCCTCCTTGACAAGACATGTTTGAGTGGGAAGACTTTGAAGGCAATTTATCACTGTAGGGCTGTTAAATGTTGATTTGACAGAGACAAATGTGTTACATTCCATTTCACAACCTTCAGGGGCAAATGTTCTCCATCCTCAGTAGCTCTGATTCCCTTGGGGTCATCTCTTTCCCCAGATGCATCGTTCCTAAGCTGACAGCGTACCCCTACATCCTGTGCTACGATGAGTGCCGCCTGAAGGAGCCGTACGAGAGGAAGTTCCTCATTGTGAATAACAGCCACATTCCTGGCTGCTACGGGCTTATTGCCCAGGTTTGGCATCACATCCGCCTCCTCCTCGTGGAGGAGATTATTGGGGGGGAAAAAAGGGTTTGGTTTGCTGGTTTCTATTCAATCTTAAAGATCTGCTGAGAACAAGATCCTACCGGAATGTAAAGTTTAGGGTGCAGTTTAACCTCCTGAGGAAGCAGTTCTGTTCTAGTCTTCAGGGTGTGGGAGATCTTAGAGGGTTGTGAAAAGCTGCTGCATCCACAGACACCAACGCCTGTGCTGGCAGCCTCCTTGCAGGACCCCCTGAGAATGCTAAGCCTACAATTCCTGCATCTTGTTTGTGCCTTTCACCTTTGTCCTGGGGATTTTTAGAAGTGTGTGTCATTGCCGTTGTGGTGGATCTTAAGGAGTTTAAAGTTTCTTCCAAGGTCCCTCTGAAGCTGCATTTGATTCTGTCCCTTCTAGAAACGTGAGGAAGATACTCCTGTGTTCTACTCCAGCTCCGAACCCTGTGGGATAGTCCAGCCTTTCAGCGTAGCAGAGATTCCAGTTACAATCGAAGCCCAAAAATTGGGCAAGTATGACACCAATGTCCTCATTGGCGTGTTCGGGGATGAAGGAAACCCGCTGGTGAGTGCAAGGGGAGGCGTGTGCCTTTGTGCAACTCGTCCTGGCAGGGTGCAAAGCGTACAGGGATTCTTCCAGGGAAAACAGGCACAGGCTGGTGTGGAGAAAGACAGAAGGGATTGGTGGCATACACAGCTCATGCCTTATAGGTGGTAATCTCAGTGTCTGACACAGCATATAGTTCATCTAAGCTGGAATTGAGGATAATTTTAGTTAATTAATCTTTAAAATGCTATTAACTTTGGAAACATCTGTTTAAAAATGTCTTGTCATCTCTCTGAGCACAAAAGAGGATGTCAGAAGATTTCTGGGAACCTTGAGCTTTCTGTAAAAGAAAGGAAAGCTGGCATTTGGAAAGTAGTTGCAAGGATTTAAACATCTTAAAACATATGGAAATGATGATGCCAAATCCCCTGGATGGCACCATCACACTGGGCCAGTGTGGCACTGCATGTAAATCAGTCAACAAGGAGGGCCAGGCAGTGCAGGCTGTGGCAGGGAGCCCAAAGTTTGACAAAACAGTTGCTTTTAACTATCATGCTCCTTACCTTAAAGAGGAGGGTTTCTCCCCTCCAGAATAACCAGTCGTTTAACTGTCAGCCTGGTCTTAACTACAGATTTCTTGCAAAGCTTTTACCTTTGGGCCAATAATTTGTAGTTTGAAACTTTCTCTTACCGTAATCCTTTTTAATTCAGAGGTGAATGTATCTTTTTTTCTTTTTCCCCCCAAAAGCCCAGCTTTCAGCTGGAGAGTGATAGTTGTCCCTAAAGAAATAACTTGAGGAGGATTGAGCTGTTTAAGCCTTTTTAGCTTTCCCTGTTGTGGTTTGTTTTGGTTTTTTTTGTCCTCCAGCCAAACTGGGATTGTAAGACATTCCCAACACCTTTCGGAGAGCCGATAACCTGGAGTGCTGCTTTATCTCTGGAGTGACAAAGCCATGCTTAGGCACTTGGACAAGCAGATCTATAATGTGACCTCTCGTCCTTCCCTGCCAAGCTGATTTGTAGTGCTTTCCTACAAAGCACCTACACAGAACATGGTGCTGCTGTTCCAGTCTCTTACTGCTGCTTTGCCATCGGCCCCATAGTGGTTTTCTGTGGGAAGGAAAGCAGCTTTCTCAGACCTCTGTGGCCTGAGGCAAAGACCACCTTTAACACCTGTTAAACCACACTCTCCTTCCCAGAGCAGCTCTTTGGTGTTTGACAGAGATCAGCAGGTTCTACAGCTTTAGCAATGGCTGCAGCTGTTGAGGGGAGTTCCTGTCTGAACAGCCCTGGAAGCAGGGCCATCCAGGGCTGGGCTGTGCTTCCCAAGCCCAAGAGCAATCCTGCACTCATACTGGGGCACATCTAGGAACACATTTTGGGCAGTTCCTCCCACTGTGACCTCTCTGCAGAGTGCAGGAGTCTGAGCTGGGCAGTTTCCATGACAGAAACGAATGGTTTTTCCATAGTGCCCCAGAAGCCAAGCCAAGGTAACCACTGGGCATTGAAGTGCTGCTGTTACCAAGAAGGGAGCTCATCCAGAAACAGCTTCCTTTGGGGCATTGGGATCTGGCTCAAAGGGGATCACCTCTGTAGCTCTGAGGAGGGTTGTGTTTGACTCTGTGGGGAGCACTTGCAGCCTGGCACGTTGTCAGGCAGGCACGGCTTGAGTGTGTCCCCAGCGTGGCATTAGAAACACAAGCAGAGCACCTGCTGTGATTTAAAGCAGGGAATGTGACCTGAGTTACCTGGGGGTGTTGGAAAGTATTAACTTGCCCCTAGCCCTCCCAGCAGTGTTGGGGAAACATTCCAGATAAACACCTGGGAGAGCTGCAGAGCTTCTGGCTTTGGCCTTGAGGGGGACGAGGAAGGGTTGGTGCTTTCAGGTGGGTGCTGGGGGGGCTGTGCTGGCTCATCACTGGCCAGATCTGCCCCTTGCTGTTTTAGTCTCACTTTTTTGCACAGTTCCTGTCTTTTCCTTTCCCGCTGTGCTTTTTGCCTTCCCATGAGGTCTTCATCTCTGTAGTTCCTCATTGCAAGCAGTTACCAGCTGGCTGCACCGCTGCAAGCCCAGCACCATCCCTGGGCTGTGCTGAGCATGGACCTGCTCCAGTCTGCTTTGGCAGTGGCTCACCACACCAGCACCCAGCCAGGGGCCGCATCCCAATGAGGAGCTGCTCTTGCAGGCATCCCTCTCTCCCATTACAGGGCCATGACCGCAGTTATGTTATTTGCCAGGTTCCTCCCTTCACCACCTGCATTCAAACCCCGGTCACTGAGGAAGGAGCGAGTGTTTCCAAGGAGATGCTCCAAGTCTGCAGGTGTGGAGGAGCCAACCGAAGCCCCGCAAGCAGTACAGGATTCCGCCCAGGAGGATCCTGACGAGGAGGATCCTGCCCAGCAGCCAGCAGATGCAGAGGACCCCTGGAAGCAGAGGTAGATTTTCTTGTACACCTACCACTTGTGTTGCCTCCCCAGCTTGCCACCAAAAAGTCATGCTTGTGCTGATCTCCCTTTTTGCTGCCCTGCTGTCCTGTGCCCTGAGAGTGGGCTGGGCAGCAGGGCCAGTGGCTGGACATGGGGTATCTGGGGAGGGAGAAACAGGAGAGTTTTGCTCGGAGAAGCCCACTCACTCAGATCCTACAGACCTAGGCTGAATTTGGGATTTTTTTTTGGCTTATTTTCTTTACAATGTCAAATGAGGTCTTTGTCTGCATCGTGATGAGAAGGCTTCCAGCTTCCTGTGTGTCAAGCCATGATGAGCTCTGATCTCCATGTACCCGCTTCCCAAGCCGGCTTGAGCGCTCCCATTTCTGCCTTCACCCAACAGCTGGTGTTGCAATGACAGCCCCAGAGGTGTCTTTTATAGAACAAGCCTTTGCAAAGTGACTGTCTCTTCCTGTGAGCAAGGAAAAAGGCCTTTGCTCTGCCAACTTGTCTGGTGAACATCAGCGCTTTGGAGTGGGAAGTGGCCCCTTGTTCTGCATCATGTGGAACAGAGGCTGCTCATGGGGCAATAAAGAAAAAGATGTAAGGAAGCACAGAGGAGTTTCTCAAAGCCCCAGTGTTGGCATTAAGTTTAAGGAGAGGGGTTGTAGCTGCCCACACACAAACCCCTGTTGCTTTAACTCTGCACATTTTTTTCTGAATCAGGGGAAACAAAGCCCTGTAGATGCAATGAATAGCATGGCTGAATGTTTTCAGACAGAAGCCTAAAATCATCTTTATTTCCTGGTTGTTGCCATGTTGGATGCACGAGTAAACCAGGGAAATTCCAGTGGCCATCCTAGAATCCTGGAACGGTTTGGCTTGGAAGGGACCTTCAGAGACTATGTAGTTCCAACCCTGCCTGCCTCAGTGCTGGGGGCACCCAGTTCTCTCGTGCAAGTTTGATGTAGGAAGTGCAGATGGAGCCCAGGTCTGATCTGTGGGTGGGCTTGGACCCACATTCGACTGCTGGCATGGACATTTCCACTCTTGATTTGTGCCCAGGGCCCTTCTGCGGTGCTCCTGGTGTGGTGAGGTGGTGGAGCCTGCAGCAGAGTGATCTTGCTCAGACCAGCCAGCTGCTCACTGCAGCCCGTGGTGCTTGTTTTCCAGGAGCTATCATGCACTGCTGTGGAGTCTTGGAGGCTGGTGGGGAGGAGGGGACTGAGTCAATTCACAGCAGTGGGGCACCTCGACTTGGGAATGCAGGAGGTAAGTGGGAATCTGTCTCACTTCCACATTTCCAGCATGGAAAGCAGTTGTGTAGCCCCCACTCCCACTGGTGGCCCTCAGCATAGCCCACAGAGGGGCCTTGCATCCCTCCAGACCATCACAAAGCTCTGCTGAAGCAGCTGGTCACCGGAGAGGCCATGTGGGACATCTTGTAGGGCTGCCCCAGAATGCCCTGTGCAGCACCTGTGGAGGGCATCGCTCCCATTTACCTCATCAGGTGGTTGACAGGAAAGTTTTGTAGGAACTTTTGCTGTAGCAGCTTGAGAGAGCAGCACATAGATCAGAGAGAGAGGGAAAAGCCTCAGAAGTCAGATGAACTGGGCTGGAGTCCTTCCCCCAGCTCCAAGGGCTCCTGCCTCCAAGTCTCCTGTTTATCTGAAGGCAGCGAGAAGTGTTTCTAAAGGCAAGCTCTGCAGCAGAGAGAATTTCTTGCTGGCTTACTTTCATGTAGTGTATAGACGTCGTTAAGTGACGATGGGAGAAGATTTTCCCCATGGTCCCTCTACTGGTCAGTGGCACGGACACAGGATGAGAACCGGGTGATTCTGGCTGTGTTTGGGGAGTAGGCCTCTCCAGAGATGACTGTACTTCACTCCAAGCCACAGCTGCTCTTCTGCATGCATTTCCACGCTCAGCACCTCCATCTCTCCTCCCCTCCCTCCAGTTTTTCATTGTCCTGCCCCTGTGGGGTGTGCTGTTGCCAGGCCAGAGCGAGCTGGTCACCTTCAGCTTCTTTAGCCGTGCCAACATTGTCGCCTGTGTCACAGTGCTGTGCCACATGGAGGGGGCCCCACCTACAAGGTGGAGGAGATCAACCAGGGGCTGCAGGTACTGCACGCTTCTCCCAGCGCAGCTCCTTGGCTTGGAATCACGGTCAGTGGGTTCCTGCCCACCTCGATGTCAGGCACTGTCCCCTTCTCAGCTCCTCTGTTGGCTCTGGGGCTTAGAATACAACCTCTGAGGGATACGTCCAGCATCCAAGCTGGTTTAAAATGGCCATCTTCACCCCTCCCCTCGCCGAGGGACATAATGCCCTCCTCTTCTAGGCACCTAACACTGCCTCCTGGGGAAGGCAGGGTCCCAGTGAAGATGTCCAGAGGGACATGTCCCTGGGACATCCCTGCACTGATCTGCTCCTAAAGCTTGAGCTCCAAGGAGATGCTTTTGTCTAATGCTCTTGCTTGATCCACAGAATAATCCAGGGAGGAAGTTGGGCTTTTCATCTGAAGAGAAATTATAGCCCTGACTTACTTTTCTTACTGGTGTATGATTCCATGAAGTGTTTCTCTCCTATTCTGGAATGTAGAGGTTAAGCAGGAAAAAGTGTTAGTTTTAAAAAAAAAAACTTTGCCTATTTCTTATACCTGTATGATGGGGACAACATGGTTTCTTCTCCAGTGGTCCTGCCAACCTTGCAAGTTCATCTGAGGATAAAGAAACGGAGTCATCTGTATGTTCTTCAGAAGACAAACCTTGAAAAGTGCAGTCCCGAAATTGTTTCAGAAACTGGGAAACTCTTTATGAAGTTGTTTTCTCACTCTAAGCCGATGAATGCTTTTACATGTGATGATGTGGAATTTCAGTTACTCTGTAGGACTCAATGAATGAATTGAAGAACCTACTACTGAGTCACAAGAACCTTGAGGATTGGCATTGGCACACCTCGCTGAGCAATAAAGCAGGGAAAAAAAAGTCGCCTCACTAGAGGGGGCCCTTTCACCATCTGCTCAGATGCCTCAGGGGAAACCCAGGGCCCTTTTCCCCTCCAGGGGAGCCTCTCCAAACCATGTTCAGGAGCTGGGCTGCTGCTGCCCAGCCCCGGCATGCCTCTGCTATTGCTCTGGCGTTCTTCGCTACGCTGTGGCCCCGCAGCCCCTGCCTGCCGGGACGCCCCGCGGTTCCAGCTACCGCTGTGGCGCTTCTGTGGAGTTTCTGATGTATCTTGTTTACCACTCTGGGATTTTGCTTGTCCCTGCTGTTCCAGCTTGCTGCTTCCAAGGTTGCTGCTACAGCTGATTTTGCTATTTGGAGGGGCACCGGGCCTGGCTGCCCTGTGAGTTGTAAAGCAAGCCCCTTTTCCATCCCTTCTGCTGCCGTGTCTGCTGTTGTCCATGAGGAGAAAGATGGCCGAGCTGGCGCCAGGGGAACCATGGCACGCGCCCTGCCCGGCCGGGAGCCACCAGCGTGCCCGGGGGAGCTGCACTGAGGCCGGGAGAGGCTGGGGCTGGGTTCTGCTTCTGTTTGTTGTTGCTGCCCGTGTTGTTGTTTGTTTGCATTGCTATACATATTAGTAAAGAACTGTTATTCCTTTTTCTGTATCTTTGCCTGAAAGCCTCTTAATTTCAAAGTTGTAATGATTTGGAGGGAAGGGGGTCACGTTCTCCATTCCAGGGAGGTCTCACAGACACCTGTCTTTCAAACCAAGACAACCTGACAGTTAATTTGATGCTTTAACAGTTTATTAACAATACATTGAAGAAGTCATAAATAGGTAGTTGAAAGCAAAAAGAGTTCTTCACTGGAGCTTGGAAGGGTGGCTGCAGAGGTCTCTGGTGAAGGGTGGGAGACCATCAGCAGCATAAGCCGTGATGCTGCCGGCTCCTTCCAGATGCTCCAGCTGCACAAATGCTGTCACTGAGGTGTTGGTTTCCAGTGGACCTGCTTCTTGGGTCCTTGGCTTTTCTCTGTCTGCTCCTGGGCTTTGCCTTTCACAATCATGCGTGCTTTCTTCTGAGTTGGCTTCAGGTTAGGAATCCTAGGAAGAAAGGCACTGGTTATTAGCCAGACAAACACTTCCAGCCAGCTGCTTTTTTGTCTCCTTGCAAAGCACACAGTGTTGCATCTTCTCTCTGTGCAAGCAGTGAGCAGCAAAGTAAACAACTGCACTCGCTGCGTGGAGGCTGCAGAGGTGGAAGGGCAGGAATATGACCAGTTAAGTGCCTGGGGACCAAGTGCAGCACACCATGTTCTGTGTAGAGAAGCAGGCCTTGCTTGTCCCAAAAGGAAGCAGAGCTAGGGACTGGCTGGTTCCTTGGCAGCCATTCTGGATCTCTCATTCCAGATTTTGTAACCCTCCAGGAGCTTAATGTTTCATACAGTGTCTTTTCCCAGTGTCTGCCTGCTTGCTTTTACCAAGGCCAGATGATGATCTTTCTGTGCTCCTGTATGTTGGGTGTTTCTGCAGCCTCTCTGGGGCTGCTTGTCTCCAGGCCCACCCTCCCATCCCAGTCAGAGGGACTGAAGGGGGGGTGTTAGGGGGATGAACCAGGCTGTGCTTGGTGGCAACCAGCAACAGGACAAGAGGCAATGGGCAGAACCTGAACAGGAAGTTCCACCTGAACCTGAGGAAGAACCTCTTTCCTGTGCAGGTGACAGGTTGCCCAGTGAGGGTGTGGAGTGTCCCTCACTGGAATTATTCCAGAGCCCTCTGGAAACAACTCTGTGCCATGTCCTCTGGGATAACCCCGCTTGAGCAGGGAAGAGGGACCAGATAACCTACTGTGGTCCCTTTCCAACCTGTCCCCACCCTGTGATTCAGTGATACCTATCAGTAGCATGAATTTGCAAGTGCCCAGACATTTCCCACCTGCACCGCATGATGGTCTTAAACTTCCCCGCGCATTTTGGGGAGAACCGCACGTGAAAGGTCTGCTTGTGGCCAGGAGCGATGGTGCCCTGGGAAGGGTTGATGGAGAACAGGTCATGGACGACATCTGGGAAGACTTGCAGGGAGGAACCAGCATGCTGCAGAGAGAGGTGCTTTTGCCTCGAGAGGCGTAGCTTCTGCTGCTGCTTGGAAGGCTGCTGCTGCTCCAACTGCTCCTGCTGCTGCTCCTGGAAATAGTGCTCCTCCTCCTCAAGATCTTCCTTTTTGGAATCCTCCTCCTCGGGATCCTGTTGCTGCTCCTTGAAATTCTGCTCCTCCTCCTTGAAATCCTGCTCCTCGGAATCCTGCTCCTCGGAATCCTCGAAATCTTCCTTTTTGGAATCCTCCTCCTCGGGATCCTGTTGCTGCTCCTCGGAATCCTGCTCCTCCTCTTCAAAATCCTGCTCCTCGAAATCTTCCTTTTTGGAATCCTCCTCGGGATCCTGCTGCTGTTCCTTGAAAGCCTGCTCCTCGGAATCCTGCTCCTCGGAATCCTCAAAATCTTCCTTTTTGGAATCCTCCTCCTCGGGATCCTGTTGCTGCTCCTCGGAATCCTGCTCCTCCTCTTCAAAATCCTGCTCCTCGAAATCTTCCTTTTTGGAATCCTCCTCCTCGGGATCCTGCTGCTGCTCCTTGAAATTCTGCTCCTCCTCCTTGAAATCCTGCTCCTCGGAATCCTGCTCCTCGGAATCCTCGAAATCTTCCTTTTTGGAATCCTCCTCGGGATCCTGCTGCTGTTCCTTGAAAGCCTGCTCCTCGGAATCCTGCTCCTCGGAATCCTGCTCCTCAGAATCCTCGAAATCTTCCTTTTTGGAATCCTCCTCCTCGGGATCCTGTTGCTGCTCCTCGGAATCCTGCTCCTCCTCTTCAAAATCCTGCTCCTCGAAATCTTCCTTTTTGGAATCCTCCTCCTCGGGATCCTGTTGCTGCTCCTCGGAATCCTGCTCCTCCTCTTCAAAATCCTGCTCCTCGAAATCTTCCTTTTTGGAATCCTCCTCCTCGGGATCCTGTTGCTGCTCCTCGGAATCCTGCTCCTCGAAATCTTCCTTTTTGGAATCCTCCTCCTCGAAATCCTGCTGCTGCTTCTCCTCGAAATCCTGCTCCTTGGAATCCTGCTGCTGCTCCTCGGAATCCTGATTCTGCTTGGCAAGCAGCTTGGCAAGATGCTGTTGCTCCTGCTGTTGCTCCAGCACCTCAGAGGGACGCTTCTGCTGCCTCCAGAAATGATGCAGCAGCTTTCTGCAATGCCTTATGATATCAGAGGAGAGGAACTTGCCTGCAGAGAGGAAGAGGAGGACATCTTTCAAATACAAAATCCTATGCTCCCAGCAACTCTGCCTCCTGCTGCAGGTAGGTGGAAGAGAGCTGGGGATGCACTTGGAGCATCTCTGGACAAGTACCTTCAGCAGGAAATAGAGCATCTGGGAGCAGGGTCTCTGCCTGCAGCACACACTCCCGTGCCAAAACAGGAGGGTTGGTTTTAGACAGTGACTTTGCACTTGCCCTGGGGTGGGGAACTGCACACAGACAGTGGCTGGAGGGCAGCTCACTCGTTACACCATTGTTTTTCCCAGTCTCAGACTTCCCGAAGAGACGACCTGATGTCCCCCTTCCCAGTCCTGACCCACCACGTGGCTCTCCCCAGAGCCCAGCTCTGCTCCTTTGTGGAGCAGAAGTGGCAGAGCCAGAACAGAAGGGCTGAAAGGCAGCAGGGGGCAAGGAGAAAACTCTCCAGCTGCAGCTGGGAAGATGCTGATGAAAGTGGATGTGTGGACAAGGGTGAAAAAGCAATTCATGTTTTGGGGTGAAGTGGCAGGGTCTTCTCCCCAGGCCCTCAGCTACCAAGTGAAATGCCCTTACGCATCAGAGTCTTCGAGTATGGCTTCTTCACTGGTTCTTCACTATCTGCACCTTCCACCCAGGAGTATTCCAGGGCTACCTTTCCTGTGTTGTGCATCGTGAAACTGAAAAGCAAGGAGAAGAAATAAAAAGAAAACATCCAATAAATATAAAGCAAATAGCACAGCAACATTGTCTGATGGACTCCTGGTACCACTTTCTGCTGAGGAGCATCTTCTTCCCCAGGCAAAAAAATCCTGCCATGCTCAGACTGCTGTCCTGGGTGGCCCAAAAAAGTATTTCAAAGTCTGGAAGTTTAAGAGGAAAGGGCCAACACATGGTGCCCAGGATGTCAAAGCTAAGGGGCTTACTCTGGACTTTAGGTCTTGGTTTGACTGCAAACTTATTCTTGAGCAGATGAGGACAGGGGACATGCAGTGAAAGCAAACCCATGGCTGTTCTCAGCAGAAAGGCATGGCAGCATTGAACCTCAACTGACCACCATCTCCTGCTTGGCTTTGTGTACATGTAAAGGGGCCTGTGCTGATTTTGGCTGGGGTAGAGTTTTGGGAAGCAGGCACAGGGTCAGCCAGCCCTGGGCAAAGGCAGTTCCTGTTCGCAGGGCCCTGCCTGGCCTGCAGCACTCACGTGGCTGTCGTTGTCTGGAAGGGGAAGGTATCGTTGAATCGAACCACGACTCTGCTCAGTTTGAACTTGGTGTAGGCAACAAGGGCACTGAGGTACACCTCGGCCTCACGGCTGCTCTCCTCCACCACAGTGTAAGCCAGTTCTGGGACCGTCTCGACCACCTGGGAACAGAGGAGGGAAGAATCACTGAGCAGAGCCCAGAAAGCCAGGCTGAGAAGGGAATATTTTGGCCTCCAAGATCAGCCTCATACAGGGACTAGAAAGGACCATTCACTTTTACTTCCCTGGAAAGATGACCAAATGGGGACTGTTCTGCTACAGTATTTGTTTCTACCCACTGATCAAAGCAGTCCCCACCACAGCTGTTAATATACCCATGAAGGCTATAGCTGTGTTCCAGTCCCTGTACTTCAACTTTGTAGAGGGACTGACTTTTTTCCTGGTTCCCTATAAATCCAGCAGATCTCAAAATGAGGGTTAAGTTCCCCTGCTGGAGCTCTGTGGATGGAGAACCCCAAGACTGAAGAGTTCTAGAAAGCACCTTTTTCTTCTTGTCTTAGGAGCAAGTGCTCTCCAGATGTCATGTGTGGAGCAACAGCCACACTGCTGGGAGCTGGGGATGGGCATTTTGGGATGTGAAAGATCTCACCAGGAAAGTCTCCAACCACAGATGTTCTGATAGAAAAGAGGATGGTTTAGAGGCCTTAAAATGGTCCAGAAACTCAGAAAGAACCTTTACCCAAGATGAGTGTGTTTGGCAATGAGAGTAAAAGCCAAGAGTTTCTGGAGATGATCCTTTTCCAGACTCCTCCATACTGTCATATAGTGCCCGGGCTACTCCATGATGAGATATCCCATACACTACAGACATCACAACCCAAACCTCTGGTATCCATGCAGACAGAATGTGGAGCTCACCAGCACATGCAGAAGAGTGTTTGTACTTCTCTCCACTTCAAAAGAAGAGACAGAGTGCAGCAGACTTAACTCCTTGTTGGTGAAAAGGCACCAAATTGGATGAAGAGATTGCTAACACCATAAAATGGGATAGAATCATAAAACATTGTCTCCCATTCAACACGGGCTGCAACACTTGTGCTTGTGGCACAGACTGATAGTTTGTGTGTGGCTAAAAGTCTCTTGTCAAAAGGCTTCCCCCTCTCGTGTGAGTGTATCTGGTCACTGTGCATCCACCTCTCCCCTAGAATGCACTGCTGGTGAACCTCACGGCTGTCCAGTGTCCAGAGGAAGCAGGAGCTGCTCAGTGGTGGTGGTATGGTGGCTCTTTTTGTAAAAGCTAGGGTGGCTTTTTTTGCTGTTTTGCTTCTTACCTTCTCATTTTCAAGCCATCTGGCTCCTGGGAGTTTCCTGGTGGTATCCTTCCATGTGACAACATGCATTCCGTCGTCCCAGTCCTCAACCTTCGTTTGTGGCAGCTCAAAGTTGATCTCGGCCACCTTACATTTCACAAGATGCCTCCTGAAGGTGGCTGGGACATCCGATTTCAAGGTCACTGTGATACTCTTGGCACAGCCAGGGTGGAGGTGCCCCACCTAGGGAGAATCATGGAGTCAAGACCAAACTGGGAGCACTGCCAAGACCGGTACTGACAGCAAAAGGTATTAGCGCAGTAAATATCACCATATCCTGCAGCCATAGGGAGGAGAAGATCCAGCAGGCAGGAATTGTGCAGCAAGATTGATTTATGTAATTATTTTACAAACTCCTTTATAGACTTTTTTTTCTTCATAGCCTAATTGGACAAAGATCAGCCACCCCTTGGGGGTGATTGGCCAAAGTCCTAAAACATCCATTGTCAAAGTATTTTTCTACTGTACTATAAACAAAGTTCTCCAAGGTAGCAGGTGTTCATGGTTTATAAACTCTGTGAATATCTTCTGTGTGAGAGAAAAGTCTCTCACGGACTTAGAGAATAGCAGGAAAAATTCTTGCTAGCAGCAATATTGTATCTACAAAAAGGTACTGATGCAGTGAGCAGCTATGCCAGGAATCTGCACCTCAGTGTGGATTTACGTGAAGTTTGATAGACAAAAGTATGAACAGAAGGTTCCACCTCCCATAACATGGAGCATTTTCTGTCCCAGCCAAGCCAGGGACTACATCTCCTATGTGGCACTGGAATGGGCTGTCACTGGTACGTGAGGACTCCCTGCCAGCTCCTGGGTACACCAGGGCAGGGCTTGAGCAATGGGGAAAGGCAGAGCAGTCCACACTCACCTTCGGGGAGAACCGGAATGGGGCATCTGCCTCCCACTCAAAGCACATGACCTTCGTACGGGTGTGGTTGGTGATGGTGAAGGTCCTGCAGTAGGGCTTCCCAACATGACAGTCCCCAAACTGGATGTGATTCACTCTGACAGCTGTTAAGGAGGAGAGCAAGGGATCTCAGCATGCAGCGAGGTCCACCCGCTCCCCTCATGTGCACAGACACCTGTATGTCCAATGCTTCCTTGCTCCAAGCCTTCCTCCCTCTGGGACAGAGCTCCCCAGACAGTTCCCCATCCCACTGCTTTCAGGGAAACACCCTGACACATCCCTAAGCCAGCGACATGCAGCACAGCACACACTGCTCTGCATGCATGGCTGCCACACCCACAGGCCACCAAGTCCAGTGGGTGACAGCCAGGCCTGGCTAGAGAGAGAACACACATGATGAGACATTTTCCTCTTCCTTCCTCCAGCTTGGCAGCCTCTCCTCTCTTACCATCAATGATGTTTTTCTTCACACTGCTCTTAGCGTTCCTCTCCTTTGTGTCTTCCTCTAGTCCATCGAGGGTGAATTCATCCTTGTGGCCTTCACCCACCAGCTCTACTCGAATCTTGTTAGAGTAGATGTTCCCCAGTAACACATGTATGCTCCCTTCCAGACGTTGAGCCAGGGTGGGTTTGAAAATGACATCAAACTCTGCCACTTGCCCATGACGCAGAAGCAGGAAAGGCGTCTTTGGGTACTTGCTCACTGCACAGCAATGGAAATCAGAGTTAAGGGCTACAGCTGTACAGAGGAAATATTTCCATAGGGTATATGTGGAATCAGAGGTTGAAACCAGCTGCCTTCTAAGCACACGTTCTTCCCCCAGTGGTTCCAGACCCTCTTCCTGTGTTCACAAGACTCTCACCTCCAGACACATCACCATTTAAGCAGCTTAACCTCAGGTTAATGCCCAGCCCACATTCCATCTGCTTCCAGCCAGCTCCAGCCATATGGAAAGCTGAGCCAAAGAGTGCTTTTGGCAGAAGCTGGCTGGCTGTGTGTTCAAGGGCTGCCCCCGTTCAGGCTGGTGCCTTCCCACGTGCGGCAAAGACCTCAGAGGTTCCACTGAGGTAGTGACAGTGTGCCACAACTCAACCCACCGTGTCTAGGAGAACAGAAGAACTTCCTACAACTTGCTAGGAGGAAAGCCTGCAAAGAGTCCTCAAGAAAAGCTTGGGGGACAGAGAGCTCAAGGAAAGAAACTGGGTCTAACATCTGGCTGCTGCTTAGACAAGCCAAGAGCAGAGCACACGTTTTCCCTCTGTACATGATCACACTTCATGGTTAATGAATTTACCATTTTCAATGGAGTCCTCTTCCACATTTTCAGTGTGGAATCTCTCGAGTGTGGCTTTCCTGGCTTTCAGTAAGAACACTCCCTGCTCATCCTCCAGATGTAACATAAACTGAGAAAAGGGAACACAGAGCACAGTGACACTGGTGTGAGTACAGGATGGCATATGGACTGGCACTGCAGTGCTGCTGCTCCACCATAGGAACCCAGCACCTCCCTCCACTGCAAACAGCACTTAGCACAAAAGTTAAGTCAAACCAGCCAGGAAAAAAGGGTGTTCAGAGGCATTTGGATAGAACTGACACAGAACTAAACAGGACAGAGAGTAATAAGCAGAATATAATTAAACCACAACTAAGTTTACTTAAAACGTACTAAATTGGCATCAAATACAATCCAACGGAACTGGGAAATCACACATGTCCCTGAGAACAAAAGGGGACCTGAGAGACAGGGGGGAAAATACTCCACCACCTTTCTTGTGTTCAAATTAAAGAAGAAAAACTGGACAGAAAATTTCCAAGAACTCCCTTCTTGGAGAACAGACATCAGCCACTTGCTTAAAAAGAATTTCTGACACCTCTTCCCAAGTCTGCCACATTTTTTGGGACCCTTCCCCCATGCCACAAGCACTGGGTCCCAAACCAGACCATTCCTTGAGCAGGTCCTCACCTGGACAGGTATGATGCCATTGTTACGGATGACCAGGGGCAGCATCTCTGAATCCCCCAGCTGGAGCCTCTTGAAGCGCAGCACAGCATTTCCCCTCCGGCTGCGAGCACTTGGGCACACGACTGTCACCTGTGGCTCATGCCCCCTCCCACTGATGGTGAAGGTCAGGTGTTGGGGGTTAATTTTCACGGGGCTGCAGGAGAGGCACAGAAACAATTTCAGCTGGCACTAACCCATTTCTCACTGGGCAAGCTAAGCAGCAAGGACCACCCACAGTGTTCTCCCTGCCTGGTGCTCCTGTACCCCACAACACAGCCTCCCACCAGCCCCTTCCCAGTCCACTCAGGGCCATTCACAAGAGGAATCTGCTCCAAAGAGCCACAGCCTTCCAGAATAACAGTCAAAAATTATTTCACTTAATTGAATCATGCAGTACAGCAGGTAAGAAATGAGGCACCAGATGAGATATGGCAGATCCCCTGGCTGCAATGAGATGAGACATACGTAACAAAAAAAACCACAGCATGAAAGCAGTACAAGAACAAGAAGGCAAAACTAAATCAGCATCACCATCAGTAAAGATTATTTCCAAGAACAGTAAAAAAGCAATTGCTTATTAGCAATTAGACTTCTCTTGCTCCAATTCAGCCACAAAATGGTTGAGGAAGAGCAGGTCAAAGCCCCAATACACAGATCCCAGGGCAGAGGAACTGGGCTCCTCTTTCATACCAGCTCCAATCACTCACACAAAATAGCTTAATAAATGTCAGGGAGTCACAGAGGATCACTTAATTTTACAGAAACAAGGAGGAAATTGTGACTGCTGACTTGCTGGCACAGAAGCTGCTTCATCTAAGTCTCTGTCCTTGGAAATGCCCAGCTCAGCTGCAGCACATCCCAGGAACTTCCAGTTGTCTACCTAATGTTGCCCTGTCTTCATAGTTCCTTGTACAGACTAAACCATCAGCCTCATTTTTCTTCTCTGCTCTAACAGTTACTGCCTCCCAGATCATCCCATGCCAAGCACTCTGCCTAAGGCTACTGAAAGCATTAGAGTTAACAAGAGGTCTGTGCCTTCCCAATGGAGAGGCAGCTTTCAGAAGGCCTCCCCCAGTATTTCACAGGGTCAGTTACCTTTTCGGGATGACAAGGGAAGCCTTGAAGGTGCAGTCGTAGTTTCGCTCCTCTTGTGGGGTGAAGGTCACCGTAGCAACGGCATAGGATGAGCCAGGAACAGACAGCTTGACTGGATGCAACTTGAAAATGTTGTTGACAGGGCTTTTATCCTTGGGGGAACCCACAGAGCAGTGTTAGGAGAAAACACCTTTCAACATGACACAGTTTTACTCATAAATGCATCACTGAGAACAGCCCCAGACAGTGTGCCTTCTTTCCTGCTTTCCTGGGCAGGCTCCCTCCCTCCCAGGCAATGCTGACCTCGTGCTAAAGCACTGTGTGTTCAGAGCACTGGCAGCTGCTCCAGCATATATGGGAGGTGGGCACTGCATGGAAAACCCTGCAAATAACCTAGAACTGGCCTTTACTCAGAAGGAAGAGCCAGGGAGCCTGAGGAAATGCTCTGTTTGGAACCCTGGCATGTCAGTTCCTAACAGTCCCTCTGAGTGCGCTTCCAAGAGAGGTTCAGAAGGATTCACTTCTCCCACCAAAGACCCAGAGGTGTGAGCTGAAACATTGCCCGAGACATGCACAATTCAACACAACTGTTCCCTGGCTCTGCTGCTCTCCCCTGCAGTTTGACCTGCACTGAGCTAGACTAGTCTGGGCCAGAGGAAGCAATGCATCTGGAGAACAAAGCAAGCTCTCACACAGCCTTTAGAGGGTAACCATCTCCTTGGCCTCCTGTTCTTACCTTTCCATGCAGGGGTTTGATGGAGAGGACCACGTCACATGAGAGACTGCTTGCACTGTAGATGTTGAAATGAGCTTCTGCCTGTTGCCCAACCAGAACGTTGCAGAAGATGAATTTGTTCTTATCTCTGATGAACAGGCCCTTGCTTTTCACTGACTGCAGCTCGTGGCTGAGGTTGGTGCTGCTGCAGATTGGGTACTTCTTGAAGATTAATGTGACGTCCTCAGCAAGTGCTGTGGACAGACCAGAGGCATGAGCATGGAGAAGCCTCCCCAATGAATTTATCTGGACACTGCTGGCCTTTCAGAAGGCTTGATAAGCCCTTTCTGCCCGGATGACTGCTAAACCCAGCCTAGGGTGGGGGACCTGGCTGTGAGGGTGGAGCTCAGTCAACCTCAGTCTTAAAAAGCATTGCTTTCCTTTTATCTTTCCACACATCCCTCCCAGCCTGGTAGGGATGAGTCCACTGGTGGACTTGAAGAAGGCTGGAACCTCTGAGGATTTTAAGGTGGGACAGCAGGGCCAGTGTGCCTCTCTATCCAAGCAGCAAGTGTAGGTGCTGATCGGCAGCACCTCTGACCACGGGAACCTGTGGACAGTACGTACCTGGGAGGCAGGACTCAGCAGTCAGGGTAAAGGGAATGCCGAGGGGATTGTCCATGGGGTCTCTGTTCGTGATGTCAAAATAAATGTGCTCCTCACACGTCCTCTCCTGCCCTGCGAAGCACTCCACTGTGATCTTCTGCTGGCCCCACGGAGCGATGGAGCCGGAGCAAGGGGACACCATGAACGTGCCAAGACTGAGGTGACCCTGCAGAACAAGTTCCAGGAGAGGCTGATGCCTAAGAGCTGTGCCTTGAGCACCCCAGCAAGGAGTGAGTATGCCCCGCCTTGGCCTCCAGCTGGGCCCAAGCACCCAGTCCCAGGGCAGGGAAGGATGACTCCATGGCCTAAAGGCAGCCCAAGGCTGAGACCAACAAGCCAGGAGGAGCTGCAAGCCTGTCCCAAGTGGCAGAGAGGAAAGAGTTTGAGTGTAAGGAATGAAGGTGGTAGCTGTGATCCTTCAACCTCCAGATGTAACACAGAAGAGGCAGAAATAGCTGTGAGAAATGATGGGAGAGAGGTAGGGGACTGGGAAGAAGAAAAAGCAATGTTGTCTGAGCTCTGCTGACTGGGAGTTCAGTGGGGGATGTTTTGGCTTCTGTGGTGTTCACAGACCTATGCTGGCTAGCAGCTACCAAACACAGGAGCTGCTCCCTCCTTTGACCCCACAACTCCAGGTCAGAGCCAGAGTACAGGGCTGTCAGTGGCACTGAGCAGACACTGGACTCCACCCCGCAGACCACGTCCCACCCTGTGGCGAGGAGCCCCCAGCCTGGGCACAGCAGCCTCTTCTCACATCCCCTGCAGCAGCACTTCTTGGGGGAGCAGGAGTCACCCACCTGAGTCACAGAGCTTGATCTCCTTCCCACTGAGCGCTTTATAGCCAATAGAGCAGATTCCCCATGCTTTGAACTGAGAGGAGAAAGCAGAGGTATCTGTCATGCTGAGCTCCCCTGCCTTTCTCTGAGGCCAAAGCTGGCCTTCCTCCTCATGGAGGAAAGCCTTCCTGCTCCTGATGGCTCGCAGAGAGCAGCCTGCAGCACCCATTGCTAGACAAAGCAGCTCTATCACCAGCTTCGTACTATACATGGGGATACTGAGGCATTTTTTTGCTCTCTCCTCAGGCCAGGAATGCAAATAGATGATTTGCATCCCTGGTCAGCCCAGTCTGCCCCATACCAGCCTTGGGGTGGTGCCTCCTCAGACAGGAAGGGTGGTGCAGGGCTTCTCGTACCTTTCTCTTTGCAATGCAGGTGCATCCTTGGGTGCTTGGAGGATGCGGAATTTGAAGCTGAGCATGCCTTTGTTCTCCAGTATGACAGTCTGGGTTTTCCTGGTGCCCTTGACTATGGCACCAAAGTTGATGGGTGAGGCAGGCTGAATACTGTACTTGCTGTACACAGCTTCTGCTGACACCCTCACTGGGATGTTGGCAACAATCTGGCCTCCGTCACCCGAGCGGGCATCTATCACCTGCATCCACAGGAAGGGGTGGTAAACAAAGCGGAGGCCAGCCTCTACCCCTGCCCACAGCCTCCACCCCAGGCCTCCAGCAGTTTACCCTCTGTGTTTAAACACCTCCTCCAGAGTCAGACTCTCAGCTCCGCTTAGGAAGCCTCCCGAATGGTTTTGAATAACTTTTTTTTTTGTGTATGTAGGAGAGAGGATTGCCCAGTTAAAGCCTTCCTTCCAGAAGACACCTATCCTGTTTACGCTTCCAAAACACTGTGTGGTAACACAGCCTGGCCCAGGCAGCTCACCTGGCAGTATAGGATGGGTGTGTTCTTGAGGAGGATTTCAGTTGTGGGGTGGAAGAGCATCTTCACATTCACACCAGGCTGGGAGGCAATCAGCATGCCCGACTGAGGCTCAATACTGAAGTGAGATACCAAGTCTCGCATCCTGGGACCTGCACCTTTCAGCGTGAAACTGGGGAGAAAGGGAAGGAATGGAGACCTCTGCACTTAAAAGTACAGGTGCCAGCAGCACAGCCAGGACTTTGCATAGAACCAGAAAAAAAAGAGAACGGAGAGTCCAGCTCTGCTCAGGGAATCCTGGACCTTGACAGAGAGTGCAGACAATCACGAGGTTACTGCAAGAAACCTCTGAGATTTTTCATTCACTCCTTTACAGAGTCTCAGAAAGAAAAAAGAGGTGGCCATCAAATAAAGGCAATGAATTTCAGCATTTCAGTGGCTGAAATTTCTGGGCCTCTCCTCTGTGTCCCTGCTGAGCTGTGAAGAACTGCTGGTTTGTGGCTGTATTCTCTGGTAAAGTAGTTGAGATTAGAGAGCTGAGGTTTTGTATTTACCATGTGGAATTGTATTTACCAGCATGGAAACAGGTTCTAGCCATTGACAGAGGGAGAATGCAGGCCTAGGAACCTGAGGAAATGCTCACTAACAGGCAGCTGGACTCACCTGTACTTCATGTCATATAACCCTTTGTTCTTTAGACTCAGGACTTTTGTCAAATTGTCCAGGACATTAATGGTTCCAAATTCCAAGCTTCCATCTGGACCTGCAGAAAACCCAGAGAGCAAGGTCAAAAATGGTATTTGTGAGCTGCTGCAGCATACACCAGGTCACAAGCTACATGGAGGTCTCGGCACAAAACCCTTTTCAGCAAGTTTCTGTTCTTGGAAGTGTTTTCTAGCTACTTGTCTGCCCTTTCTCTTCTTACTCAAAATACTTGCAGGTTTAGTAGCTAAGGAGCTTGGCTTCCATTTCCTTGCTTCCAAGCACAAATCCAATTACTTTATATGCTGTGCTAAGCCTGTGGGAGTTGCCAACTGCCTGTTCACGTCACTGTTGTTTCAAAGCCCCCAAATCCAATCTGCACATGAAGCTGCACACCTCAACATTCAGATGGGAGAGACTTAAGGCTGTCAGTGTGCTGACAATGCTTTACTCCACGCAGCTTACGGGGTAAGTGCTTTATGTATCCATGCCATCCTTGCATCCCATCCCATCCCATCCCATCCCATCCCATCCCATCCCATCCCAAGTGCTTTGGTTGCCCACCTCCCAAGGTAATGTAGTGCACCTGGACTACTTTGTTTGGGAGGCATCCACTGACCTTCAGGCATGTCAATGCTCAGAGAAACATCAGAGACCTCTGCAGAGATTTTGATGTTTTCAGCATGAACAATCCCCAGTATGTTTTCTGTATCTGAAACCTGAGGCAGCAAGAAACAAACACTGTTCAGAGTGCTCTTTTGGTAGACAGCCTGTAAGTCCTTGTTTCTGCTGGCTGCATCCCTCATGGCCTCCCCAGCTTCACAAGCATTGGTGGACTCCCAAGCTTTCCTAACTTGTTCATCTCATGGGCTGCCCCAGTGGAATTCTGCTGCAGTAAAAAATCCTATCAGCCCAACTCTGCACTCGTACAGCAGGGAACGCTACTGCTAAAGCATCCTTGAGAGACACAGGGATGTAAGAACAACCCCAAGAAGCGTGAGGTGTCCCAGAGCAGGTGGCATTGACAACCCTCTCTGAAATGCAGCCCCCCTAAACCATGGGGAACAAAATCCCAGAGGGAGAGTTTGTTGCTCTATGCAAGAGGTTCAGACAAAGTCCAGGAGGAATGTGGAGATCATGCTGCAGTCTGTACAACAAAACAACAACCTTCACCCATTCCCAGGGACAAGGTGGTTGTGGTACAGGCTTGGGATGCAGTGTCTGGTTATCTGGGGGGATGTGGATGCACTGCATGTTCTGCAAACACTGCGTAGAGGCAGAAGTTGGGGTCACAGCACCCTTGTGTCTGTCAGGTGCAGCTCTTCCTGACTCTGTCCCTAAGAGCACGCGGCTGCTCACCGTGCCTTGCTCTGTCAGGCAGGGCACAGTCCCTCTCACCTCTAGTCGGAGGGTCTTCTCAATGCTGCCAATCTGCCTGGCAGTGAAATTCAGTGTCACCTCCAACTCTGAGCAGGGATCAATGATGCCGTTCTCTTGTGACAAGGAGAAGTCCTCAACAAGGTCGTCCAGCCCACTGAGCTGCCAGGCCATGGGCAGTAGGGCGTTGTTTTTCAGGACCAGGGTCCTGCTGTCAGTCCTGCAGAGACAGGAAGGCACTTGGCATCAGCTGCTGGATGGTCACACCACCCTCGCCACCGAATGCAATCTGGAGCAGCTCCATCCTTGCCCCAGAAACCAGAGTCAAACATTTGGTCACACGTCTTGGAGTGCTTGTGGGATGACTGACCTGTGCAGAAGCAACTTGTCAAAAGACAGCTTCTGGGGGATGACCTCCAGCTTCATGAGCACCCCACGGCAGCACAGGCTGAAGACCACTGGGTTGGGGTTCTTCTCAATGCAGCAGATGAGTTTGTCTTCCAGGAAGCCAGAAGAAGTGGGGTACGCCCATATGGTCAGCTCCTGGACCCGGCCGCACGGCAAGAAATGGAAAGAACACTGGGTGTGAGCAGAGGAGCAGCTCCTGGGCACTTGTGTGGTGCCTGCTCTACCTGCCCTTCTCCTACCTGCTTCTCCTTTGGTTGCAGGGTCATGCTGGGAGGGTCCAAAAGGAACGTCTCTCCTCCCTTATCATTCCCAAAGGAGAAGTGGACCTCTACTTCCATGGGGGAGATGTTGAGGATGGTTATATTCTCCGAGTTGCCAGGAAAGTTCTGGGCCTTGTACCTGTCCACAAAAGGGGAAAAGGCTGCAGAGGAGACTGTGGCCTTGCCACACATCGAGGAAAGCACCATGTGCCAGCAGCGGGAGGTGGTGCTGGAAGATCCACTCTAACAAACAAGTGAGGGAGATGGATCCCAGTCAAGGGCATGGTCGTGTGCTCAACCTTGCCTTACTTTGATGCCTTCCCCTGTACTTGGTGCCTCCACCCCAGAAGGCTTATAATGCACAGGCCACTTCAAGAGTTTTTAATACAACGTAAATTCAAAGGTGCCTAGAAAAATAACAGTACACCAGGCACATGGGTTCTTTCCCCTTCTTTCTTGGGGTGCCTTCCCTGCAGGGTATAAAGAAAGGCTTTTGGAAAAAGAGTTTAGCTAATCTCTTTCAGAAAAGTCATGAAACTGCTTTGGATTTCATGGGTTAGCTCAAAGTCTGAGGAAAAGAAATAGAAAGCATCGATTCCCAAGAGCAATATGAAAAGGTAACAAATGACCCTTCTCTCAGGTGTGGAAATGACTTTGGAGTGAAAGAGGCACACAGAAATCCCAGACCATCCATCAACTTGGCTAAAGATTGTCTTTGGTTTTTAAATTATTTCAATTTCATTTCCTTGGGTTAGCCCTAGCCCTGCAGAACTCCCATGGGGACAAGAACTTCATGTTAAATATTATTTAAAAAAAAAGTGACAGTAAAAGTAGAAATACACCAATAGCTTCAATGACAACGTGTTTAGGCAGACTTTATCCAGCAGTGAGGATGCAATGTCATTACAGGAAGATGTAATTCCTGCTGTAGGTTCCCCCTGACATCTACTGCAGGTCAGTCCTAAAACCTTATTACTAACTACAGATTAATGAATGGTGTTGGGGTGCCTCAGCCCACTCTTGGGCCAAGACCATGGAAAGCCAATCAAACCAAGGCCATCCACTGGATGGATTTCCCCGCCCAAGACAGTAGGTAGGAGGGCAGATCAGAAGATGTGACTGAGGTCTAAGTCACCTGCCCCTGGGTGGTTCCTGAGTTCAGACTACCTCCCCCTCTTTTGGAAAGTTCTTTGTTCTTTAGATGTTTATTGGTTCCCTGTTGTGACTCCCGCCTCCCTTTCTTCCCCATTGGTTCTAGAAAATTGTATCCTCCCCTTTGCCTGTATCCCACTGGTTGCTTCCCTTATCCCCGCCTTGCTCTACCTCCCCATAAAAAGCTGTGTCCTGCACTTCTTGGGGCCTTTGCTGGTCCCTAGACTCTCTTGCAAATAAACCTGCTGGAACTCACACCAGAGGCCCCTCCCTGTTCCCTTGCCTCCGGGCTGACGCGAGCCCTGACACTGGCTGCCTGCTGTGTCTCCTCTGAGGAGGAAGCAGATGCGCGTCTATCCTGCGCCTCGCTTTTCCACCGAAGACGTTCTGAGGACATCATGGAAGTGACGCTGCGTTCCCTCTGACTGAGGGCATGCCAGGGCTCAAACATTCGAGCCAGCCAGCGTCAGAAGGGTTTACAAAACCATCTACAGAATAATTGCCCCATCAGGTTACCTGCAGAGCTCAAAGCACTTCAAAAAGCACCATAGGGTTCATTTCCTAAGGGGTGAAGCTGAGATGTGGAGGGTGACAAAAGTTGCCCCCCAAGTCACCTTTGGGCTGGCAGCAGCCTGTGGCTCAGGCCACCAAGGCACCCACCAGGTAGGCAGAGTAGCTCCTTCAAGGCTCATTTGCCTCTTATCTGCTCAAGTTTACCCATCTGTCGTCCTTTAAACCCATGTGTCTCCCAGGACTCTGCCTGGGACTGCCCTGGACTGTGCCACTGGGACAGCATGTCTCCAAGTGTGTCGAGAGAAGTACAAGGCTCTGCAGATCCCACTGCAGCATCTCACTCCCTACAGCCAGCACAGCAGGATGCTTGCTCCGGAGCAGGGGGCACATACCATTCTCGTGATTTCCCACACAGCAGCGGTCCAAAGTGGAATTGCTTTGTGCTCTCAACATACTCCTTGAAGATGATTTCATCATCCTCTATGGTCTCCCTCCACTGTGGAAACACCAGCCTGGGCAGAGAAAGTGGGGAAGGAGGAGCTATGAGATGCTCCAAGTAGGAAATGTAGTCAGAAAGCCATAACCCTCCCTGGTGGCTGAGGTACCGTTTGCCTTCCCAGCTCCCAGCACAGGAAGAGATGCTGGGCGACCTCAGGCAGCATGATCTGCCCAGGCCAGAAGCCCCAAGGGGCAGTCCTGGCTGTGAGTTCAGGGGGCAGCAGTGTGGGAGGCTGCCAGGGGCTGCCAGCCTTACCGTGGGTACTGGCTGATGCTGGGGTACAGGCCAGTGCCGCTGCAGGGCAGCTTGTACAGGTGCTTCATTCCCACAAGCTCAAACCTCAGTGTCTGCTGAAACTTCCCCGACTTTGTGGGGCAGAAGCGGACCTTCAGTTCCACCTCACCCTTGGCAGGCACTATCCACCGGTACCGCTTCAGCCTGGCAATTAAAGAGAAGGCTTCAGCCATTGCTAAGGAGCAAATGAAACAAGGAGGGTGCACTCGCCATCCCACGGAGGCACTGGCACAGGTTCGCTGCAGAGCTGGGGACAATGGACCTTGTTTGGCAAGAGGACCAAGAAGCAGAGCCATCACCTCCTCCTGTGCAGCTCACCTGAGGAATTCTGTGGGGAGTGAGACACTTGGCAGCATGCTTTTCTTTGCCTCAGATGAACTTTTGGGTCCTGTGGAGGGATCCTGGGGACTTTGTGTGGAGATCTGGTTCTCCTCTGGAGACTTGTCTTTGCTGGCCACTTTATCCGTCTTTGGTTGGCCCTTGGCAGAACTGCCCTTTGCATCTGGGGTCTCGGCCTAGGGGGAGAGAGAAAAGGGAGGGAGAGGGAGAGGTGAGCCATGCCCTGAGACATCCCCATCCTGGAAAGTAAAATGGGGGTTTGTTAACCAACAGAAGAGGGAATAAATAAGTCCACCTGCCCATGGACTTGGTCTTCCTTATTGGTGTTTGTTTTACCTAGAATATCCCTCCTCACTCAGGACCCTCTTCTCAAAGGCAGTTGACAGTTTTAAGTGATTTTTTTTCCCTCTTGTCTTACAGAACTGCTCTGTGTCCAGCAGAGCTGTCTCTTTTGTCCCATTCCTGACAGAAGGGAAACCTGCAGACATGGGGCCCCATCACACCCTCACTGCCTCTCCACAATGATCCTTTTCCATCCAACCTGCCCCCCATGCCCCCATCTAGCCCGGTCCCTGCCCTGGCACCTTCAGTGCTGGCACCACAGGAGCACCCACCAGATTGTCTTCCACAGCAGCACCTTCTGGTGCAACAATGGTGAAGGGCTTCACACGCTCTGCAGAGCCCGACCGCTCCTCCGGGTAGTTGACAATGGAAAGAACAGCAGTAGGGGGAAGGGGAGGCCCATCGGGATGCAGTCCCAGATGTTTCAGCATCTAAAACAGAAGAGAAAACCCTGTTTATACTTCTGTCACCTTCATCCTCACACTCCTGCTCTAAAGGCACTGAGCTTTTGGCAATGGGGTTTTTGACTTATATAAAGTACAAGTGCTTTGTCATGCCCAGTGGGGTGAGCAGGCTCCAGAGCAGAGGCAGGAGCTACAAGTGGGACTGAGAGAGAAACCTGTCCCCTGTGTGACTCACCTGACAAAAACAATGACCATGAGCTGCCCTGCCCTGGGACTGTTTTTAATGATTTCCAGGCTGGGAAACTCTGAACAGAGGGGATGCTCGTACACAGAGCACTCCCACTTTCTGCCCACCTGAGGGATAGTGATAACCTCCCCACCCACATGGACGCTACAGAGCCATTGTGGAACATCATCAGGGACCTGGACAAGGCTCTGTGCCATTATCACCTGGGGGAACACAATGCTCCGGGGCCCAGGACCACGGCAAGCTCAGGATCTGAGCCTTGCAGGGTTTTTTACCTGGTCTCCCGTTGGCAGCCTCCCACTCTTCAGGATCTTCTTAAGCATGTCGTCCATATTTGTGACCTGGATGTCCAAGCACGGCACCCCGACATGCTTGTCTCTGACTGCCCCTTCTGCAACTTCACTTTGCCTCTCCAGCTGAGATGACTGAAGACTACTGTGGCCTCCATATTTTTGTGCAGGCTTCTTCTCCACCTTCTCTTGAGGTCTGCTAGTCTTCTTCTGATCTTTTTGTTCAGCTGAAGGCTGGGATTTGTTTTCCTTTTGGAGCACAGGTAACTGCAGGGTACCCTCAACCCTGTCCCAGCAGGAGTAAACCTGTGTGACGTTCTGCTGCGATGACTCATAGATCTGAAACCTCAGGATCAAGTTCTTCTTCATCTCAGCTGGGATTTTGGCTTTCCCCTTCTTTGGGGATTTGGTTTCCTCCTTCTCTGGGATTATGGTTTCCCCCTTCTCTGGGATTATGGTTTCCCACATACTTAGGGCTGTGTTTTTCCACTTCTCTGGAGTTTTGGTTACCTTCATCTCTGGATGTTTGGTTTCCTTCTTCTCTGGATGTTTGGTTTCCCCCTTCTCTGGGATTATGGTTTCCCACATTCTTAGGGCTGTGTTTTTCCACTTCTCTAGAGTTTTGGTTACCGTCATCTCTGGATGTTTGGTTTCCTTCTTCTCTGGATGTTTGGTTTCCCCCTTCTGTGGTTTTGCAGGCTGCTTCACCAAGGAGACATCCTCCTTTTCCTCCTCCACCTTCTCTTCATCCTCTACGTCTTTTGACTCCTCAAGCTTTTGAGCCAGCTGCTTCAGCTCCCTTCAAACAAAATAGAAAACATCCCTGAGAGTCACCACCAGAAACCTGGGCTCACTGTAATCCTGGCTGGCCCTGCGTTCCATTCCTCGACCCTGAGGTCAGGCAGAACTGCAAGACCATTTCTGTGGATATTCCGCAACCCACAGAGGTTGGGAACATCCCAAGTGAGGGGAAAGGTGGGAGAGGACCTCCAGGACCAGCCAAACCTAAGCCTTGGCATCGTAAGGTCTCAACTGTGCAACCTCCCTCTTAAGGCACACCCAGACACCTCCAGTCCACTGCCAAAGGCTGATCCACCATCTCTCTGCACTGATGCCTGAAGAATCCCTTCGTCTCTTGATTTCCCGGTTTAAACCAGATCACAAATTGCTAACATCTGCCCTAATGTCCCTCCTCCAATTCTTACTCGACTCATTCAGCCCCCTTCTCCCTGGGCATAGCCTGTTCCTTAGTGAGAATAATCCTATCAGTCAGAAAGCAAAGGCTGCAGGAACTCCTCTCCTGCAAGGCAGGCTCTTGACAGCCAGATTTCCTGCTGGAACCCAGCTGTGACCGAGGCAAACTTGTGCTATCTGTCGTGGAAACCATTTGGAGCAGCCTCGTCTGTCTCCTCCCCACAAAACCAACTTCAGCCTGGGCTGAACAAAGTCCTGATACACAGGCTTGCTTTAAGCAGCCCACCCTCCCAGCTCCACACATTTCCTGTGTGTCCTGAGCTGGGCTGCCTTGCTGGAGCAGAGCTTCTCCTGTGCTTGACTACTGCTGCAGCTGAAGGGGAGCCTAAAGGACATGAGCTTTTATGGTGTCCCACCATAAGGAGAACCCTGGCAGATCAGCATTGCAAGGACTTCATCTGTGGCAGGACCAGGATCCAAACCAAGCCAGCACAGCTGTGCCCCACACCCGCCCATACCACAATTCCACTGTTTTGGTGAAGAAGGGAGATGATGAAGAAGGTGCGAATCAACATCATGGACTTAAGAGACACTTCTACAGACAGTGCCAAGGCAAGCCCAGCCCAGCTCCCTGCAAGCATCATCTAAGCTGGAGGGCTCACCACTAAAATGGAGAAGATGATGTTCCATCTCAACAGAGGAAGGTCCCTCTTTTGGGAGCCAGGGAACTGAGAGTGGCCATCCTTGTGCTGCTTCTGGCCTTTGCTATCAAACACCTCTGAGCTCTAACAGAGTCCTTGGAGCACGGAAACCCTCCAGGGACACTACCCTGAGCAGTAACCTGTGGAAGGCTCACTCACCTCTCCCTCTGTATTTGCTTCCTTTCCAGTATTACTCCATCCGCTTCAGCTTTCTTCTCCTCAGGGAGATCATCATCTTCATCGTCATCCAACACCAAGGGACGTTTCACTTCACTCTGATGAGCTTCATTCTGCTCATCATCTTCGTTGTCATCCAACACCAAGAGACGTTTCACTTCACTCTGATGAGCTTCATTCTGCTCATCATCTTCGTTGTCATCCAACACCAAGGGACGTTTCACTTCACTCTGATGAGCTTCATTCTGCTCATCATCTTCGTCGTCATCCAACACCAAGGGACGTTTCACTTCACTTTGATGAGCTTCATTCTGCTCATCATCTTCGTTGTCATCCAACACCAAGAGACGTTTCACTTCACTTTGATGAGCTTCATTCTGCTCATCATCTTCGTCGTCATCCAACACCAAGAGACGTTTCACTTCACTTTGATGAGCTTCATTCTGCTCATCATCTTTGTCGTCATCCAACACCAAGGGACGTTTCACTTCACTCTGATGAGCTTCATTCTGCTCATCATCTTCATTGTCATCCAATTCCAAGAGATGTTTTACTTCACTCTGATGAGCTTCATTCAGCTCATCATCTTCGTCGTCATCCAACACCAAGAGACGTTTTACTTTACTCTGATGAGCTTCATTCTGCTGCCATTCTTTAGCACAAACCAGAGGAGAAACCATGAGTGACTGCAAGCAGAGCTGGGTGCTTTGGGTCAGCTGCAAGGCTTCACAGCTTTTCCCGACCCAGCCTATCAGACCAGGAGATATTGGGGAGCTCATATCCCTGTTCCAAAATTCAGACAATCCCCCAAACTACGGCCAGGCAGTGAGCTCCTGTGCTTCGCCTGGCTTAAGTGCACCAAGGCTGGGGGCAGTCATTTGTCACTGAGCTACAGCAGCTTGCACTTGTGCCCAAGCTTTAGAGATTAAGGTGAGTCTTAAAACCTCAGATCTCCTGCAACTCTGAGATGAGTGCTGGTTACACTGAGGCAGAAGGTGAAAAGATTAATAAGAACATTTCTTACAAGCTCTGCTGCAAACCCAGATACACAGAGATAAGATTGAGGGCTTGAGAAAGAAGATTTGAGAGGGATGGAGATATCTCACCTTCCTCCTGTCTTTCAGCTTCCTCCGTGGCTTTGCAAGAAGCATAATCCTGATGCAGGTTCACAATGTAGATATGACGACGATTCTTGACGGCTTTGAGCACACAGAGCAGAGAAGATTCCAGGCTGCTTGCAAAGAGGCTCTCCAAGCCATCAAAGATCACTCCCTTGTAGCAGTCTTTGTGCTGCGAATCAAGGCAAGAGTAAGTCAGCCATCGCACATGGGGGGCTCGCAGCTGGACAGTAAACGTAGATGTCACAAGACACCAGCTATCCTTGTTCCAAGTGCATTAGCTAAGGCCAGCTTGGATCTTTCCCTACGCTCTGCCAACTAAGGGCATCTGCAGCTTTCCCCAAGGTTCCCTGCACACAGTCCAGGATCCTCCAACAGCATGTACAGACCTCCTCCTCCTCCTCCACCTCGTCTCCGAGTCGTACCTGACTGCCTGTCGCTCTGGAGCAGGAATGTCTCCTTTTCCCCCACCCCACGTACCTTCAGCCTCTCAGAGAGGATGTCCACCAGCAGGTCCTCGGGCAGCACACAGCTCAGGCAGTTCAGCTCTTCCCCGCTGCTGCTGCTGATGTTCAGCTGCTGCGGCGCAGGAGCAGTGGAAACCGTGACCTGGAGTGTGGACCATTGTAAGGAAAATGAACCCCGGTGGAACGCTCTGAACAGCTCCCGCTGCTGGGCTTGGAGCTGGGGTTCTGCACCAGCAGAGACCAGAATAACCCTGCGGAGCAGGCCAGCGGCTCCAGGGGATGGTCCTGGAGGGCCCATCCCTTGGCCAGCAGAGACCCAAGCTTGCAAGCCCCTGGTGCAGCCTCCCAGCGCTTTGCTCACTGCCTGCAGCCACACTAGCCAGGACTGCACTTTGATAACAAGCCACTGAGAACCAGTGGAGTTTGTCTGCCAGAGCACATTGCTGGCCCAAGTCATGCCCAGCCGGCCAGCTGGGCTTGGCACTATGGACCCGCATACCAGGGTCTAGCTGGCACAGAGCCTCCTCTGTAAGCAGCCCCTGCCCATCTCAAAGACAGCACAAAGGTCTCAGGCATCAACCAGTGCAGATCATGTTTACCTTGGGGTCCTTTTTCTCGGGTGTGCTGGCTGCCTTCTTCTTTTGTGCTGAAGGGTTCTCACCTTTGGTGTTCCCCTTTATTTCTTCCCCTTGTTTTTTCTTGGTCTGAACAGCGAGCTTAGACTTTTTACCTGCACAGGGAACAGATGGTTCAGGGGGGCTGTGAAAAGCAGGTAGGCACCTTTCACCGCAATGGGCACAACCTTGGGCCCTGGAAGGAACAGGGCACTTTCTCCCTAGTTTGCTGGGCACTGGCAGCACTTTTTCCCAGAAACAGCTCCTTCCCTGCTTCTCTTACCAGTATGGTAAAGCACACCGTCCCATACTTGATTTTAATGCTAGCCCTATGTCCCTCCTAACAACTGTGTATGCAGGTGACACTGCTCACACAGCAGCTCCCCTATGGATCAAGCCAAAGATTCGTCCTCCAGGAGCGTTGTTCCCGTACACTGCACCCATCCTGCATTCTCATGTGGAGACCTGCAGTCCTGCCCCACTTGCATCACCCATCTCCACTGAAGCTAAATCCTCCTTGTGGGAAAACCCCAGCTGGGACCCAGATTCTTCTTCCTTCCACCAGCTCCCAATCCAGCCAGGTTCAAAACTGAGCAATGCAAAACTTCTCCTCGTACCAAACCAGGTCTGGCCTCACCCTGCAGAGCTCAGGGCACCAACTGCACAATAGATTTCATGAAAGTCTCCAGTCTCACGTGGAGAACAGCCCAACATGCACAAGCTGTGTAACCTGACAGTGGGCATAGGTAAATCTCTGGAGAAAAGAGCTCATCTATAGCATGTCTCTCATTGGAAATTCCTCTGGAAGGTGGTTCTCCGTTCCTCTCGTTTGCGAGGTTACACTCACAGTCAGTTCTCTTGTGCTTAATGAGCCACTTCAGAGGGCTTTGTCCTTGTTAAAGTGGGCAGCAGTTCTGCCTGCTGCCCATGAGGAGCAAGCTCAATTCAGCTTTGAGGAAATACAGAACATTTGGGAAAGAGACAGGCATGCTTCACCCCCCTTAGAAAACAAATGTGCCAAGAATAGCAGCAAAGGGGGCTATAAAAGAACCCCATAGCCCTTAAAATTATTATTTTTTTTTTAAGAAAAGCCAGAGATGCACTTCACACATGTTCCCTAAGAGACACAAGGACTGTCCAACTGCTGCTCTGAGTAAGCAGAAGTGAACAGTCTGGTGGGTTTCTCAAGCCCTGGCTCTGGCTCCAACATTTCTCCTTACCAGCATGCCTTTTGTCTTTGTCTTCCAGCTTCTCAGCAGCCTTGGTGCAAAGCTCCCGGGCACGGAGCCCAGCTTCGCTCCCATCGGCGATGGCCTTTTTCACCACGGCGTCTATGGACAAGTATTCCGCGTTGTAATACTGACACAGGGCCACTGCCACCGCTGACTTTCCTGAGAGAGAGAGGAGGGCTGCTCGGTGACACTTGCACATGAGGCATTACAGGCCCTGGAAAAATCTTGACCAGGATTTCAAAGTTACAAGGACAGCGGGAAAGCAAGTGTCCCTCCAGGGGAGGCCATGACGGAGGCAGCTTGAGCATGCTTACAAGCTCTGAATTCTAGAGCCAAGAGGATCATCTTCACCTCCAGCTCAGCTGAGGGCTTTGCCTCAAGCAGCATGGTCCCCCAGGGTGCGTTTCTCCTGCTTCCCCCTCTGCCTGCAGCCCAGGGCTGCAGCTCACGTACCTGCCCGGGGTGCCCCATGGACGATGACAGCAATCCCTCTGCACTGCTGTGCTTCATCTGAAGATGGCTCCACGCCCATGTGGCGCATGACAGCCCGAGAGATAGGATCCCCAGCTGCTTTCACCAAGGGCTCTGGGCAGAATGTGACAGTCCCTTGACATGCTGCAGTGCAAAACCAGATGGAAAAGTCAGCCTCCTGCCTACCTTTGATCCTCATCATCCTCCCCATCTCCTCAGATCCCAGGAAAAGAGGCTTGCTGAAAGCAACATGAGCTTGTTCTTTTGTTGCTAGGAAGGTGCAAATATAAAAGAGCCAGTGATATTAGACTTGGTCCTACTGGCTGAAGAACTCGTCCAGTCCTAGTCTTTGTGCCTAAGGCACACAAGGGAATATCCTGATTATTTCTCCAGTCTGTGGTGGGCAGATAGGAGCTTGCTTTGGCTAAACCCAGGGTTGGTAGAGGATGCAACAGCCCTTCACCCAAGAGCTCCTCTACCCAGCTGGGGAACAGGCAGCTGCTAAAAGCATGGGCTTTCCCTGGAGAACAAGGTGAAAGAGAGTTCAGGGTGTATGGGCTGTACTCCATGCTGTGTCCACAGTCAAAACAGACACTGTCAAACCCTCGCTGTTTTTCTCACCTGGTGCTGCCTTGCCCATGGCCTGGGCCTTGGCTTCAGCCCCGGCCTTGAGCTCTGCCTGTTGAGCCTTCAGCTCCTCATGTGCTTTGTAGTCCTCCAGCACCTCTGGGGGCAGTGTCTCACCCACAGCACGTGCAGGCATCAAAAAGGTCTTTGGGTACTCAGACCCCACCACCGTCCGCAGAATCTGTGTGTGTAGGGAAGAGAAACCATATGCAAGATTCCTTTTCTCGCCTTTCATCACACAAACAGACTCAGCAAACCATTTTCTCCCTCCTCCCTTCCTCCCAACACCACAAACTATTCAAGTCCTCCCACAGCATGTCAGCAGAATTGGCTTTGCCCTGGGGATTGCCTCCATCTCCCTGGCACAAGCCTGGGAATGCTGGAGTACTGTGAAGCTTGGGCAGCATGTGCATGGGACCAGACCTGCCTTCTCACCTTCTCCTCCTCAAGGTACTGCTCATCAAAATCCAGTGAGTAAAACTCAATGGGAAACTTGCATGGGTTCTTCACCACCACTGTGGCCTCCAACCCCTTGCTGCCCACCAGCATCCATCCCATCTTTAGTGCTGGGGGACTGAACTCCAGCCGTGACTCCAGACCTTGTCCCGAGAGGTACAGCTTTAAGTAATTGCTGCTCCCACAAATGTTAACCTTCAGCTCATTCCTGTAAGACCTCTGAAAAGAGAAAAGTGCAGAAAACTCATCCATCAAGTCCCAGGTGACAGGACCCCAAATACAACCCTTGCCCCAAAGTCAGGGTGTTATCAGTCCCTCCAAGGTGAATGGAAACCAGGTATTTACTTATGCTAGGGGCTACAGTGTCTGTGTCCTGGGTCTGAGTAACTGGGATGAATCCTGGTGTGCACTGTGACCGGGTATTTGGGTATCAGATGGATGTACAATGGACTGTCAGATGTTTTCACCTAGTTATGCAGGAGTACAAGGCCCATGAGAAGGGCCCTCAGGGTTACAGTGTCCAGACACAGTGCTGGCACTGCTGCATCAGGAAAATGTCAGCTCCAGGAGAGAGAGACAAATGAGTTCTCACTGGCTAGAAGTAAGGGTCATCTTCTCTGCTTAGTGTTTGGCTCTGGTCAAAGCCAGATGCAAGATGGTTACATCTCTCGAGCAATTAAAGATCCCTGGCACTGTCTGCAGGCACAGAAGCACTTGTGTCCATCCTGGTACACACTGTCAGTTTCCAAGACCCAGTGGCCACTGGCAAACTACTTTTGGGAATGCTCCATCCTTTAAGTTGAATCCCCAGCTGCATGGGAACATGCAGGCAGGCCAGAGCCCCAGGGACTGCTGACAGCACACCACTACAGGTAACTGCCCTGCTGTACCCAGGAAGGTGTCTGGTGCCTGTTTTGTCTGTCTGTTCCAGCAGCAGGATGAGCCTAGATTAGCCCTTCCAGGGTTATCCTCTGCCAGTGTGCAGCTGCTCTGCACCATGTTGCAGCTGCAAATACAGCCTGGCAAGGGGGAGGCTGAGGGGAGTTGGTGTGGCAGGACGTGTCCAGCTCCTCTCTGCCACAGATGGTTGGTGCATATGCAAGAAATAACCCAGGTGGGTCATGGGCCCAGCAAGGGGTCATCTCTGGCACCAGAAGGGCTCAGGTCCCCAGCTAAGAATCAACATCTTAGTCTGGATAGCAAATGTGGGAAGAGATGAAAGAAAAATAAATATTCTTGACCAAAAGACACGGTTCTTCTGTCTAGAAAAGCCCACACAATTATCACAGAGACAGAAGCCTTCTACACGCACACAATGAAGGTGTACAAGACTTCTTCCCAGAGTCTGGATGCAGAATCCAGGATTTTGATGTGTGCTCCATCAGGAATTGGATGGTGAGAAACACTGGATCCTAAGTTATATTATTTCTTCACTAGCTGTAAAATTAATGGTACCTTTAGCCCCACGACTAACACTAGTTGTCTCTTTTTGCCTTATTCCTGTGTAGTAATAGTCTGTTTTAAGTCTTATGTCTGTTAGTTCTGAAGTCTATTAAATAATATTCATTCTATAATAGACTGAATCAGCCATTATTAAAGAACTTACGAATGAGAGTGGGTTTTGGGATGCTGGCCATCCCTATAAAGCTGCCAGAGGCCTGGGCAAAAGGCAGGGACTTATTTAAAGCCACATCATCCATTCAGAACAGTTGGGCACATCTCCCCCATGTGCCAAGAGGCAGCTACAGAGCCCTGATGCTCTCTGTGCAAGCTCCCTGTGGGCATTTCAAAGCACATCTCACAGGAGTGCTCTTTGGGGTGAACTGACCCACACTAAGAACGGGGCTTGCAGAAAGCTCCCCGTGAAGGCAGAGCTCATCCCACATTCTGCACCAGGCCCTCATTTCCAGGTGGTCCTGACACCCCTGGGCTGACACCTGCCAATCTCACCTCTTCCTTGGGTGCAAACTGGATTTCCACGTTCTGCCACTTTCCTGGACCAATGATTCCTCTGGAGGGCTTCGCTTTGAAAGGACAGGGATCCTCCTCAGTCACCTTCAGCCTGTCCTTCAGCTTTGGACGTATGGGCGGTTTTTTCTGTTGGGCACAGAAACCAATCGTGGGAGGTCTCCTCGGTTGGTGAGGACAGAGCCTCAGTTCCTGTAGCGCTCTGAGACACTGGAATGGGGCTGAGAGCACCCACAGCCAAACCAAGTGTGGTCCCATAGCCTAGAGCTGGAGGGAGAACCTGCAGACAGGGCAGGCAGATGGGGAGCTACTGTCCTCAGAGGAGGAGGAATGGGTGAAGATGGCAGAAAAGCAAAGCATCAGCTAATGGAACAGGTCCAGGCAAACCAGCCTTGATCTAGGCCCTCAGAAGCTTCCTCAAACATGCTGTAGACCCAAGTGCTCAGGCAGCCGCAGGAGCAGAAAGGAGGAGAGACACAAAGAAAACCCAACCAAGAAGTTCTGCGTTCCACGTTGCCTGTGCTTTACCTCAGGCTTGACCTCAGAAATGAACCATTCGCAGGGCACTCGGAACCAGTTGTAGAGCCGGACTGTCTCAACCTGGCACTGCCCAACGATGGTATCGTGGAACTGAAATCGGTTCTTGGAGAGGTCGAGCGACAGTCCAAACACTTTGGCACGGAGGTGGATGTGACACGTGGGGCCTTTTGTTACCTGGAGAAGGACAGAGAATTCATATGAGAGTCCAGGTGACATCTGCTGCTGTGCCCAGCCTGCTACCTGCCCAAAAAGCTGTGGTACCGTGATGGGCAGCACCACATCCACTTCTCCCAGTGGCTGGCGGGCACTTTCAAAGCGCACTTCAAACGACGTGGTGCATCTCTGGGGCAGGTACGTCACCTCCTCCAGGTTCACTCTGAAACCTTGAACAGATGAAAACAAAGCAGCTGAGATACACAAGAAACAGAAAACGTGTCATAAGCACGTTAAGGCCTTACAGGGGTCCTGGCTGAGAAGTCTGGGAAAAACCTCATGCCCTGCTGTGACCGGGACAAAAACCTAAAGGGTGCACCTGAACACCCCTCAGACACAGTGCACCACTGGGATGGAAGCGCAGACTTGCCTCAAGGCCTCTTTTGGGACCTGTTTTGATCCACCAGAGGACCTCAAAGGCTGTTTCCTCAATAAAGGATGAACACAAGTGCTGTGACAGTGTCAACTTCAAACAAGGCACTTCTAAACCACAGCAGACCCCACTGGTTTGCAAAACAAGCCCACAGAATGCTGAAAGAAACTTGATGCTCATGGGAGCCAAGGGCAGAAGATGCCAGAGGTGACCAGGGTGATGAGCTCTTCCTGCCCCTGCACTGAAGCATTAAGGCAATGGCAGGCAGGCCAGGTCCCCAGGCACGGCTGGCCAGGAGAGTTCAGGCTCTGAAGCTCCCATCAGGGACACTGAGAAGAAAAAGCTCAAAACCCTTAAGTTCAGTAGCTTAAGCTAATCTGTCTGAGACACCTCCTTCAAGCCCACAGGAAGTGTCTTCAGCACTGCCTACCTGTGTCCTGCAGGACAGATTGATCGACCTGTAAGGACACTGCCATCGACCCGGGGTTGCTGATCTCCACAGTGCGTTTCTCAACGTGGCCCTTAAGGACAGCGCCCATGTCCAGGATGTACTCAGGCAGGTCAATGCTGGAAGAAGGAGTAAGGACAGTCCTTAAACCACAGCCCGGCTACATGTCCAAGCGGATGGAGGATGCAAATAAAGCGACTAGTTCTGTATTCATTGCTGTAAAAACTCAACTCAAGCAATGAAACCCCAGACCTGACTGCCTGGCAATGACTTCAAGAAGTCACAGGGAGTGCAGGTCCTAGGTTTTATCACCTACCAATAGTACCTGAAAGTAAAATTAGTTTAAAATGGACACTGGTCACAGCTCCTCTGCTATGAAAAGCCAGTAGAGGTGAGGACACTGGGCCTCCACTGGTATCAATGAAACTGCTTAGCCTGGTGTACAGCATGAGCCTGAAATTGCTTTGGAGTCTAGGATTTACGATTTGCCTGCACAGGAAATCTTCACTGCTCTGCAACCAGAACTGCCACCAAAGCAGCACCAATAAGCATAATAATCCATTAATACTGACAAAATTCACAGGAAGGTCCTTTCCCAGAGCAATCCAACTCAGGAAAGCACACAAATGATCTGTTTTTGCAGAGCATCGAGCATCTTCTTGTAGAGCTTCCGGTGCCTGTGCTGCATTATGAAGGAGCACAGGGAAGTTTACCTAGATAAGACCTGCCACCCCACCAGCATGCAAGCCACCTGATTCTGGGGGTTTTAAAGGGTTTGCTGATGTGTGCAGTTCCCTGCTCCTTTTGTTTAGTGCGCTCTGTTAGTTTGAACAAAGACATCAGCTGTGAGTTGTCTCTTTCAGAGCTAGTCAACAGGGTCAGAATCTATGCTGTCTGGAAGGGCTTGAAGGTATGCACAGGGTCCCCTGAGCTCTAGGGCAGAACCCCACACTTGTGGGAAGCTGAGCAGTCCCAAGTTCAGCATGATGCTGGGGAAGGGAGGGCACTTGGTTGCTCACAGAGAGCGTCACAGCAGCCACTATGGCCAGACCCTTTCTCAAGTCCCCAGCTATTGCCAGCTCTGCAGACACAAGGAGCTCCCAGGAGCAGGGGGCACTGCTGGGTGTTACCCACAGGGCACCTCGAGATGGGCATGGGAGTCTCCACTCACTTGACAAGATTCTGGCGCAGGTCTTTGTCAGGGAACAATTTCTTGGTCTTTGGGCGACGGGAGGTGTGAGTTCTCTGCAGCTCCAGAGCAGCCTGCCTTACCAGCTTCTTCACCAGCTTTTTTTGTATCCAAGTGTCCCACTGAGGAAAGGGAAGACAGTGGCTGGTTAGCAAAGGTCCTTCCCAAGGCCCAGCTTGTACCTGATAGAGTATCCCAGCCTGCTCTTGTTGAGAGGGGGGGATGGGGTGCTCCCATCTGGCCACTCAGTGTCTGGGACACCACCTGCTCTCTTAGCCAGGACCTCAGCTCCAGGGAAGTAACTCCAGCATCTCTGCCTGCCTAGCCACTGTTAGCAAAGCTGATCTGGCCAGACAGACAGACAAGCCAGGAACCTGCCAGAGCTCCAGACACTCGCCTGCCCTCAGCCAGTGCCAAAGCAGCTTGGACAAAAGTTGTCTTGAAAAGGAACTGGGACCAAGGCGGTGCCTCTTGGAGATGAACACTGCCAGCACAGTCCCAGGGCACAATCAAGCAGGTGCTGTTCAGGTCTGTAAATCTGGCAGGGTTTGGGTTAGGACCAACAAACTGCCTAGCAATGACCTGCATCTCCTCCAAAGCACCATCAACTCCATCCCATGAGCATGGCCTTCAGGAGCCCTCCCTGGGGTAGCCAGGAAGCTGCTGCAACCCCAGGAGAGACCATGACCAGAGGGGCAGCCCCTGGGCCAATGCTGAGCAGACACATGGTCATGAGTGGGCAGGGAGGTCCCAAGTGCCATCAGGGCACTGGGAAGCTGCTGTGGGCTGCAAGGGGCTCAGGTGACATGGAGAGGGTGGCATGTGCCAAACAGGGCTGCAGCTGTTCTTACTACAGTGCCAGAGCCATGCATGTGTGACTTCAGGTTCCGAATCATCAGGGTCTCAGCCTTCAGTGTCTCAGCCTTCTCCCAAACAAGTGATTTATCTTTTTGCTTGTATTGTTGGATGAATTTTATGAGCTCTTTCAGTGCCTCATCATAGTTTTCATTTCCTGAAGGAAGAAAACATCCACAAAGAGAAATGTTAGCAAAGTACCAATCCCATTTAAGATGGGAAGTCCCACTTCCCCAACACTGGCCTCTCTCAGAAACAAACCCCTCAGGCCGTCTATGAAAAGTGGATGCTGCTGCTGCTCCTCTCTGAGTCCTCATGTTCACTCCCACCCATCTTGCTCCCCACAGAGCAGCTTCTCTTCCCCTGCAGTATCATGCAAACCCAACTCTGCCAAAAGCCCTGCCAGCCTCTCTTACAGCTTTTCCAAGCCTTTCTGTTTAGCCGTCATCCTTCCAGGAGCCTGCCAGCCAGACAAGCTCTGCAGGATGGTTCCTGGGACAAAAGCCCGCATGGGATCCTCTGCTCAAGACTCATGAAGCAACCAGAGGGCTTGAGTTGGTCTGGGAGTCCTGCAACCCTCCAGGCTTGGTGGAGGTGGGCGTGAGCTGCCCTATGGGCATATGGTAGGGAACAAAACCAGAGGGGCCCTTCCTGGGGGCAGACAGGCAGTGCCCACCTTTGATGTTCCAGGGCAGGTTGATACTGGTAATGGGAAAAGACGCTTTTCCTTTCAGGCAGATATTTTCTGGGTCCAGGTCAGCCACTTTGAGTTCGTAAGTCCTGCAGAAGGCTCCTGGTAATCCTGGCAGGTAGGAGAATTTCAGCTCTTTCCTCTCACCAGGCCTAATGGAACCCTGCAGGTATGGGAGAAGAGGGAGGCAATGAATCAGAGAGCATTTAATAGGGGATGGCTCAGGGGACAGATAGGCTTAGCAGAGAAGACAGGTTCTCATCTAGAAGAAAATATCAGACCACATCACTTTCTAACTTCCCTTGTGCCCAAAAGCTCATGCCTCCAACCCCGGGCTGCAGTGTGTCCTCCTGAGGTCTGGTAAGGCTGCAGTCCCAGCACAGGCTGATGTGAGCACAGCTGTGCTGCTAATGGGGTTTGCCCTCTGCCAGCAAGGGCCTGCCTCAACAAAAAAAGGCTCTTTGCTGCCGCTGTGGAAGAGAAGTCCTGCTCTCATCCCTTGCAGGAGACAGGCATGAAGAAATGGGAAGGCCAATCAGCTTCCTCTTCCCACTTCAAGGAGGGACAAAGGCAGGAATGCTGCTGCTTCGGCTCAAAGACATCCAGGCAGGACTGAGCAGCTTGGACAGTGGTGGGATGCTGCAAATACTTCTCCTTACACTTCCAGCCCCGCTCCTCCCTGGCCCCCTCACTGCCCCACAAAGCTGCTGCAGAGAAGCAATGCTGGAGAAGGGAGGGACCAGCACAGAGGTTGGGACAATTTCTGGCAAAGGAGCTTCAAGCCTACGAAAGGGATGTGTAAGTGGTGCTTAGCACTGGCAGCGGGGAGGCAGGGCCAAGGACTGTGTCCTGTGTGATCACACAGCCTGGCTAAGGCGACCCTCAGAAACGCTCCAGTGCCAGCACAGCCAGAGATCTCAGCCGGTGGGGTCCCCAGAGTGACTGTGAGGAACTGGTTTCATTTTTATTTATGCCTTAACGTATGTTATAAATCCATTTTCTGACATGGGGTGAAAAATTACTGTTGGGCTTGTACATGTGCTGGGAGCCTTAACTCGTCCCACATGCTTCTGTTACTCTCTCCGCTTGTTTTCTCTCTCTGCTCTCTTTTCTATCCCCTGCTGGTCGAGACCATACTCCTTCTTTATCAATAAACATTTTTCAGATAGAATATTTGTTGCCTTTGTGCCTTATTTTCGCCCAAGAAATATATCAAAAAGAACTCTCCTCTACTCCCTGACAGCAGGGCAGGACGGTGACCAATACACTTGTGCCTCCCACCAGTGTCCGCCCTGTGACAGCCGAGCCACCCACCAGCCAAGGCCATGGGGGAGTCTTTCAGGAGAGCACTTGTTTGACCTTCTCTGCCCCCAGCAGAAATTGCTTGCAGGGATCTCTCTCTCATGGCTGGGTTTGGGGTTTCCTCCCCACACTTTTTTCCCCCCTTTTTTTCCCCTCTCTTCCCCACCCCTGCACCCTTTTTTCCCCTTTACTCTCCTGGGCCACCTGACACAGGGCTGGGGTCAGTCACTCGTGCTACTTACACTGGTGGGTTTGACTGTAAACACTCCATCCAGAGCTTGGTCTGCAGTGTCAGTGCTGGGGTTTAGCACCCAGTCGAATGGTATCTTGCCTGTGTTCGCCAGGACAACCTTGCTATGCTGAATTTCATTAAACATCTGGAGAGAAGGCATAGGAGAGGGAAGTTACAGAACCAGGCCTGCTGCTGGGAATCTCCTTCCTCTTTCCTGGGGTTGAAAGCAGACACATCATGGGAGCAGGGACACGGGAGGAGATACAGGCACTTGGGAACCTGGGGAACCCCCAGGCACAGGGCACCTGCCCAGAAACAGGGAGCTCTGGCAGCACACAGAGGTGTGGTAACAACCACGTCAGGGCCAGTAATAAGTGAACCAGAGGACACAGGTCCTGTGCACTCTGAGGGGTCACCAACAGCCAGGAGAAACAAAAGAGGTGGCACTGAGGCATTCCAGAAGAAAAGGCACCTGCATGCAAATAGTGGCAAGAAACATACAGGCCACAAGGGAGTCACACAAGGCCAGCAGCTGGAAATATCTGTGGGCTTTCAGCTGCAAAGGAGTGAAGTGGGGATTACTCTGGGACAGTCTCTGCAATGACAGTGACTGGAAGCCCAACTTCTTCCCTTGATTATTGTGTGGATTAAGCAAGAGTTTTAGACAAGGGCACCTCCTTGGAGGTCAGGCTTTAGGAGTGGATCAGCAGAGGGATGTCTCAGGGACATGCCCCACTGGGACCCTGCCCGCCCTAGAGGCAGTGTTAGGAGCTCTGAAAAGGAGGCATTCCCAACATTTTGGAGGGGGGTGGAGATGGACGTTTTAAACCAGCTTGGATTCTGGACGTATCCCTCAAAGGTTGTACTCCCAAGCCACAGAGCCAACAAAGGAGCTGGGAAGGGGAGGGAGCCCTGGAGCGAGGTGGGCAGGAGCCCGCTGGCCATGGTTCCAAGGCAAGGAGCTGTGCCAGGGGACATGTGCGGTACCTGGACCCCACAGTTGATCTCCTGGACACTCAGGAAGTAGCTGACGCGTGAGGCCTCCCCGGTCAGGTCCACATCATAGCTGGGGCCTCCCTCCACATTGCACAGTGCCGTGACACGGGCGATGCTGTTGAGGTGGCCAAAGAAGCTGAAGGTGACCTGCTGGCTCTCTCCTGGCTGCAGTTCACCTGACAGTGGCAGGATCTTGAAAACCTGGATGGAGGACAGGAGAGATTGAGGTGTTGAGCATGGAAATGGATGCAGAAGAGCAGCTTGGAGCGAAGTGCAGCTGTAGCTGGAGGGACCTATTCCTCAAACACAGCCAGAATCACCCAATTCTCATCCTGCATCCATGCCACTGACCAGTGGAGGGACCATGGGGAAAACCTCTCATACTCATGGATCAATGCATTAATTACACAATACATTAAAGTGAACTGGGATGTCTCCTGGCGGCAAGAAATTCTCTCTTATGCACAACTTGCCTTTAAAAAGCATTTCTTACTGCTTTTAGAAAAGGAGGAGACTCAGAGTGAGAGCTCTTGGAACTCAGGGAGCTCAGGGAAGGACTCCAGCCCAGCTCATCTGACCTGAGGCTTTTCCCCTTGCTCTCTGATTTATATGCTGCTTTCTCAAGGTGCTACAGTAAAGCTCCTGCAAAAATTTCCTATGGACCCGATGAGGTCCAAGGGCAGCAATGGCCTCCATAGGTGCTGCACAGCGTCCTTGGGCAGCCCTACAACATGTCCTGCGCAGCCTCTCCAGTGACCAGTTGCTTCAGCAGCACTTTGTGATGGTCTGGAGGGATGTGAGGCTCCTCTGTGGGCTATGCTGAGGGCCACCAATGGGACTGAGAGCTACAGACCTGCTTGCCACACTGAAAATGTGGAAGTGAGACAGATTCCCACTTACCTGGTCCACTGGGATGGGATTGCAGTATAGCTCTGTGCATCTGAATGACAATCCTAGGGGGATGTTAGAGTTTTCACAAGTATATGGCGTCACCTGAAAAACAAGCCATTTTCCATGACAGCCACTTTAAAGTCTCATTTTATAAGACAGCTCCAGGGCTGTATTGCCACCACTGCAATACCAGCTGTTGGGTGAAGGCAGAGGCCTGGAAACAAGTGGTCTGGCTGGGTTGGGAAGTGGGTACATGGAGATAAGGGTTCGCCCCAGCTTGCTCTGGGAAGGAAGCTGGAGATCTTATAATATCATCATGATGCAGATGAAGAGCTCATTTGACATTGTAAAGAAAATAAGCCAAAAAAATCCCACACTCAGCACAGGTCTGTAGGATCTGAGTGAGTGGGCTTCTCTGAGCAAATCTCTCCTGTTTCTCCCTTCCCAGATACCCCATGTCCAGCCACTGGCCCTGCTGCCCAGCCCACCCTCAGGGCACAGGACAGCAGGGCAGCAAAAAGGGAGGTCAGCACGAGCATGACTTTTTGGTGGCAAAGTGGGAAGGCAACACAAGCAGTAAATGTACAAGAAAATCTACCTCTGTTCCTCCTCTAAGTCCTTTCTGTCTGGCAAGACGCTGTGATTCTTTAATGGCTGGGGATGGCACCTCCACATTTTTAACCCTGAAGCGTCTGTGTTGAGGTGTCAAGCCATCCAGACGGGTTCTCTTCTCCTTTGGTGGGTGGGGTTGGAATTTAGGTGGGCAAGACTCATATCTGGAAAATAACATGACTATGAACAGGGACCTGCAGTGGGAGGGAGGGACACATGCACAAGCAGCTCCTGGTCACGATGCAGCCCCTGGATGGGGGCTGGTGCGTTGAGCTCAGAAATGGTCTGATCCAGCCCTTCCCAAACCAGGCTGGAACAGGTCTGTTCTAAGGGCAGCCCAGGGATGGTGCTGGGCTTGCAGCAGTGCAGCCAGCTGGTAACTTCTTGCAGTGAGGAACTACAAAGGACAGGGATTAACACCTTGTGAGGATGCAAAAAGCACAGTGGGAGAGGAAAAGACAGAGAAGACATGCAAAAAGGTGAGATTTGAGGCACCAAGGGGCAGACCTGGCCAGTGATGAGCCAGCACAGCCCCCGCAGTGCCCAAGGCCAGAAACTCTGCATCTCTACCCGGTATTTATCCGGAATGTTTCCCTGACAGTGTTGGGGGGGTTGGTTAACATTTTCCAACACTCCCAGGTGACTCAGGTCACATCCCCCATTTTCAATTGAAGCAGGTGCTCAGGGTAACTCTGCTTGTGTTTCTAATGCCACATGAGGGGCACAGTTGAGCCGTGCCTGCCTGACACCCTGCTGCAAGTGTTCCCCACACAGTCAAACACGACCTGGATGCTCCATTCCCAGACAGGAATTCAGTGCCTTTAATGACCTGCTCCCCAAAGAATAACTGTCTTTAGCTTTGTAGCTTGTTATTTAAGGCTGGGTTTCATTTCTGGATGAGAGGCTCTCTCACCATAACCCCCAAGAGATCCCTAATCATTTATTCCACTGTCTTTAGTTTTAATAAATGGTTTGAGGCAACTTCCCAGGACCATGGTGCCTAGACAACAGTATTTTTCACTCTAAAATGAAACTCTCTGGGAGCCAGGGAGTTGATGGGAGATGATGTGATGAACAAGTCCTGCTGCTGAGCAGGACAGAACCCATTAAGGGATATGTTGCAGTGGGGAAAAGTCAAAATGAGTAACAAGTGTCACAAAAAAAGGAAGAGAGTGAAGAATCCAAGGTGTCCACTGAAAGCTGACCCTTGGGAAAGAAATTGTCCTGGCACTAAAGGAGTTGTCTCAGAAAAGAAGGAAGGGGAAGGTAACAAGATGTTCAGCCCAGGCACTAAGCAGCTCTTTCTCTGGTGTGAACTGGGACTTTCTGGGCATCCTCCAGCACAACTGCAGGGAGGAAGGCAAGGAGCAGAGAGCAGCTCCTCTGCCTGCAGACAGGACCCATCCCAAAGCACAGGGACCAAAGGGCCTCCACCAGCACTGTGGAGCTGGGACTAGGAGCCCTTCATCAAGGTGGACATTTGCCTCAGGCCACAGAGGTCTGAGAAAGCAGCTTTCCCCCCCAGCTTTCCTTCCCAGGGGAAACCAGTACGGGGGCTACACAGCACCAAATTGGTGGAAAACACCTACTCCCTGAGCATCCAGCCTGACCATGGCTGGTTAGTGTCACTTGCACAAGGGAAAGTCAGAAGCAATTTGCCAGATCCTAGGCAAACAGCCTTGGTCTTTTCCAAGTACAAACAGGACACCAGGAGGAGCTTCAAGGAGAGGGCAAAGGTGCACATACCTCAACTTGTTCACCTGGCTGTCCACATGGAATGACCAGTGGTACTTGACAGGAAATAGGCTGTTGTTGGTTATCTCCAGAGAAAGCACTTCTTCAGTGCCAGCTTTGATGCAGCCAAACTCCAGGGTGTTGGGCTGGATAAGGAGATTCGGGAAGCGGACTTCTCCCCGAAGGGTGATATACTCCTTGTAAGGATGGCCCCTGACCATGTCTATCATCAGAACCTTCTCTTGTTCCCAGCTATGAAAATCCAGTTCATGAGCTGGGTCAAATGCAATGTAGAGATGACTGGTCTCTCCTACATCCACTGTCACAGGCTGCAAGGAGATGAACAGTAATTAATCACCTGTGGGATGACAGGTCTGACAGCAGGAAACAGTAAACCTTTAAAGTGTGACCCCAGCTTCTCAGTTCACCCTCATTTCTTTACAGCGAGGGTCTGACTGCAGGCACCACGCTCTGGCCCAAGATCCTCTCAGGCTACCCTTTCTGTGCTCAGCAGCAATACAAGGGGATGGCTGCTGGAGAGCTGGGATGCTTTCCAGGAGACACCTTTACTGCACGCCTGGCCCAGACCTAGTTGCCTGCTCCCTTCTCCTTATGCCTTAAAGCCAGGACGGATCTTCTCAATTCAGGTGAGATTTTGCTTCCTTCAGCAGCTCTGCTGATGCAGCTCAGGCCAATCCACTGCTGACACTACAGAATAAACTTCTCGACTCGAGGACCTCCCAACAGAAAGGCACCACCACATCCCTCCTCTTCAGACCCCCCTGGAGGAGACCAGGGCTGCTCACCTGGCCAAATGGGAGGGGCTGCTGGTCCGCATCGCAGACCATGAACGGCTGCTCCAAGTACAGCAGAAGGTCGAGTGGCAGGGCACAGGTGTTTTTTAAAGACAAAGGCTGGTACTGCAGAGTCAGCACATCGCTGGGTTTCTACAACAGGAGACAAGGAAAAACAACCTCAAGTGGCCACAGACCTCCTCCTGCTTCTGCTGCGTTTCACATTTTTCAGTCCCAGAAGTGCACCCATCTCTATTTACCCTTTCTATCTGTTTCTACCCTTCCAGGAGATTTTTCTTTATAGCAGATGCTTTCCATGTTTAGAAACCACAGCATCCTCTGGGGGACAGGGAAACACTCCCACATACAGATGAGGGAATAGGCCCTTGAGAGGAGGCAGCTGCTTGAACAAGATCTAAAGCAGAAAGCGAATCCAGAGCATTTGTCTCTAGTTTTGTCTCTCTATTGAGCAGAACAGCCCTAGATGATCTTCACTCAGGTACAGTCATTTCTTACAACCTTATTGGCTCTAGCAGCCTCATAAAAGCAGTTCATCTGCAACCTATGTCCTTGCTGCCCTTGCTACAGGGACAAGGTGGCTTCAAAGCTCTGATCAGCCTAGGCTCTTCCTTCCTGTCTATGCATTGTGCTGGGCTTCCTGCATGTTTTAGAGAAATCAGAGAGTTTGGGAAACTAGTTCTGGATGTACTGATACCAAACAGGTGCTGTGCCATAGTATGTGATAAATCAGTGTGTGTGGCATTGAGCAGAACCCAGGCACAATCAGGGAGAGCTGAAAAGCTTCTAATTACATCTGAACTGCCTGTTCCAGGGATTCTGTGATTCAGTGGAAGCCTGGGAACCAGAGGAGAGGCCTGAAACTACAGAAACCATGTAACGAAACATCTCTTTTTCAGACAACTTGCAGGAGAGGGAAAGATGATGCAGGAGTTGGGATCCAGAGACTAAAGGGCACCTGCTCTATCCCAGTGTTATCATCAGTGCAGCTGCAGGATGATTGGGGGTCCTTTGAGGCAGGTGAGGCTTGGGGAAATGCACAGAGCTATACCATATAGCTATACCATATAGCTATACCATAAAGCATTCATGCCAACAGCAGAGAAGGCAAAGAGACACAGGAGATGACAGGTTTTTCCTTGAAAAATTCCTTGAGGAATTCCCAGGAATCCCCATTTTCCCCAGCTTCCTTACAGCATCAGTGTTTAGACATCACCCTGCCTTGGAGGATCCTCAAAAATCTCCCTTTATAGTGAGAAGAGAAACTGGCATTTCTCTGTAAGTGGCCACGATCCCCCTTGGCAGTGCAGCTGTTACTGCAATTTTACTTTGGGGAAGTTAAACACCAGTCTCATCTCTAAAAGCATCCTCACTCACTTTACAAAGTGCCTCAGGAAGGGTAAAGAGGGGCTTTAACACAAGCACACACCCTCCTCAGCCATGCTGTTAAATGCCAGGATGCAATCCAGAGACTTACCTTCTCCACTCGGAAAAAGAATTCTTTGGCTGATACTTCTATAGAGGGATGAATAAACTCGCAGGTAATGACTGTTGCTGTTATCGGCTGTGCGGTTGTGCTTTCCCCAATGATGGCTTCACACAGCACGTAATTCTTCACCACCTGCATGCAAGAGACACTTGTCACCAGTGGTGCTGGCATCCAGCAAATTGGCTCACCACCCACCATGGGCCCTATTCCTGCCACAGAGTTATGGTCACTGCCCCCTTTTCTTCCTGTGATGCAGCTTATTTATTCTGCACTCAGTTATCTCTAACACTGCACCCCAACAGCCACAAAAGGCACTTGTGAGACCCTCCCTCCCTTCTCACACAGCTTTTGTCTTACTCTGTGCATACTCCTGATAAACCACTTGGCACTTGTTTAATTCACTTTCTTCTTGGGCTCCTAGTCTAAGTGTAACTTATTTCTCTGTCCTTCCTTGCTGACTCAGCATGCAACACTGTTTGCCCAAAAAGAGCAGTATTTCCTTCCACCCTAATTGTGTTTGGTCTTTGCATATTAAGTGTTTTAATTAATTAATTCCGAGTTAAGTATTTTTAAAGTGAATGTTAAAATTAACATCAGCCCAGGTCAAAAATCAAGTTCCATTATCAATATTTTCAATTGTTCAAAGTAGTTTATTAAAAGAGTTGCACTATTCCCAGTTAAAAATCCCCAAGTTATGCTCCCTTCTCAAACTTTAAACCACCTGTACACCACAAGAGTTATCTCTCCCATGTTTGTTGTATACTTTTACAAGTGTTTGAAGATGTGTTGGATGTATTTTAATATTTTTTAAAGTGTTTTTACTTTGCACCCTAACTCAAAGCCTAACTCCAAAACTCCAGTTTCTAACAGCCACCAGCTATTTTGAGCTCCTCAACCGTGACCCTGCAAGGAAGCTCCGTGGCAACCTGAATTTTAATGATGGCACTTTACCACCCTTATTTCAACTGATACCACCCCTCTGACAACGACGAGCTATTGGTGGGCTGAGATGATCTCTCAAAGGGAAAGCACCAATCATTTCAGGCCAAAGAGGCGGACTGTGGGCAGATTGGGGCAGAGCAAAGGCACTATAAAAGAATGAGACAGGCCTCAGAATGTCAGAGCCCTGCAGGCTAGCTGTGGGTGGAGATTGGTGATGAGCACTAAAAGCCTAACTCCTATCAAGGAGCTTTTAATAACCTTTTTAGACTCTTGGATCAGCCAAGAGTCACCTCAGCACTGCAAGTCCTTTTTCATCATCTGAGGTCCAGTGCTGTTTCAGCCAAAGATCTCAGATCCCTGCACTCCTGGGACATACCACCTATCAAGCCATAGGATCCCAATTTTTGTATTTTTCTAATTTTTGTAATTTTTCTGCTTTCAATAAATTATTTTGATTTTTAATTTAACTAAGAGTTGTCGCTTTCCTCACACCCCCCTATTTTGGGATCAGCACTGGGTTTGGGTAGCTGTGAAATCACAATAAAGCTTTAGCTGGCCTGATGGTGGCCAGCAAGGAAAGCAACTGGTGCTGCCATGGAAACGTGTGGCCTTAAACCAGTTTCTTGATGGCTCCTGCTCATTTTTTCAGGCAAATGTCAAGGGACTGTGGAACAAGCCCAGGGGAGGGCATCTGATGGTTCCCCAGGCTCAGCCCTTGGTGGGGACCTCACCTGCGGAACGCTGGAGAAGCCTTGCACCACCACTTCAGCTGACTCGCCTGGCTGCAGCTCCACTGACCGTGGCTGCAGCTGAAACAGCGGGGTACGTTCGGGGCTCTGGGAATCCTCTTCGTTCTCGGAGCTACTGACGGATGTGAGGCTCTGGGCCTCCTCCTCAGGTGGGCTGTAACATTTCATGGTCCAGTAGAGCTGATGGAAATGGTAGCCCGCGTTTGTGAATTTGAACTGACGAAAGCAGGGAATGAGGCTGGAAGAGAAGACAAGATGGAAAATAGTATGGGAGTAGCTATATTTCCCCAGTCATCAGACTGCTCCCAATGAACAATTTGAGGTGTTAATAGCTTGGAGACTGTCTTCATTTCCAGGTCTTAATATGGACCAGAAACAGTGTCTGGTAAGCTGCCCTTCCGATATCATCATTGCAAAGAGAAATATGTTTATCATGGCAATGTAGCATTTTCTAGGAGACACTGACAGGACCTGGTGTTTTCCTCCAAAATGTTTGTTCTGGGGCGATTCATGCTGTTACTGTATTTTGTATTAATCTGCGCCTGAAACTGTTACTGAGTCTTTGAGATCCTGCACTTGGGGACCTCGTGTGTGGGGGTATGATTGCAGGCATTTTTAAAAACCAGCCTGGAGGCAGTTTCTGGATGATCTCAGCAAGCTGGCAAAAATTGGCTGCCTACTTCAGGAGAGGAAAGCAGGGGAGCAGGGCCTCTCTGTTTCGTGACAGCTTTGGTTTTGCACTCGTAGCCATTCGCAGAAACTGCATTTTGCAATTAGAAACTGTTTTGAAGTGAACTTTGTAAACTCTGCTGGCAGCAGCGAAAAAAATGAGCGAGGTCCTGGGCAGAGCACAGCAGCAGAGCCCACAAATGGCATGAGGAAGCACCAGCAGCAGTGGCACGGACCCCACACAAAGCAGCAAGTTTCCATCTGCCTCTATAACTGCTCTGTGGGCTCCTGCCTTCCCGGTGGGGGATGTCACCATCCTGCCTCTTTGTTCCCAGGGCCCCTGGTTGCCTGGGAGGTGCCGTTTTAGAAGGGAAGGGTGTGATGCCATCTTCCCTCAGTCCCTCAGCCACATGGCCACCTCATCCGGGCGCCATTTCAGGAACCTCTTTGTTCTGTGGGAGTCTGCGAGATCATTACTTGATCAAATGAGGACATAAACGTATTAGAAACAAAGACCATTCAGTGGCAATTTAGCAACTGGTTTCCATTTCAGTGGCTTTTGAGGGTATCTAACAACTCTCAACTGGCCATCACACGTTTCTAAAGGAATCTCTGCCTTCAGGGAAGGAGTCAGGGCTTTGAACACTAAAGAAGATCTTGCCCGAAGGAGGACAGCAGAACTGCTCCTTGCTGAGACAGGAAGAGAGGTGGGAGCAGAGAGATCTCCTACCTGAACTGGTATCCCAAGCTGATCTCCGGAGCGAATGGTTTGTCGGCGACTATGGTGGTGCCAGTACCCCAAGCCATGATCGTGAAGGTGGTCAAAAGGCTGTCCCCAATGAACAGCTCCACCTCATCAGCAAAAAGCCCGGTGTCATTCAGGATTGCTGTGACAGTCACAAGAATCTCAGACCTAGGGGATATCGCTCCTTCACTGGGATCAATAGTGAAGACGTTGGGTTTGCGAGTCTGTAAGACAAACATAATATGCATTTAGGATAGAAACCATACACCCTGATCTCTTGTGGGATATAAGAAAAGGAAAGACTAAAGAGGGGAGGATAAAAATCATAAAGGCTTAATTTGTCTATAAATATAAGTTACAGTATCTGGCAACAGCAGAGCTTATACAACCTGTATTTTCCCCTCCTTTAACGGACTCACCTAATTAACCCAGTTTTGCCCAACTGAAGGGATGCTTATCCTCAGGAGAGTATTCCTTCCCCAGTCTTTCTCTGGAGTGCATGCCAAGGAAAGCTACTTTCTCTCTCCTGGCTTATAACAAAGGCTCAAGGCCAGAGGAAGCCAGGACTGCTCAAATCCCACCCCAGCAGCCACACGGCTGGAGGACACTGCTGACAGCCTGAGGAATAACTCTGCAAAGCCAGCTGAGCAAAACCCCAAAGTCTCCTTCCCCAAGGGACCGTCAGTGCTTCTCAACGTCCCCTAAAGGACCGAAGCCCTCGCTTCCCACTGACCATCAGCTGTAGAGGGGTGCCCCAGTGCCCTCTGCTTTGGAAAAGTCAGCTCTAAATGGTAAGAGCAGAGCAGGAAAGCAGGAAGCAGGAAAACACCTGCAAGACATGCCGTGTGGGCATGGCATGGCCTTCCTAAGCATTCTCATCCTCTGGTTTCTCATGGATCTCCCTCTGCAGATGGGGCAGGAGAGCTGGAAATGCCCCGGGGAGGGAGCAGAGGCCTTACAGCAGCACAGCTGGACTGACACAGCTCTGCAGGTCAGGGCCTGGTATGAGCATGCCAAACCCATCCTTTCCATGCCAGGCCCACCCAGCCAAGGTGCACTGCTCCCTGCAGAGGTGGAGAGCAGAATTTCATTGTGGAGTCAGGGAAAGTTGCCCTGGCAATCCCCCACTTTGGGCTTATGTTTGTTTATGCCCCAAACAGCTGGAAAAGCAGCAAGAGGAAAATTCACTCCGCTCCTCTTTGGCCCAGGAGGCTGAGCCTGGACTCTCCCACAAGGCCTGACGCTTTATCCACGGACACAAACAAGTCCACAGTGTCAGGTTTTACCCAAGCTCCACAAGTTCAACCCACCCAATACGTAGAAGATCAAATCTCTTTTCAACGCTCTTTTCAAGCCTCTCCCAGATCCCCCCTCCAGCAGGGAGCACACCCCGCTCAGCCCCAAGCCATGCACCCTTCCCGGCTGCACCAGCCCTGCTCCTCCTGCTAGAGGAGCAGCTGCAGCTCTGGCCCTGCAGCTCATCCCCCTGTGTGGCCCCCACGAAATAAACAGCCCTTCTCTGCAGGAGGTGTCCCGAGATATTCACTGCTACAGAGCCCATAGGCTCTGGGGCTGCACAAGCCTCATGGGTGCATTTGTGTGCAAGGGCCCTACTGCTTTGACCCACAGCAGGTGTGTGAAACTTGCCTCCCCACGAGCAGTTTGAGGGCAGATCTCACCCCCTGGTTTCTGCCATTAACAGTAGTTTGGCACAGAGCAAAAATGTAGATGGAGCAGGGGAACCCATGGGGAAGTCCGTGCCCTGTCAGGAGCACAGGGTCACCGGCTTCTCTTGATCTCAGAGCTCCAAAAATGTGCACACAGCTAAAGACCTTCCATAAAATTAAGGGAGAACTTGTCAACACAGTCCAGACTAATTTCTGCTCTAACACCTATGCACTTGATTTCACTGAGGGGTGCCCCAGCTAAAACCAGCCCAGAGCCAGGTTCTTCTTGCCTTGCTCAGATGGAATATTGGAGTATCTTGCCTCCTCTCACACAGGACGATATGGCCATCTTGCATATAAAAACCAAGTAATGGCTTCTACTGACCAGTCAATTTCCCTGGAAAACAGCCTCACAGATACTTACAGTCTTCATCCTGAAGTCTGCAGCGACTGAACCCTCATTGACGAGGTGAAAGGTGTGTGTATTACGATGTAGAGCCGCGATCATGCCAACTTCTATCAGTCTTGGACTTGGGTAGATGTCTGCCCGTGCTCCAGTGCTCCGTAAAACCTGTCTCTGTTCCAGGAAACAGGCAAGAAAGATTTGGAAAAAAAACCAAAACAAACCACAACAGGGAAAGCTAAAAAGGCTTAAACAGCTCAATCCTCCTCAAGTTATTTCTTTAGGGACAACTATCACTCTCCAGCTGAAAGCTGGGCTTTTGGGGGGAAAAAGAAAAAAAGACACATTCACCTCTGAATTAAAAAGGATTATGGTAAGAGAAAGTTTCAAACTACAAATTATTGGCCCAAAGGTAAAAGCTTTGCAAGAAATCTGTAGTTAAGACCAGGCTGACAGTTAAACAACTGGTTATTCTGGAGGGGAGAAACCCTCCTCTTTAAGGTAAGGAGCATGATAGTTAAAAGCAACTGTTTTGTCAAACTTTGGGCTCCCTGCCACAGCCTGCACTGCCTGGCCCTCCTTGTTGACTGATTTACATGCAGTGCCACACTGGCCCAGTGTGATGGTGCCATCCAGGGGATTTGGCATCATCATTTCCATATGTTTTAAGATGTTTAAATCCTTGCAACTACTTTCCAAATGCCAGCTTTCCTTTCTTTTACAGAAAGCTCAAGGTTCCCAGAAATCTTCTGACATCCTCTTTTGTGCTCAGAGAGATGACAAGACATTTTTAAACAGATGTTTCCAAAGTTAATAGCATTTTAAAGATTAATTAACTAAAATTATCCTCAATTCCAGCTTAGATGAACTATATGCTGTGTCAGACACTGAGATTACCACCTATAAGGCATGAGCTGTGTATGCCACCAATCCCTTCTGTCTTTCTCCACACCAGCCTGTGCCTGTTTTCCCTGGAAGAATCCCTGTACGCTTTGCACCCTGCCAGGACGAGTTGCACAAAGGCACACGCCTCCCCTTGCACTCACCAGCGGGTTTCCTTCATCCCCGAACACGCCAATGAGGACATTGGTGTCATACTTGCCCAATTTTTGGGCTTCGATTGTAACTGGAATCTCTGCTACGCTGAAAGGCTGGACTATCCCACAGGGTTCGGAGCTGGAGTAGAACACAGGAGTATCTTCCTCGCGTTTCTAGAAGGGACAGAATCAAATGCAGCTTCAGAGGGACCTTGGAAGAAACTTTAAACTCCTTAAGATCCACCACAATGGCAATGACACACACTTCTAAAAATCCCCAGGACAAAAGTGAAAGACACAAACAAGATGCAGGAATTGTAGGCTTAGCATTCTCAGGGGGTCCTGCAAGGAGGCTGCCAGCACAGGCGTTGGTGTCTGTGGATGCAGCAGCTTTTCACAACCCTCTAAGATCTCCCACACCCTGAAGACTAGAACAGAACTGCTTCCTCAGGAGGTTAAACTGCACCCTAAACTTTACATTCTGGTAGGATCTTGTTCTCAGCAGATCTTTAAGATTGAATAGAAACCAGCAAACCAAACCCTTTTTTCCCCCCCAATAATCTCCTCCACGAGGAGGAGGTGGATGTGATGCCAAACCTGGGCAATAAGCCTGTAGCAGCCAGGAATGTGGCTGTTATTCACAATGAGGAACTTCCTCTCGTACGGCTCCTTCAGGCGGCACTCATCGTAGCACAGGATGTAGGGGTACGCTGTCAGCTTAGGAACGATGCATCTGGGGAAAGAGATGACCCCAAGGGAATCAGAGCTACTGAGGATGGAGAACATTTGCCCCTGAAGGTTGTGAAATGGAATGTAACACATTTGTCTCTGTCAAATCAACATTTAACAGCCCTACAGTGATAAATTGCCTTCAAAGTCTTCCCACTCAAACATGTCTTGTCAAGGAGGGGCAAACCCTGAGAGGCAGCACCCAGAGGCTGTCAAGTGCCCCAGGCAGAGCACTTGTCCCACAGCTGCCTCAGCCCCTCCTTTACCCAAGAAGGCTTGAAAGGACTCCTGGAACAGTCCCAGTGATCCATGAGCTCTGGGGGAGCCTTGCCAACAAGGACCAGTGCTCACCAAGGCTCCAAGAACACCAGACTACAGTGTCTCAGTAAAAATGACTCCCTTCTTTCCCATGGTACTGTTGCCTTGGCCTGAGAACTCAGCTGGGTTTCCCCAGCCTTGAAGGGCACAAGCCACCACCTGCCCTACAGAGTGGGTGATCACCCTCTCCCTACAGCTCCCTCAGTCCTTCATGCCACAGGTCTCCACACTGACTGTCCCTCTTTGCACTTGCTTGACAAAACTGCTGCCCAGGCACTGCCTGGATGGCTCTGCCTGGGAGAGGGAGCTGCAGCCCTCTTGTCCTTAAACTGATGCCCACAGCAGCATAGTGAGATGGAATTTGGCTGCAGCAAGAACAACTTCTGGGTTAAGTCTGAGAACATTAAAGCTCAAAATGGGAAGCAGAGGGAAGGAGAAAAACTAGAGCTGACCTGCCCCATTAAGGGCTGTTTTTCCTTCATAAGATCTTTTGCCCTCACCACTCTTGCTGTGAGCCACTTGCCCACTGGCAAGTGCCCTCAGTAACAGAACCAGACCCTGACTCTCAGCAGGCTGCTCCGTGTCCCAAACCAATGCTGCAGGGTGCTCACAACCCAGCACAACTCCACCTCTTGCAGGAAGAAGGAGAGGAGGCCCTTGGGAAATTTGTTCCACCTCAAGCACCAAAACCAGGCCAATAAATTATATCATTCCTGTTCCCTTTAGAAAAAGGCCCAGGACCATGCTGGGGTGGGAGCAGGTGTGCTTTTTACCACAGGCTGCTTTCCAAGTACTGCTCTTCTCATGTCCAGCTGGGCAGAACATGAGGCCATTAAGCAACACTTCTCCTTGGGAGCTGTAGCCAGCAAAGCCTGTGCACAGCAGTGTGCTGGGGGAGGCCAGGGAAATGCTGATACCTGCCCGTGATGTTCAGTGCCAGCACTCCCTCACCAACACCCTCCACGTCCACCAGGATATACTGGTAGTACTCCATCACGGTGTTGGAACACAGGGTCACCTGGTGGAAGAGAAGAGCAGTAAATTCTTCCTTACAAAAGCTCATTGCCCACGTGTGGTGTCCTCCAGTTCTTGTTTCATGGGAGGATTTTGCCTTAATTCTTCTGCTGGTCCATGTGTAGAGCACAGTCTCTGGGAGTAACTCAAGCCTTCTGGCAATACCAATACACCCTTCTATCAGGGCATAGGTCAGCTAAATTAAAACATTAGAGTAAAGCTCTATGCACCACTGTATTCAAATTAAGGGGCCAATTTTTCATCTGACTGCAATGACATAAATGCAGAAGAAATCCGTTGTCTTGAACAGAACGAGTTCAGCTTTACAGCAAGAAACTGATGGCAAAGTGTGGCCCAGCAGGGGCTGGGCAGTTCATGGCTGCAGAGTTTTTTCTGTCTGCCCTGGAGATCCCTGCAGTGAACACAACTCATCTGCTCCCCAGGAGAGGAGAAATGAGACCAGGAAGAAAAGCAAACTGCTTTATACAATGACACATCTCTTACAGCCACCTCCTGTCCTCATCCTTCCTCTGCCCACTTTCAATCAAAGAAATCTCTCTCAAAAGCACAAGAACTGCTTCTTTACTGATCATCTGGTACACAGTTTCAGCTTGTGATTTTGGAGACAAAACAGCACCTTCAGGAGCATCCCCAGCACCCCAGCTAACAGAGGCCTCACACGGGTGCAGGTCTCTCATGCACACGATGCCCAAAGCTGGCAGAGCTAAAGCCCTCCCACGCTCCAGTGAAGCTTCAGCCTCATCAGCTGGACTCTTCCCATACCTCAATATCCTGGTGTCCCTGGGGGAGGATGGTCCCTTGGCTGGGAGTCATTGTAAACTCCTTTGGCTTCACAGAGAAATCAATTCCCTTCGTCCAGGATGGGTCAGTATTGTTGCCCATTTGATCATGGCAGGTAACAACAGGCCCTGAACCATCGTCTGGAATGCGGAGCTTGAACGTCAGGGATGCCGGGGAGGCGTTAGTGAGGCGAAAGTTCTTGGTGTAGGGAAGGCCTAGGAAAAGGACACAAATATCCATTTAGGCACCAATTACGTCATGACTCCTGGTGTGAATATCCTGGTAGGATGAAAGTGTGCTTGGAATTTAGCTTTTTGTTATCTGAACTACAGCTCACCGAGCAGCTGCATGAGGAATTAATCGTCACTTAGTTCCCTTTGACACTGATCCCAGACTGCTGTCTTGAAAATGCCCACTCTTAGCCCTGCTGAACACCACAAGTTTCTCTCTTTCTCATGGGGAGGAGCTCCCTCACCTGCTCCAAACCAGCACCAGTTATTTCTCACTGATGAATGTGCACCCAGACTGAGCATTCACCTCTGAAAATTCAAGCTGTAAAATTCCCTGTTAAGTCTGCCAACACTGCCACTGTTTTCAAGATATATCAACAATGAGCTGTCATTGAGAAGCTACAGCAAAAGAAAGTGAGGATGGAATCAGGAAACAGAATGTGATGCAAAGCACCCCAGTGCAGTTTCTCTCTGCAGGATCCTTAAGGCATCTCTAGGTTTGGGTCAAACGGACTGAGCACGTGACGGCTCAGAGGCCCACTCCACTGGAGGCAAACCCGAGCCTTGCTTCAAGATTCACAATTAGGAACCACATCACACCTCACCCAACAAATGAGGACATCACACCCGTGCTGCTCACTGTGATTGCTGCCTGCAAGGGTTTACCCCACTTCAGCTCTGAGATTTGCCTTCCATACTGGAAAGTCAGAGATACAGCCACGCATGGCGGGGGTGTCCTGCAGAGCGCAAACACCAGCCACAACCTGCTCTGCAGTGGACATCTGGCTTGGCTGGCCAGCTCTGTGGAGAGGAGACTTCTCCCCAGGCTTCTCACCAAGAGTCATTTGAACACACGTGGGGGGGAAAAACCAACAGCAGGCACAGCCCAGAGCTCCTCCGTGCCCATCAACAGGGACCACTGCCGGCTCCAGCAGTGACTCCAGCACGCAGGCAGAGAGGCACAAGAAGGACAAACACAGATGTCACAACCTCAAACGAGACTGAGGTCACCACATGCAGACAACAGCCAACAGTTGAAAAGAAGCAAAGACACAACAACTGCCTTCAGCTGAAGGGATCTTAGGAATGAAATTGGATTAAGCAATAGGATCAATCTCCTATTACAGAACCATGTTTCTACCTGCTGCCTTTCTTTTTTCATTTATTCAGAAGGCAGCTTAACAAGTGCCTCAGTGCTGATGCAGGGAGGGGAAGAAGCAGCTCAGGAAGGCAATGAATTTTCTTAAAAAAGTTCATGAACGTCATTGTTACGGGTTCAGGCTTCGTAGTGAATTTTTCCCTTGGTCTGGGAAGGGGGATAGAGGTTTTGGGGGACTTTGGCTGTGGGGGTGGGCTTTTGCATTCGGGGTTTTTCAGGAACTGTGCTGTGATGCTGCGAGCGGTTGTGAACTCGGACCTGAGATTTCGCAGGAAGCGGACCTTTCCTTCCTTCCTTCCTTCCTCTCTGGGATCGGGAAGGTCGGCCACGTGGTGCTGCAGGAGCTTGTGTTCTCGGCCCCGGGACTCCGCTACGCTGCAACTCGGCACTACGATCGAACCTGCCTGCCTTCCCCCCTCCTGCCTGCTGCTGTTCAGCAGTGCCGAGATCGCCTGCTGCCCCTGAGTTTGCAAAAGGAGCGATTTCCTTCCTTCCTTCCTTCCCTGCCGGTGCCGGCTGGGAGGGGATCGCTGCCCTACCAGATCCATCAGCTCCCCCTGCCTGGGATCATAACCACACCCAAAGGGAAACACAGTACTCGGCGGGTTGGAAGCTTCTGTTAATGTGGTGTTGTTTGTGCTGTCCCTGATCTATTCTAATAAAGACCTGTTTTTCCTTTTCCCACATCTTTGCCTGGAAGCCCTGTAATTTCAAAGGTATAATAATTTGGAGGGAGGGGGTCATCTTTCAATTCCACCAAGACTCCCGCCTTTCTTGGCAGACATCTGTCTTTTAAACCAGGACAGAGACACACCAGAACATACTGACATTCTATTCCTTGGTTCTATTTGATCTCATGATGGCAAAATGCAACCTGAGGCACCAGCAGCCCTGGAGTTCACACCCTGAAGAGGCAGAACGTGAGTGATGGATGCTCTTACATGCTCAATTTTGGAATGCATAAATCCCTCACGCTGCGTCCAAGCCCAGGGAACACTCACCAAAGGCGATGTCACCGAAGTCGATCTCTTTGACGTCCAAGTGTAAATTCGGTCCATCGACGCACCCCCTGCGATGACAAGGACAGAGGAGGCAATGGCTTGGTTAAAGGGAATTGCAAAGTGTCCGCCTGTCGTGGCTCAGGGGCAGAAAACCTGGTGTCAGGGGCACCATGGGTTGCAAATCAACACACCACCATGTGCTCAGCACAGTGTCCATGTGGACAGGAGGCAGCCAAAGCCAAGTGGTCAGCAGCCAACAGCCCCTGATGGGGCTTTGGGCACAGGGCAGGCAGGAAGTGCCCCGGAGTTGCTGCTGGTCCCATGAAGGACCCTGAATGCACCCAGACACGGCTCTGTGCCTCAGTTTCCCCATCTGAAATGGGATGGACTTTTGTAACCAGCCTTTCCAGCCACAGCTTTCCTGATTTGCTACTTCTTAGCTGTAACTGGTGTTTCCATGGAGCTTTCTCAGGGCCCACACAGTAATTACAGACAGAGTTTTGAGACATGAAGCCAGGGGACCCCCAAACATCTTCTGAAAAGAGCAGCAGCAATCCTACACAGTGGACAGATGAATCTTAGAGGAAAGGACCAGCTTGTCCCCAGTGCATCAGCTGACACAGCCAGGAGTAGTGATTTAAACAACCAAACATGGGTGTCCTGAATCTACCACACCACCTGCCCCCTTGAACTCAGCAGACACAGGCTCCAAAAGTCACCAACATCCATTGAAATCAGCACTTGAAGCTGCACAACACTCACAAGTTTATTTAATGGTTGATGCCAATCAATGCCCACTCTGGCTTCTGGTTAAAAATCAAGCACTAGTGAACTGTGCTTTCTATTGTATTCACAGTATTGCCCTTGGCTCTGCTCTACACATGTCAACAAGAGACGCCTTGCTCAAGGAGAAAGCTGCTTATGCAATAACAGCCCCTGACCAGTTTGGGAGAGGGACAGAGGAGAATCGATTATTTGATGTTAAAAGGTTCCCTCTTGATTTCCAAAATAAAAACCCACCACTTTTCCTCCAAAAACAAAGCCAGCAGAATTGTTTCTCTGCTATGGGCAGACCTACTTACCTCTTTTCTCTCACTTAGTAATAACCTTCTTGTTCTCTTTCATCCATTTCCCCTCATCTATACAAGGTATAATCGACTGCAGATTGCTTTCATTTCTTTACTGCCTTGTCCCAGTGCCCTCCAACAGCAGCAGCCTAGCTCCAAAGCTCCAGAGCAGCCAGCATCAGCTTTCCTGTTTACACTACATTATCCCACCAGCACATGGCTCTGGCTAGCAGGGACAAGCCCTCACGCTGCTGTGGTCCTGAGAAGTGAGCTCTGCCTCCCCTATTATCACCCCTTCTCCCTTTTGCTGGCAAGGATTATCTCTTGCAGTGGCACCAGCCCATGGGATGAAGGCCAAGTTCTTGTGACGGTCCCTGCTGCAGAGTTCCCTGTCCCACATCAGCCCTTTCCTGGCTGTGGAGAGGAGGTACCAGAGCACTCTCTGCACAGGAGTCGGGAGCTCAGCCTGTCTCCATGCATGGGCATGAGAGCTGAGGTGAGGCTGCTGCTGCCCCTTTGGGACCAATTATTATCAGAGGATTTTAAAAATGCTGCTTCTGGCATGCAATCACGCAGGCTGGCCCATCTCCAAAGCCCTGGAGGCCTTGCTGCCTGTTCAGGTGGGACATGCCAGAGCAGCTACTGCCCAAAGCTGATCCATCCCACTGCCTGCCATGGTTCAAGGCAGAGGGAGATCCCTGCAGGGAGGAGTCACTCCACCTCCTGGGTACCCACACAGGGCAGCAGGCATCCTCACACTAAGGCAATGTCAGGATCAGAGCAGAGATTATGACCTCAGGAAACACCTTTTTTCTCTGCTCCACCCCAAACTGAGGTAAGTGGTGAATGTCCCAGAGTCAGCTACAGATGTGCCCACCAAGCTCCCGGAGTCCTTACTTGATTCTCAGGGCTGCAGGCATAGGAGATCCAGGCACACTGAACTGGAATTCTTCATCAAACATCCCCAACAGGGTGGCTTTGAAGGAGATCTGAATAGTCTGTCTCTTTCCTGGTGCAATGATGCCCTTCCTGGGCTCAAACTCGAAGCAGTTGGCCACGTGTGCGGTTGGAGGCACGAAGGTGAAGGGAGCATCAATAAGGCTCTTGTTAATCAGATCCACCTGCAGCAGCAAGAAAGCGAAATGGAAATACATGTGGAATCTTCCCTTTTTGGGAGTTATTTTCTAATGAAGCAACTGACACCTGGAAAAGGCAGAAGATGCTTTGTGCTGCTGAATGGCAGAAGTCAAAAAAATACCACAGGACAAGTTCTGCCTTTGGGTTTTCATGCAAAGCACTGGACACATAACCAGAGTCACCATGGGGTTATCCCATGGCCACAGAGCAGTCCACCTCTGGTCAGCATCACCAAGCTCATTCAGAATTCAGACCTGGCCCTGAGAGCAACATGAGGTGATTGCAGCTGCATAGTGAATCAGCACAGAGCTGCTGCTGCTGCCCCTGTTAGCACAGCTCCAACAGTGCCATCTACTCATGTGCCTTTTCTCAGATCACGGAAACAATTCATTGATAAACAATGAGGCACCAGCATGAAAATGTACAGACAGCACCATCTTTTGGTAAGAAAACTCAGAGTGCCTTTCTCTTCCACAGCCAAGCTTTTGAAAGTGTCTGGAATGATGTAGTGCCTCATTTCCTACCTCTTTCAGTTGCTCTCTGTTTTTTGTTTGGTTTTTTTCTTTTTTTTCAAACTTGACATTATTGGGGTGGAGGCAAATAGGTAGAAAATTCCTTTGCTTTATTCCCAGGAACACTTTTCGTTTTCTAGAGCCAGAGATGTACCAAGGCTGAAGTGTGGTGAGGGACTGCTCAGCAAGGGCAAGCGCTCCCGTTTACCAGTGCTGAGCCAGGAGGGTGGATGGCTTTCCTCCAACTGCCAGGAATAGGCAGGAGGCACTGGACTGAAAACTGTTTGCAATGGACTCGAACTCCAATGCAGCCAGTTTGTTCCAGCTGCTTTTGGACAGCCTGAGCACAAAGCTGATTTGTGTCTGGGACTGGAACAAAAGCCTCTGCACATGCATCTTTTTGACCCAGTGTTGCTTTCATGGGCCAAGGGGTTTTGCAGGAAGCCTCCCAGCTGATGGCCAAGGAAGGCTGACAAAAATCAGGGCTTAGGGTTTCATGAACAGCAGACACGCCTTTCCGACCCCTCCAGATTGGAGCAGTACATCAAATATTCCCTGCTCACAACTGCCCAAGTTGCCAGGAATTCCACAGGTCCACCAGGCTCACTGCTGCCTCAGGAGCCATCAGGATCCACCCCAACCCTGCTGCTCACCTCATAGGCATGGGTTGTGTTGACATAAACGTTCCCAAGGTTCAGTGTATCACAGCTGAATTCAACCTCAAGTCCTTTGCCTTCCCCTCTGAGCTTCAGGGGCAGCCTGATCTCATGGCCTGTGGAGAGATGTCCATTTCAGTACAATAATTCTCTCTGTTATCCTGTATTTTCCAGGCTGCCTCAATGCTAGTCCCTGACTCTGAGCTGGATGCAACCAGCTCCTGATGCTCCAAGAGAATATATGGACCCTTTTCTTCCCTCAGGAGATATCCCTTAGGGCTGACTTCCAATTTCTAACCCATTCCTTGGGCTGGTTTCTCATTTAGTCACCAGACTGCTGAGTTTAAAACATCTCTGATGTCCAGTAGTGACAGGACAAGGAGTAATGGGTACAGATTGAAAGAAAGGTTAGGTACTAGGAAGAAATCTTTTACTGTGAGGGTGGTGAGACACTGGAACAGGTTGCCCAGGGAAATTGTGGAGGGGTTCCAGCCCTAGAAGTGTTCAAAGCCACGCTGGATGGGGCTTTGAGCTACCTGGTCTAGTGGGAGGTGTCCCTGCCTGTAGCAGGGGGCTTGGGACTAGAGGATCTTTAAGGTCCATTCCATCCTTAACATACTTAACGTGGTTCTATGGTTTCCTTCCCTTGCACTTAGAGGAGCTTTGAAATCCATTCAGTGAAGGCACAAAGCTCATAAAGAGTTTGGCAATTGCTACCTGGCAAATTGGGTTTTGTAGGTGGCCCAGCAGCACAGGACTCTGTTGCCAAAGCCCTCAGCTTCTGACACTCAGCACTGTGTTCTATTTCCACAGACTGAGAGCTGCAAGGTGACAGTTCCCACACAGGAGAGAAGCAGGTGCTTGCCAAGGGTGGTCCTTCCACAAACACCCTGGGCTCAGCAGGCCTCAGCCACCTCTGGTCTGGTGGTGTCTGGGCAGTGGGAGGTGATCCAGGGTCAGGGAGCACATTTCTAACTCAGCTCCCACTGCCTGATGATGGATCCATGTAAAATGGACCCAGTCCTGGAGGTCAGTAGTCTAGAGGGACTTAATGCTCATTCACTAAAGCTCTTCTGCTCTGTAGCTCTTTGGCTTTTGAGGAAATGCTGGCAAAGCCATGGCATGAAAGCTTCTCCCTGCATTGCCTGGGCTGTTCTGGGATCAGTAATCCAGACACAAGTGCTTTGAGCCCTGGCCTTGCACAGGAGACTCCCTGGAAGCTGCAGGGACAGTGGGGATGTGCCAGCACTGCCCCGCTGACCACAGACTCTTCCCAGCAGTTATGTGGGAGCCCAACGGGCTCGGGCTTGCACCATGGCTTCACTGTGGGTGAGAGGAGCAGGGGAAAGGAGCTGTACCTGAGATGTTGCAGTAAGCCACACTTCGATACTCTAGCACTTCTTGGGGTTTAAAGGTCACCTTGATTTTGGCCAAACAATTTGGCCCGATCTCTCCCTCCTAAAACAGAAAGAGACAGCAAACCATTTATCTTCTAACATCACATTTCTTGCTTTCACCCACAGTCCTGTAAGCCTTTATTTAGAGCATCAATGTTGAGGCAGGAGTGAACAACACAAAGAGCCCGAGGAAACCAAACCAAGCTCAACACACTGCTGGGAGCTCTTAATGCTCAGCTGATGAGCTCCCACTCTCCACAATATTCCTACTGCTCTGACACAAGCTCTTGGTGATTTCACGCTGCTGTCAGCTACAGTGGTGTGTAACTGCCATTGTGCACCTATCGCTGTTGGCCTTAGATGGGCCACAGGAGTAACCAAGAAGAGAACACAATCCCCTTCCTTGGAAATAAAAATATTAGTTTAACCTGTTTTGAAAGAAAGCAGAGGTTGGGATTATTCTAGGGTTTACTCCAAGATGAGAAGGGATTTTGCACTGTGCAGACTTCAGGCATTCATCATCTCTCACTATACCAGTACTCAGAATCAGGGCTCTGGTTGATGGAAGGAGGTGGGGCTCTGCTTGCATAAACAGAAAAGGAAAAGGTTTTCTGTCCCTGTGTACAACAGAACCCAAAAAGCCCATTTGAACCTGCCAGCCTTGTGTCGAGGCTCACAGATGACTCTGGAAGGGAGATTCAGAAATAGTGCAAGTTGTGGTTACAGGAAGGGATTGGCATTTCTATGATTAACCTTGGGCTGAATTTGGCCTCCTTTTACCAGTGAACCATTGCATGCTTCAGGTCAATATGTGAACTGGCAGTGCTCCAGCACCCCTGCTAAACCCCACACACCACAGGCTGGGGGAGCCCCTACCTTGAGGTCGAGCCCCAGGAGCAGGGCTTGGCTTTGTCAGGCTCCCACCCCTGCCTTGAGCCCGCAGGGCAGAAATGCTTTTAGGAGCGAGCTCTCTAGCCTCACCAGAAACTCGATGTCTTCCCTCTCAGCACATCAAGCCAGCTGAGGATCTGCCGAGTGACCGCATCGGGGGAGGGCAGGGGGGGCGGGAGGTGACGGGAAGGGGGGAGGGAGGAGGAAGAGGAGGAGGAAGAGGAGATGAGGTTCTCAGCTATCACTCACCAGTGGCTCAATGAAAAAAACGTCATCGGAGAACAGCATGGGGTCTTGTTGCACCTTTGCCATCTCCTCGTCGATCATGTTGCTCAGGATGGCAGTGCGATCTTCACAAGTGCCCAGCTCCTCCAGTACGTTTTTCTCCGCCAGTAAATTTTCCAGCCAGACCCCTTTCTCCAGACTATGCAAATGATTGAGCCTGCAGCCACAGGGAGAGACAAACCCAGCAGATTGTTTAATAAGCTACATATTTGCAGAGATCAGTGTAAGTGCAGGAGAGCAAAGCACCTGGGGAGTAGCAGCAGCAGCTCCTCAGCAAGGGGCTGACCCCGAGCCACGGGGTCCCAAATGGATCAGAGGATCACTTGTTGTTCACTGGCATAGCACGCAGTTTTACTCCACACTTACAAGCTCAGGAGAGGTTTCGAAAGCCAGCAGCCCTCAAGAGAACCTCCTGGCTCAAAACCTCTGCCACAGCTGAGGGGAATCCACCAGCCACCTCAAGTGGCTTTTCCTATCACTGAGCTGCTCAGCGGAGGCAGATCAAGATCAAGGAGCACCCATTGCAGGACTTCTCTGGGAAGGGGAGACGAAGCTGGGTTGCAGCTACAGGTTACCAGCATCACTCTTTGTTTCTTTCATTTTAGACCTGCCCTGTTCCCTACTCTGCTTTCCATGAAAGCATCCCAGAGCACTTCCAAAGGAAATGGATGAATTCAGACATTGCATCCCTTCAGTGACATTCAAGGTTTTATATGCATGAAAATAGAGGCCCTGAGAAGGGAGGGGACTTTGTTGTGCAGGAGGGAGACAGCAAACTCCTGGAGAGACTTTTTCATGATCCAGGGCTTTTTGGGTCCCATCCCAGTGCATGGTCATAGAATGTGCTGAGAGGGAACTGTCTCCTCTCATAAAAATGTCCTCTCTGCTCTGAGATCTCACAAGCTTCTCTGACAGCAGGACAGTAGCCTTGGAGCTAAAACCATCCCTAAGACTGAAAGTAACAAAGAACAAAATGTCCTGGTCGAAGTCTAGGACACAAACTGGCATGAAAACAAATGTAATTGGAAAAAACCCCACAAAACCAAACCCAGGCTGAAGTTAACTGTGGGGAAACCTAGTTTCTTCTGAGGGGAAAGTGGATCACCTGGGGTCCAGGCTGAGGCAGGCAAGTGGGAAAAAATGGAAATAAAAAGTCCAGGGAAGTAGCCAGAGAATGTCAGGGGGTTTTCTTTTAACACACAGAGCTTGCATGGAAGTCAGATGCTGTGTAAGTAGATAGAGAACAGCAGAAAACCAAGAAGCCCAGGGCACTAAAGGACCCTCTTACCAGCCATTCAAGCCGGCGAGGGTCGATCGCCTGGTCCTTGGCAGGCAATTCAGAATGGCTGTGGGGAGTGGGAGTGACCCAGACTGCAGCCAACCGGGGCTCGCTATGGCAGTTTTGGCACGGCGGCTTTGGCACGGCGGTTTTGGCACGGCGGCTTTGGCACGGCGGCTTTGGCACGCTGTTTGTCGGGTTTTGCGTGGCCATTCGCGCAAGCAGGCTGAACAGAAAGGGTGCAGCCACCCACCCTCCTGGCAGTGGCTCGTGTCCTTTGGCTGGTTCTGAGGAGCTTGCCTTTTTTTTTCCTTTTTGTGCCTTTTTCTTTTTCCCCTCCAGGAATAGTTTACAAACCATCAAAAGCCATTGCTGCTGCTGCCAGCAAGAGTGTACTAACCCAAACAGAACGCCCCAGGAAGGATGCAGCTGTGCAGGCCCCTGGCTGCAGGGAGGGTCTGAGCCTGGCGTTAGTGCCAGAGGACAGCGCACAAGACACCTGTGTGTGGTGTGAGCAGGTGGATGATCTGCTCTGTCTGATGGCAGAGCTTAAGGAAGAAGTGGAAAGGCTGAGGGAGTATTAGGGAGAGGGAAAGGGAAAAAGGCTGGTGGAGTTACACCCTTCCAACCCTGAGAGAAGCTCACCAGCAGTCAGAGAGCCCTGCCCTTCCTGCCACCAGGCAGAAGGACAAGACCTAGGAGATGGTGGGGAATGGAAATGGGTCCCTCCTGGGGAGGTAATAAAATTCCATCCTGACCCCCATCACCTACCCAGGTGCCCTGACAGAGAAGAGGTACGAGGTCCTGGATCCAGAGGGTCAGGCAGATGACACTAAAGAAACAATTCTGTCTGGAGAGTCTTCCAGTTGCACTTCATCTGCCAGACAAATCACAATCTCAAGGGTTAAGAAGAAAAGAAGGATAGTTGCAGTAGGTGACTCCCTTCTAAGGGAGGGCCCTGTATGTCAACCGGATCCATTCCACAGGGAAGTCTGCTGCCTCCCTGGGATCCAGGTACTGGATATCACCAGAAGATTCCCTAATAACTAAATGAACTAAATCAGCTCTCTGATTATTACCCACTGATGGTTGTCCAGGCTGGCAGTGATGAGGCTGACAGGAAAGGCACCAGGGTAATTAAAAAGAGCTTCAAGGCTCTGAAGTCAACTTGGTTGATGGGGCAGGAGCACAGGTGGTGTTCTCAGTTCTTTCAGTAGCAGGGATGAATGATGAAAGGAACAGGAAAACCCACATTATCAATAAGTGGTTTAAGGACTGGTAACATCAGTGAAATTTTGGGGTTTTTGATCAAGGGCAACTTCTACGGCACCTGGCCTGCTAGAGCCCCTGAGCTGGCAGGTCTGATTGAGAGGGCTTTGAACTAGATTTGAAGGGAAAGGGGATGAAACCACGCTCTCCAGAGAGGAGCCTAAGGGCAGTAAGCCAGAGTTAGGGGTGAAGTCAGCAGCCCAGCTGAAGTGCATGTACACTAATGCATGCATTAGTGACACATGTACAAACAGGAGGAGCTGGAAGTCATGGTAGAGCAGAAAAACTATGATGTAGTCGCCATCATGGAAACACGGTGAGACGGCTTGCATGACTGGAGTGCTGCAATGGATGGCTACAAGCTCTTCAGAAGAGATGGGAGAGGGAGAAGAGGTGGCTCTGTATATTAGGGAGGCTCTTGACACCATGGAACTTGAGATTAATGATGCTAAAGTTGAGTGCCTGTGGGTGAGAATCAGGGGAAGCCCCACAAGGCCGACATCCCGGGGGGGGGTCTGTTATAGACCACCCAGCCAGGACCAGGAGGTGGATGTGTTATTCTACAAACAGCTGAAGGATGTTTCAAGATCGCCAGCACTTGTTCTTGTAGGTGACTTTAACCTGACAGACATCTGCTGGGAACTCAACACAGCGGAGAAGAGGCAATCTAGGAGGTTCTTAGAGTATATGGAGGAGAGCTTCTTATCACAGCTGGTGAGTGAGCCTACGAGGGGTGGAGCTCTGCTGGACCTGCTGCTCACAAACAGAGAAGGGCTGGTGGGAGATGTGGTCGGAGGCTGTCTGGGGTACAGTCACTGTGAAATAATAGAGTTCTCAATATTCGGTGAAACAAGGGAGAGGCATCAACAAAACTTCCACTCTGGACTTCTGGAGGGCAGACTTTGGCCTGTTCAAGAGACTGATTTGGAGAGTATCTTGGGGGAAATAGCCTTTAAAAACAAAGAGGTCCAGGAAGGATGGACATACTTCAAGAAGGAAGTCTTGAAGGCACAGGAACAGGCTGTGCTATGTGCCTGTGTGCTATCTGCCTATGTGCTGAAAGATGAGCTGATGGGAAAGACAACCAGCCCGGATGGGCAAGGAGCTTTTGAAGGAACTAATGGAAAAAAAGAGGATGTATCACCTTTGGAAAGAGGGGCAGGCAACTCAGGAAATGTTTAAGGATGTTGCCAGGTCACGTAGGAAGAAAATTAGAGAGGCAAAAACCCAATTAGAACTTGAGGAAATCCAATCATTGCAATCAACCTTTCCTCCCCAAAATGCCATCCTTAGCTGTAGTATAAATGGAACTGCAATGCAAAGTGCTGAGCTCCTGAAGCCCAGGGACACACACCCTAATTTCAGAGATGGTTTACTTGACCTAAACCATTCAAAAGCACCAACAAACCCCTAAGACTATATGTTAGTTTTAGTCTCAGGCCACGTGTTTCACTGAAATGCATCTTTCAAACCAACCTCGTCTTCTTTCGATTCTCTTCTTCCTCATTAGGGTAAGTCTTCCACTGGAAGTGGGTTGTGGTGTCACTCCTGTTTTTGATGACCACGGTTGTGTGGCACGACATGGTGATATAAGTCTTCTCAAGCTCCACGGAGTATGTGCTCAACCCAATGTTGAGATCTACAGCTTTTCCATGAAGCTTTGTCTGGATAGTTTCACCTGGAACAAAGCAAAGAGGAGTCTTTGCTCAGCTCAGGCACTGATGGAAGCACAAGGAACAGAGCAAACCACAGGTGACAGAAGAAAGTGTCACAGCTTTTAGCTGAATGAGCAGTTCTATGGATCAGTACATTTATAACATCCTGACAGCTCTGTGTGTACAGAGTGAGGATGTCCTGGGCACCTCCTTAAACGCCTTATTTCTGAGTGTGTTTGTAGAGATTTGGCCCCAAGGTGACAGTATTTACAGTGGGATTTGTCAGATGTGCTCAGGTGACCCACGCCGATCACTGGGAATTCTGCATCAAAGTCCTTCAGGTGATGCTGAGGAGCCCTGTTCAGTCCTGGCTTGCCCAGGGTCTCCCCTGGGCATCCTGCGAGACTCCTGTCTCTCCTGATCCCTTGTTGCTGACAAGAAAATATGCCTGGGGGCATGTGGGCAGAAAAGGAAGGCCCAGAGGAAAAAGTGAAGTGACAGCCCACAGCAGGAGGGGACATAAGCGAGGAAACACAACTCAGTGCTCTGCAATATGACAAACAACTACAAAATGAACACCATGAAAACCATTATCATCTCTCTGTCCAAATGCACAGCAACATCAGTCTTGAAATATTTGATATTGTTCTCATCTCAAAAACCAAGCTAGAGCATTTCAAACTAAATAAAAAAGGGACAAAGGAAAGATTAATAAGTAGAGAGCAGCTTCTATATGAAGACTGAATGGGATTCCTCAGTCTGGAAATCAAATGGGAGATAGATAGGAGAGGTTTGCAACAGCATGAGTGGCCTGGGGAATGGAGACGAGGAAAAATTTGTCTTGATTTGTCATCAAACAGGAACTCGAGGGCCTGAAAATGTTATGAGACAGAAATTACACACGTGTAGAGGGCAACATAGAAAAAGCATCTGTGACAAGACAATGGAGAGGCAGCATACAGGACAGAAGTGTGCAAGAAATACATTGCATTGCAGTGAGTCTGATGGACACCTCACACACAGCACTGCCCAGGAATAAAATAAAACTTCACCCAGGTGGAGCCACATGGTAGTGGAGAATCAGGGTTTCTCCTTCCTCCACTCAGCAACTCCCAGCAAAACAGGATTCCAAAAATCCTAGCCCTGTTAGAGGGTATCCACTTTATCGCCCTTCTAAACGCCAGCTAGTTCTCACTTTTCTTTGGGGTAAAGCTGGAACAGGGGAGGCACATCTGGAGAGGGAATTGAGGTGGCTGGGACAATGGGGAATGATGGTGGAGAACTGTCCCGTGGCCCGTGCAGTGCCCAGCGCTCACCTGTGCCGTAGCGCACTACCAGGGGTGTGTCATGGTCACCGGTCGTCAGCGGCTGATATTTCACTGTCACCTCCATGGTTTCGCCAATGCCCAGAGTTCCCCTGGCCGGAACCACGGAGAAAGGGCTGCAACACAAAGACAGGGATCAGGACTCGCGGGGACATCTGGGGACTCTATTCCCGTCTGCAGTCCAGGTCACTTCTGCTCACTTGGGCAAACAGGGAGCAAACAAACCACAGTCAACAGAAGACAGACAGAACACACAGGATCACAAACAGCTGCTGACTCTCGTTGGAGGAGATCCAGCCCTCACAAGATCCTGTGGAATAAAATGACCTCATCTACCCCATGCTCTGCATCCATCTATCTGCAATGAGACTCAAGGGTCTGACCGCCAGCAATCCCACCAGAGAATGGTTTGTGAAAAGCACAGAGAGGGTTAAGAACTATCTGCATGCACAACTTGACACTGACTGCCTCAGGAATTTCTCTTTTCCTGCTGCCTATAAACCTCATCTCAAGAGATGCAAATGTTAGGGCACTACCTGCCCCGTGAGATTACAGCCTAGGAATCAGACAGGGAGAAGGAGCTCTTCCTTGAAGACCAAGGAATAATTACTGTTGAATTTGCAGTGTGGTTCTTTGGTTTATTTTACCTTGAAAACATCCTGATTTAGCCTAAAAAGGGCACATTTTATCAGCATTTCAGTGAAAGCTGTTTTAAGAAAAGGAGCAATCAAAACTCTGAAAGAGTGCAAATGCACATTAGAGCACTACAATGGCATGGAAACAAGACCCAAAAGGAGGATGCCATTTACAATCAGAAGGATCCAGTCCCAGATAAATGAAGCACCATTACCAGGAGCACATCAAGGAAACAGAACAGAAGGTTTCTGTGTATTTACCAGCAATGCAGGCTGGGACTCTGGGCTGTCATCCAGGCTGGTAACTGTTTGCTTGGCCCCCCAGACAAACTCTGTGCAATGTGTTGGAAATAATTATGCAAATGTGTTGGTGCACTTTGATTTAACAGGAGCAATTAGGATTGGTCACCAGGTGAACAGCTCTTGCCTGATAGACACAAGACTCTGTGCTTTGATGGGACAGCTCAGGTGAAATGTGCTTCTGCCCAGCAGCTGCTGGGCTTTGTGCTCTTGCAGAGCCTCACCGAGGAAACAAAAGCTCCTGGCCTTGGTGCTTTGCTAGTGGTCAATCTGTCACCTTAAAAGTGTGTTCTGGGGAGTTTGGTGATGAATGCATCACACACAAAAATAAAGAGAACATCTGGCAAGCTGAACTTTCTTCATGTCAGTAGTGACAGCTGATGAAGGCGCTTCACGTTCTGCTCATTAAGGACCTACTGCTGCAGTTGTGGGCCTGGCCTGTTCCCATTACCAGTAGTGAGATGGAGAAGATGGAGAAGCCTTGGGCCAGCAATGTTTATGTGCTGGACCTGAGACTTTGGAGAGAGGGGAGGAAAGACAAGGCCCCACCAGCCCCAGAGCTAGATTACTGTACGTGTTTCTGCATCTGCCCCAGGGGTGCTGCCAGGACTACTGCAGGTCTCTGCTGGGGCTAGGGGGGATCAGTGCCTGGTGTGGGCAAGGCACAGGATTTTTTTCTTATTCTTTTGCCAGAAATTGCACCAGAACAGAGAAGCTGCAAGTTAAGGGAATCTCTGGCCACACTTCAGCGCTGCCTTCCATCCCATCCCTTTCCCACTCCTGTCCCATGTCTACATAGTCCCGCCCTCAGATAGCAGGATGGGAATAACACTCCTGGGGGTGACTTCAGGGGTTGCCTGAGAAAGAAGGTATCTTCTTATTTCCAAATTTTCAGAAGAGGATCCAGCCAAGCTTAGAACTCAGCTGTCAGGACTGAAAAACTGAGTGCAAATCAGCCCCTGCATCTCCTACATCCCAACCTGGGCTCTACCCACCAGACTCCTCTGTTACTGCTGTAGCAGTTGTCTCTCACACATAGACTTGGCTCCCCAAGACCCAAGGACACAAGCTCTGCAGTTAAACTTAACTCCTCTGAATTTCAGCCAACACCACTAAGCTCTTCCCTGAGCCCACACATACGAAGAGCTGTGAAGGAGACATCCCTGTCACTGTAATAACCAAATGAAAACCACTGCCAAGAGATGGGGCTGGCAGGCTACACTTTGGCCTTTTATCTGTTCATTGTGAGCTGTTCCTTAAGATCGTTCTCATCCTGTTAGATCTACCCTTTCCATGAATCACTACTGCACCTGACAGGCAGAAAAGGTAAGGTATGAAGGGGGTTCTAATAGCTTGTTTTCTTCCACTTTTTAACTAGGTCCATTTGAATGTTTGTTTTCTTGTACGGCATCCAAAGACAGGTCCAGATCTCCCAAGGGCACCTTGCAAGCCCCAAACATTGGTCTTGCTTTGAGCAGTGTGTTTGCTTAGATGATTTCCAGAGGTCCCTTCCAGCAAAAGTTATTCTATATTTTTATCTTCTAAATCAGCCCAATTGCTTTTCACATATTCTCTAAATGTGTCATATTTCCTACACATCTGTGCATATACCTATAGGCATGTGCTATACTGACAGCCATTAGAGGAAGTTGACCTTTATGAAAGTTCCCAATGAAGAGTTCATGATATTTTGGTAAACATTTAACACAAAACAAAATTAAAAAACAGAGCAGGAACACAGGAACTTCAGAGTATTTACAAAGAAATCTCAATGAAAGGGGGCCTGACCTTATTCAGAGATTTAAATCATCTGTTTGAAATTTTAAGCTGGCTTTTAAAGGTTCATCATGGAACAGAAGAGGTGACTGATGCCCTCAGGTGACAAGGGAAATCAGATCAGCTTTAAGTAACAGGAACTGCACAGGCTGCCCACAACATAGCTCATGTTGGGCATCCAATGTGGGGACCACTGGAATGCTACGTGCCTGTGTCCTCCCAGAGAATTTGGTTACCTACTCCTGTCTATTTGGCTGACAGTGCTGAGTAACCATTTCAGAAGCTGCTTGTGCTCAGGAGGGTGAAAGCCAGCTACTAGCATGTTCCAGCACCCTCCAGGAAACATGGGACAGAGAAAGCTCAAAGGTTGCATCCTGCTAAGAACACTGGAAGCAAGAGAAGATGCCACCCATCCTGCTCACTTCAGCCAGGGCTGCAGGGCAGCAGCTCCAATGCTCTGCTTCCTTCTGTTACTCTTTCCCAACTCTGTTTTCACCCAAAGGTGTTTTGCACAAGAATAGATGAGCTGCCTCACCTCTGTGTGCTCATCTCGTAATGAGCTTCCAGGTTTCCAGTGTTTTGAACCAGCAGAATCTTCTCACTGCTGCATTTGACTATACAGACTGGGAAGTCCAGCTGGTCAGGGAAGTCCAGGATAGGTCGGCCACCAATGGCCCGAATTGGCACAACTATACTTTGCGTTCCACTGGTGCAGGAGAGCTCGTGGAAATAATCCTGCAGGAAAAGAAACTGGCTCAGCACAGGGCATTTAGTGCCATCTCTATGGTAGAAGAAAACCATTTCCTATAACCCTTCAAGGGCATCAATTTACCTCTTCCACCCCCCAAATCAACACTAAGTCCTACTAGTATGTCACATTTTAAAGGCACCAGTGCACTTTGCAAAACCTATCTCAGTGGCATTAAGCTCTTGTGTCACTTGGGTCATACAGAGAACTGCCTTAGGCCACCATAATTTTTACTCTAAATTTTAATGAAGTTAAATAATTCTTAAGTCTCTTCTAAGCAACATGGAGCTAGGGAACACAGGACATTCCTCTTTAAGTTTCTATATTCCTTCTGTTGAGAATAGGACAAAATGTTAAACTGACTCTAAGCAACAAAAGGAAGATGAGAAAACAGCTGCACCCAAAGAGATCCTGCACCTCTGGCCTGGTGTAGAAATGTCAGTTGGCTCAGAGCTTCCCTCTAACTTTGCCTGTCCAGACAAGTCAGGAGAAGAACAGTGCTAAGAGGTAGCAGGATGCTGTTGGAAAGAGTCTCTCTTTGTTTCCCTGCAAGGCTTCCTCCCCTCCATGCCATGTCCTAAACCCTTCTGTATGAACGAGCCCCAAATCACAGCATCAACCGTTCACATCACAGCACTGAGATCAGACTTGCCAGGGCCTCAGCACTGCTGTTCAAACCTCCAAGGAAAAGCACATCTGGCACAGAATGGGTGCTAGTTGACAGAGCAACCACAGTGACAGGCATGAAGACAGAGCCACAGCAGTGTCACTGCCACAGGCTCGGGGGTCACAGGTCTGTCTGCCTGCAGGTTGTACCTGCCCTACACGAGCTCTTTCAGGCAGGTGTCTAAGTCACCTGCAGCTCACCAACCTCCTGCTGACTAAGGGCACCTAGAGATCAGTGTGCCTGTGCTGGGCTGGCTCCCTGCCACAGGCACGGTACATCCTCTGCCCTGGCCCTGCAGCTGTACCATGGTTAGTATCATGCATCTGGGACAGCACAGCTGCAAGGCTGGAGAACAGAGGGTGTGAAGAAGCACTGTCTGTGCTCCAGTCCAGGGGGAGGCAGGGAAGCTGTTGCCAGTAGGGAAGGAGGAAAGCTCTCTGACCTCTTCGTTCCTCTGGTATTCTCCACAATTATTAAACCCCTTCCACTGTGCCTAGAGATGGCTGAACATCTATCAACACTCCTCTGTCATTCTCATACTGTTCCCTGTGCATCTGCCCTTGGGAACGCTCAGCAATGTGCAGGGAGGGGAAGCAGAGCCTGCCAGGCCTTCGTGAAGTGCCTGACAGCACGTGCCAAGGTGTGACTGTGCAGGCTGCCCGCCCAGGGCCTGGAGCCAAGCTCACAGCGTGGAACAGGCTGTACCCAGAGGGCAATGGAAGCAATGGCTTTGGAGATAACGCTCCTCCAGTCTCACCTTGTTCTCGTCAGGGGTGAACTGAATGCGCACAATGTGACGTGCGCCTGGCCTCACTCTGCGGTAGGCATCATTGGAGCCCGCCAGCCGGAAATGAGGTGAGTTCTCCATGGTGACCCTCACCGACCGAGGAGACTGCAGGAAAGACACGAAACGATGATTTTGCCACTTGTGGAAACGGACAAGAGGAGACCTGTCTGTAACCTGGTGACATCCTTCCCTGACCCCTTTTCCAAAGCACTTTCAGCTGTGGAGGTACAGGTAATTCACAAGGCTGGACTGAATTCCTTCTGTCTGGGTCCAGCATTTCAGCCAGGGGCAGTAGGGCAATGGCTGGTGGGAAGGAAGGGCTGAGCAGGTCAGTACCAGCAGGCTGGAGATGACCCAAGTCATCTGCATATTCAACAAGACCAGAAAACCTGCTGGCTTCTGCCTGCACACAGCCATGCAGTCATGTTCCAGAGGAGGAATGTGCTACTTGAAGGCAAAACAGCATATTATCCTGGGGGAAGGAAGAAATTCCCTTCTAGCAGATTGGGTTTGGGTGGGGCAGTTGCAGGGATATGCAGGCAGACCAGCAAGAGAGGAGACCAACCACTGGCCTTACTGAGAATAAAACCTGAAAAGCAAAAGAAGGAACACAGCAAGACAATCCCTGAAACAAAGAGATGGCAAAGAGAATTTCAGTGGGACGTAAAGCAGCAAGGAAAAATCATAAAGCAATGAGAGCAATCAACTTGCCAAAAGTGACAGAAACACAGCCAGGCTGTGCCTATCGACTATGGGCTTCAAAGGCATTTTCTGCCTGGAGAAACATGACCAGCACTGACTGACAGCGTGGTTCCAGTATTAAAAGCTGATCTTGGCTCTCCAGGGGCTCTTGCTGCCTTTGCAGGCAAGCTGGGCTGCTGGGCATTCCTGCCTGCAGCCAGCAGTCCCTGCGGGCACCCTGCAGCCAGGTTCTGCCCTCTGGGGTACGCAGACACAGCAAATATGCATTTTCTAGCACATAGATATCAACCCCCGAGCACCAAAATGTGTCTCAAAAAGTCTAAACGAGATGATTTTGACTCTCTCCTGTCTCTTCCCACCAGCCCACTCTTGGCACAAGCCTCATTTGAGAAAATGTTTCCCTGACTGAAATGCAAATGGTCTCATTTTTCCTCTTTACACTGGAACACAACTGCTGACATTTTTCAGCTTTTTCCCTCTCAACTCTCTTGGGAAACTGCAAAACAATCACAATTTCTTCAAGTGAAGAAGTGAAAACCTCTAGGAGCACATGGCTTTGGATGTGCTGTGGTTCTCCAAAGGGAAAGCAGAGCATCAGGTTGCTTTTTGAAAACCTGAGCAGAGCTGAATTTAGCTTAGCAGGAGCCTGAAGTGGCACCTAAAGGCCTCCCGCTGCTTCTGCTACATCAGTCTGATTCCAGGGCTGTTTCAGAACACATTTCCTGCAGTTCCAGTGCCATTAATTATAAGTGATTCCAGCATAAAGTGGAGAAGACTCAGCCCCTGAGCTTTGACTGCGAGTTGCACAAAGGGAGCTAAGCAGGCTGAGAGAGGCAGAGATTCATACCAGGAGCCAAGATGAACCAAGGAGACACAGGATGTGGTGTAGGCTCGAGGCAAAGCACGAGAGCAGGTAAGAACTGCACAGCCCGCAACGTTCCCATCAATCCAGGGCTTTCAAGAGAAGGGAGCTCCCTTGGGACAGATACTATCAATGCATGGCCAAAATCAGGGGAGAATTCCCAGCACAGGAAGATTTCCACCATCTTGCAGTACACAGGTGCTGAGACATTTTCCTCTGGATGTGCTGCAGCAGATAACTTGCTCTGCTGTACACTATGGGAATTACACTACCCTCCTCTTCCAGCAGTGTTAAATCGCCACATCCCAGCACTTACCTTGCCCTTATTCATGAGATACAGTATCATTTCAGAGACCTGATGAACGAGGAAGTTCTGAAATACAATCTCTTGTGGGGAAACCTGAAACAAGTTCTTTTTCGTGGTAACTGGCTTTGACGGGAGAGGCTAGAGAGAGAGGGAGAGGTTGAGCTGCTGGGAGGAAGGTTCATAAAGAAGAATCTTACACTAATCCCCAGTGAAGTACAGACTCTGGGTGAGTACATCTGCCCAGGCCACACTGGGGAAACAGTGGCTCTTCCACCTCTGCTCTGAGCTGATTGAGAGCTGCTGGGCCACACTGAGCAGGCTCAAGCCAAGCTGGTTTTTTGGCATGTTTCTTAGGTTTCGTTCTCCAAAATGCCAGGCAGCATTTACCTTAAGCACAGCCCCGTGCTCATGTGGTCACAGAGCTCATTCTATGACTGAGCACTCATAGAGTAAGTAAAACCCACGAATTTACATCAGACTCCATGGGAAACAATTTTGGGATGTCTTTTACTCTGAGACAGGGAAACTGAGGCCCACGCAACTGCAAATACCGTTTTTGATCTAGAACTTTGACATCAGTAAGAAGGGAACAGTACCAGAGGAGGTGTGAGGGATGAGGTAATATTTTGCTGAAGCCAAAAGGTTATTAAGTGAAAGAATGAGGGTTGTTGGTTTTGTTCTTTATGTGTTGCTGTTCATGGTTTGGGTTTGTTCTAGTTAATTTGCTGTGTGTTGCTGTGAACTGGAAGAGGGGTGGGGTTGAAGACCTGACTGAAAGGAAGTATGATGAGAGGGGAGGGACAGAAAAGTAGGCGGTCGGGAGAGAATATAAGTTCCCGAGTACCCATCCAACGGGAAAGGGGACAGGGACAGTCCCCATCTGGGAAAGGGTATAAAAAGATTGCCATTTTGTTGGAGGGTGTGTGTGTTCATCTCTTGGGGGAGGGAGACACACCCAGTTCAACTGAATCGTTACTAATAAACAGTCTTCTTTTGCTTCAACGGCTTTGTCCCCTTTAATTGTACTTAAAAGTATAGCGCTTCTAACGGAGGTAAAGGGTAATATAAAGTAACACAGCAGTTAGGAAAAAGACAAATTATGTGAATGCTGAATGAGGATAAGGTTCAGTTATTTTCTCAGCAATTTGGGTAAGACTAGAGTTGGTATCTCCTTTTTCCATGAGCTTTAAATGGGTACTTTCTAGTAATCTATTATTGCTATCTTATTTAATACCATTGCAGAGGCACGTCTGAAATGACACAACAACAGCAAATGCTTCTGGAGCAGAGACACTGCTTTGAGAAAACTCTTCCCTGCTTTGTCTGCCTTCTCCAGCCACACTGCTGCCACTCCAGAGACACAAGCAGGTCTCCTGTGTCTTCACAGGAGACACAGTCTGCTGAAGGGAGTGGCTGCAGCACACTGCCCCTTAGTTGTGGCCTTCTCTCAGGTGTTCCCAACCCCCCTCTCCAGGGCAATCCTTAACCAGTCTGTTACATATTTCTTGATGCCCATTTCCTGCTCAACAGCCCACCTCAGTCACCTACCCGTTTGGACTGTGCTTTATACTGAGCCAGTCCTGCAAGAAAAGCAGCTTTAAACACACCTCTAAGCAGGCACAGATCCAGATAAAGCACACCCATTCCCCTCTGCCCAGGGTGAGTCCCCTGTACATGTGGCAGCCTGTGAAACACTCCGTCAGGGTCCCAACACATTGTTCCAACCCAAAGCATTAATGCAATTAGTTTTGTTAAATCAGAAGTAATTACTGCAGGCCCTCAGCCTTCAAAGGCCAATGCTGCCACTGTGTAGGGAATCCTATGACCCCAAGCATTTGATGGTGACCATACCAAAGCAAGAGGTGGCTATTTCAGCAGGAGAATGGAAAACGGCAATTTTGTGCCTTTGTGTCCCCAGCCTTCCCCCCACTGATTAAGCAATGGCAGCTACACTTCAGCAGACCCCAGAAGCTTCAGCAGAGGTTATTTGTGTTGGCTTAGTGCAGATCAGGACTCCAACTCCACCACTACCAGCAGTTTGCAATGACAACAGGACCTGGACACTGAGGTATTTTGCTGGAAGCAAGTCTGTCACAAGCATACACCATCTACAAACCTCGCATAAAACACCAAGGAAAAGAGCAGGAAAAGACTACCTTTTGACCAGTCTCACTCTTGTCTAGAAGTGGGCCAATTCTGGGCAGACTACACACTTTAGTCTGGCCTCCAGTGCTGGCCTCCTCCTTCTTTTTGAGACACTTCTCCCTCTGGAACAGAGAGGGAAGCAGCTGAAAGGCAAAAAAAAAGAAAAAAAGCCTCAGAGATGCCCTTGTTCAGAAAGGCTCCTCTTGCACTAGTGGCACTGGTGAGTAATTTGTGATCACAGCCTCCAGGACAGTTCTGGAAGCCCTGGAAGTAACCTGGTGAAATACATGATATCAGTAAATTAATAATACAGAATGGAATACACATACTCCAACCACATGGCTCTGTCCCATTAGCTTCTCTGTGATTTGATGTGACATGCTTGGGGATTTCTGCTCTTTGGGCATTTGTTTCCTCTTTAGTGTCATGGCATTGGGCTGGTGACCTTTGCAGAGAGTGGAGAGGAGTTATCAGAACTCCCCGAACTCCATCCCTGCACAACACTCCCAAGCCACAGCGTGGAGATGTCACTGCTGGCTGAGTCCGAGGGAGGCAGGAAAGCAGCACTGTGCCAAGCCTGAAGCACAGCAACGGGTCCAAGTTTCAGTGCTCCCTTTTTAATTAGCACTCGCTTTCTCTGTCTGGCCTCGCAGAGCCCTCCACAGAAGAAAACACAGCCATGTCCTTGACAGAGCCCCAGCACCAGGGCATCTCCAGTCAAGTGAGCTCCAGACAGCAAAGGGGCCTTTGTGGACGGGAAGGAGGAACTGCCCTGACTCCACTGCTGGGCTGGATCTGTGCCCCACACAGGACACGAGAGAGAACAGCTTATTTGGGGCCTGTTCTAGCCAGGGCCAGCTGTGTCTCTCGAAGCTCCAGGCAGAGTTGGAGCTTCCCCCCCCACACCCCATGCCAGGTGCCCAAGGGCAGGTTGGTGAGAGCAGCACAGGTGAGTGTCCAACCTGACAGAAGGAATTACTGTGGCAAAGGGGAGGCAAAGAAGCACACCCTCACAGCTTCGGATTTCCATTGGTTTAACTCGGCTCCGGTGGCACAGCCAGGCAGGACGCTGGACTGTCCCTGAAGCAACACACGGTCTTCCCTCCCTCCCACCAACAGAAGCACGGCATAAAGAGGCGGGGAGGGGGCCTGCAGCTTCACAGCACTGCTGCACAACACGAGGGGCAGGGAGAGGAGGGACACGAGGGCAGCTGGGCCTTAACACAGCCCCAGTGGGTACTTACATTTTGAGACTTCATTTTTATCCTGGACAAAAGACTTCCAGGCGCTGATGTCTTTTTCAGGAACTCAGAAGCCATTTTGGACAATGTCGTGAGTATCAACGACTGTGCCTCAAAAAAGCTGGAATGGAAGGAGCAACAATGGAACTCTGAAAATCCAGAACCCAATTCATGGCAGACTCAAGGGTTACTAAAAGATCTATATTATTTTAAAGTAGCTAAGTGCTTGTTTGGCATAAGTAGCTAGTATTGTTAGGCCTCTAGTTGGACTTTGCTTGAACTCTATGACTATGTTGTGCAATTCAAAGATGGATCATACTGAAACCTGGATCTAAAAATCTGAACATTAATAATAGTTAGAACAGACAAAGCTGTAGCTTAAATATTATGTAAAAATAGCTAGAGTGGACAGCCCATAGATTGTGCTTTATGAACTGTAACAACCTCCTCTTCTTTAGGCTAAACAACCCCAGCTCCCTCAGCTGCTCCTCACAGGACTTGTGAGAGACTGCAATGTTATGGTCAATTGACACCGTTGGGGCTGCCCAAGGCAGCACAGCGTCCAGCTGCAGATGCCCTTGGCTTCTGGTACTGCCGGCAGGGGTCAGCTGCAGCCTGCAGGGAAAGCTGTCAGCTGCAACAGGCAGGGAAAGCTGTCAGCTGCAACAGGCAGGGGTCGGCTGCAGCCTGCAGGGAAAGCTGTCAGCTGCAGCAGGCAGGGTTGGCTGCAGCAGGCAGGGTTGGCTGCAGCCTGCAGGGAAAACTGTCAGCTGCAGCTTGCAGGGAAATCTGTCAGCTGCAGCAGGCGGGGAAAGCTGTCAGCTGCAGCAGGCAGGGTTGGCTGCAGCCTGCAGGGAAAGCTGGCTCCTTCGCAAGGAGCAAGCCCCAAACAAAGGTGGTGTAAAAGCATCGGCAGAGGCAAAGGATGAGAGAGGGGCCTCTGTGTAGGTTCCAGCAGGTTTCTTCCCAGTGGAAGATCCAGGGCCAAAGACCAGGAAAAAGGGGAAAGCACAGCATTTTATACGGGAGTGGAACAAAGGGAAACAACCAATGGGGATCGACTGAGGAGGAGGAGTAGATAACAGGGGAATAACCAATGGGGATAACTTAGGGGGGAAAATTACATGAGTAGACCAATGGGGCATCAAAGAAGGGAGAACTTCATAAGCAACTAGTGGAAATATATAAACGTGAACTTATACATAAAACTGGGTGGAGAACTCCTGAACCAATAAACTTAAAACAAGTAAACTAAGAACCACTAGGAAGATGGGAACTCGTTGTAACCACGGGGTGAGAATCAGACCTCTTGTGTTCTGGAGGCCTGTTCACTATTCCTGTGGATGCTCTGCTGCAGTGGTGACTGCCACCTGCACTGCAGGTAATGGCTTAAATACTGCTAGAAGGACTTGTTGCCCACTGTGGCAAAAATGGTTAAAGAAGCTGCGACCACCAAAGCCCACCCCTCCCTGAAAATGCCTCCTGACTGGAACTTGGGACTGTGAGTTAAGCCGCCTAAGAGGACCTGAAACAAGATAAAGGTGACACTATTGTCCTATTATCTCAGGTCTGGGGAGAAGTAAACCAGGCTGAGGGAGAACAATGTCTCCACAAGAAAGCCAAACCCAGCAGCTGTCCTGAAAATAAGCTCTGTCTGGGTTCAGGGCGGGGAAGCCATAGCCACAGACTCATCTGCTGAGGCCAGGTTTGCACACAAACCTCCCTTCAACAGAGGGGGGAGGAGGAAATTTCGGGTGTATGGCGTGACCTCTGGTAAGAGGCAGTGGACACCCATCCTCCCTCACACAAAGTGGCTCAGCTGTAAAACCCCCCAGCCCCGGAAGGCCACATCCATGGGACATTCCCATGAGGGGCAGCAGAGGGGGTGTCATAACCCACCAAAGACCTCCAAAGGGCTCCCACACGCATTCCTGAAGCCTTGCACCAGACAACTGCATGGAATGCAAAGTAACACAACAGATCCCAGAGTGTTGCAAGAGACAGTGTCAAACTTGCCCTGCCCCAAGGAGGTACCTGGCCATTCCCACCTGGCCCAAACCTGCATTAATTCATTGGACTCTATGTTTTGCAGGACCTCACCACAGTGAAGACCAGAAGAGGATTAATGGGACACCACTGGGATCCATGGAATGGTGATATTTTCTACTTAATCTTCTCTATTTCTTTCCCTCTCTTCCTCACATTTGTTACATAAAATCCATGCTATTGACTTTGGCATATGGTCTCGTTTGCACCTTAATTCAGAGGTATCTCCCTAATAATTTTAATAACTAGATCATAACAACCCACTGAAACTTGAACAGAACTCATTCACCTTTAAGCAGTTTTACATAATCACTATAGGAAAAAAATGCATCGACTGGTATCTTTAGGAAATGTTGTATTGCTTCAGTGAAAAAAAAGCACAATCAGTAGACCACAGTAGTAGCTCATCCACTCAGCTGTACATGCCACTGAAGTGCTGCCCCAGAAGACTGACATGATCACATTCTGTATTTCTCTTTGGCATTCTCTTTCAGAGCACAGATGTGACAAAACCAAAAAGTACAACTTTGGTCAATCTTTACCTTCAAACGAAATTCAAGACTCTGCTCTCAGAGACCAATTCTCTGCGAACATTCACTGCTCTCAGAGACCAATTCTCTGCAAACATTCACTGCTCTCAGAGACCAATTCTCTGCGAACATTCACTGCTCTCAGAGACCAATTCTCTGCAAACATTCACTGCTCTCAGAGACCAATTCTCTGCGAACATTCACTGCTCTCAGAGACCAATTCTCTGCGAACATTCACTGTTCTCAGAGACCAATTCTCTGCGAACATTCACTGCTCTCAGAGACCAATTCTCTGCGAACATTCACTGCTCTCAGAGACCAATTCTCTGCGAACATTCACTTGGCGAATCGCCCAGTGTAGCCGCCGGGATGCGCTAGCTCAGGCTGCGAGCAACCTGTCAGGAGCGCGTTCTCCGGGAGACTGGGGCGGCACCAGCGCAACAATCGCCAAGGCCGCGTTCGCCGTCTCCAGGCAACTCACGGCGTTCGATTGTCGGGGGCGGCGGGGGGTGGGGCCGGGCCGTGCTGGGCAGGGCTGGGGCGGGCCGGGGGCCGGGCTGGGCCGGGACGGGCAGGGCTGGAGCGGGCCGGGGGCCGGGCTGGAGCGGGCCGGGGGCTGGAGCGGGCCGGGCCGGGCAGGGCTGGAGCGGGCCGGGGGCCGGGCTGGGGCGGGCTGGAGCGGGCCGGGGGCCGGGGGCTGGAGCGGGCCGAGGGCCGGGCTGGGGCGGGCTGGAGCGGGCCGGGGGCCGGGGCGGGCCGGGGGCTGGAGCGGGCCGAGGGCCGGGCTGGGCCGGGACGGGCAGGGCTGGAGCGGGCCGGGGGCCGGGGGCCGGGCTGGGGCGGGCTGGGGGCTGGAGCGGGCCGGGGGCCGGGGCGGGCCGGGGGCTGGAGCGGGCCGAGGGCCGGGCTGGGGCGGGCCGGGCCGGGCTGGGGCGGGCCGGGGGCCGGGGCGGGCCGGGGGCTGTGGCGGAGCGGGCCGGGCAGGGCTGGAGCGGGCCGGGGGCGGCAGCGCTCGACATCGCCGGACCCTCGCACCCAGCTCCGTGCTCCTCCTTCACAACGGGAAAAACCCAAGGTCGCTACAGTTTGTGCTCAGCGCACAGTACAAGTGGGACAGCGAGGTGCAGGTCCTGGGCAGTAACATTCAGCTTCTCGTTCTTCTTAGGGACACACAAATAGCAGAAGTAATTTCCTGGGGTAATGGTTTATCACCTGGTCAGCAGCCAGGAATTAGTGCTCCCGAAGACTGACATTATCACATCCTGTATTTCTCTTTGGCATTCTCTTTCAGAGCACAGATGTGCTAAAAAACCCCAGGCATAATATTTATCAACCTCTGTCTTCAAATGAAATGCAAAACTGATTTTCCGTCGTATTCCCAGAACCGCAAGAAAAACACACCAGAACCATAATTGTTGCAAGTTCCATACTTGCAGTAAAATCGAGATTTTAATATTCTTTCCAAGTTTATCTGTAATATATAGGTTTATATATTCTAAAGAACTCATGTCTGTTAAATTACTGCATACTCTTTCATGCTTCTGAGCAATAACACAGATTGTTTGTATCTTCAACAGAACTGGCTTGTCTCAATAAAAAGACTTTCAAGTGAAAAACTTCTGAGTTAACCAGAATTAAGAAAGTACTTTTGAAAACAAAGGAGGGAAAAAGACATCAGCCATATTAGTTTATGATGTTTCCAAGTCTACTACTCTGTGTAGCCTAAGGAAGCTGTAATGGAATAAGGGAAGAGAGATCTTATGGACCATGTTATCCGGTGTATGGAAAACCTTCACACAGCGTCCATGCACGACTGCTTTAAAGACTTGGTGATAAAAGAGCAGCATAGGATTGAACTAAGACAGACAAACATCCAATTTAAGTCAAACTACCAAATATTTTATTTTCAGATGGGGCCGCAGCTTGTATGCTGCTCACCATGCTGGGGGTTCAGGATGTCCTGCAGCATGGCTGAGCCATGAGACTTGTGGAGTAGATCTATAAAAACTAAGGCACAAACATTTCTTATACACCTACATCGCCTTACCAGCTCGGCACCTTAAAAATGGTTTTGTTCTTTTAATGGAAGTTTCTAGTTGGAATGGAAGGGTTTTTAATTGTTGAGAAGCTCTGAGTAGAAGCAAATGTTCTTGCTGGGTACCTGTGGTAGGTAGGTACCTGATACCTGGTAGTGGAGGAACGTGCATGTACTTACATTTAGGTCTCTGAAGTATTCATTATAGTCAAGAGCATATCCAACCACAAATTTATCTGCAATTTCAAAGCCTGTATCTGTAAGAAAATGCATTTCTTTTTATACTTCAGTGGTGTAAGTAGCTTTTAAGTGCACAGTTTGTATTCAACACATGCTTGAGCTAAGAGTAATCGGCATCCTCTCTCTTCCAGGGTGCTTCCTTAAGAATCTGAGCTGTAAATTGATGACAGAGGTTAGAATCTAAACCATTCCCATCAGTCAATAATACAATTAAGGTGTTAAGAGAATGATTTTTATGAACAAAATAATTGTTTAAAACCTAGTTATGAGGTAGTCCGGGGACACGAGACAAGGAGTGAGATTTTACTTGAGTAAAAGTAGATGCAGGGTGACTCAGTAGGACTTTTCAGTTTGGAAACAAGGCAAGTTTAATAATGCAGAGTCAAAACAAATGCCCTCTCAGGTCAAAGCAAAATAATACACAGTTAAGGTTTGGTTCTGTTTCTGCTATCTAAATAGTTTAATTTGTATATCAAAGCTAAGCCTGCACTCAGGCTAACGAGGGGAAAAACGAAGGTGGTCATGAGATCTCAGGATGGCATGCATAGCTGGTCATTAGTTCACAAGTGTTTATGCATTTTTCCCCCCATTTCTCTTGGCCTTCATAAAACTTATGTGCTGGTTGTCAGATGTGCTGCGTGAAGTGAAATGATAAGACTGTATTTTGGAAAATACAGAAAAAAACAGTACTAGAAAAACACAATACTTACAGTCTGGTCTGTAACCTGGACTCTGACATGTCCTTTTAACGAGCAGGCTGTAAGGCAGAGCAGAGAAGGTTGGTTTTTAAAATACGTCTTGCTCTAAGCTGTAGACTTCCCTTCTGCCATGCCTTCCCATTAAACTTCTAAAATCACGCACTTAAATTAAAACAGTGAGATTATTGCACAGAAAGAAGTAGTGTTCAGCCTTGTAAGGGAGGGAGAAGCAAAGGCTCTGATCTAGGTTCATTCTGAATGTCCAAGTGGCTCTATTTTCTATTCAGTTCCCTTCAGTCCTGTGTCTCAGATCACTGCCCTTCCACGTAGCAGTGCCTCAGGGCACGAGAGTAGCACAGAAGGGGAACCACATTCAAGTGGCCGGTAATGATTTTAGTGGGGAGGGGTGGAGAAAAGGACAGTTTCTTCTACAAAATCATGTCTATTCTTGGTTTTCCTGTGCATTTCAGAAGAAACTGAGAACCTGGACAGTCACTAGAAGGACTGTCTGAATAACTGGTGCATAAAGCAACTGTTCTATAAAGCATTGTGATTACTTGACAGACACAGGGATATGCCACAAAATTTCCTTTTAGAGATCTGCTAAAAGCAGATCTAGAATGCTACTTGAAGTCACCTTCCAAGTACTGACAGACTCTTAGATTCTGGAAGCTTCTGCAGTTGAGGATATTAAGAAATATTCTGAGTGTTGTCATTCTAGTATTGAGGCAACTGAGGTGGTGTTAGAAAACCTATGGAAAGAGATGAATTTCCTTCAAACATAAGCAAGTAAGAAACAGGGAATCTATCCAATTTTATGGACTACACAGAAAGAGCCATAAAACCTTTTTTTATTAATTTGAACAATGAAGGTGGTAGTGTGTGGGTAAATTTCCCAGTTTAATAAACAATTTTTCAGCAGCTGGATAAGGATTGCTTCCGGCATTTGCTTCCTCCCTCCCAAACCTCAAGCCTAACAAGCACCCATCAGCATACACTGACTAGTCACCCAAATGATTTGAATACATTAGTTAGTGGCTATATCCCTGTACAACTTTTACCATCCTTGGTTTCTTGTCTTTTATTTTTGAAAGCAGTGCATTCATTGTTCTACCAGTCTCAGTAATGTCCTGAAAGAGATAAAAACCAAATTATCCTTCAAGTCTGAAAGGAAAACCAGAGTATCACTGGATTAAATTAGAGCATGCACACTTGGCAGCCCAGTAACATAATTAATTATTGTTTTATGTGTAATATGTATTAACTTGAAAAGCAGGGAGAAAAAAGTCCATGTCATTCCCCCTCTCCTTCAATTGTTACTTACCTCTACTACTAACACATTCTGGAAGAGATTGCATAGGGAAAGAAAAGAAAGGAAAGAAAAGATTTACATGGCAGTATTCAGCAAATTGTACAGCCAGGAAAAGCACACTAAAAGGTTCAGGTCCAAGGAAGTTGCATTGATCTTCAAAGGAGCTTGTCACTTGAACTATTGACTTTACTTTGGTGCTTTCTGAAGAACCTTTCTTGAAGTATTTATGAAATCTTAAAATATGGTGATAAAAGCACCTATGTCAGGTCTGTATATTACTCTCTGTATGGCATTGGTATTCTAGAACCATACTGAATGAGTCCGTTTAGTACGGTTCATTTCTGGGGGTTCTGGGATAAAATGGGGAAATTGGATGTTTAGAAGCACTCATTACTGGTGGCTTTAAGTTTCCACTGAGATCAGTGGAAATTACTCACAGTTTCAAAACCCAGTATCTTAAAACAGTGTTAAGTGGTTAAGTAAGTATGCAGTATCAAAATCTTAATAAAGATGGATTTCCTGGAAGATACACAAGAACAGTTGCCCTCTAAAAGCTGGAGATGCTAATTCATACCTTCCCATTTAGTGTAGACAGTTCCTGTCCAACAAACCGGATTTTTTCTGTAGGTGAATCATTCTAGAAGGAGAAAGAAGAGATAGAAGTCACATAAAACATGCCCAAAATTGTTATCCTGTATGTGTATGAAAGGTGTGCTGCTCTTGCTTTTTTGCAAGATGAAGGAGTCTGAGACCTGCCCCTGGCTTTGTCACGTTGAGTGTTCTGCTGTGTGTTTGTTCCAGTGAATGTATAATATCCACCCTTTGGGGCAGATAAGTAAATCAGTTCCTTTTCCGTAATTTGAACAGGATGTATGCATAAACTCGATTTTTGTGGAGTTTTCATGCAAACTACCAGTATTTAAAATGCCAGTCTGCGGAGAGACTCAATTTTCCAAAGAAAAGAAAGTTGCTTACACAGTAGCTTTTAATTCTGACAAAATCCACGGTAACAGGCACAGATTTATCAGCATTTTGATTTAGTGCCTTTATGTGGTCCAGCAAATCAGCAAAGAATTTATAGCCTCCTTTAAGGACACAGAGTGCAACAATGTGATGACTCCCCATGTCTTGCATGATATCTTGAGCCAAACGTTCTGTCCTGGGAGGGGGAAAAAAAAAAAAAAAAAGGAAATTCTGGAAAGTGTTTTGTATATCATAGTTGTTTGTCCATATATTAAGGAGTGTTCAAGTAAAAATTCTTACCTTGCTGTTAGATTTTTATAACTAACAAATTGTGACCACAGCAAGTCATAGAAAAGTTAGTTACGTATTTGCAGGACACAAGATGATTTAATCCATAAACCTAAGTATTGCAGGATACATGGGCTTAAAGATATTTGAGGGAACATGGAAGCTTAACTGGGCTTGTAGAGGAATCCTCTCCATAAACCCCCTCCTGTGTTAGACTTTAGGACAGAAGTGTTAGGGCTGCAGGGTTTCCATATTTCTCATGGGCTGTGCAGGGCAGGACCTCAGTCTTTTCATTTGGAGGGACAATTGGCATCACTGTCACTATTCTTTGCTGTTTACCCTCATAGCTGTTCAGGGTGAGTCCATGAGGAATGAAGATTCTTTCTAAATCTTCTTCATAATGCTTAAGAATACAAAAGAGATTTTTGTTGTAGCCGCTTTCTTCATCTCTTACCTGCAAGGGAAAGGGAAGTAGCTCTAAGAGTAGCCACAGAGCCATACAAGAAAAAGCTCTCCAGTCTCTGATAGTGTGAAGAAAAAATTCCTCGCCCCTAATAATGTGTCAAAATAAAAATATTTCTAAGAGTTTTTGATCTCTCTGCTAGAACAATTCACAATCCGATAACTCAGGAGCTAGAGGATGAGTTGTGAATGGATAACAACTACTTTGCCCCAGTCATTATGAGATAAATTCTTGGCCATCATCAACTCATTAAAAAAAACACCCAAAACAGTAACCTTCCTTCGTGTTCCATTTCCCCTTCTGCAGAGCTCAGTAGCTTGCTTGTGTGGTAGACAAGCAAAAATTAAAATGTAAGGCAAGCAGATTGGGATTACTGGTCAGCATGCGACTTTGGGATGCTGCTCTACCTTGACCATCGTTTTTCACTGTGTGACAGAGAAAACTCTGCCTCCTAAGCATGAATTCACAGCTGAACTTTTGACAATCCAGCTGTTAGCTGTCTCAGAGGAGAGGGGAGATGGCTCACCCCAAAGGAGAAGCTTTGGGATGGCAGTGGGAAGAGGAGAAGCTGCAGAGGGTGCCTATAGGTGGGAAGCAGTTGTGCTGTCTGCCCTTGGAGCAGAGTGCTCCTCATCGTGGCTGGCTATGGCTACATCCCACGGATCCAGACCTTAACCCTTTTGCCTACAGGATTTAGGATTACAGTTCTTCATTCAATGTGCTGGTTTCAGGTTGTTGCACCCAGAGGTGTCTGCATGTCTAGAAGCTCCATAATCTCCGTTTGGGTTTCTCTTCTGGACCCAAAGAGATCTGTGTCTTCAGATTCTACCTCCCTTCAAGACGTTAAGGATGCTTTGTTCATTTATAAAGTGGTGGTACAAAACCAGTCAAGGAAAAATACAAGGAAGTATTTAGTAAGTATTTAGTAAGTTTTAGAAGTAAGTTAAGAAAACCCCCTCAAATTTGTGAGATTTTTTCACACCTGAAATTGCCCTGCTGTTAAAAATACAGAACAAACTGAAAGGAAAATTCAGAGCTGGCTCAAAGCTTCACTAGTGCAAAATAGGTTATCTACACACTGTCAGGATTTCCAGGATTGTCCCGGGATTAAAGTGTGCACGAGATGTCACTGAGATGATTTATTGCTGAATCAGTCTCATGTTTATTGAAGGGTGAGACAGAAGAGTCATGATGAACAGCATCTCTAATCAAAAAGGCAGTAGTCACAGTAACAATAGCAGAAGCAGTAGGCCTGGCAGCTGCAGCAGGTACAGATGCCAGGTAGCAGCAATTCAGTGAGGTAGCAACAGCTTGCTGGAGAAGCAGCAGCTCGCTATATCTCTGCAAGGCTTTTTATAACTTTTTTAGCCAATAAGCAAATGCCACAAAGCTTGCTACACATTTGTACCAATCAACACTGTATAATTTTGCCGCAGTGTGTACTTTCTTATCCAAAAAACATATTGCTATTATAGCCTATTGCACAAGCTTACGCTAATACATCTTAACTTTCTAGGAAACTTTACTATAAAACTTATTATTAATCTCAAAACTCTTTACTCTTTTATTTATCAGTATTATTTCTTGTATAAAGTATATTTTTACTACATTTCTACTCTTATATGGCATATTTATTTCAAAACTACAAAACTGCATTTGCTTTAATTTTGTAAAAGCTTATTGCTCTAAGTCAGGCAGTTTTCACCAAAGAAATGTATCCATTTCTATCTGCTCAAGCACAATGTCGTTTATGTATTCTGTCAGCACCTGCGGGCTCTCTGTGAGAGAGCTCCCTGCAGCTTCATTTCCCACAGCACACCAGTTACATTCCACCCAGCTCAGTGAAGTGTCTTGCTAAAAGCACAGAGCTGTGGTCTTGGCAGTAATAGCATAAAGTATTGCTAACAACAACACCTTCAAACTCTTTAGAGAGATGAATTGTTTTTAATTCTCCTTTTCTTTAGCATAGGACAGATGAGTGCTTAGGAAGAAAAGAAAAATGGACTGCAGGGAACAGTAGCAGGTTATTACTTGCAAAACTCACAGCAGCCAAAAATGAAATGACCAATTACTGCCATTTATTTTAAATTGGCCATGAATGGCTTCCTGCATTTAAAGATAAAACTAGGGACAAGTGTTAAAGGAAATTTCAGAGAACAGATTATAGTAGCACAAGGCAATGGATGTAGAATCTCATCCTGGCTGGACTAACCGTATTCTGCAAGTACTCAAAATTGATCGGTCCTAATGGTCCAAGGCACATGTGCAGAATGATCTTGCAGCTGAGCCCTGGGTGGGTGGCAGCAGTGCTGTTCTGCCTGATTTAGTCACTATTTTCTTCATGGCTGAAGTAGTGCAGTGAAAGCTTAGGTTAAGGCTTGTTTTTAGATGAAGTTTGTTTGTGCCTTGTTGATCGTGGAGAGATGCTGGCAGTGACACTGGGGTCAGCTTTAGTGAGTGCAGAGCTGCGCATGGTTTGATGTTCTATTGACCCAGCTGGACAGCTCAAAACTGGCACATTTCTGCCTCTGGGAGGTTGCTAGTGGTGAATACACAGGCAGGATATGGGATTAATTTAATTAGAAGCATTGGTCAAAGACAATGATTATTTGAGACTACTCGAACACATAAACATCATTATCATTTGAAGTATCAAAGCACCTTTAAGGATAGTCACTGACACCAGTATAAAAAGTACTGTTTGTTTTGTTGTTGGGTTTGTTTTTTCTCCAAGATCCCCATGTGTATTGCATTCTACTTAACTGCAGCTTAAATGCAGTGATAATGCTCCCTGCAATTTGAGCAGCTTCTTTTGCCTTATCATGATACTGATTGCATTTTTAATGGACTTTACAATCTGCTTTTGCATTTATAAAAGCACAGCATTTCATCTGCAGAGCAAGTTAAAGGTCAGCCTTCTTGCCAATAAGCTGAGCTTCCTGCTGCACTTGATGAGTGACACCACAACTGCTTCAGCTCAAGTGAGGGATGAGCTTTGTCCGTGTTGATGTAACAGTGGAATAAAGGATATCTCGAGGCATACAGGTGTGAATAGTCATTACTGCTTAGAGCTACTCCAGCAGTGCAGCTTTGTAGCTGGTACTTGTTTAGCAGCTGTGCTCATTGAGATTCTTGGGTACAAACAATATCTGCTACAATAATATCCTCTGTGTGAAGCATTTTTTAAGGCCTAATGAAAGGTTCAAACCCAGAACTTTAAGGATTGCTTCCGTTTGAGCAGCACATCACTACAGCAACCTGCTGCATACACCTTACAGGCTCATGAAAGTGTTTGCATTGCGACACATGCTGAATAATACAGTGACAGCCCATAATAATAAAGCAGTCTACTAAACCATCATACAAAATCATTACATTTTTAAATCATGAGTTTATAACTTGAGCAATTAGTTGTTTAATTTAGTTTCAGTCTCATCTGTTGTTCAATTACTGATGTAGATTTCTGAGTTTAAGGGGAAAAAACAACAAAATGAACTACAGCAATGTGATACAGTAAAGGAATTCATAAATAGTTTCATCAGCACAGAATGAAAAAATATGAATATAGGTATGGTAAAGTCAAAGAATGTCTTACATTTGTAGAAAAGTGAGTCTATTCGATGCCTCTGCTCTGAAAGCCATCTTTTCTGCGGAGTAAATATAAGAACCAAGGCCTTTCATTAGTCAGTATTTCTAGTTCTGCAGTTTTTGCTGAAGCTGACCTTTTTCCCCCCAGCCAAAGCTCCCTTCAGGCAAATAACCAAACAAGGACATTATGCTTTCTTACCTGCAGTCCATGAGCCATAATCCCTCTTTGAACTGTGCTCATGCAAAATGAGTTGGTGTTACTGCTGCAGTTTGGCTCGCTCTGTTTTCATCTTCCGGTCAGATCATTACTTGCTTCTAAAAGGTCAAAGCTGCCATCTTTCCTGCAGGAAGCATTACTTCCTTCTACTAATGCACTGACATCACAATTAGGTTCTTACCTAATCAGATTAACCAGAAATAAAATAGGCTTGAGGCCTGCTGTAACCAATGAGAGTAAAGACGTGGGGAACGAGGGAGATGCAAAAACAAAGCTCATGAATCAAATTAGTGGGAAGGAATAGGTAGAATAGTGGGGTTTTTAATTGAAAACACACGTCAGATACTTGGTTGTAGCAGGTGGTGTACACATCAGTGGTGTGTGTGTAAAAGGTAAGTTTGTATACCTTGTTCTGCCACAGCATTTGTTTACACAATCCATTGTTGTGACAAAGTCTATGTCTTTTTAAATTCATGCCATAACTTGCTGTCAGAAAATGTCAGTCAGAGATAAAGCAGAGTAAACAAAGCCATATTTTTAAAAGGGGCTTGAAGGAGAGGTCTGCAGCTGTTGAGATGTGGTGAACCTTGTCTGCCATTTTCCAGGTCACCCTTTCATAAAACGAGAGGGTGATAGTTCCAGTAACATGCGTCACATCATTTAAAATCAAATCATGCTGACATTCCCTGTAATCTGATTTGTCTACCAAACTGCACTATTATCTGGGATTAACATGAAAGCCTGAAGTTTCTAAAAATTAATCCTACTTGCAAAATGAGCTAAAACCAGCTGGCATGCAACATATTACAGGATGTTCTTACTAGATGGGGCACATTTTATTAATTCAGCTAGTTTAGTGTTCTCTTGGTGAGGGAGCACAGTAGCTAATGAAAGATTTTTTTTGTTTCTTTGCAGTCTCACAGTTCTCTTCAGAGTGTGGCTGCTAACACCTGGGATAATGTAGAAAGTCTGCTCCAATGGATTAATGGGCATATCCACAACTTTAAGTGGTACATTAAAGAGTAGTTCTGTTAGGGAACTGTTAATGCCTTGAGGCTACCTGACCCCTATTTGATGTAGTTAGCAGGACCTTCCTTCTACGAATTCCCTACTGTATTTCCTATACACCTGTGAGCTCCATATCCTGAGAAAAGCCTTGCTTTTCTAAACCCTAGTGTAAGGTGGCCCTTTTTAGCTGACACACTTGTTGGTTGATTCTCATGTAGTTCTCCACATTTAAACAGAATTTAGCCTAGTTTTGCTAAAATCAACAGCATGAATGCAACTGCTTGTTTGAAGCCTCTTTCTAATCAGGGCACTAATTATTTGGACTACTCTCAGTTTACCATTTCCAGCAGTCAAACTGAGCACAGTCTCTGAAATTATAGTGATGAAATAAACATTGTATGCATATCTGGTATGATCTGTAGCTCCCAGCTTAGCTGTGCCGTGTTTTAAAATGCGCTGTTCTTCTCCCAGTGAGGGAATTTTTTTTGTGTGTTATCTCTGTATAGGGAAACCTTGACTACAGATCACTCCTCCTTGGCAGCCTGCTCTCTGAAAGGCCACTTGAAAATATTCTCCCATGTAATATATTTGCTTTGGTTCTGGATATTAGAAGGCCACCTTTGCTGTGTAAATTTTATAACCCCCTGAAGTCTTTACTCGAGGCAAGTTCGATTCCACATTACTCACATTTCTGGAAACTGTACATCACAGCTTGCACATCTTTGTGTCTCCTTTAGGCTCTGTACTGTTAGATCTGATCTGAACTGGGCCCAGTTCTAAAGTCCTGCTTAATTCTGTTTCGGAAAAGGGTTGTAGAAAATCCCTCTCACTGACTTACTTTTGTGTTTTGGCTGCATGAGGAATATTAGCTGAGTGACAAATGAGCAGTGATTTTGTTGATTAGAGCCCATGTTTACTCTTTCATTAAACTTTAAGCTGGTTCAAGAAGTCTCTGCCTACTCCATTTGAAAACTACTTCCCAGATCGTATTTGTTCAAATGAATACAGGCTTCTCAGTAAATTCCACAGAACCATGATAGTAACCACGTACCAGAATCACCTGGCAAGTACTTGAAACACCAATAAATGTGTTAGTGGTATCAATTAGTACTTTGCATTATGAAAGTTACAGTTACAGTGAATGTTTTCATTGTCACATTCTGAAGAAAAAGTATTCACAGGTAAAACGTTTATGCTAAAGCAGCCCTTTGTCATTGCCAAATAATGAAAATAGAATGTAGCCAGCTGGCATCCTTGGACGGCTTCTCTCTTGTAAATTATGTGATCATACTCCCATAAGAAAGAACAGAAAAGTTTAGGTGTGTATGTATTTGTTCCATATGGGAATCTCAAGTGCATTGTTTCAAAATTAAGTGTTCTAAGGAAACCAAGTCAGGTTTCAATCTATTGCACTTGTCTAGATAATAGGGTGCTGAAAGAGTCAATAAGTGTAGCCCACACAGACTGGAAATTAATTAGATCAGCACTGATAGCTCGGTAAACGGCAGCCAGACAATACAGAACAGCACTGCTCTTGCCCTTGCATCTATTCTCAAAACTATTGAATCAGTAACTACTTTTCTCAGGACATGATTTTGTTGTTTCTACACCTGAGTTTGCTAAACAGGTTTACATTCTATTCCAGTTAGGAGTGACTGGCCTTGAGGCTGCTTCAATCATTTTACAGGTCCTCCAGGAACATTGTACAGACACCAATAAAGTCCTGGCGGGCATTTGCCATTAGTTCTTTTCATTCAGGAAGCAAACATCTGCAGCTGGATGTGCTGCACAGCTGTGCTTCGGTTACCAGGCCCTGCAGACCAAGCTCGGGACGTGCCACGAGAGGGCAGCGCCGGCCAAGGGGAGCGCGGGCCGCGCATCCCAGCGGTGCTGGGATCGGGCTGGAAGTCAGGGAAGGGCTCTTTCCACACAGGGTGCTGGGCACTGCCCCGGCTCCCCAGGGAATGGGCACGGCCCCGAGGCTGCCAGAGCTCCAGGAGCGTTTGGGCAGCGCTGCCAGGGATGCCCAGGCTGGGATTGTTGGGGTGTCTGTGCAGGGATAGGGGCTGAGCTGGATGATCCAATGGAGAAGGATGGAAGGGCATGTAGTGTTAGGACATTTGCTCAGTTGTTTGGAGCATGGTGCTAATAATGCCAAGGTGTAGGTTTGGACCCTGTATGGGCCATTCATTTCAGAGATGGATTTGCTAATCCTTGTGGGTTCCTTCCAACTCAATAATCTGTGATCCTGTGACATGGGGAAATGGATTCACACTGACAGACACAGGGTTAGATGGGATATTAGGAAGAAATTCTTCCCTGTGAGGGTGGGCAGGCCCTGGCACAGGGTGCCCAGAGCAGCTGGGGCTGTCCCTGGATCCCTGGCAGTGCCCAAGGCCAGGTTGGACACTGGGGCTTGGAGCAGCCTGGGACAGTGGAAGGTGTCCCTGCCCATGGCAGGGGTGGCACTGGATGGGCTTTAAGGTCCCTTCCAAGCCAAAGCATTCCATGATTCTGTGATTCTGTCATCCCTATGGGTCCGTTCCACCTCTGAGTATTCTGTGATTCTGTGAAATATTTACACCAGTTTCAAATTTGTATAATTGTGGATTACAAGAAAACTGCTCTGATCTGCACAACTGAAGACCTGACCCATGGGCTCCAAGTTCCAAGTGGCTGATAAAACCTTAAATTAAAACTGAGCACTTGTATTCAGTGACTGATGGGTTTTTAGGCAAACTGATCAATACACTTTGCAATGGCTCAACTTCAATAATCCCTAGCCCATGCTAAATCTGCTTTTTTTTTGATTGGCACTTTGAAGTCTTAGATAAGACCAGCTGCTTAATTGGTTTGCTAAAAATCTGTTTGGAAAAACCACAGTGCACATTCCATAGTAAACAGTGCATGTTTACCATTAAAGACTAGAAGCAGTTGCACAGATTTCAGTCTCCTTATGTACTCCTTTAGATTATGTAGCTTTTTTACATAGAAAATTTAATGAATATGAACCTTCATACTTTCCATATCTATTTTCTGTCTGGTCTGAATATGAGAATTTATTATTTTACTGAAATAGAAAAGTGATATAAATCTCATTCAGTATTGGATATTTATAAATGTTGTGCATTAAATGTTTTTGTTTTACAACTCATCTGATAACCCCAACAAACCATCAATAACACTAGGAAACACAGAATGGTGGATGACAGAAATGGAGGAAAACATCCTGTAGAAGATTACCTAGATTTTAAATTTGAATAATTCTTGAAAACATCCTGACACCAGTTCATAAGTAGATGAGTGATAAATTCTGCAAGCTCAGAAATTCTGATGCTCAACCTGGAGGAAAAGTGCAGTATTTATTGACAAAGTCTTTGAGGCCCTAACAGAAATGGTGGAGTGACTGTGTGAAGGCAACCTTTATATACCTTTTGCTACATTTGGTTTGTAGATAAGAAAAATATTTCAGTCTCCTGGACTGTCTATATTAGAATGTAATTTTGAGGGAGGATCTGATTAGGACTGGGGCAACAGAGCAGAGACAAGGAATCAGGATTTCTGGATTTTATTCCCAGCTCAGACACACAGTTTATTTACTGTATTCCCGTGGTCAATTTATTTTCCTGACTGCTCCTATTATACCTCTGACCTCCCTCTGTGCCTGCTTTCTCCCACTGCCTCTTGTAATGAGCTGACCTCAGTGTTTGAGACTTCTCTGCCCTGGCCTGCACGGGTCCTTGTCAGTTTTGGGGACGTGCCTTCCAAGAAGCCCCACTGATGTCATCACTGGTGGTCAAATGCATGGTTTGATAAAAGACTGTGACCTGTTTACTTGCATGTGAAGCTCCAGCTGTTGCAGTTTAATGTGCCTGTGAGCAAACAGGAGCTGCTCCATGCCTGCCATGGTGTGCAGTGTGTCTGATCCTGTTCCCCCACCCCCCACAGCTGGATGGGTTGTTTTACCTCGGGAGCAATGGGTGGTCCGGGAAGCAGCCTGCTCTGCTCTTGGAGAGCTGGACTCCTCTCCACTACAGAGATGTTTAATAAAAATATTTGTTAAACAATGGCTTTATCTGAGTGTGTGATCACAGCTGTTTTATTTTAGCAACGTAACAGCAATAACAATTAAATCCATATTTCTCCTTGGATATTTATTTTCCTGAATTCATTCTCAGTGTGGTGAAAGAATTCAGTGTGAATTGCTGAGTTAAAATAGAACTGCTTGCAGTGGATTTCAGATTGCTTGTATTACCTTACTATGATTTTACTATTACTTGAGACATTAAACTAGTATAAAAATACATACCACCGAGAGCCCATGTTTTGAAATATTCTAAAATTCTTCTTCATAATCACTATTTTTAATTTTAACATTGTTCTATTCTGCAAAGCCATGTTTGACTCTTAGGAGAACAGAGTGCCATCTTCCCATAACAGCATGTAAGAAAAATGTGGACTATGCATTTTGGTAAAATAATAATAATTTAAAAAAGCCCTTTTACAATACCATGCAACTACTGCATTCAAGTGAAGATAGCTCATCTCTAAATCTCAGTTTTATAAATCCATTTATTTCAGTATTTCCAATGCCTTCTGTTGAGATGTTTGGTATTGAAGATGACACTTTTGTAGGAACTGGCTTAGAAAGATTTTACTGCTGCTACTTATGTTCCTTATAGGCCATGGCAGTGGAACCCACCTCCAGTGTCATTAGCTGTGCAGGCTTACCCTCAATGTGAAAAGCAAATTCAGTGCTGGTCAGTACAGATTCATAAGACAGTGGAGGGAACAAAGAGAAAGTTTCTGTTAATGATTCTTAAGTTTTCAATTCCTTTGTCAGACACAAAAATAAGCAATCTCTACTTTCAACATAGATCACTTTTATCCCCATTAGAGATAAGGAAAAGTCCTTCCTTAACTGAAATGAAGGGATTATGCCCTGAATGCACATTTCTATTGGAGTCCATTGCAGCAAAATGTCCAGAAAGTCAGAGCAGTTCACCACATTTTTATTCTGTACATATACCTGAATTCAGGTAATTGCTTTTCTTCAGTCTTACACAACATACATCCCAGACTGGCAGATTTTCTATCTTCTTAATACATGTATTTTGCTAACTTAAAAATGAAACATGGCAGGTCCATAGCAATTGACAGCTGTTACTGAAACAGGACAGGAAACTGGAAGGATTCTGGAGTCTTCCTATGTTTGGTGTTGGATTACTCTCAAGTAAATACTCCAGTTTTAGTAAATAATGTAGATTTCTCATGAAGCCTCCTTAGGCAAATTTTGAAAAAAGCAGTCATTCTGAAAAAGAATAAATTCTCAGTGCTGGTATTTCTGAAAATTATTTACTTGTCCTTTCAAAAATATTTTGTTAGTGTTTAGAAAAGGTGCAAACCCCAATCATCATTGTAACAAGTGTCTTTGTCTCTGCTTTCCTTCGTAAAGGAAGGAAATTTTAAGCTGGTGTAAGGCCAAGTGTTGTTTATGTAAAATATATAAAGGGGTACAATTTAAATTTCCTGTCATATGTAGTCATATGGGAAATACTGATTTATCCTATGCAGAACCATGCATTTAACATGGGACCAAATATGGAATATTTGGTATAAGCCATCTCATTGAAATCAGTTAGGTTTTTAAGGGATTTAAGCGAATTAGAGCACACCTCTCAGCATTTCTGAATTCATTAGCCTGCCACTGACAGCCAGCTCATATTCCCCAGTCAGTATGTCCCAGGTTTTCAGGCCTAAGTATTGGAATTACTTGTATGTCACCTTTACTCTGACCACAATTTGAAAAACAAGTACGTAGTTTCGTGATTATACAGAGAGAAGCAGGTTATATAAAAGATTCTTAATGAAACACATTGTTTCATGGTTCCCTTATGTCATATAATGGTCTTGATCTGTGAGAAAAGTAATAAAACCCAAATCTACATGGTTGAAAATTAATGTGGTTCTACTGTAGTTAATCTACATCTACTTTAAGAGATGTGTTCACTCATAGTTAAACCTATGCCATAGTCTGTTTAAAGAGTGGAATTAGTGTTATCTAAATTTTAACCCTCAAATAATACTAATATTTAAAATCTAATAGTAAAGGCTTGTGCTTGTTTATGTCAGATTGTTTTGCTTGAAAGAGATTTATAAAATCCAAATTTTTAATTTATAAACAGTCTTGTTCCATCTAAAAATGTTTATCCACTTTTCCAGCCTGAAATACTGCTGTACTTGCACTGCTCTTGTGTGCCCCAAACTCAGCAAAATAAATTCTCTATTCACTCTCATAATGACAGCGGGTGTGTTATTCAATGAGAACAAGTCAGGTTTGTTTCCAGCTCTCCTTGAGGCACCTTGGCTCAGAGCAGAGACCTTGTATGTCACCAAAAGAATCTTCCACGCCTCTTAATCAAAACCACGCAAGTTGTCACGGCACAGTGGACACAGCAACTGGCTTTTGCTCTGTTCAGCTCTTCACAAGAGTAGGTCATAATGAAGCTAAAAACCATGGCTGAATATTAATGAAGGCAATTCATTCTTCACTCCTTATCTAGTCTTTTCCACATTTCATTTGAGTGTATGCCAAAACTGACATAAAACTAATAACTCAGAGGGAGCCCCGTTACGTAAGGCTGTGCAATGCCCTCATGTGACATGGCAATTTACTCGTCTTTGTGCATTGCTGCTGCTGTAAATGTCCATTTCAGAAAGGGCCATGCAGCACTGACTGGAAAAACCTGACTTTGTAGAAGATGTGATGTAGTGGTAATGAAGAGAAACCGGGATGGAAGGCCATGGGTTCACTCAGTCTGTCCACAAATCTAAAAATGCAGCACTGTGTGGTAAAGCTGGAAAACCTTTAATATCTTGGTTTTTACTAGCAGAAAAAAAGAAAGTTAAAGCCATGGAAGACGGCTGTGATAATTTTGGTCATTTTTAGACATGTTAAGTTTTCATTATAGCAATTATTCTTTTAATTATCTTTTAAACCAGCTTCCTTTGTAAAACATCATCCACCGTGACTGGCTTTTCAAAAATGCCTTTAATCAGTAGGGGTTCAATTTGGAAAAACACAGAAGTCTGCATTAAGGACTATCCCTCTTGAAGGCCTATGAAACTTCAGGCCTGTGCTAAGGTTTCAGTCTAGCTTCAAACATGGTGCTAAAGAAGCTCAAATGATTGAGGCACAGAGTAAACTGGAGTTGAAAACCCCTCATATGCAGCTTTTCTGCCTCTTGTCTCCTAAGGGGATGTGTGTGAGAATGGCAGAAGGGAGACCTGTCTAGGTGTCATAGCCAGAAACTGGGACATTGAGAACTTCACTATTCTAGTTCAAAAAATTCCACAGACATGCTGTCAGTAAGAGGCTGTAACAGCAGAGTTTTTGTGTGGATAATACGGTGCATACGGTGAGTCTGCTCAGGCAAAACAAGACAAGCTCTTAAAAGAAAAATAAGTTTTTGGAAAGCTAGGGGGTGTAATAGTCCTGTCAGCTGTGTCAATGGGCTAAAAGCAAAGGCTTTGTGAGTTAAAACACACAGTATGTTGTTATGTTTAAGTGTATTAAAAAAAAAAAAAATCCATCATTTCAAGCTGTGTTTTTATCTGGGAGCTAGAAAAGGTTGAGGAATAGGCTGCCAGAGATCAGCAGGGGCAACTGCTGCCTAAAAGAGCCAAGCAGGGTAACACATGGGCTGAGGTGAGCAAAACAGGTCTGGGGAAGGGACTGGGGTCAACCAGGAGTCCAGATCACCAGGAAGGGTTGTGGTGCAGGTCCAAGCTCAAGCTGGGAAGTCAGTCCACAGGTGAGGTCCAGTGCTCACTGGGCCAGTCCACAGCAACAAGACAGATTAGTCCAAGCTGGGGACAGGTGCTCATGGACACGGCTCTGACAAGGAATAGAAGCCCAGTCCAGAGCTTGAAAGGAGCTGCTGCACCCCACATGAGACTGGCCATGGCCAGTGAGGCTGATAGGGCACACAGGGGACCCAACTGCAGCAGGTTTTCTCTTTGAAGGAGCTCTGAAGAGTCAGAGTCAATCAGAAGAGGAAAATCACAAATAAACCTTTGATAGTTTTTAATGTAATACTTGTGCATGTCTGAAAGACTGAAAAAAATTGAAAAAAGTTTTATTTACCAAGAGAGTTACGAGATCACACAAGATCTGTTCAAATGATAGAGGAAATAGTAATTCCCAGAAACTGACATTAACCATTCAGGTTTAGCACTGAGGCAGTGGGATAATTAACAAGAATCTTAATTTGTTTCCATTAAATACTTCCACAGCTATGCATCTTCAGAGGAAGTGAGGAGCTAAATGCTGTGATGTAGCACAGGGCAGCTGGTTTGGATCCTCGTCCCCATATATGCTGAAGGAGCACTAGAGCAATTATTCCTATGTAGGCATGTTCAGGCAGCCCATCATCATAAAGTTAAATAGAAAGCAGATATAGCTCTCAAATACGTAGAACTACATACCTCCCAAGCCTTGTCAGAGAGGTCATTTATATTTCTATGTGGAATTATTTTCAGAAAGAAATTTAAAAGATCAACCTAATCTTTCATTTACATGTTTTTCCCTGCTAACTTGGATTATGACAGGTCTTTTATGTGTACTTTTGCATCCTGCATCTGTGTACAACAACCCTTGAGAAGAGAGGGGGCAGGTTTCCCATAGCTCCCAGGACTTACTGGAACAGTGAAAACTTCAAAACTGAAATAGTTCTGTAAGAGAAACTTCATGTAAGCACTTCCCTGAGAAATGGGAGATCATATCTGCAAAAGGGAGTTTCAAAACCAGTATCTGAGAGACAGGAGTAAAAATTGATAGCCAACAAATAATTTATGTGGTGACAAATTTTTCTGTCAGTTCTAAATGTAACTTGTCACACAGTATGACATTGATTTTTTTTATTTCCTTTCCATGGTTTTCTACAGTGCTATTTGAAGGTAATAAAAAGTGGTGGTTTTTTTCCTTTTTGGATAATACACCGGATTCTCAGCTTTGCTGCACAGATAGTAGCATGTGTGTTTTATTGAACATCCCTGGATAAACTTCCTTACTGCAATCCACAGGGAGGACAAACCTGTCTGACAAACCTGAACTGTGGTACAAGGATTGACCTAATCCCTCTTAGTCATGGCTAGGGACAACTTTGGGCCGTGTTATGATGCCTTGCTGTAACTGACACTACAGGTCTATTAACATGTCTCATTTCATAAGGAGTTAATCTGCCTGTGTAACAATATGTCCACATGGACTCAGTGCTGGGCTTACAGGACAGACTGAAAATCCCCTCTGAAGAACAATCTGTGTCTATTAATAGAGACATCGCTGTGTGGCAAAGGCAGATCAAATTCCTTATTCCAAAAGCAAAAAGAAGCAAATATTTTTGTATGTTTACTCTGTCTTAATATTTTTATTGCAAGCCTCTTTTCCTCCTCTCAGATGATGGTGAACTTCTTGAAATGGGGACTGTCTTTGGCTAGTGAGCAGATGATCTTAATGTAAGGTGATCAATCTTATGCCATAATGATAAAACTGATGATAAAGTGCTGCCTTGGGTACAAGTCAAAGGAAGAAACTAATTGTCAAAGTATCAGGAAAAATATGGAAGCTACTTTGTGCATATACTTTATCTGTTTGTTTGTTTGTTTCAGTGCATGTAGGAGAAGAAAATTAAGCAATATAAATTAAACAGTATTTTATAGTGAAGTAACTGTGAATGCAGTTAATTAGCACAGGGGAAATATGATCCTAAAAATAATGTTGGAAATGGAGTCTGGTTAAATAGATGATAATGCTTTTGCTGGCTGTATGACAAGCTCCAGTACGAGATGTCTAGTCTGTAGATTCCACCACTGAGTAACTCATTGCCATAATTCATGTAAAACAATACAATTTTATCATTCTCCTAATAAAATTAGCTACAAAATGGTTTTGTAGTGCAGCATTTATGCTGGCCTCTCAGCCCCAAAGGTCGGTGTATTGTCTGCATTAAATGTTTGAGTCACATTTGAAGGAAGAGTAACTGGATAAAAATGTCTTTGTTGGAAGTGTTTGCTTCCCAGGAGTGTAGGAGCTCGGGTGCTTAACCATAGTTCTGCAGCAGATGGTGAGCAGCCAAGCCACTAGAATGGGATGAGAATCTCTACTGTCAACTTTGGCTTGAGGGATGAAAACCACTCTTTTTGATAGGGAGGGGGTCTTTAATCTGCAGTGCAGCAATACATGTTCAGCTGCTTTTTAACTAAATGGTTTTATTTCCTACAGCATATGAAGTGTCTGTTTTGGGATAATAAGAACTACCATTTTTATGCATACAAGTCTGGTTCTGCTGAAATCAGTGGCAAGATTATTTGATTTCAGTGGAATCAAGGCTTAGTCACTCCATTTAAATGTCAAATCACAATAGCAGGCATTTGTGCTTTGAGCAGTATCAACAGTGTTCCATGCTGAATTATCAACAGCATTATGTATTTTTACAGCAAAATCACATCTTGTCTTAGTTTCTGAGGTGGTGGGGAAAGGAATTCTGCTGGCTGGATGAACTCTGAAATGGTTTCACTCTGAACCAGTTGGGAGTCACAGGCCTGGAATGAGGGTCAGGAGAGCAGAAACCATCCTGGTTTGGCATGAAAGGGGTGAGACAGAGATGAGGGACATGGAAACCGTCAAGATGTCTGAATAAACAAATGAGCTAGACTTTAGCTGGAGTAAATCTGAGAAGATGCAACGAATTCAGTGAAACCTACTCTGGTTTACTCCAGGGCTACAGACTTTCCAGGGTTTGACTGATTTATATCATATAGTGGTTCTTTTCAAGTTTATCCCATCACTAATTATTTGTTGTATCTGAGGGTCTGACATATATTTTTGGAGGCCTTTTAAGAACTGATTTCACCAAGAAACCACAGGATTCATGATAATGTATTTTAGACTGTTTGGTGTCAGTGGTGGTTTTGTCTCTTTGAGGTTTGCTTTGTTCCAAAGCTGTGGGTTTAGTGGGAAAAGTCTTCACATAGCATCTGTTTTTGCATTGCCTGTTCCTGGTGATGTTTGCTGAAAAAAACCATAGCATTTCCAAGTTGCAAGTGAAAAGTGTGTACCCTGTCAGGAACCTTCCCCCATCCTTGTTAGAGTGCAGGTATGCTACCCAAATCCTACTCAGAGCTCTCATTTTATAAATAGTGGCCAAAGTACAAAAGGAAAAACCTAAACAAAACTGAACATAAGTCTAAGAGCTATAAACCCAAACAGTCCATAAATCAAATGATAAGATACCACAAGATGAAGAATTCATTAATAACAAGTGTATAAGTTCACTTGGTAGCATGTTGGAAATATGCCACCTCCTGCAATTGATAATCAAATCCACCTGAGCTAGTGGTTTATGACTTAAATAATGTGAAATATTTTCCATCTACTGTATTAGAAGCTAGATTAGAGAAATCAAAAAGAAAGATTTAACTACTCAAGAAAATAAGAAGAGAAAGTTGTGTTTTTGCAGACATTTCCTTTGCAGTAAATCAACGATTGCCTCCTTTTAGTGTCCTCTTCGCTTATGGAGGAGGAGGTTACCTTTCATTTTTCAGAGGCAGTAAGATATTTCTGCTCTTCAAAATGTTGCCATAAACTAGGTATGTCTCAAATGGAGTCTAATTTCTCATTACCTTTCCAACCTTCAGCCTGAGCTGATTCCAAAATGAGGAATTTTTGAAAGGCAAGTTCAGAAGCAAACTGCATATTTTCAACAGCGCTCTCTGTTAAGTCAGATAAGAACATCTGTGAAATTTAAGGGGAACCTTCAAAAGTGTTCATGATCCACTGATTTTTTTTATTTTTTTTTTAGTTGGAAATTGACATAAATAAACCCAGGTCTGGACCCAAATGCATGCCTTCTTGAGACTTCATTTCTTTCATTAGTTTCTAACTTTTTGCTTGTTGGTGAGAGGTAAAAACCTTTCTGTGAACATGGCTTAGCTTTATCATCATATGAAACTAGATGAAGTGCCCCTAACATAACACAGAGGAGATGCTGAGCACAACTAATTCACAGAAGTTGTGAGTCTCCAGGAGAAGGCTGCAGTGTTATTCTTAAAATGCATTGCTTTTTCAAGTCTATTAATAAGATAAGCATAAGGAAACATGGTATCGTGTGTACGACCGTATGGCAGCAATTGTGTATTGCTGACTTTTTGCTTGTAACTAGCACATTTTACTTAACTATTTATGCAAATAACTTGATTTAAGTAAACCCTTTAGTTACATTCAACTCTGAATGAGTTTTAATGGCTACATGTTTCCAGATGTTGGTTTTTCAGTGAACTGAACAGAAATACTAAATGCTATGCCTTGAATAAGACCAAGGCACAGGGTAGAAGTTTCCTCAGGATCCTTCAAAACAGCTCAGTTTTACCTAGTGATAGAAGAAAGCATTATTCCCAATGTGTAAAGAACTGACTACAGAATGTACTCTTTTCAAAAATGAGGAAAATAATAAAAAATTTCCTCCTGAAAATTTTCCAAGTAAGGAAGAGTAGTAACAAGCCACAGTCTGTTTTAAATGCTGTTGGTTGGTGTTTTCTTAGACCTCCTAGGAGATTCTATTGAGGGAGATGAGAAGGGGTAAGTTGTCTAAAAACAGTAACTCCAGGTCAGAAATAATACTGAAATTGAGCAAATGGTCTGAAACACATTGGCTTTTTTTAGCATCATATGGATCAGTGACTATCAGCTGTCTTTGGAAAGGGATATGATACAAAGGATGATGTAATTCAAAGTAAATTCGTCTAAGTTGCTTTCTAGTGAAAAACCCAACATCAAAGTCAACCTCACAGCAATAAAAATTTGTACAATCTCTGCCATACCAAATGCTCAATCCAAACCCAAACTATTGTTTTATTTTGTTGGGTTCTGGAAACGTATTTCCCAACCATTAATTTATAACATTAAGTACTGGATGCTGTATAACAACAGTACACAAATGTGTACTATTTAACAGACACATGGTATCAGTTTTCCCTGCAATTTTTAATTTGAATTTCATGTCTTTTTCATGGGCTTCTAGAAGAGTGCTGCTGGGGGAGGCAACAAAGAAATGGAATAAATAAGACTATCCCTATATTTCTTGAGTTACCAATAACAGTTTTAAAGTAAAATAAAAAAAAAAAAAAGAAAAAAGAAGAAGAGCAAGCTCCTTGATGTGTGGTGACTTGATGGACTCAGATCAGGTCACACCACAAGACCACTGGGCTTCACTTGCTCATCTCCTATAGCACTAAATTTCTTTCTTCTGCTTTTTGTACAAGGAGTAGAGGCCTGTTGACTTAATTTCCAAGCCTGGGAGTGGGTAGGCCAAGTAGTATCTCTTGCCAGGCCCTCACACCATTTCAGTGAACTTAAAATGATCATCTCCTGAGCATCTCCAGGAACTAGAGACCCAGAAATATCCTTGAGCTGAAAAAACCTGTCAGCTCTTCTCTGGACCAAGCCCTTAATGACTGTCCTGTTCTTGTAGTCTCCTTAGTCTCCCAGTGAACTGAGATTCTTTTCTTTTCCTTCTCACAAAGTCTCTTCAGCTCATAGTGAAAAGATCACAGGTATAATCATAATGTTTACTTCTAAACATTTTTTAGGCATTGCAAGAGACCCATCAGCACCCAAAGATAGTTGTTTCTGGTAGATACTGAAGAACAGGGCAGACACACTGATACATTCCTAGAATAATCAACTCCCCAAATATTCAGAGCCTTTCTGAGCTCGAGGTTCATCTTTGTTAGATTTCTTCAATGAATTTGCTTAATCCCTTGCAAGCTTTTGTGATCTCCCAACACCCACAACATCCTGTGGCAAGAAAATTGCTGAGGCAGTCTGTTGGTCTGATGGTTGTGCTGCTATTGTGTTTCTACAATGTGTGGGAATTAACAGCTCTCTTGTACCTTCCTGCCCATTATCTTAGCCCAGGAACTCACTCAGATGTTGCTCAAGCACCAAACAAGGTTCTTGACTGATGCAAATGGAGATCAGTGGAATTAGACTGATTCATGAAATAGTGTGGTGCTATTGCTGCACAAAAGCAGTCTTGAGTTTGAGTTTGAGATTGAGGTCAAATTTTTCCGCCCAGTTTTCCTACAGAAGCTTCAGTAAATCCTCTACTGTAGAGACCTGTTGTCAGAACTGTGCCTTGCCTGGTGATCTAATCTATCCTGTCTGACTTTGCAGTGTTCTCACATGGCAAATATACAGGACATAAAGTGACACAAAGTCTTTCTTAAAAAGACCTCTGAATTTTTCATCCTGAGGGCATATGACATCTGTAGAAAGTCTGATTTCTGGTTGCTTGACAGTGGGAAAAAGAACATGCGCTTCAGAACATGGGTTCTGAAGCAGTTCAGGGTAAAGTAGTCTTGGTATCTCTCAGATCTCACAGATAAGCATGGAAATGCATCCCATTGCATGGAACGCCTCCTTTCTGCTCTGGTTTCCTTAAGATGACACTTCTATTTCATCCTCATTGCATAAATGTGGAATGTAACTTTATGTGCAGGAATCTTAAAGCCTTTAGAAGGTACTTGGTTGGGGAAGATTCTGTGAGAAGCTTCTGGAGGGCTGCTTTCGGGAGACCTTGTTCAGATAACCTTTCTAAATGGAGTTAGAAGTGGGAAGAGTTTGTCAGAGTGGGTACAGCCCATGCTTGCAGGAGTTTATGCAGAACTGCATCATTTATTCAGACCTCACTGCCAGCAGTACTCTGTCTTCAGCAGCAATATGCTTAATGCTGGCTCTCTGCCCAAGGATGGAGCCTTCTTTCTTGGCAAATTTTGCAGCCTGCAGCCATGTCTTGCAGCCATGCTCCTGATCTGGATCTTGGCTGATTGAAAGCTAAATTCAGCATGTACCATTTATCCTGGAAGTTCTGCCTTCTATCTTCCAGAAACTCAGCACATATGTCCCACCTGGCTTGCTCCCTCCCAGTTTTAATTGCTTTTAATTCTGAGTATCAGCTCATCTTTTCCACTTATTTTTGCAGCAGACAGTTATTAATGGGAAAAAATGTTCCTGGTGTCTGGCTGTGGAGCGGATCGTGTTCCAGATACAAAGAATGACCTACTTTTGGTATGTGATGTGGCAGTTTTCCTCAGCTTCAACTGTATTTCAGTAGCACTTAGCACCCTCACCTAGCTCCTGCCACAGACTGTTTCCCACTACAGGAGTGTTCATTTTCAGTACAAAAATATCCCTAACAAAATGACAGGATACCCACATTGCTGCTTTTTAATGAAGCAGACTCTCCAATGTAAAATAGTCACTGTGGTTTTCGGTTTGGCTCAGAGGTGGCTTGCAATAAAATATTGAGCAGTAAAGTGCTAGGATAGAGTAATACTAGAGTAATACCAAACTGTGCATGCCTATCACATTTTATTCCTGCCCTTGAAGGGTTGCTCTGTTTATGCTTAGAGCAGGGGCTGTTTACCCCACTGGAAAATGTCCCTGTCAGGTTCTATGTGTGCTAACTTTTGGAGGACAAAAGTGATCACTTGGCTCTCATTTGTGATCATAACTTGTATTTTTAGTTAAACAGCTCATAGGTTCATCTCCAGACACCTTTGGTGATGCTTCCTGGGGCAGACAGGGTGGAGGCTTTGGATGTCCTCACTCACAGAGTGCTCGGTGACATCATATGTAGGTGATGGAATGCCAGTTGTGGCTCACTTGTGCATAGGACTGTCAGCTAAAGTGGTTCCAAGGAGGTTATCTGTGCTGCACAATCAATCAATATATTCCTCTAGAACTCACCAAAATGCCCTTAAATGTCCTGGACAACTCTCTCATCTGTTTCTGATGCAGAAACATATTCTACTTCAAGAAGGACTGGGTCAGACCTGAAAGGTACAGAGTGCTGCTGATTAGTGTTCAGGATCTCCTCAGTTCTCTGCATGCTCATGCAGTTCCGACTGCTCCGAAATATGCAGGACCAAGTCAATACCTGCTGGCAGAGTCCTCAGGGTGAGCATCATCTTTGGTAGACAGCACTTGTTAACTGTTAACAAGTTCATAAACCCTCCATTTCCCACTTGATTGGTTTCACTGCTGGAAGTGTCACCTTTTTGGAGGAACAAGAAGGTGTGACTCTTACTTCACAAATCCATTGACGGGGATCTTCTGTTACTGCCAATGGTTTTACTTGTTCTAACTTCACTGACATGGCCTAGGTTGGTTGTGATGATAATGACAAGCACACGTTTTGAAGATTACCATCCAGATGGCAGAATAGATTTTTGTTTATTATGAGCTGATAAATCAGCTATTATTCAATTGGCACAGAGCTGCAACAGTAATTACTTGGATATATTGAATGATTATGTCTAATGAAGGTGAATTTCTAATGACGGTTACATCCTGAAGTTCTTACTCATCGTGCAATAACAAGAGCTTTGAAAATTAGGAAAACTGTAGAGGAACCACCTTGTGAAAGCTTTCTTAAACAGTAAATTCTTCTTCTTTGTGTGTATGTGTTTTATTAGGTGGTGGATGGATAAAAATTTGGTTGACTTATTGTCCATATGGGGACTAATATATTATGGACATTGCTAAATCATGTAAATACAAGAAAAATAGTATGATTTTATTTATTCAGATGCAAAGAAAGCAAATAGTTGGAGGAAAGTATTTTGCATGATAACAGAGGAGCTAAAATACAGATTCTTGGTGACGTGCAGAACACTTCTCATGCTGTCTAACGATATGGAGCATGGCCTCAGACATTCATAAGCATTTTGTATCCTCCCTCCATACCAGTGGACACACAAGCTGCATTGTTACTTCTTCCTCTCAAACTCAGTAAGATTATATCCCGGTGAAATACCATCTTCTGTCTCTTGCTGAGAATCACAGAGGTGGGAAGGGTAGTGACTAGAACACTGTGCATTCTGGACTTGCTCTCTGGAGGAATGATTAGAATACCTAGGGGTCAGAAAAGAGTTGGGGCAGGACAACTGTCTGGGGAATTAGGATAAAATATCTCTGGCAAGAGAGGGAAGGGAAAGTGAATGTGGATCTGAGCTGTGAACAGATGAGACCATTTGGGTAAAATGGGAGAGGGATTAATAAGAAATCAAAGGACTTAGGTAGATCCAGTATTTATTTATTTTGTTGAAACCTCTGAACTTGAGGTCTATAATCTCTTATCCCTCTTTTTTTTTTTTGTATAAATAACAAACTCAAGACTGCAAAACACCGCAGACTTGCTACCTGTGCTACATACCTGCAAAATCTTTCCTTTGGCTTCAGTGGAAGCAGAATTATCTGTGCCTACTTAGTCCCTAAGCACTGCACAGCTATGATGATTGAAATAGTTTTATTTCCAGGCTGACTGGCACTGAGCCATTTCATTCTAGTCTGAGTTGTTGTATGTGCGCAGGTTGGATGATTAATTGACTCTTCTGCTTCCCAGACTGTTTCATTGAAACTGTCTCACTGTGAGATATATGTATTTTTCTTTTAAGACATTATCTTCTGCATTCCACCTTATGGCATTTTTATGTTTGAAACCTCATTTTTTAATAGTTTATGATAGATGTGAGTCTGTCACTTCATAAAACTTACAGTTAGTGGGATGTTCTGAACAGCAATGCTGCAGCCCTTCAGGCCTTCTGGTGGGCAGCATCAGCCTCTGTGGGGGCTTGAGTTGGTCATGCTTGTGCAGCTCTTACTGGCTCAGCAATGCCAAAGAACTGGAGCAGGAACAGAGTTGTCCTAGACTGAAACTGAGATTTTTAATTCTGCTCACTCCTACTACAGAAGAAGAACAGTGATTGTTCACTGCTGCCAGTTTTGACAATCAGCTTTTTCTTACTACATTAATTTTTAGTACAAACTCTTAGTGGGACTTTTAAAAGTCCAAATTGCATAAGAAATGTTTTCCCAGGCACAGGACAGCAAATGTCAGGGTGAGAGCTACAGTTTTACTTTTCTGCAAGTCTTCAGTGCTGATTTTTCCTCAGTAATGAACACAAATGCACAGTAATGAACTGTTTGTTTTTATCCTATGAAATACTGAAGAACCTGAGGTAGAATGGGGGTACATCTTACAAAGGACAGCACAAATAGAGCACAATACAACAATCAGTAATCCTTGCTTCCATTCAGGTCTCCATTTGTTATGAGGGATGCATTGGAAGGATATGCAGTTAGATAGATGGGACACTAAGCTGGGAAACCAAGATTTATACACTCGTTTCAGCTCAACCCTGACTGTCAATATAACTTCAAGCAGGACTTTTTGTTCTGTTTTTTATAGTCCCAGAGCATAATTTTTCTCTTGTGCTAAGCACCTATCTTCCTTTCTTTTTCCTAGTGGTCTTAAGGTAATTTGATGTTTTTGGAAATGCAGTACCTTAGGCTGTATATATCTCAATAGATTTAAATGCCAAAAAATTCATTGGGGAAGGATTGATTTCAAATGCCTTTGTGTAAGCTTCTGAAAGGTGATCAGCTAAGTCTTAACTAGACACAGTAACTTAGCTCTGTACTGTTGTTCACATGGTTTAGTGGACAAGGTGGTATTGACGTAGTGGGCATTGAGTCAAGTTGGTGGTCTTGGAGGTCTTTTCCAACCTTTGTGTTTCTATTACTCTAAAAATAGGTACCAGCAAGAGACAGGAGGGACTCCATGATTTTAAAAGAATGCAGGTTCCCACTTTAATATTAAACTTTTAGGCACAGAAAGGTTGAGACAATTGCAGCCTTTAGCCTGTGTGTACCTTCCTGTGTTCCTGAGCATTGTTGGTCTCCACCCTTGCCAGCAGCCCCATTTGTCCCTGCTTGCATAAATGCACATGCTTATGATATGTTTTTGACACCTTGTGAGGGCCCTAAATGGTCCTGTACTGATTTTTAAGAAGGCCTCATTTCTCAGCATGTTTTTGACATCAATGACTGTTTGAGCATGAGGCACCTCTGCTGAAATTCAAGTCATCTGAACTGAATGGCCTTAGCTGACACATTTGCCATTTCTGTGCTGATTTCTCTTCATTTTCTAAAACATGAAAGGTTCCACAGTCTGTCCCTGCTGACAGTTTATCAGCTGTGACGCATCCATAGCTGCATTAGCACTGATCATTTGGACAGTTAAAATGGGTGTGTAATTCTGTAGGTTTTGTGATTTTGTTTTACTAGGCATAGTAGATACTTATTTTCCCTTTCCACAGGGGAAAAATACATTTCCTATATTAATGTTCATGTTTTCAGAGATGTATCACTTTAAAAATAAAGATTAATTGGTTTTGTTTGAAGCTTTTGGTAGACATCCAATCTATATGCTAATAAAGCACAGCAAACCAGGATGGCTGCAGTGTACTTCTGTCTCTGTGGATGATGATTTTTAGAGACAGCATATTTCAAAAAGCTATTAAAATGCTTTGTTTGTAACTTGAAGAGTATATACCATGAAGTCATTAAAACCTCTTTCATCATTGTTCTCATTAAATTATCTTTAAAGGTCACTGTTATCTGGTACAGTGACGTCAAGGAGAGCGTTACGTGGCTGAGCAAGCAGCACTTGGCTCTAAATCATCCCCACTAATGGGACAGATTGGTGTGAGAGCTGTGGAAAAAAAACTCCTTCCACGTTTATTACCCTGTGAGTTCAAGCCTGTGTTACTTGACTTGAGCTGCTGCTTACACAAAGTCGAGTGAATTTAATGATGAGGCTTCCAGTTGGGGCTGTTGGGCAGTTCTGGATTCCAAATACTGGAGAGGAATTCAGTGGCTTAAGTGAGCTTCAAGTATGCAAAATGTATATGTTGTAACCTATATTTGCCTACAGTTTTATTTCACCACATTTCATGTCTTTGCAAATTACAGACAAGAGATTCCCTTTCTTAGTCAAAAGGTTTTAAGAAAATTCTGACTCCAAGTTCCTTTTCCTGACAACAGCAGAGTATTTGTTGTGTGAAAAAGACTACACTGCACATGTTTTGGGAGGTGAATAGTGTATATTCAATGTGAAAGATTATGCAGTTGTTCTGTAGAGAACATTTTCTGTGGATTCAGCCTAATGAAACATATGCTTCTTATTATATCAAATACATTTTTTACAGTAACCATTTCAACATTATGAAAACGTTTAGATGTTTGCTCTATAATTTATATCCTTCTTCAAATGTCACCTCTTAAAACTCATAATCATTTTATGAAAAAATATTTCAGCTCTTTTAACAATTATTGTAATCAGAAAACAAAGGAAAGCCAGTCATATGTATTCCATCCCAAACCAGGTTTGACCTCATTCAGAACTAATAGGATATTTTTTATAAGCTTTAAAAAAACCCCCTAATAACATTAACCTACCACTCAATTCCATTGTCTTCCTTAATTGTCTTCTGCAGTTGCTCTGTCTCTTCTGGGTTTCTCTCCCTGTAGAATACTCTGGGAGCCTCCAGAGCAGGGGAAGAATGGGGCACGTGAAGCCTGAGGTGCACTCTGGCTTTCTTTTCCAGTGTGCTCTGCAGGGCAGGAGGGAGGCACAGGATGGAGTCATGTATGAAGCCCTGGACTTTTTGCTTTGCTCTAAGGAAGAACAATATAGAGGTAAATCGTGCTTTAGGAATTAGGAGCTTCTCTTTGCTGGAATGCATCCTGTGGATTCAGATAGGAGGTCCAGGAATACACATTTTGGACTTTATTTCTTTAGTGTTGTAGGGCCTAATTCCCGTTTTCCTCAAAGGGCAGTGAGTCAGGACTTCACAATTTCCTGTCTCCTTAGATTTCTGTGTTCACTACAGTTGACTGCAAAACAGTTTTGAAGGGGGAAATTTTTTTAATGAACAAGTTTTAAATATTAAATAAAATCAGTGACATTTTATGAGTTATGCAGTTTTTCCCGACACCTTAATACCCTTCCAACAGTAAATCTTGTATTTTTCATTTACTTTCTTACTGTATCAAACTACACAGGCTTTTAAAAATACACAAACTACTGAAACAAATTGCTGTGTTGTGGGTGTGCATTGCCTGTGGGTAATGTGATGAGAAGGAATAGTGAACAGCAGTTCTGTGATGTAATTAGATAATTTCTAGAGGTCCCTTCCATTCTGGGGTTCCACCCAACCATTTTGCTGTTCTGTGCAGACAGTTAGGACTTGCTTTTAGAGTGTATTAGGGAGAGGAGAGGAAAGGAGAAGAACAAGATTATTCTCTTGTTAAGCAATGTTGCTTTATAAGCAAATTGATCACTATGGATCTACTCCTACAGTTTGTTAGTATGCCTTGTGTCAAAGCCTAGTTCTAACTTCATAGAATAAAACAATTGCCTTTATACTTCTGGTTTCCTTGAGATCCTTCTGATTTCCTTGTGGTAGAGTAACACATAAATGAAAGATGTAGGACAAAGGGCACAGGTCAGCACAGTGAAGTGGGCAAGCAAGCTGAGATAGAAGGTAAATTTAAGCCCTCTTAAAAAATTGAGCAGAAAATTCTCACCTGTATGAACAAAGGTGCAATAGCTGTAGGCCTGTTTGGCAATACTGAACCCAGTGAAGTGGGTAAAGAAATAACTTGGTTTGCTAATGGAGGATTCAGTAGGACTGTTTACATCATGCAGACTGCTTACCTGGGCAGAGAGTTCAGGAGAGAGTACATTAATTTTTCCTTTGCCAAGTAACTGAAGCAGGAGATTATCTGAAATTAATTTTAGCTCAGTTCTCTGTTGCTGCGCAGGCTTTCTATACTTGCCTGCACCTATAGTGCATTTAGTATGTGTCCAGGACTGAGACAGCTTCTCACTGAAAAATGCTGCAGCTTTGTGGTTGTTACTCAGTTCTGCTTTTACTCTACCCTGACAAACTGGCCATTTATTTATCCAGCTAGATGGAACTAGCATTTTTCATTTTGATTAGGAGTCTGTGTCCATATAGGGGCAGCTACAGGCATGGGAACATGGAGACAGTTATATTTTTTGAATGTATTTATGCTCATTTTTGATTACACATGCACTCTTCCTACCTGCATTTGAAAATCAAATCTGGTTTCCTCTTGGTCCCCAAGTGGTTGTTGAAACTGTTGAAAATTGTCTGCAGGACATTCTTGAAACTGAGACCTAGACTGCGTAAGGATGTTCATGATCAATTGAGTTACCAAATCTAATGAGTCTGTAAGCTGAAATGATTTAAGCTATCGAGTGAGATGACCAGGAGTACACATAGTGTGTTTGTAGGACTCAGCTGATGATCAGAGGCATGGCCCAAGCTCCTGCAATCATCAGTGCACAACACAACAGGGGTATTTCAGGCTCATGTACATGCTGGGGCAGACTTACATCTAGAACACAGGATTTTTTTTCACCACTGTAATTGCAACCATATGATGATAAAATAGAAACACTCCCCCCTCCTAACCAACAACCCAACCCTTCCAACTTCTAGTTGTCAAAGTTGAAAAAAAAAAATAGACCAAACCTCTGAATTGTGGCCTGTAGTGGTTAGAAGATGTTATCACAGGAGTTGTGCCTTCGTCAGTTTGCTACGTATGAAAATTGAGAATATGATCTCACCCAGTTTTCACATTTGTAAATATTGATTGAATAACAAAGAATTTTAATCTCCAGGTACCTTGTTATGATTATATTTGGAATATAATCACTCCAGTAATTTTCCTGCCTCAGGCACACGTAAACACTGGCCATCCTACACCTTTTCTAGATATGACATGTATTCCAGATGTAAGATGTATTCCAGATTTTCAGAGTCTTTGAGGGCCAAAGCATTACAAAGACCATATATATTTGCCTTCCTTCTCTGCTTTTAATTCCCAGACTTCAAAGCACTTGTCAGATTTTTTATTTACTTCTCAAAATCTGTATTTGTTTGGTACTCCCCAACCACTGTGGTTCTCTTGTGGGTCACTGGTGTGCACAGTGTAGGTGACTTTTGTTAGGGACACAGGAATATTTAGCTGGTATGATAAATCTTTAATTGTGCCATATCTGAAGAGTTTCCTTTTTCTTTGCGCCCTCAGTTTGATCAAAAATCCTAGAAATCATGTTGACAACAGCACAGCTTGCATCTCTCTAATCAAAAAAGTTCAAGACAATCTGCAATTTAGTCAGAATTAGTCAGATTCATAAGTGAAGTGCTGTTTAAATGAATTTTGGATATCAGTAAAAGAAACTGGCTTTCAATCCCTTCATTATAAGGTGTTTGATTCACCTTGCAGAAAGATGTTTGTGTTTTTAACCATTCAGCAGATAGGTATGCACATAATAGCAGGCTCAAAATCATATAAAGAAAGATTGCCCCTTGAGTTTTAATTTAAAATTTGTAAAACAACCATAAAAATACAAAGGTCTGCATAGGTAGGTGCTGTTATGAGCTGTTCATAATTACCATATCAGTGTTTCTGTGACTTCACCAGTCCATTTTAACAATTTAATACAGGTGGAACCCATTCTGTTATAGCCATTTCTCACTGGTGTGGCTGTTAAATTAGTGTGAAACTTGACAACCAGAGCATTTATCTGCTGACAAAATGGCAAATCAGACTCTGGGTAAACCAGTGCATTCTGTGCCTTATGCATTCTGTGTGAAAGTTGCTATGAAAAGTAATCAAGAATAATATGGAATTTCGTTCCACCTCTCACTGAAAGACTGTGACATGTCTGGCAGATATTAAGAATGGCTCCCAAGGCTTTGTGAAAGGGGTGACAGCCACAGCCACCCATTATCCTATTCCACATCATAAGCAAATATAAGTAAAAAGGAGTTGGGACATTTCCAGACTTGCACAAAGCATGAACTGGAATCTTGAGACCAGATTTATCCTCCATTTGAATTACATCAGAACAAATTTGGCTTTCAGTTTGTTCTTGGTTTTGACTGGAGACTCTGAAAATACTGAATTTCTGGAAATGTTTTCAAGTCCCAGACGCAGTAATTGCTTCTCTAATTGACACAATTGAGAGAGTTCTATACAAAGACAGTTAAAACTCTTGCATAGATTAAATTTACATAGATTCAAAACAAGCTGTTAACTTACCACTAATTATGGTAATGTCAATTCCCATGCATAGACAATATACTTGCTAATATCTGCTCTAATGGGCATTGATGGGTCTTGTCATTTGGTTGAACAAAGGTTGGAAAATCAGTCCACGTAAAGGCATTTCCTTCAACAATCTGTTCCTAACATGATCTTCATGAAATTCAATAGCAGCACATGAAAACAAATTTGGTATTTTCTTGTATACATCCTATGGGCAGGGTTTTATTGCTGTAGAGGGTAAAACTTGTACCAACAGACAATGTTATGCAGCCAAACTGTTCATTATTTATCTGTGGCCTAACATCTAACATTTGATGAATGAATTTACAGCAAAATAAGGTTACTGGAACTTGTTCAATTGTTTCATGTGGTTAGGACAGCTGTAGGCAATCTGTATAGGCTCTTCTGCTATTAGAAACCTATACATGTTTAGGCAGTATGTATTTCATTTATGATCTGCCAGAAAGTATATTAAAACTGAAGATCACTGTATGAATATTCTTCTATGAATGCTTACAGCAGAAGAGGAATTTCCCAAGACTAAAAGTAACCACAGTAATTTCATTTGAACATCTCCTGTAAATGAAGTCCGCCTGTCTTGAACATGTCTTCTCCATGTGCAATGTAGAGCAAGAGAGGTCACTTGATATATATTGTGTCACTTGGCCTGACTTGCTCTTAAATTAAAAAAAAAGTCTTTACATGTCTTGTATTCACATATGTAAAATCTCTGGTTTTCTTGAAGCATTGATTCAAGGCTTTGAGTTTGAACCTTTTAACATTCGGGATTATTCAATCTGAACCAAATATCACAGTTCTGGCACTCCACATGATGTTAAGTGGAAATAAAACTAGTCTGAGGTTGAGTCATACAACAATCAAATACATGTGAAATTCATTCCCAGGAATCAAACTCTGTCTATTCTGCCCATCCTCCTCCAATCCCCATTAGACATTTTCCAGACATTCACTGTTTCCTTCAATTCTGCCTCTCTTTAGCTTTGCATCTGTGGTCAATTATTTTGTCTTTGTCAGCTGTTCAAACAGAATCTAAAAATACACTAAAACTTCCACTTGCAAACCTTTCTGCCCAGAAGGAACCAGGAGGGTTTTGACAATGTTTAGCTCATCATTTATTCCAAACCAAGGAATGAACCTCCATCTTTTTTTCTTGTCCAGGAATCCTTATAAATAACAAAATTAAGTGACAGACAGCCTCTAAGGTTTGAAGTGCATGAGAGCACAGAAGGTTTTGACTTACATGGATATACACAGGCAGAACAGACTTCCTCACAGATAAAGATTTAGCCAAGTTGAACTTTCTTGGAATTTTAAGGATTTTCTAAGGATAGAAAAAGTTATTTGGGTCCATTTTTGGTGAGCTTCTAATTGAAGGAGAACATCATACTTGAGTGCCTGTTGCATTTCCACACGTCTCTGTGTTCTGTACTGACAATTAAATGAGTTTTTTGTTTGTTTATATTTATCTCTTAGTGGTATATTAGTTTCTGTAAGGTAGGAATTAAAAAATCATCCTGCTGCTGTTTTGCCCTCACATTAAAATGTTGTGATTATTTCTTCTGTTATGCAAAGTAATTGTAGTTATATACTCGCTTCCCTCTCTGCCAGTAAAACCAGGATTCACCTGACAAAGGAAGCCTCAGTGCAGCACACATTTAGGCTTTGGCATCCATGGAACTACTCATTTGTTTGCAATTAAGTGTGCATTCAAATACAGTGAGGACTTTGCAATGACTTCAGAACATACAAATTCACACAATGGCTGAGCTGTGCATAGCCCTGGTTAACTCTAATTCCCTGTGCTTGGTGGTGCAGTACAAGTTTTCAACTGGAATACTCTTGAAACAAATAGAATTTTTATGGCATCTTCAGATAATTAGAAGGAATGTCACACATGCTGTAAGGTTAAAGGTATTTATTTTCCTAAGTTTGAAATGTGAGGCAATTCCAGCAGCATCTCAAAGTAAAACTTCCATCTTCATGGGTGGTACTTGTTTTTGATAACCGAACCAGCAGGAAAAGGGGAAGGTAAGATACCAGAGTATAAAGCAGAACAAGGATACATGATAATAATGATGAGGACAAGTTGAATGAAGTGCTTTGCTTTCATAGAACCACAGACTGCGTTCATGCTGCATAATCAGATGAGGCAAGTCAGGAGCACTTCACTGCTGTGCAACAGACAGCTGAAGGCTGCCAGAGCAAAACGCATTTTGCTGATGTCAGTCACCAGAGCTGTAATTCTTATTTGAAAATGCAATGCACAGAGTATCAACAGAGACAACACAGAAACCCCCAGGGCGGTGACCCAGCACCCATTCCCCTGCATGGCAGGATGGGCATGTCCCATGTGAGCACGAGACTCCACAACACTGGTGTCCCCTGATTGTGTCTCATCTCATCCCGTGCCTGGGGCTTGAACTGATGTTCATTGTATAGCAGGGTTGCCTGCAACAGAGCTACAAAACGGAAGGAGCTGTAAGACACTGTCAGAAGGCTGGAAAGCCACTTCTTTCTTCTGTCTGATGTGCTGTTGGGAAAGGCAGCAGCACAAATGCCTAAGGTCAGACAAATTGTTCTGAGGGGCTGGTCTGGCATGAAGACCAGAGTTTAGCCTCTAACTGTTCCATCTCATTTATTACCCTACTAAGTTATGCTTGTATCCATACTTGTATTCTTATTCTAATATTCCTGAGGTCAGCTGCATGCTTAGGAAAACAGCGTAATTGATTGTCATGATCACCAGTTATTTTTCTTTTAAAAAAAATTCACATTGCTATACAGATAGCTAGGGCAGCATTTATTGTAACCATTTGCCTTTCCAGTTTTGCATGTATGAAATGTTTACACAGTTTGCTTCAAGAATTTCTTGTTTTGCAAGTTTGCACAAACCACCAGAAATGGCTCACTTAAAACATACATCAAAAGGAAAATGATTGTAGCAGATGAATTCTTTCATATAAATATCTAGGGACGAATTCAGCCAACAGCAGCTCACAGAGCAGATCAGCCCCAGTGGCAATGAAATTCATGGATTATATCTGTGGGAGAGTAAGCACAGTTTTGAAGGCAAAGCTTTTAAAGTCACCTAAAATGGATGTTACAGGCCTACCAGGATTTTCAAAACCACCAAAGATACCCAATTTATGGTGAAAATTAGGAACCTGGGTAATTTTGAGAATCTTACTGCCTACATAACTACAATTTTAGGTACTTAAATTCCTTAATCATCTCTCCTTAGGTGAACTGGGAACTAAGATGATACTAGTTTTCCCAAGAGCTTACACTCCAAGATCACTTAGAAAATGCCAAAAGACTGTGAAAAGGGTCAAAACCAGTTTTGCATGTTTTTAGCAAAATATAATTAGCCTAAAAAGCATGTAACTATACTTAGTTTCTGTTTGGATAAGTACTGTGGGGGAAAAGTTTGATGCATGCTGCTTGGATTATCTGTATTTTCAGTTTGCTGCCTTTTGGCTTTTTTTTTTTTCACCTTCACTCTTCTGTTTTACTTTGAACTTAATTTGCGTACAATATTTATGCATTTTCAGTAGATATCATCTTGAAATGGATGTTCAGTTCTTGTGCACTGAACATATCTCTCAGATCATATGTTTCAAGACAGAGTTTGGAGAGTCAAGTATTCTTTAGATCAGAGCAATGATCTTATCTAAACCTGAGTCCAGTGGAAATCAAGCGGGAACCAACATGAAGCTGAACTCCCTGATGGTACCAGTTCTTAGAGATGAATTAAATCCTGCTAAGTTGAAAAAACCCTTTCAGTTGGTACAAGAGTTCAAACCAAATACAGACTGTTATCATTTGCAGTCATCTGGAAAGGAAAATGCTCTTAATGCAATGCCAGTAAAGGATATTCCCTTGAGTTTTCTTGCTCCGAGCTACTGTAGCTTGTTTACATTCCCCAAAGAAGCTGTGTGAAATCTTTCACACGCTAAGTCAAACCTTCAGAGGAGTTTAAGGTAGGATTTAGGTTGTTAGAATATTGTCTGTTTCATAAAACTTAACATTTTAACCATAAGAACTCCTGGATCCTGCTTCCTTTTTCCCTTCATGTACTAATCACTGCAGGAAGCATTAGACTTCTAAGGCATTTATAGTGGGTAAGCCAAAAGAAAACTATCCAGCCGGTCAAGGCATGGAAAATAGAAACAAACACCTGCTGCTTCTACATATGGATAGATTTTTCACTTAAGTGGAAATCACTTAGCTGAAAATCAAAGCACTGGTGGAAAGTGTATGAAAGCAGTTAAAGCCAGAAAAGCTTGTAGGAGTGTTTTATGAGGAAGCATGTACCTCCAAGTGTTAACTTCCACAGATAAATGTGCAGAATTAGTTAGCTATTTTGTCTCTTTCATTTGCTAATCAATTTTCCCCACTACCAGCCTATGACAACCAGTAGGCCTGCACATTTGTTTCATATGGTTAAAGAATGTTTAACCCCCTACTGACCCTCTAGTGTTTGCTCTCCTTCCCTCGAGGCACGGAAGACTTTAAAGTAGAACCCGATGAATGAAAAGAATTAATCTCTGGGGGGCTTTTGTCATGAAAGCTTGAAAGGGGATCAGAACATGACATGCTGACAGCTGAAGTCAAGAGGAAAATTATGATATAATACAGCAAGTCAAAAATGTTACATGCCATCGAATCCGAAAGGCAAACAAAGTACACATATTGCCTTGGTTCTTTTTTGGCTGCTCTTGCTACTGGCAACAGCAAAATCTATCGTGGAACCCCTTGAAAAGACAACGGATGTTCATGGCTGCCTTTTGAGAATAAAGCTGTTGAGCTTCTCTAAAATGGGTGTAAATGAGCTTTTTCTGACCCTTGTGTTTTATCCCCTTTACAAGTCTATGATGGATCTCTGGTTGCTGTTACTGTTCTGGGCAGTTTCGTTAAAGCTTTGTTTTCTAACTAGTTTCCTTTGTTTGGACATTCTGAGGCTTGGGCTTGATGGTTTTAAATCTTCCTGTTGTCTTCATTCTAAGCTCATGAAACGGCCATTGCATCAAACAGGAAGGTAGAGATACATTGCAGCAAAAATAACACATTTTCAGTCCTGTGCTTATTCCTTTTCACTCTGCTCATCATAGACAGCCACAGCCTCAGCTATGCTCAATAGCTACTGGATGGTGATCCCAAACCCAGACATATTTTCACAAGTGATATTTTAAATCTGTGGCTGACTTTCTGGTTAGCATCCTTTTTGGAGTCTCCCGAGCTCCCAACAGGCTTTGCCAGCCAGGACAGACGGAGAGGCGATGCTTTGAGTTTCCAAATTATATTACGGTGAGACAACGAGAATTTATTTTGCTTGTAATTCTGTTAGAGAATGATCTATTAGCAGTAGAAGATGTGAGAATAGAGCCTGTATTGTATTACTATCCCAGCAGGACGGCCCGGTCGCAGAGTGATTGTGCGGCTTCATGGCCACACTGGGTGCCCAGAGCTGGACACGCGTGTGAAGGGCCGGGAGGGGGCTATGGACGCGTGACCGCATCCTTCACACCTGCCCCTTGGAGGGGACATCCCGTCCTTTCCTGCTGGGAATGCACGGAACTTCCCTTTTCCCTTTGCCGTTCCCTTTCCCGGCCGTGTCCGTGTCCGGGAGCCGCGGGGCCGTTCTCCCCCTGGCCACCAGGGGGCCCCATTGGCCCGGGCACAGCGCGCTGGCGCCGCCGCATCCCGGGAAGTTAAACCCGGCCTAGGGCGGGCGTGGGCGCGGCTCCCGGCGGCACGGGCACGGACACGGGCACGGACACGGGCACGGACACGGGCACGGACACGGACACGGGCACGGACACGGACACGGACACGGGCACGGACACGGGCACGGACACGGGCACGGGCACGGGCACGGGCACGGACACGGGCACGGGCACGGGCACGGACACGGACACGGGCACGGACACGGGCACGGACACGGGCACGGGCACGGGCACGGGCACGGACACGGGCACGGGCACGGGCACGGACACGGGCACGGACACGGACACGGACACGGACACGGGCACGGACACGGGCACGGACACGGGCACGGGCACGGACACGGGCACGGACACGGACACGGGCACGGGCACGGGCACGGGCACGGACACGGGCACGGGCACGGACACGGGCACGGGCACGGGCACGGACACGGACACGGGCACGGGCACGGACACGGACACGGGCACGGACACGGACACGGGCACGGACACGGACACGGACACGGGCACGGACACGGACACGGGCACGGACACGGACACGGGCACGGGCACGGGCACGGACACGGCGCCGCATCCCTGCTCCTGCAGCCTCGCCTGGCGCCCGCCGGGCTGTGCTGCCCAGCTGCCCTGTGCGGCCGGTGGCTGCCCGTGCGAGATGGAGCAATGGGCAGCGAGGGGTGAACCCCCCAGGCTCACGCCAAGCTGAACTGGGAGACTCAAACAGCCTTGGATGTATACATACAGGCATATTCTGCCGGAAAAAAACCCTACCAAAATCAAGCAAAACGGGACAAGCTTTTCAGTGTTCGTTTCTCAGCTGAAAAGAGCCCAGGGTTCATCAGGGCTTTGAAATCAGAATTTTCTGGGTGGAAATGGAAAAAAATTGCATTCCAAAAACTCTTGACGAGACAATAGATATCTTGTTTAGAAGTAAAATTTAACAACAGTTTTCTAATTTGAGGGTTTTTTTTGAGAAGCTAGCTGTGTAGCCCAAGATTATAAGTCTGCAGTCATCAGGAAGAAAGGGACAGCCAGTACCTGTATTACCCTACAGGCTTAGCTCACACTGACCTCAGTGTAAAGACTAATTACCTACCCTAGTCACAATGTGTAGTGATGGGGGGAGCTCGTATTATGCTGATTGAAACTGGTTTATAACCTCTGTTTTCAGGGTGTGTGCAGAGCATGCTTTCAGCTGAGGTGTTAAATGTTTACCAACAAAATTAACAAAAGTTTTAGGAGCTACCAAAGTGAAACAGTTCTCCCCAGGACATTTCTAAGAGAAATGTTGCCAGAAATGGAGCAGATGATATTAGCAAAATTGAGTTTGCTAAAATGAGTCCTAAAACTACAGAACTTCTGTGAGTTTCAATATTTTGTGCTAAAAATGCCAAGGTTGTAGGTTCAATCCTTGCATGGGCCATACACTTAAGAGCTGGACTTGATGATCCTTGTGAGTAACTTCCAACTCAGAACATTCTGTGATTCTGTGGTTTTGGGATTCTTCACAAATGTGATATCCCCATATTTGAGATTGTGGCAGGTAAATGTGAATCAATCATAGAGTACTGGACTGTAAAGCAAAGAAACAAACAAACAAAGAATTTTGCAGTGTCTGGAAGACTAAGAGAGCAAAATCAATATGATAATGTTTTAAAGAGTAGCAGAAATGTCCCTGCTAGCTGCTAATATGTAAAGACTTGTCAAATGTGTGGCTGTTTGTATAAGCTCCCAGTACACCAGACAGCTTTTGCAGTAATTGCAGCAAAATTGTTCACAGATCTGTGTGGGACAAGTCATGGGAACATCTGACCCTTACTGAATGAGCCTGAAAGAGTCCCCATAATTCCTGAGCCCAAACCTGGTTCTGAGTGAGCCATCAGTCCCTTTTTCATTCTGGGGCTGTGCTGTGTTCTGTTCAGAGTGCCCAAGGGCATGTGCAGTTTGACCTACAGAGTCCAACCATATCAAATGTGTTTTGGAAGCAGCTTAAGACTGGCATGTTTAAAAGCAAGGTGAACAGTAACTCCAGCCCATCCAGTGAAGGATGGCTGATTGAATGCAATTCTTAATCCATTAAAAGAGCAGTTTTAAGCTGAGGAGTGGAAGTGTTACAGAACAAACAAAAAAACACACATAAAGATTAATCAGTCATTCTTGACTCAAATACTTCCTTGCTCCATGGCTTTGGTAGCCATGAGACCCCTTTCAGCTAAGAGCTAAGCTGTTCTCAGCAAGAGGATGACAACTTTTGGCTTCTTTTTACCCATTTTTTGGAGCACAACCGAATGCTCATTTGGGTCATATCCTATCTGTGGAATTCCACTGAGCTCAGTGAAAATAGCTCCCAAGGAGGGGCTGGAGGAGAAGAGCCTGAAATTTGGATTGAACTGAAGTTGATAAATTGAAAACTTAATATCCACAAGATGTTGGTGGGTTGTGTTTGTGTATCCATAGTTACTCACCACGTATCATCCCAGTATCTGCTTTCTAAGTGCAACAAGCAGTAAGAGGAAAAAACGTTGTTTTATCGGAATCTTTGTTGCTTTAGGATACAAAACTCTTTTGAAAATGTCCCAAGTGGTTAATATAGTGTTTTATATTAGTGCAAGAATTTTGTTCAGATCCCAGCTGTTTAAGAAGGTGCTTCAGGAGATCTTTACAATGACAAGGCCTGAAGTTAGAAGTGTGGAAATAAGATACAAAGAGAGAAATTCTGTTCTGTACTTTTGCTTTTAGTTTTGTCTAAGTATTATAACTATTCCAAGTTTTATCTGGGCTATAACACTGCCCAAAATAGTTTCAAAACAAGCATTTAATGGTAAAAAACATCTACTCTGTGGGAAAAAAAAGTGAGAAATAGGTACAATCATATGATTAAAGTTGATCCTTTGGACATATCCAACTCTTACTTTAATTCATATTAGTATTCCACTAAATGGGATCTGTAGAATGTGTGGAATGTGGAGTTCTCATATAGTGGCAATATGGAAAATTTCCTTTAAATACATTTTAACATTGAATCTGGATATGCTGACTTCAGATTCTGAAGAGAGTTGTCATGAATTTCTTCCCTTTGTCATGCATTTCTTCAGTGAATTTGCAGATTCATGGTTTTCACTGAATTGACGTCAAAGAAATAAATTTCCGTAGAATTGGTTTGCAGATCCATGTTAGGCTTAAGAATTTTTTCTGCAATTCAGAGGTCAAGGGCAGAATTTTTGACAAAATGAAAAATTATACTCCAAGTAGGTAACATGCTTAACATAAACATTTGTTACGATGAAAGATCTCTAAAAACCTGAAGGTTCATTGAAGTTCTCGAGGCTCACTGGAGCGTAAATTTGTCTTCTAAAGTGACACTATTTTACATGCTTTTAAGTTTCCTTAATGTCTTAAAGTGGTTCAGCTGTAGCTCAGATTTGATCACATGTGAAGATAAAAAACATAGGAATGCACAGATACTAATACTTACATTTTTATGTGCAAAGTTCATATAGCTGCAGCTGGGTAAGAATGTTAGCACTTACCCAGATTTTAGATAAAAGCACTGTGATCAGACTGGGGTTAATGGGATCCAATAGTGGTCAATAATATTTGATCTTACAATATTTGTTGACAAGATTAAAATATGAATGTATTTATATTAGCTACAGCTAAGCCAGTTGGTTAAACATTAATTGAGCTGGCATTTACTGATATGTTGGGATAGTTGAAGCATAATTTAATCATAACCAAATGCTAAAAATATCTACCATTTTCTGGTCATGTTGCTGAAAAAGTGCATCTAACTGCCTGAAAGGTATATCGCACAAATTATGGGGCAGTTGTTCTAAGCAGAGCTATGGGTTTCTTGTATTAACACTAAAATGATACTGACAAGTGCTGCTTTCCTTCCAGAATTACTTAATATGTCTCTCCTTAACTAGTTGCAGTATATATGAATCACATACTTTGGGCTGTAACTTCTGCAGTTGAGGCCATCATCTGTTACATTATCCTTCCTGTTTGAGTGTATTTGGCAAAGAAAAGGAGCACTGCAAGGAAGAAAGCGATCCATTTTGGGTTTCCACTGCTCTGGCTGCTACTTCAGTTGTATCATTCCCCTTCTGTCAGGTGAGATCATTATTACATGTCCTGGACAGTTATTCCCATTTGGGGTGTGTAGGTTTTGAAGCAATCAGTCAGAGGTCAGATTTGGTCAGGGTGGGACCCTTTCCAAATTACTCCTGGAAAAGGTGGGACCAGTTCCTGAAGCAACATTCTGTGAGTGGAAAAAATTATTTGGTGAAAAGCTGTAACATTTCACGGATCTTTTATAAGGCAACACTATATAGGAAAGCCTGAGAACAGAGTGACTGAAGGTGAACAAATGTATTAATGAGAATTCATCAAAGTTAGCTCTTCATTTTGAAGTACATCTGACTTGCTTTTCAATGCAATGATTTCCTGGTGTTGTAATCAGAATTATGATTCCACTATGGAGACTTTTAAATTATTCTTCACCAAATGAGACTAAATCACTGTCCCCAGTCCCTCATTGTGGAACTTTGACATCAGCTCAGCTCTGGATCTGCCTTTGCTCCTGAAAATCCATCTTGATCAGTATCTCAAAGCTTAGAGTAAATATGGAATAACTAGAAGCCAAGTTAAAGCAATTTATCTTCTTTTGTCTTTATTATTTGCAGGCCAGACTGCTGTCCTTAAGAAGCAAACACCACAGTGGATAATAAATGGGAGATGCTTACGTTTAGAACAAGTGTAGAACTATAAACTGTGGAGGACACACTTGCCTGTATGAAGACAATTTTAAAGGTTAAAGTTTTCTGAAAGAGGAGAATTGCTGAAATAATAACTAAAGTGAGTGTACTTGCACCAGAGGCTGGTGGTTCTGAGTAATTGTGTTGTATGTACACTTTAGACATTGACCTCATGTCTCAGACATTCACCGTGCCGAGAGCTCGGTTGCTTAGCACTGAATGCTAAGTGACATATTAAGTTCAACCAAATGTCAGTCATTGCAATGATGTCATGTTGTCCAAAACCCATTAATTACTTTGAAAATTCCCACAGTAACTGAAAATCTCAGATTATCTGCCTGAATTAATGGGAGCCCTGTAATTGAGTGATGGATCCCATGCTGTTATTTTGTATCCTATGCACTTTATATTTTGAATGAAGGTGGCAAATACAGGTTTTGGTCATCTCTACTCATCTTAGAATCACTGCCAATTTTAATATTGTCATTAAGAACAACCCCACTAATAATAAGAAACGTGAAAGGCCATATTCCCCACAGTACACCTTAGAAACTAATAACCCTTATGAGTGATATGCAAAGATTTTGGAGGAATTACATGGCTGGGAGTTGCACATTCTCTGCCAAAATCTCTCATTCCTGTTTTAGCAATGCTCAAGATTCCAAAGGAAAGAAAAGGAGTTAATTTTTTAAATATAACTTACTAATTGCAGTGTCATTTTACTTTTTCCCCTTCAGATAGGAGTGTATAAAGAAAGGAAGTTTTGAAGGGTGTTGGTGCACTGAGTTACCAGGCTGTAAGTAAATTCCAGAGCCATGCATGTGAGTGCTTGGGGCTCCATGCTTTTGTCAGCCAGGGCTGGGAGGTGCTCTCTTAGTGACAGGCAGTTACAGGATGCAGGATGCTGTGCTCACTGCAGACCCTCTTCAGGCTCCTGGGACAGATGGGCAGAGCCCTGTTTGGTGCCCCCATCCAGTCTCCCCTTCTCCACTTGCTCACAGGTTATCAGTAGTTACTGTATTTTATGTGATCTGGCTTCAGTGCTGCTTTATTTTATAAGCTAACACCTATAGCAGAAGAAATATACCCTCCAAATTCATTTTACAAGACTTGAGGAAATGTTTTCTGGTGGGTAATGTTCTAGACAAAGTCTGTCTCTTGGTGAATGGAAACTTTGCAAACACTTTGCAATCTTCTTGATTTTTCTGAAACGAGGCTTTGGTGAGATTTTTCTTTCACTTTAATGGATTCATCATGGGCAAGTTGCCACTGTGACCCAACATTCAATACTCAGAATCAGGTTATGTTAGTTAAAGTTCTTCCTAATATGGCTTGACCTATTTGATTTGTAGGAAGCAGGTATGAGAAAGAAGGAAAGAAAGATTGACTAAATTCTGTTCAGACTTTTTATGATTAATGATCAGGCCAGCTTTCTGCTGGTAAAAAAATATGGAATTGTCTGGTCTCACCCGGATTGCACTGAAGAGAGACGTGTCTGAAGCTGCTGGAGAGGAAATCAAGATTAGCAGGATGGTGGAATTAAACATACCTGCCCTTTCTCTTCAATTAAAAGATACATAGTCATAACAGCAATTTTCTTGCTTTGCTACTGTACATCATGGCAGCAAAAGATGACTTGATGCTTCTTTGGTTATGTTTTTAATTTGCCTTTGTTTCATTCTGTTATTTTTCACATGTGTACAAGGCCTGTTCAAACAGAAAGCTCAGAAAATGGCTAACTTATGATGCAGCCAGCAGGCTTTGGAAGGAAATTTCTAGATACCTTATTCCTTGTGGTACCCCTCAGTAGGATGGTAGGACCAGATGGGGTACAGAGTATTTTCTTATTTATACCACCGACTTTTATCTTACAAAAAATTATGAATTCAGCATTTTCCAGGATGTCTTTATGTATCTCCAAATACCATGCTTGTGTATTGTGGGGAATATTAGATCTCATTCAAATTAAAATAGATCTTAATTTTTTTTCAGTCTTTCCTTTGAGGAAGAGTGTGTGTCCTTAAAAAAACAAGAAAAAGAGGGATGTTTATTGGAGTCAGAGAGTCTTATATAGCTTATATAGAGCTCAAACAAAATAGTGTATTAGATCTAAAACATGAAACATAATCAATATGAAAAAGAACTCTAAACTCCAGGATATACTGAATAAAAATGCAAGCACAAGCAGTGGCTGGCTGTCTAAAAAGTGGGACTACTGAATGTGCAGTGAAGTTTCTGAGGCATCATAAAACCCAAATTCAGTTTACCAAAGCTGAACTAAATATTTTGGAATCTGTGGGGTGATTTTGGCTTTTTTCCAGCCAAGGACTGCTCAGCAGGATCTATTTTGGGGATGAGGAATGCCCCAAAGTGCTGAATGCAGGAGTTAGGGCCACTGGGGCATATCGTTATCCATTTCACACTGCAGCAGGGACTGACTGTGTAATTGCCTTCCTAGACTGGGGAACCAACAGGCTTTGCAGAAACCTGGCTGTCCAAGCCATCTCCTGCTTTTAGCAAGCTCATTTATTTGCAGCGTTTTGCTAACGTTGCCGTTTAAACTGCCTAAGAACCAAACCCATTGTGACTTGCCCCTCCCCGAAGGGATATCTCCTTTCCTAGTGTGCTAACTCTGGAAATGCAGTAGAAGAATGCAATATCCTTGAAATTGCACTTCTCTGCCAGGAAAATCAGATTTCAGTCCTGAATCTAAGAGTATCTCTTATTAATAGCTAACATGTATGTAGTAACTGTGTTTGCATTGCACTCTACCAAAAGGTACAAGACCTTCTCTTTGCCCTGATTAATATGCAGGCTGAACAAACCAAATGTGACATAGCAAATGTATCTATTTTAAAGTCTGTTTAGCTTCCATTACCACAAATAGCTGTCAGTTTTATATTCTTGGTGTTTGTTTTCTTAAAAATAGGCCTGTGAGACAGGGTAATGCTGTTATTCCTGTAGGTAGCTAAAGCACAAGAAGCTGATTTGCTGGAGTTCACACAAAAACATGTATGGCAGATGGGGGATCTAAAGAGACATATTCTGGCAACAGGTTCTGTTCTGACATGTTCTGTTGTCCTGGCTGATGTATTTATCTTGAAATCAAGCAAAAGAAGGCAATGAGGAAAGAAGCAGCTTTTACTTTAAATGGCATGTCTTGTTGGACATCCTGCAAGCAGAGCCTGAGAGTTCTTTGCTCACTTTTAGAACCTCAGGAAACACCTGCATTCAGGAGAAACCCCTCTAAACCTACAGCTCTCAGCTGGATATATCTGATTGTCAGGCTTCTTAGTCATGGAGTGGGTAGGAGAGTGTAGACAACTATGTAGAAAGATGATGTTATCACTAATCACAGAAAGTAAAGGAAATATTGCTTAAGGCACATTTTAGAATGTTTTAGATGCTTGTTGGTATTTATTATTCAAGCTCAGTGAATTCTTTCCTCCACATCTTGGAAAATGGATTTTCAGGTTCATTTTCCTGAGTACATGCATGTTCTACACAACCACATAAGGGTTCAAAGTTACAGAACTTACTACCTCTAAAAATAGTTGCTGCTGGGAGTTACTTTTACTAACTGTCCAGAAGCAAAGCAAAACTCAAAAAACCCAGTAAAAGCTTGCCTTTCATTTAGAATTACTGAGCACACAGACACTTGCTTTGTCTAATCCTCTCCTACACTGGTGTCAGTAATGTCATGGAGATGCAGTAACGTGTTGTCAGCAACTGGCTGCATCAAAGCTCAATTTTTCAAGTGCATCTCTGTGGTATTGCAATAAAGAGCACATGTAACATTCCCAACTAATTAAAGAAACAGTATTTTTGACATACTAACTTATCTGAACACAGGAAAGCCAGACAGTTGTAAACTTACATAGGGAAAAATAAAAACGATGAGTGTCTCTAGGAAGTGCATATCAAGAAGACAAGGCTGCTTTTTGATGGTAGGAAATGTGTTGAACTATAGTCAACACAGACTTTTTTTTCCTCGTAATGTGGATTTCTTAAAGCCAAAATGCTTTAAGATTCAATCATCCAACCAGTCATCCTTATTCTTTTTTCTATGGATTATCCTTTATCTGAATTAACACAAAGCATTTATTTTGGCTTGCAATTGTGAAGGCCTGTTAAGTCATATCACGACTTAAAATATGGTTCTGCTTCCATCCACTACTGTTTTGGTTGTGTTTTAGCCTGTGATTGCTTTCAAATGTGTCTCATAAGCAGACATTCTTTTAAAAAGTGTTATTTTAAAAGGCTAAATTAATTTAAAAGAAAGCCTCTTTCCCCAAAGTGAGCACGTATTTTGGATGGCACAAAGACATACTGCATGGAAGAATAATGCAATACTGGATTACTGCCTTAAATTAAAAATCAAATCAAAGCCAGTGGAATTCCCTAATCTAATAAATTCCAGATATTCTGGATTGCTGAGGCCAAAGTACTTGCAAAGTCCCTAAATAGTGACTAATTAGAAGAAAAATGTTGACAAATTGCACAGAATGAAGACAAGAGAGAAGGTAGATTTGGGAAAGAAATAGTATTGAATGAACCTTAAAAGGTTCTCCTTGGTGAACCCCTATGTGTAGTTTACATTATCCACTGCAACTTTTAAGTGATTAAATATTTCTATCACAATAAAAAGAGCCAAGGGATGATGGGTTAAATGAAACTAATGGTAAGATCAGTTGTTCAATTCTAACAGTCTTGTTGCTGAGTAAGAATCATTCCATTCCGTGTTTAATAACCTTGCACAAGGTTTAATCCAGATTTGGAAATAGATTGGCTGTGTATCAGTTCCCAGTCAGGATCACAACACTGAGCTTTGTGCACTTCCAGGTAAATGCAGGAAGCAAAGCAGAACCACCTTGTACGGGCTTTGTGTGAAGAGTCAGCTGGGAATGGGAAAACCTGCTCCTGCTGCAGGAAAGGGATGTGTGTGAGCTGCAAACTCAGTGTCACCAGTTCACTTACCTCCTTCTGTACTCGGCTGTGTCAAAGTGTGGCAAGTTCCAAACACAGGGAAGGCACAGTCCTTCCACTGTTGTGTGTGACAGACAAGAGAATAGGAAAGCAGGGAGTGTAGGAGTTCAGCAAGGGTGGAACCCACCCAACAGGCTCTGTCCACTAAACAGCTTCACAAGGTTCTGTGTCTGCTCTCACAAGTCACACATTATTTGTAGACATCACCACATGTGAGTAGGTACTTTTTCACTTAGAGTGTAGGTTAGCTTTTATTTACCCTGATGATGTTTCAATTTTGGATTATATGGTTTAAAGTATATTTTATCATAGGACTGAACATAAGCCAATTTTGTCTTGGCATTTACTGGAATGCTGTATTTTGTTAATTTTTTTTTTTTTTAAATTGAGGTTTCCTGAAATGTGGTTTATTTTGCAAATTTAAAAAGTGTAGAAAGCCACATTCTTGATCTTTTTAAGAATCAGATCCTATCAATCTTGTGTTTTTCTACCATAAATTCCCATGTGCATAGAAAAGTGCCTTGTTTCATTAAAATATTTGTACTAAGCATTTTTTAAAAAATATTTTAATGTAGACAGATTTTTGTGCATTCATTTAGTATTTCTAACTGTTCTTGTCAGACAGAAGAAATCAATAAATATCATGTATTGTACAAGCTGGTTTCTGAATAGCTCTGACTCAGCACAGATTATAAAAAGCCAGTGGCTGTTGAAAATGGGTTGGTTCTGTTTGGTTGACTGAGATGGTAAAATATGCCAAAATAAGCACAAACTCTACTGGCACTACTAAATAGTTTTCTGTTTCTATTTGTCTCAAAAGTAACTAAACACTCCTCAGTTTTGCATCAAGAATTATTTGGGCTGACTTGTGCTTCTTCAACTAGAAATACTTCCATGTTCATAGTTTGATGTAAAATTAGGGTATTTTTGGTGTGTCTTTTAAATATCACTTTATGTGTAATGAGATTTATGTATAATTCAGGAAAAAAAGGTGCCTCTCGAGATGTTTAGGTGGAAAAGACTCTAAACCTTATGAGAATATAAGGAAAAAAATGAGATGGTGTTCTTAACTTAGATGGTGCATGACATGCCCACCAACTTTTACTATCACACTATTTTTATTTAATTCCACAAATGTAGACCAAGTGTGTCTTGTCCTTTCCTGGAAATGGGTGGTGGGAGAGCGCTGTGTGACCTCTCCTTTTATCAGGCTGAATTTCTGCATGTGTAGGATGCAAAGGGAGAAGGTCTCATGGCCATCTCGTGGTCTGGGGCCACGGGGAGGATAGCTGATGCACTGGCTTTGATGTGTTTGATGTTAGTTCATTTTCCCCATCCCACACAGTTGGATCGATTGTGTTTTATCAATCATCCTGAAATAGCTGTTTGCAAGCTTATAACACCCTTGGCTGGAGCAGTGAATAATGCTGACTCCCACTTCTTCATTCCCTGCTTTCGCCAGGTTAAAAGTCATGTGTTGGTCTCCCTTGTAACACCCTTTGATATATTAGGGAAAGAGGGAAGAGCTTTGTGCACATATCCTTCCCTGGCACTTAGAGAAGCTGTGAAGTGCAGTGTAAGTTCCTCAGCTCCCTGCACTGTAAGTGGGCAGGTACAGTGACAGCTCGGGCTGGGCATGGAATCGATTGAGATGGGCAGCTGTGTTGGCCTTTAGCATGTTTTCCCAAAGCTTTCTAAATGCAAGGTGTTTGGAAGGCTGATGCCTTTGCTGGAGATTATCTGGGATCCTAAGGCAGATCATTGCCATAACAATTCCATATGCACAGCCAGGCTCCTGATTGCTTCTCATTCCCTGAGTTGTCAGTAAAGCTGCTGCATGATATTCCTGTTACTGTGCCCTGTGCTTCCACATCTCTGGGCTGCCCCTGTTCAGTTCTTTTCAGGAAAAACTTCTGTTAAGAACGGAGGATTGTTTAGAGAGTTGTTATGAAACACATGCTGCAGATTCTCCCCCCAAGTACTAGAGTCCTAAGGCAGCTGCAGTTGTGTGGCCAGAAGGGTTTTTAGGTAGAGCACAGAATCACAGAGTCATTGTGGGTTGGAAAAGACCTCCAAGGTTATTGAGTCTAACCTGTGCCTGATCCCCACCTTTTCACCCAGCCCAGAGCACTGAGTGCCCTGTCCAGTTGTTCCTTGAACACATTAATAACAGTTACAGACAATCCATTCCAGTGACTTGGTGGCATGACTGGAGTTTGCTTTGAGATGCTCCTCCCAGAACCAGGGCCAGTTGAGATCTATACCATTGTTCTTCCTTCTGTGAGCTGACGAGTTTCTGACCAAAATTGTAGGGTGAGTTGCTTACAATAGCAGGGGAGTTGACTCAAAGATGTAGGAGGTCTGCTCCAGTTCTCTGTTTCTACCAAAAACCCCAACTGCTGAGTTCAGGGATTGGCTCAGTTTCTGTTAAAGGAATAGTGAAAGCCCCTGTGGTACCCTTGGGGAGGCTCGGTACATATGTAGATGTTAGTGCCCCGCAAAAGGCATTGAGAAGTCATCTCTGATTAAGTATGAGAGTGTCCTGGGAAGGGCTTACACTGAAATCTCTGTAAAAGTAACAGAGCGGAAAAAATCTGTTGGAAACAACCACTTAGCAATTATCTGTAAAATACAACTATTGCAGCTGTTGTTTGCGGTGTTTAGATGCTGATGGTCATGTGTTATTTGGGAAGAAGTTTCACTGCTTTTGGTCTGAAAAATATTAAAAGATGGAATTGTGTTCTGCACATGAGCAAAAAAGATTGAGGCTGGTCACAGGAAAGAGGGTTATATACTACAGTTATATATCTCACATCTGCATCTCTCTTAAGACAGTTGCAGAAAATGGTATTGGAAGTGACAGAAAATGTAAGAGTATGCAGAATTCAAAACATACTGATTTCATTGTGAATGTGGTATTTAATAAAAGAAAGCAGGGAAACACATTTCTGTAGATTTTGAGTATTTGTGTCAACATACATGTTAATTATTGTCAATTTGTGCAATTGGAGAAGGTAAAAATCCGTATTTCAAGTAGTTTTAAAGTTTCACAGAAGTCTGATTTTAACCAATTTTATTTGACTTTCCATTAATGACTAAGAGGAATGCCCATGCAAAACTTGTAAGCTACAGTTAACTGGGAGTGTTTTCAAATATTTTGGAGAATAGGATGAAAAAAGCTGTGTGGGAAAACGTTGCATAGTGTTTGTTAAAGAGAAAGACTTTCCCCCACGTCACCAGCAACGTTCCCACCAGCACCAGCTCCTTCCCAGTCTGATCTTGTCAGGTGTGCTGGAGGAGGCTCGTGGCCAAGGGCTGGCTGCCCTCCACGCTGTCTCCAGCAGCACTTGAACCACGCTTCCTTGCCAACAAATTCCTTCTGCCATTCCATGGGGAAGGAGGGAAGGAAGGGCTGTGCTGCCAGCCGTTAGAGGCAGGTGTGGCCCTGGGGTCTAACAGCCATAATTCTGTGCCTCACAGTTTCCCCGTGACAATTCTGGGAACCCCTTGGGGGTCCCACCTGTTCCAAGGGGAAACAATGGTGGCTTAGAGTACTTTTGGCCCTTTCTCTTCCGCTGGGGTGTGCCAAAGGGAATGTGGGTATCTGAGTGTCTGGCTCTGTCCTTTGGTGCTTATGAGGCATGGCATGTTTTGGACACATCCAACTAAACTGTTTATCTCCATGAGGAATTTTTGAAAAGTAGCAGGAAAACAGGTAGAGAATTTGTTTATCTAATTTATTCCCTGATGAATCTAGGAGAAAAAAATTGATGAATAGAGATAATTTTAAAATCAGATCCCTTTATGATCCTTCAGAGTTAAGCCATTTTTATATAAACACACACAGAGAAAATGGCCAGAAAAAGGCATCAAAAGAAGTTATTTATAGTTTTTCAAAATTTTTTTCAGTGTGTACATATTCGGTTCACTTTACTTTAGAAGTTGATGAACTCCATATTTTTTGTATCCCTTGTTAGTATGATCCAGTCAGCTGTAGTAAATGGTAATCCTTGCTCTTAATCTGGAGAGATATATATTTGAAATTGAAGGAACAGAATTTTGGTATCTGTGCCTTGGTGAGACATGAAATATAATCCAAATCCTCTTATTCAATTTACCTGGCTTACTTTAAAACAATGATATCTTTTGTCTTCAGCCAGCTCTTCTGTGGAAAAAAATATTTACTTGACATAAGGTTGGTATTTATCTGAAAGCTGTTCTGTGATTATCCTCACATTCAGGGCAGCAAACTGTAGATGAGCAGCTTCAGCTGAGCAGTCCAGTGCAGTTTATGTCTTACAGATAATGCTTTCAGAATACTCCTGAAGGACTAAGAAATGTAGCTCCTCCAGATTGCTTGTGATGACTTGCAGTGCAATAGGGAGACAACACATTTGAACCCTCCCAGGTTCCTTGACACAATATCAATAAATAATTATCAAAGCAGAATTCGCTTTATACTTCCTTTGCTCTATTACAGTTTTGTACTTATATTTTATCTGAGACATAGCTCAGCACTTTTTCTGAGTCCTCTCAGCTGTCTAAATTCAAGTATTTTGGGCCTCAGTTTTCTTGATTTGCTCTCAGATAGTGAGTATTCTTATGTCAGCATGAGCTGCTGGTACCTTTCTGCAGCTGTATTGAAATCTCTCCCCTTGCTGTTAACTGTGAGACACCGTGTGCACATCGTGTTGTCTCTGTGCCTTCTTGGATCTGTGTTTGGATTGGACTCGGTCTTTATTTCACCAATTGTCATTTTCAGATTTCATCCAAGAGCTTCTAACACAGGAGGCAGTTACTGCAGCTGGCACATGCCAACCCTGCCTTGTGTCTCAATTTCCAGACTGTCATTCCACACGGAGCAGCCCAGGCCACATGTCCCTTTCTGGAACTATCTGCAGCCTGAAAAGATACCTTGATTCTGCTCAAAGCAAGTTCTGTTTGCAGAGATGGGGGAGTGGTAAAGGCACCAAAGGGAATCATAATGGCTGCTTGTGGCAGAAATGGCTTTAGCAGTGGCAGGAGGGTGATAGGATCAATTCTGCCTGGCAGAGGGTAGAGAGCAGGAGGGATGTGTGCAAGTGGCCTGGGGCAGTGTCAGAACACAAGCTCATTTTAAAAAGGTTAAACATATATGGCACAGGGGGTACTAAAGTATTTTACCTCCAAATTAACATTTTTATTAAAAAGAGAAAGACATCCTCATAATTCAGGTACTTAGGGGAAGCAGGAAAATTGTGGGATGGTGGTCTGAGGGATGCTGAGAACTAGAGAAGGAAGTTTTGATTTGAGAGCAAGCCTGGTTATTTAGCTGAAGTCTTTTGTTTCAAATGTTTCTTGTAGCCCTCAGCAGCTGAACATGTGCCCCCAGGAGTAACACATCACCTGGGAGGCTAGACTGCATTGTACAAACCAAACACCTGTGCAGCCTTATGTGCACTAATTTTGCAAGGCATTTAGTTCTAGGCTATGCTTTGCTGTCCCATTGGAAAATGGCTGTTAAACATTGACTTAAGGACCCTGAAGCTGCAAAGAAATCAGTTCTTACACATGATGTTCCCATGTAGCTTGCAGCAAGTCTGAAGATGGTGGGCCAAATCCATGTATGGCTCTGCCACCACAAGTATCTGTGGTTGATCCCCAGATCTTGTAGATAAGAAACTTGTGGCTCCAGTAATAGTAGTTCAGTGCTCATTTAACTGACTCAGATTCATGGAACTAACATTAAATTAAACCTTACGTTTGGAGGTAGAGCAATTATTGAGGTACCACCCCTGGAACTCAGCAGCTTCTGGACTATTTCAAGATGTAGGTTAGAAGGAGGCAAATACAGCTCACCACTGACAATGTAAGATGTCTCTTGGGAACATGCACTAAATGGGAACATATCCAGATGTTGGGCTCCCAGATGTGTGAGTCATTGTGGAGCACTCATCCAATCCATCAGTTGGTATAACAGCAGGAATGAAAAGGCAAAGCATATATAAATGTGAGTTGGAAATTGAAATTCCCTGTGCTGTAAGGCACAGAGAGGGCCCTTTCAGTGCGGGGGACACTGGCTGTGCCATGGGTGAGAAGCTCTGGGTAAGGAAGTCAGTACTGCCAGGCAGGGAAGGGAAGGCAAAATTCAGCTGCTCACTTGTGTATTGATGTGTAACAACAGTAAACAGAAATGAGATGTGCACCACATGAATAGCCAACTTGCTGAAAATCAGATCCTTTCATTGTTTACAAACTGTGGCAGAATCACCATGGATTAATGACATTTAGAAATCACCACTTCCACTCTGTATTTTTATAATTGCCTTTTTTTTTCCCTAATTTGTGTTTTCTTAACCCATTACAGTCAATTCAATATGATACAAATACAAATACTTGTAGCTTAAAGGGTTTATAAACAAAAATGAATGAGGGAAAAACACTGGGGTACTTTCCTTGACCCAACATTTACATAGAAAGTTTTTTTATTTTGACATGACTAGACAGATAGCAAATGCCAAATAGTTTTAACTAACATCAATACACAATTAGAAGTCTTTGTAATTAATCAGGGCAGAAAATTGGAGACAAGGGCCTAACACAGGCTTCTCTCAGTCTACATGTCCACTCTCCAAAAGTATAAACTTTTTCCCTGCTCTTTGGACAATGTTCAAAATGGCTCCTGCACAATCCCAAGATGACAATGACCATTGTCGCCGTTCATTCAGAGATCTGTCAGTCTTTGAAACTCTGTCATTAGTTATGTTCAAAGGCAGGAAATACTAATGAGGTTTGATTTCACCAGTCTCTGTGAGGCTCCTTGCATATAATTCCCCTCACAAGATAAACTCACATTTTGTGTTTATTTTGTGAAATATAAACTTAAATGTAAAACATGAGCTGAAAAACAGTAGCTGAGAGATGTTATCCTTAAACAGTCCTAAAACTGTGGTAAAGGCACTCCAGTAAAATCCTCAGCACAGCCATATCATTGCAGCCTGTTTCTGCATTTATGTGATTTTAGGTCTTTAATGTGCCTGTTAAAAACATGTTCTGCTTAAGAAACACTTTGGAGTCCTGGTGTGATTGTTTTTCAGTTTAAGTATTTTATATTTCTTCTAGTAGAAAGTATATATAAAAAAAAGCTGTATTTTAATTTTCTTGCCACTCATGGCATTAATTAAAAGACACCAGAGATCAGTCACCAAATCCTAAGATGTTTGCTTAATTGGAATTTTACAAAAGATCTTTGCAGCAAATTACTGAATTCACAGCTGAACTATTTTGCTGTGCAGTTTTTTATGTGAATCAGAAGGTTTTCAGAGTTCAAGTTTTTTACTGTTTTTCCACTGATATTTCTAATGATCTTTCAGAATGACTCACTTATCACTCACCAGTGTGATTAAACATTTAACATCCTGACTGCTAAAGTTTCCTAGTCCAATCAAAAAGGTCACAGAACAATACATTACTAAAAAGCACAGTGTAATTAGGTTACTTGCCATGTAAATTATACCTGCTTGAGTTGAAATGAACTTCTGTACTTAGACTGTTGTTCATGCAGTAGTCATTACATGTTTCTGAATTTTGTCTTTTAAAATGTGGATTTAGTATGTTTTTAGTTGAATAGCTGAGGGATTTTTCATGTGGCTGGTCCTATTGCACAGATTTGGCTTTAAGCTGGGATCAGAAGAAAAAACATAATCACGTATAAGAATTAATTACAGCTTTAGTGGATAAGCTAACTTTAAAAGATACAGGAAAATCTGTACTCATCAAATAGTGACTTTTTTCCAGCTTCTTTGTTGATTGTCTTTGTTGTGGGAAAGTATGAGAGATATTTCAGGAATGACAACCTGATTGTAAAGATAAGTACCAGAAAAGATTTGATCATGTCACTGATATTGATGGGAAAATATAATTTGGGTTTTCATGGGGATTGACTTGATGGGGAAGCTAAAGTGCATGTGTAAGGATTAGGCTTGTCAGTGGGAAACACTAAGTCTGGTCATTACAGTTAGCTCATTTATGGTACAAAGAGGCAAGGGAACATTTGTAAGTCTTTGGTCCTTGCTGAATAAAACTGAAGTATTTTAGTCAAGCTGCCACCTCAGCTGTAAAATATCAGAGTTATCAGATGGGAGCAGTGATTAGAGATTGCAGAATGACACAAATCCATCTGTGCCTTGGATGCCAAGGAACCATTGGGATACTCTGTCCCAAGTCATGAGACTACCATAGAAATTATAATAATGAATAATATGGTTTCTTTTTTCAAAGTTATTGAGGAAGTTAATGGGTGGTTTATAACACTACACAGAAAAAAAAAGTAACTCATTGGGGAAATTCATGTGTAAACTGTTTTTCTTCTTTACTCGAAGAACTGAAGCAAATTATTCTAACTGCCCACTGGTCTGAGAGGTGAAGCAGAGACTGCACAGTCCTTGGTGAAACATTTCAGTGCTTTTAAACCATCATTGAAATCTCCCCTCCATGGTCACTCCCAAAAAGTCAGCCTGGAGAAAGCTTCTCCAGTGTACACCAACCCCCCTTTCCTAAGAGCTCCTTCTGCCTCTCCAGCCAGTGCTTCCAGTTGATGTCCAGGTTCTGAAATCATCACCCCTAGCTTTTTTCCTTCTGGAAGGGACACATCTGGTAGTTTTAGTCTTACTTGTCATAGAGTCTGCATTAAGGGAGTCTTCAACTTTCAGGTCTCAGGGCCTCAAAGAGCTCTTTATGCCCTTATGCAGCTCAAAAGGAGGAAAATTAGGGAAAGAATCTGAGCCTTCAGCCATCTCTTAACATTCAGATTTAGAGTCGCGTCACAGCAAGGTGTAGCCCCGTTTTGTTTACACCATACTTTCAGCACAATTCTCTCTGCTTCCTCCATGGCAGAGTCATATTTCTGTGTTTCACTTGGTATGTTATTACTGATTTTATTATGGCTCAGAAACATGTAATTATTCATGCTATTAATAGTCCCCGATGGGATGGGTATTCTGTACTGCTTGGTGTGTGTCATAAAATCTGTAATGCCCACTTGAATGCTCCGTTGTTATCAGCAGTTATTCAGTAATGACAGAACAATGGTAGTGTCTTGATGTTCAAAACACAGAAGTATTTTAAATCTTTTCTGATATAATAAAACTCCACGATATAAACAGAGTTCCTCGGTTCCATGCACAGTTAGGTTTTCAGGACTGTCGGGGTCTTCCAGAGCCTGTGGGTGTAGAAAGGATTTGAAAACAAAGCTTCAGAATAGGAACCTCAGTTTTCTGCTTGGGCCTGTAGTTCCTTCTTCAGCCATAGCTGTAATTCAAGTCTAATTTGTTAAATACATATTTGAATTATTTCCCTGGTGGGGACAAGAAAGTCACCACAGTACTAGTGGTTTCTCTTGCACAAATAATTCATTTCTAGACCATGTGCAGAACCCAGTCTTGGCTAAACAGGCTGTTCATGGTCACCTGCTTGGGTCACAGGGTAGGTGAGAGGATCTTACTACCTCTGTGCTCCTGAAAGTCATTTGTGCACCTGATTACAAAGAGTAATGTCTAAAGATCAAAGTAAAAGGGTAATTTTTAACCCTGTGGTAGCCTACAGTGGAGTTAATTACATGAATATTTCAATATATCACAAGCATGCATTGTAATACCCAGGCAGAGGAAGTACCTGCATCTCTTTGCCCAAAGTACACTGCGACTGAGAGGTTTAGGTTTTTTTTTTTTTTTTTTTTAAGTCAGTGTTCTTTTTGAAGTTTTCAAACAGTTTTATCCCAGAGATAAGAGGAACAATGGTACCTGTGTTGCACTGCCTTACAGCAGCACTTTGAAGGGGTAAGCAAACAGCTGAGGAGGGGTGTTCTAAGGAGCCATCAGAAGCAGACTGAATTTGGCAGTCAACAGCCACCCCATCTTCTCCAAGGCTTCCTTTTGCTCCTTCGCCTTCCCTGGAAAGCAAGCAAAATGTAAATAATGAAGTTCCTTTCTTTGCCTTATCCTGACTTTCGAGATCTTGGCTTGGTACTGACAGGCAGGAAGAATCTGCAGTTGGATGTACCTTCTCTCCAAGAGCAAGACAATGAGCGTTCACTTCAGTTAAAGAAAAGGCTGGCCCAGGAAACTCCTTAATAATAACAATAGTAATAGTAATAATAATAATAATAATAATAAACCCTCACAAGCAAGGAAACAATTTTTTTCTCCATAAGCATAAATTAATTTAAAACATGTTATAGGGTGTGTCTCACATGCTTTGATGGGTATGTCAGACACATGACATTATTTAGCATTACACAGCACAAGGCATCATCTTTAAATCAAAGTGTTGGCCCATATTTTTCCTTGACACGTAGCAGATGGCATTTGCTTACATAAATCTTCAGATGAGCTTGTTAAGTTACAGGAATAGGCACAGTACCGAACACAGAGCATTAGAGTCCTCTGCAGGAAAAACTGTTCACTCCCAGGAGATAAAGAGCCTGAGCTGTACCAATTCTAGTGCCAGTTGTAGGCAACTCCATCAAGCAGTGCTCTCAAAGTATCCTCCTTGTCTTTAAAGGAAACTGAGGCAGGTGATGACATTTACTTGAAGTGCTGGTTTAGCACCCTGGTCAAACTACAAATGCAGAGGTAAAGGCTTTTCTCTCCATCCTCACTCCCAGCTGGATCTTTATAAAGCTACCTGCAGCCTTGGAACATAACCTTCTTCCTTCTGGCACATCCAGGAAAACTCCAGTTGCTCCTAGTCAGGATCCAAATCTTTCTGTTTAAATACAGGAACAATTTAGAGGATCAGCCCTTCACACCAGAGCCAAATGAGCATGGAAGGAGCAGAGTGTCAGCACTGCACAGGGTATGAGATCTGCTGCACTGGACTGAGGGAAGGATGAAGCTCTGGGCAGGAGCTGCTCCTCAGGAAGCCAAGGAGACAGCAGTGTTCTAGCAGAGGAATTAAATGTTGCTCTTGAAAACAGAAAGTGACTGATTGGTGATTTGAACAGTGTCAATACTGTACTAGATCAGAGGACACGTGAAACAAAGCTGTGGCCAAAGGAGATGAGTGCTGGTGTTTGTGGGGCTGAAGAGATTGGTCGAAAGTCTTTTAAGCCTAACGTTTGTGAGGCCACTCTGTTGGCTGCAGCTGGGTAGTAGCAGTGATACTGATTCATTGCTGCTTCTTTTTGGAACTGTATCTCTGAGAGTCATCCCTGAAACAATAAAGGTCTGTTCATTAATGAACTTTCATTAATAAGACTTAGTTCTTCCTCTTTCTGTTCCCTCATTTTTTCCCCTTTCCTCCCCTGCCTTTTTTCATTTGTACGCACATTGCCTCAAGCATTTTCATGTTCACTAATCTTTTCAATATTCATAAAGCAAAAGTAATACATAATCTGTGGGGAAATGCATTCCCATTCACATATTTTTTCAAGGTGAAGTTCAGATATTTTCTGAAATGGTGCAGAAGCTTTGTCCTGTCCTAATGGCTGTCACACACAGCCTGGATACTCAGGTGTGCTCAGGGTTAGAGTGTGCTCCCAGTCACTTTGCCAGGCACAGGTTGAAGCCTGATACTAAAGAGAGGAGAGAATGAGCACAGAAAGTCTCTAGGATGTTCTTTAAGATGGAAAAGACAGGAAAAGCAAATACAATGAAGCAAAAAATTAAGAAAGAATAAAAAGAACAAAATGTTAGCAGAAAAAGCAAAAAGCAAGTGAGCTGCCATGTAGAATTTGTCTGTACACATTCTTTTAAAAGAAACTGCTAAGTATTCTTCACAAAGAATAGGAAAACAGCACTGTGTACTGCACACGTCATACAGGGAGCCTTTAGAAGTCCATTTCAAGTCCTTGCTAAAACAAGTTTAGCAGTCTACAAACAAGAATGCTTTTAACATTGCAACACCCACAGCCATTTTATAGATCTTGTGGCTTGGATCTCATTCTTGGTGGGAGTTGCTCTTTATTTCTTATCCAGAGTGTTTACATCTTTGTGGTGTCGGCAATACAGACCCATCTTTATAAGAGCAGCAAGAAAAAAACCAACAATAAATCTCTGCAATGTGTTTTCAGTATGTCTATAAATCTGAAATATTTAAATGTGAAACAGTCCCTTTCTTTGAAAACTGTGGATTGAAACTAACAAAAGGATTGTTCACAATATTTTTATTCAAGATGATCTGAACAAAGAGGAGGCTAACATCTTTCCTTGAATGTACTCTTTAAATTGAGAGGCACTGAGAAAAAGAAACCCCACAGTACTTTATTAAAGGTGTTGTCGGTGGTTTGTCATTGTGGGAGTGAAGCCAAAACTGTTTTTACAGAAAGAAATACAGTTCACTGATAAAATTATATAACCTGTGTGTTATAAAGAGACTGTAAAAAGTTCAGCTGTTTAGGTGAAAAAACAAAATAGGCACAGATAGATCTCTCTTCTATGTCTATATTAATCATCTTAATGTAGTGCTATTCAGACAGGTGAATACAGATTCCTGTAAGTAATCTGTAAGTAGCTGGGGAGATTTTGTACACCCAGACATCTGTGCTGTATTTTTTTATTAAATAGAAGTTTCAATCTCCTCTTTTGACAAATGATAATATTTTCATAACAATGTGATCCCCAAAGGATCAAAGATTCACTTTGCAAAGTGCCTTTGGAGTGTTCAGCACTTTCTAGAGTCAAAAATAGTTTCTGTCTGACAGAGACTGAATGCCTGGGACCTGAGACAGAGTGATAAATAGATAACTGGGGTTTGAAAGGCAGGCGAGAGACAGACCCAGACAAAGAAAACTACACAGCCAGGTAGATTTGAATAAATCAACAGGTTCTGTCTTCAACAATGTAGAGTGACCAGAGAAGAGGTAGGATTACATGGGTTGTCATTCTCTTATCAACAAAGTGCTGAACCTAACAAAGCTGGAAGAGGATTAATAAGGATACTGGAGGAAATAAAAGCAATTTTGATAAAAACAGAGTCCTCCAAAAGACTCAAGGTCAAAATGTGTGTTTGGGGAGACTCACCCCCTAGTAAAACCATTCTAATACAGCTCTGCTTCATATCATCCTTTCATGAATGAGAAATACATTACCTCAGCCCTTTCCCAAGGCATATACCTCAGCCACCTTCCAAGGGATAGTTATTCCCACTGCCAAGATTTTAGGAAAAAACACTCTGTATTCAGCCATCATTGAACACCAGCATTTTTTACCTCATCTATTTTACTGTTCTGTCAAAATACAGTCCTTAGCCCTGGTCTTGAGGGCACCTGGTAGCACTCTGGCAACAAAAGAAGACACGGAGCACTGAACCTGAGGCAGCCACATCACAGGCAGGAGCTGGGTCTGCAGCGTGTCCATAGGCTGCCCACAGGGATAATGCATGGGCATTTCCAGAGGTCAGGTCAGCCCACTGAAGCTCTGGATTCAGGCCACCTTTGGCGTTCCAGTTTTCAAGAATTTTTACAGCAACAGCTTCAAAATATCAGCACAGAATTTATAAGCTGCACATAGACAGATTCCACAAATAGTCACACAAGGCCAACCCACACACCCAAATGGACATTTCCCAGCTGCTGGAGCCAGTGGGGTTCCCTGCTGCGATCTCTGTCCATCTTAGCAGCTGGGAAGAAGCTTCCTGCTGCTTCAAGGGCACATGGTCCTTCTTTCCACTTTTAGAATGGAAAGAATGGAAGACTCCTAGAACATTCCCTGTAGCTGGGAAGAATCCATCACTGCCAATACTGCAAGAAGGGAGTGGGTCTTGCATTTGGGTGAAGAACCATCAATGACTTTGTGTTATATTGTGCTGCTTTAATTTGATTTAACGGGCACAAGAAAAGGCAGACAGAAGGGAAGAAGAGTTGATATTGAGCATAAGCACTGCTGGTACTGAAGAGGATCCAGCACTGAAATTCAAGCATCCTAATAAATGGAGTGAGTTGAATAAACAATTTTAGTGACTATCATGGGTCAAATCCTGGAAAAACATTAGCAGATATGTTTATGCCAGCATAAACATTTAAGTAAATCACTGTGTGTTATTACAATAACACTGCATTTGAACTGAAGTTGTTAGAAATCCCCTTCAGAAATTAACCCAGTTTTTCTTAATAGCAATTATGGTTTTTTACAACCACATTTGCGTTCATCATCTTAGAAACTGAAACATTTCTAATTAGCAAAATGGCAATAAAATGAAAAGAGTTTGTGTATTAGGTTAGTGTCTAGAAGTGAGTTTTTCTCTCAGCTCTGAGCTGTATTGCTCCATTAGCTTTCAGAATGATTGCACAGAGTAGTTTGCCAGCAGATTTGCTCTATGTAAAGTAGTACAAGTGCTTCTGTACTCTAGAAAACAAGAAATGACAGGAATATGTTGTAAAAATGTATCCTCTCTGTTGGGAGGTTTTTTATTACACATACATTTAGTCCAAATAATTTTAAACTTACATTTCCACCAAGGCTCATCTTTGCTTTAACAAGTGTTTTTTATTAACTGGAATGATGGGTTTTTCATTTTGAACTGAAATCTCCTTTTTGTGTTTTCAGAAGGGCATATATCTGAAGGCTTATTTTTAAAGCTGAAATGCAATATGTTGAAAAAGCATTTATGAACTCTTTTTCTGTAATTGAAAAAATACATGAGTTAGACTTTAAAGTGTGAAGAATGATACAGCTACTATCTGTGCTGACTCAGGCCAACTTGCTTCCATGCTGGTATGACCTTCAAAAGGAGTTAGAAAAATCACTTGAGGAGAAGAGAATTTCTGTCTAAAAATGTGAATCAAAACTTTTCATCGCTGCATGCAAAATATCAAGTGTAATATATGTTATAATTTTGATCTTAATGTAGCTTTTTTTCATGATATTGGCAATATAGTCTGGCTAGATCAGAATCCTAAAAGAACACTGTTATTTTACAGTTGGAAATGATGCAGTAATAAATTTTGTTTCTCAAAAATGTAATGAGAAGCAAGTGTCATCGCAGCCATGTTTCTCTAACACTGCGTTTTTTATTGTATCTGGCTCTATGTTATTAATACCCAGATCCAAATGGTTTGGTTTGGGTTTTTTTTTCCATATATTCTCTAAATAGTACTTAGGGATCAGAAAGGCCATAATGAGCTGAATGATCATAAGAATAAGTAAAACATTTTTCTTGGTCAGACAAGAACTTTGATCAGTTTTTAAAGGTACATAATCCACAATGATTATATTCAAAGAATTAATATGGCTTTATATTCCAGAACCATCCCTGCAGGTCCCCATATCAGCCAAGAATAATATCTGGACAGATTTACCAGTCTGAGAAGGTTTTAAGTGAACTTCATACCCATGCTCAACTTAGCTTGATTGAACTTGGTCAAAGTCAACCCTTTCACTAATGCTCAGTTTGCAGAAGAAATGTGAAACATAGCATTGAGGGCTTTTTTGCTTCTCATCCACCCTCCAGTGAGGAGGCTGGGGATGCATTAGAAGTGGAAGGACACAGAGCCAGGCAAGATGACCCCAACTGACCAAATGTTATACATGGTTTAGCACTTTACCAAAGGTTTAAAGTGATTATTCTTTTTCACTGAACACTCTTCATGTATTTCCTTGCACCATTGACCTCATGTGCTACCCCGTGATTAATACAATTCTCCTGTGCCATGCCTATCTGTACCTGTTGTTTCTTTAGGGAGTCAGAAAAGCCCCAGAAAGTCTGGAGCAAGCACTTTAATTGTTCCACTTGCCTTTCAAGGGTCATTATTATATTTCACGGGTATCTTACCTTTTCATGCTGGGAAAACGGGTTCTTGAAAGTCCTTCCCAGACACTTCACTACCAGTGTGCATTGTTGGACCTTACCAGTTCCAAAGAAGGAAAACCAAAAAGGATCACATTACCTGTGATGCCATGAAGATTTTTTGCCTTTTCTTTTATACCCCTGTTATACCTTTTTACAACTTCTGTATTCTGAGTGCTTTTTGCCTACATTCCTGGACTTGTTTGTTAAGCTAAGAGACTAAACATTTTAGAAGCTTTGTAGCCAGGGATCAGTGTGCCCCAGAGCCCAAGGTCCTCTCCAGAACACATTCTGTAAACCAAGATAGAACCATCCAGGGGAAGGTTCCTTGGGGAGGGGGGCTCACTTGAGCCTCTCATTGGGGAATCTTTGATAGATCTGCTAATTAGTAAAACCTATAATGATATACCCGATGTTGGGGGGATACACTCGGCGGGTGCATTTCGATGCATATGACCCGGATGTAGTGCACCTAAGGATCCTTAAAATAAATACCAAGGTAAATCCCTTTTCCCCTTCTAACCATGTTTGACTCTTGATTTTAAGACCAGGAAAAGGCATCACCTGTGTAGCCCAGAAACCACACCAACTTAGACATTTCTGTGACCAGGATCCCAACCTGTTCCTCCAAGTAAGAATTATATCAATACCATCATCATCATCATCATGCTGTAGCCAGGACCACTCAGTTGTTTCCTCAGAGTCATACACCATAATCTAATGATCAAGGTGAACATACATTAGGATTTTGCTGTAGTGTCAGCACACCTGAGGGAGTGGCAGAATGCATCCCTGCCAGACTCCTTTCCTGAAGTCAGACAATTTTGTTTTGTAGCACCTTTTATTATTTTGACTGCTGTTTTTTGCTTATGATAGAGAATTGACAAAGGGGTGCTGTTGTATTTCGTAACTGGGGCTCTGCAAACAGTATAAACTTAATTTTGTGAAAATGAGCACAAGTAATTTTTTTTTCCATAGTTCATTCCTGTTAAAATGTTCCTGCTACTGTCTTTTATTTACCCACTTGTTTCAGCCCAGTGTTCCTCTCATCTTTCACACTTGGCATCGTCTTCCCTTGGGCTTCTTCTTCCCCATGGGAGGAGCATTAAAAACTGCCAAGGGCAGGTTGGAAGCAGAGTACTTCATAATCTAATAATGTGGGACCTACATGATTAACCTGCTGCTGCTGTTCAGTGAGCAGTGCAGCCATCTGTAGGAGGTGGGTCTGTCGCTCCCACGCTAAAGGACTGTATTGTTCCAATGTTGTTGCTCCATGGGGGTCAGAGTCTCTGAGGATGTTAATGCCTGCCATGGTTGTGCCTTGCAACCTCCCAGTAAACCCTGTGATTTAAGCCACTGAGGAATTTGGTACACTTGATCAAAAAGAAAAGCAATTCTTGAATGTTCTCTTTTTGACCTGACTGTCCTTGTCCATAACTGGGGTGGAAGCACTGGTTGACAGCAAACTGCACCGACCATACAGGTGTATTTTCTGTCCTCAGCTCAGGTGTAACAGTCTGAAACCTGTTACCTGAAGTTGGTAGCACAGAAGCCACAGTGCAAACTTTGGGGTTGCACACGAGTCTAATGGCTGCTTACATAACCAGAGAGTGTCTCCAGGATCTGTGTATTTTCAGATCAGAACTGGTTTTATTAGTAAGTGCTGGCTTGCCAGACAAGAAAAGGTGATTCACTTGGATGGGGGGAGAACTACAGTTCTTCTGTAATGAATTCATTATTAACACAGTGAGAGACAGAACCAGGCAGTTTCAAATTCACAAATCATCTGTCTTTTTACTAATATCTGTGTTTTTTGGCACCCCAAGAGCAGTCTCTGTTCCCCTGGAGAGACTCTTTCATAATGCTCAATAATGCATCTGTTATTATGAGAAGGATGTTGAGAGTTTAGAACACAGCAGCTCAGCTGAAGCAGCTGTTGCTTCAGAGACAGCAAAAGCAGAAAAAAAGACACTTAAATTTTTTAAATGTATGCTCCCATGTGGTCTATTTCTCAGCCCAAAAAGGGGCCTTTGCATTGCAGCTGCCACCTGTTTGCAAAGGGGGAAGCTTTAGAAAGGATTTTCCTGGAGCTGCTCTTGGCTGCCCATTCCAGGCCACAGCCAAAGCCAACTCTTAAGAACCATTTTAAAGAGTGAATTGAGCTATTCCTCTCTGCTTAGATTTCTCATGACCCTGATCTTCCGCAGGGGTCTGCAGTTGTGGAGAGTGACATGGTAAATCTTGGCCAATGGACAGCCCAGCAGTCTCCAGAAACAAATATCATTATGTGGCTGGTTATCCGTAGGTGATGCAAAGTGTCACAGGAAGCAGCAATTACCATATCCTAGGGAAATGAAGTGTTGGTAGGCACAGCAGAGGTGTGTGCATTATCCAGGCAAAGACCCTCAGAGAAAAGAACTGCTGTGGGCATCCCTCAGGGCTCTGACCAAGCACAGCGTAGGGAACTTCCTTGAAAGGATGCCAGGAGAGAATTGTGTGGATAAGCTGTGCATACCTTCCAAAGGCTGTACCTTACTGTATACAAGCAAGCTGCCGCACTGTGTGCTTACCACAGCTTTTCTTTCCTGAATGGCAGAGATTTGCTGTGGTTGAGATTCTGCCTCGCCCTTGGACCCATTTTCTCACATGAAGTAACCCCACGCTGCTCAGTGAATACAGCTCACTCAGCTGTGACTGCTAAAGAGCAGGGAAAATCAGTTCTGTAGGAAGCCTTGTTTTTAAAGCTGTTTCATATAAGATTTTATATCTACCTTCTTTAAGTGTGGAGTGGAAAAACTGAACTGTAATTCATGCAGTGGTTCCCTTTCCCTGTGTTTTGAAAGTGTTAAATCAAAAGTGAGATTTGTACAAATAAAAACCAGCAAGTGCCCGTTAACACAGAGAGTGTTGGAATTCTGGATTTGCCACACTGATGTGTAGAGACCAATGGGAGTCATATATATTTTAGTGCATTTCTAGTCATTTCTAGAATTCAAGAAGTATCCTGTCCCCATTGCATATTATTTTGTTTATATTCCTTGACTTCGCCAATTAACACGCATGGCCATGCTTGAAGTTATGGGTTTTACAGACCCTTGTGGCTTTATGCTGACACAAATTGCTGCTCAAAAGAAAAGTAAGGGAAAGGAAAATTTATAGTTCAGCCCAATGCTGTATGCCAAAATCTAAAAATGGTTTAAGACAGCTTCTTAAATAATCATACTTCAAACAGCATGCTCAAGCTCTTAGGCAGAAATGTCAGGCATTTTTGTACTTCCCCAAACTCTGTGGAAATAAAGTAGGGTTTTTTTTTTTTTTTTTAAATTATACAATTACTGAAGGAAGTGCTGGACAGTTTTCATCCAGACTTAGAGCTGCCAGTTCTCACAAAATTGGGATTTAAAAAAATAATTCCAGTTCCTACAGCATGAATTACAATAGATTCCTAGTTCTTGTTTTATTTTTTAAAGGTAACTTCCTTATTCTTCTAACTGTGGAAAGAAAAACATAACTGTGAACCCTTAAGGCTAAAGCAAATTTCATAGTGCTATTCTAAAATTATGATGGCTAAAGTTCATTTTGGAGACCTGACTGATGATGCCACAGCTGTGCCAATACTGCTAATTTAAGATAATAGGTACTCTTCTGGCATCAACACAGCTAAACAGAATACTGTAACATTCATACATTTATACAAAAATAATTCCCAAACTTAAGTGGTTTTACTGCAGATTCTAATGGTATATATGAGCAGAAAACTGAACCTTTATAATTCTTTATGATCTACATAAAGTGTCTTGTGATTCCCTCAAAATACTGCTTTTAAAAATCCTCTAAACAGCTCAGATAATTATTGTTCCAGAAGATGTTGCAGGAGAAAGAAAATCTATGATGGTCTGAGCCCTTGTGCCCACTGAAAGGGGTGGAATTAGATTTCTGATCCAACCTCCTGTGCAGTACAGACAAATTGCACAGTGCTAAAGGACGTGGTCAGTTTGTGTCTCAGATGAGCTACAGAGTACAATTATAGTAGCAGGAGGAATCTCATCTAGAGACCTGCTGTAGATTATTTCCCTACCATTACTAGTTTAGATTAGCTAAGCAAATTTTCAGCATTATTAACTATGGAAGAAATGTATGAGCTGTGAAAGAGACGTGTATTTGGAATTTTTCTGGAGTCAGCAGAGTTGCACAGGCTGTGTTCCAGGCAGATTGGTAGCTTCCAGAACAAAGTGATGTCTGAAAGATCACGTAGATACCAAGGATATCATCTGGTTATATCCATGCTTAGGTGTGGCACAACCACAGTGACTTTGACACAGTTTATTTTAATACTGCAGAGGAAAAGGACCCAAGGTTTGGGGCCAGTCCTTGGGCAGCAGGGTACGATTGCCCTTGGTGTGGGATGTCTCTGGTGTGGAGGTAGGTGATGTGTTCCCTGCTCAGCCCCTGCTCCCTGCAAAGCTAATCCCAGTCTTCTCTGGGCAAAACCTCATGGGCCAGGTGGGAGGATGCTCTTGTCTGTGACTGGCTTGTGAAACGGCTGGAATTCTACACAAATTTCTTTTTGCTGGTGCATAGTGACTGTATCGGTGTCACCTTTTGTCAGGAGGGAGAATGTCCCTGTGGTACTACAAAGGCAGGAGGAAGTAGTGAAGCATGAAGTGCAAAGCAGTGCATAGAACAATCAGGTTATCCTGCAAAAATGAAATACTGGCTGATGGCAACATTTGTACATGAAATTCTTAACTGACAGTCATTGACACCAAGAAGAGAGTGGGGCTGAGTAATATCCCATAATTGCTGGGGAAGTATTCTGATTTTTAGCTATTTATTCATCATTGCTAATCTCAAATCTTTCATGATAATCCACTGTTTCTTTTTCTTCCTAATCCCTTCAAATATTAATCTATGTTAATACCATGTATTTATGTATCTGAAGCATGGATTCTAGGGTATTGCACAACTCTGGCTCTCCACTTTCTCTGCTTCTTATTAAATTTATTTTTATACGTGTGCGTATACATGTATATACATACAGACATACATCTAAATATTTATGATGCGTAAATATGTAAGTCTGTCTATATGTATAAATATGTATTCATGTAGGCATTTAATTTCTGTGGTTAAGTCAGAAGTATGTGGGTACACACCTATGTAGGTTTTGCCTTTTGCATACACATTTTTCCTTGTGACATATGGTGCTGCATGAACAAATACCAACTTTGCACAAAATGAAGCAGCATAATTTTAAAATAAAGTGTAGACAGGTCAGTGTTGTCCTAAATATTTTTGTGTAATGTATAAATAAGTTTGTGCAAAAACCAATTGTTCCATTGCTGTAGAGATTTATGCATAGGCTTAAGTCAATAAAATGTGGATAATCTCATTATGATCAGTGGAATACTACCAGGGTTTAGTTAAATATGAACATAAGTCTTTCTAGAATTATGAATATATATATTAAATTATAAAGAACAGACATTTATATGCATGGTTGCACATCATACTGAGGACATTTGATCACACTGTAGCAAATGTTGATCTTTTTTCTTGGTGGTATTTAAATCCATTGGAAAACTGCCTTATAGTTGAAACCCTGATGTAACTCTGATGTATTGTTAAAACTGAGAGTTGGGAGGGTTGTTTTGTTATGATTTTTGCCCTAAGGATCATCAAGGACTTAATCAGACTTGCTGGTTTATTTCCATATCAAAGTTAAGTAGGATATATTTTATTAACAGATGTCTGCATCAAAACCTTTCATTTGGATCAGTACCAGGACTTATTGCAGAATCAAACAGTTCCTGCTCTGCAATTAGAGTTGTCTTTTTTCCCAGACAGGAACCCACCAGTGCCCCACTAATTAATGTCCTTACATATTTCCTCCAAGGAATAATTGCAAAAAAATCAGAGCACATCTAGATGGGGCTCAGAGCTGAAAACTTAAAAATCACTTTAGTGAACATTTTCCATCAGTGCAATAATGTCATGAGGATCCTAAGCTGTCCCTACAGTAGAACTGATACTCAAAATCAGGAAAAGCAGACAAGTCCTTTCAGATGAATTGATTAAATGTGCTGAAAGAGAATATACCAAAGACAATCCCTCAGATATTGCAGAACAGTGTTTTACAAACCCACATGTGGAAGAACTGTTTGTGTTTCAGAGAAATCTGAAGTTGAGGTAGAATTTCAGTTACATGTTATTAATTGTTTTGGTTTTGTAGTGGTCATTCTGGTAGGGAGCACAGGATCCAGCAGACCTGTGGCACTCTGGGATAGTTTATTTTCCTGATTTTTCAGCCTTACTGCACCATTGCATGTACGTTCACTGGAGTACAGCAGTGGTTTGGGGACTGTCTAAACTAGGCTTGCAGATTCATTCCTTTTTGTAAGTGTTTTTCCTCTCTGAAAACAACGGTATAGAGTGAAGCAGCATCCCCCTAAGAGAAGAAAACCCATGGAGTCACCTCAGTTAGAGACTACAATGGCCAGTTAAGTAATTTATTGCATGCTCCTGAATAGAAGCCGATTCCATTCTCTGTGAATGGAGATTGACTCAATATATTTATCCTCTCTAGAGCTTTAAACAAACCGGCTTTAAATATTTTAAGCGATGTGGCTTTTATCACTTCCTTTGGACAATATTTTCATTGTCTAATAGATCTCACTGAATTTTCTTCTGATATCCTGCCTAAATTGCTTAACCACATGTCATTATCTCTTATTCTACTTAGCTAAAATTCCTTACAACAAGCCCTGTCAATTACTGTTCCCAGGAGCTGCTGCTTCAAATGCTTTGGTAGTGATCATATAGCTAAAATCCTTCATCAAAGAAGGCATTCCCGTAGGTATTAAAGCATTTGGCATTATAAACTATATATATTTCACAGATCATTTCAGTTTCTAAGCCTATAAAATAATCCTTAATTCAGTTATAAAAATCCTATCCTTTATAATTCATGCACAGTTGAAGATTGATCTAATGCTAAGGAAGATACATACCTCTGGTAGCCCTGTGGATTGGGATGGACAGTGGGAAATCCTCCTGCCGGGTATTGAAGCATCTGGCACAAGGTGCCCTGATTTGTCTACAGACACTGGCCACCTCCTGCAGCTGTGGGCAGGAACAGGCCTCCCTCTGTTCTGGAAGTCACCAAGGTTCAGGATTGCTCTGTCTGATGGCTGTGGGATGTTAGGAAAGCAATCCTGCTTCCTGGTGACCAGGGGAAATGAGTCAGGGAGCCAGGCTGATGGAGAAGGGAAGGAGCTGGGAAATGGCAGGGCTGGATTCAGGCACTTCCCAGGCAGAAGGTGGATGAGTCTTGTCTGTATTGGCCAAGTTAATCTTGGGAATATCAGACTGAGTGCAAAGATGGGAATGCTGATGAGAGCTGAGTGGCAGTGGTTACAGAGCTTTTACAGTGCAGTTCTGACATCCAGGTTTGCTGATTAACTCAGGGCTGCCTGACCAAAGCCATGGATATGATGGGCATATCCACCCTTTTACCCACATGCCTTTGGGAGAGCTCTGGTTACAGGGGTTCTCCTAACACACACCACAGTCTGAGTCCCCTGAACCTCAGCAACCACCAAATTTGCATTTTTGTCAAGTTCAGTTTACAGTAAATGCTGGCATCTGCTCATTCTCTTCAATCTTCACCCAGTGTGTCCCACCATCTGTAAGGGCATCAGCCCAGTGTTTGGCTTCTGTTCCCAGCAGAAGATGCTGTGCAGACCCCAGCTGGTGCCAGGCACAATGGTGCTTCACACACAGTAACCAGGCGTTGGGCACTTGCATTAGACCTTCAGATTTACTTCCCTGTAAATGTTTATTGCCACTTGGTTTACAGTGTTGATCTCAGGATATGCTCGGCTGCAATCCTGCAGTGCAAAGCAATCTGCTGCCAGGCACAGATGCAGTGAATGCAGTAAATGTTGGGCAATGTGGCAGGACTTTTTTGGTGTTGCATGTTTGGCAGAACTAATGGCTGTAGTATACCCTCAAGTTAGGGTTGTTGGTGAGAGATGCACTTAGAAGCTTGTCCCATAATCATATGAGATGGGAAAAGAATTCCTGACATACTTTCCTTTCCATGGGATGGTGACATCTGCAATAGAAAATGTTTTCAAGTGGGTTTCAGTATGATTTCTGCAAACTTTTCCTTTAAGGCTTTCCATTCAGAAAAAAAAAAAAATTAATTATCCAAAATGTAAGACAATTTTTATTAATTTCTGTCCTCTCTCAAACTAGTAGGATATTTGCAAAGAAGAAATGAAAATTATCTGAGATAAAGACCAATTTGAAGTCAAAGTCCTGCCAGGTCTGTCCTGCCAAGTGCTGAAGTGATGAAAGGTAGACATAGCAGAACCATGAGTGTGGTCTGGGAAAGGGATCTAATCTGAGACCTTGTCTATAGATACAGAATAGGCTGAACTAAATCACTCAGCTACATATTTATGCGCAAATTTGCTTTTATTCCTTTTATTTTGGCTCTGACAATTCCTGCAATACCTTACTGCTGAATACTTCTTTATGAACACTTTAATGTTAAACAGAATCAGTTGCATGTCCTGTTCAAGAGATTGTCTTGAGGACTTGAGACCAAAATGGTTAAATTGCTTACTATAAGAAATGACTGATTTTCCAAGGAATGACCAGTCCACAGAGTTGTAGGACAGGAGCCATATGGCTGATGAGACCTGTGTGAGAAAATACACTTCTAGTGTAATGTTTAAGGAGCCAAGAAGGAGGAGCAGCCCCTTTATTTCAGGGCAGTTTCACCAACTCACTAACAGGAATGAATTCGGGTCCACCCTTTTTTGATCCATTAAACATAATAGATATGAGAATGTAAACAGCCTCAAATAACAGACAATAATAAAAATCATATTTTGAAGATATTTTTTGGCTGCTGAGAAAATAAGACAGTACACTAATAGCTCAGGGTTTAGATTAATCATTTGATAAAATGAGCTCTCTCTATCTGTAGTTTGTACCACTGCTGCAAGTCATATGATTTGTCACATAGCCCTTGAAACTCAACTTCCTTCAGCTTTAAAGCCTCACATCTATTTCTAGGTCTTACTGTATTTGAACTAAACTGCAGAATAAGTGTTTGCTTTGAAAAAAGCTTTTCTAGTAGTGTGACTGAAGAATCTCCAATCAGTCTGAAAAGAATAGCAGGGTGTAATAGATTTGTGTTTCTGCCTTCCATAGCTGGCAAAATTGTGGAGATCAGAAGTCAGAGGACAGAGAGAGATCCACGTATCATCTCTAAAAGCCCCATCTGATGATCCTGTGTTTGGCTCACACTGGCTTTAGCAGCTGGGCTTGGCAGTGGCATCAGCAGGGGCACTGTGCCTTCCAGTGCCAGCTCTTCCTGACATCCTCGCTGGGCAGGTGCTCCTGTAACTGCTTCAACCACTGCAGCTACAGGGGGAAGGCTGGCTGCAGAACACTCTGAAGTATAAAAACAGGTCAGAGTACTCCCATTCTGTATATTCCCAGGGTGGAGGCGTGGAGGAGAGCATAAACAAATGAATGCTTCTCTGTCCTAGAGCAGCCAAGGAGAGGAGAGAGGCAGCCTGAGCACATGCTGTGCTGCTGTCCCAACCAACAGGCAAGTCAGCTGGGGCAGGGCACACACAAAGCCTCTTTCTTCCGTTGTTTGAGGGCTCTTTCATTGTCATACACCCCAAAAGCTGTCCTAGACCTTGTGCTCCTGTCCAACAGGATAGACCAACTCTATATTAGCAATTTAAACCAGATAGGAAGAGCAAGCAGTTTAGAATAGATACAAGACTGCTGAAAGAAATGTCAAAATGATACAGTCCTCACGCCAAAAACACTGACTTTGTGGGCTGGGTCTAAGATCCCGTAACAATAAATAGAACAAACAACAGAATTGTAAATAACTGACTGAAAGGACAAAGCTGACTGCACATAAAATTACACCAATAAAAGGGAGACTATGATAATTCTTCCTCCTGGCTGTTTTTCAGCCTACAGTGCCTCATGGAAGGAGACTTAATGTATGCTCACCCTCCACGTTGCTCCAGCACTGCACTTCCATACACAAAGCAGCTGAAAAGCAGGTCGTATATATTTTGCTTCTGCTGGCAGCTCCTACCATCCCATCAAAGGCTAATAAAGACATTTTGGATGCTTCACCTTGTTCGTTATCTTCCTGATGGCATTATCATTCCAGTCAGAAAGGCAGTGAGATCTCCCATCCCTTATGGCCATGCCAGCAGGGAAAGGACATGCAGAATTATGGTCCCCCTGAAAGTTCTTCCCCCTGTTACTGTCAGCACAGACATGCACACCCTTAGAGACTGTGTCCCCCACATTTTTATTGAGAGATTTACACAAAAACTGACAGGGCAGCTCTTTTTCCTCCCCAGCCCTTGCTGTAAGGGTGGCCTTAGCACACTGCAGAGCACTCACCCCATTATTTACATGCTGCACACACAGCCCCTGTTAGGTTGGCTTTAGTTGGCAGCACGAAAACACTTGGATTTACACATTGCTAGTGCTCCACTACAGTATATGAGCCTCCTCCTCTGATAACTTCTGCAGAGTGCCCTGGAAGAGCACAGTATGACCATGCACAGGCTGAAGCTGCCCACCAAGATTCAAGCTGCTCTTTTGCAGCACTGGCATCCAGCCTAACTGCACAGCAAGCTTCAAAATGGTGTAGAAATTCGTAACAGTCTTCCTAAGATTCCATACCTCTGAGATTATTTATTGAAAGGCTTATATCTTGTTAATAATGATCTCAGAACCACCCATGGGTGTTTTGCTTTAGAATCTGTTTTTGTAAATTGATGATTAAGAAGTAACACCCAAAGGATTTGTTCCAGTGGAGCATTATTTTCTCTTTAATTAATACAGGAATTTCGGGGGAAGACACTCTTATCTCTGTCTCCTTAAAGGGAGAGGGAAACTTCATCCCAGCATCAGTAAAGCTTAAATCACAAGCACTGCTTGACTTGTATGTATGTGGGTAGTCCCAAGTAGTTGGTCACTGGGATATTTGTTCCTTGTCCTCAAAGGGGGCAGTGAGCTTCACAGATTTGGATAAAATAGAGCTTAAGGGCAAAAAACCCAAAAATTGTGAGGGTGAAACTCTCTAGTGGACAAAGTCAGTGCTATGCTGCTTTTATGGGAATGCTCATTGTTGGACAGAGAACTGTCAATTATGTCTCAAGGCTGATTAGGGAAGAACAGGAGATCATTGCTCTGTGGATCTTTCTGTAAGATAAGGACATGATCATTAGGCACCATTCACAGCCTGAAACAGGAGTATGGCAGGGAGGCAAATGCAGGTCAAAGAAGTCGACTATACAAGAAAAGTCCTAGATCAAAGGGGATTTAGGAGGGATCTGCTGTGCCTCTTGGCTGATAGGTATTTATGAGAAATCAATCCCCTTGGGTGCCCCAGTGAATTTTATTTCTGAGGCTGTAGGTGGACCACAGTTGATTTTCCAAACTATTTGGATTAGGAACCTGGCAGGATCACACAGGGACTTCTTTTGAAGAACTTGGGCAAAACAGTAAATGTGTGCCAAATTCTCCTCCCAGACAGAAATCTATTGAGAACAGTACCTATCTCCAGGTGCTTAGTTTACACAGGCTAAAATAAGCTTTAGTCCCAAGGAGAATTTGCTAAACAAGTGCCAGCTCAAAGAGATCTCTGAGGAGATTGGTTGTGGCTGCAGCAAAAGGGGCAGAAGATTCAAGTATCGAGACAAATCAGTGTTTGTGTAGTGAAGTCCATGTCTGAACTGTGTCTTTGGCAGACACTTCTGCGCAGTCAGTAAAGGAAGTGATTGAAACAAAGGGTTTCAAGGGGGTAATGCCATGTTCCTTGTTTTCTGGGGGTCCAACTCGAGACATCTAAGCATGTGGCATCTAAGTATGTGGCAGGACCTCTGTTGCATTGACATCTGTTCTGAGTGGCAATGTGCTATACATTGTAATTGCTATAAAAAGTCAAGCCCTGTGCTTCTTAAGGCAGGCAACCAAAACACAACAGCACATTTGGAAGCTATGGAAGACTCATGAGCCTGATGAGGTGCAGCAGGGAATGCAGGGAACAAAATAAGCTCCTCACTAGTGGCAGTGAGCACTGCCTGTTTCTGTACAGGGAATTTGGCTGTGTACTGAGAGTCTGCACCATAACACTGCATGTTACCACTGCAGGCAATTGCGGAGGAAACCTTCATTCTGGTCTCTGCTGGTACCTTACCTCACAAATCCTTACTTCACAAGCTTAATGTCCTTTTGTAAATAGGGTTTGGGAGACTTGATGTGATTAATTTGCACTGCAGAACTCCCCAAAGGTAGTTGTTGTTGCATTAGGCACTGTGCAAACCTATAAAAAGGGTTTGGTCCTAAACCAAAGGGCTTGTATTTTATATTTAACAAAATACTTAATGGGTGGGTATAAAAGGCATGTAAGAGGTACGGAAAGAAAAGTGTGTCTCTGAGATATATTATAGAGATCTCTCCAGTCCCACATTGAACCTAAAATGCAGCAGTTAATTCATAGTGGTAGCAGATGTTCATATATTGCTGAGCCCCAGTTTTGTACTGACACTGAACAAATTAAAGACCCTTTAATCATCACAAGACATCATCCCTTTCTACAGTCCTATTTTTCTTTAATAAAAGCTATTTGTATCATGTTAAAGAACCAAATCACCTCCTACCAGTTCACTGGAAACAGGCAATAATGTACCATAGGGTGTCTACTACAGGAGGGCTCTGAGCCTGGAGCCACCCAAAAATTCAATAGACCTGTCCCAGTAATAGCTTTGAAACCAAAGATTCTTGAGACCTTCTTAAGTTTCCTTATGAAATCTTGTCATGCTTTTCCTGACCAACCAAAACAACAAAGTACAAGTCCTCACAAGTCAAAGAGCTGCAGGAAAATCTGGTGCAAGTTGAAAAACAGAAATTCCAATGTTGGTGGGCTTCAGGGCTAGAGGATTGTGAACTCTGTGAAAATCTAACAAAGCAACCCCCTAATGTTCACATGGAGATGTAAACAGAGAGCCACGTCTGCAGGACTCAGACTGGGTTTCTTCTGTGGGGCTGTTACTGCTTTAACCAGACCACATGCACAACAGACTAAAACATATCTTGGTCTTGGCCTTACTTCTTTCAGAATTAAGTGCAACATGAACAGCTTTGAGGAAATGATGGACAGAAACACACTCAGGCTGCTTTCTTCTGTGTACTCACCTTTGTTAGCGACAGAAGAAATAAAAATTAATAGTGCTGTTACTCCTTTCCCCTAATCCTTCTTACCCCAGCTTTCTGTCTCTTCAGCAAAAGGTCAGTCTTTTCAAGCGTGATTTAAAATGTGCACTCATGAAAAGAGAAGAGCCAAACCACACAAATCCTGGATGTTAAAAATATACTCTGTAAAGTGTGCATTCCTCTTCTGTCAAATACACACTCCCTTGCTGAGGTCTGGCTGTTTTGTGGTGTTGTGAGATATGTTTGTATGGAAAGAGTTGATTAAGTGATATCAGAGGAGCCAGTGAAGGAACTAAGATCCTGATCGTGCTCTTCTATGAGACAACTAAGGAAAATGGAGCCTTAATACTGATCCTTAAAAGAAGAGCCACTGTCAAAGAGCAGGACTTGGGAGGGGACAGGTTGAATATCTCCAGATTCTCATGGATTTGCTAGGTAAGATCCACATGCTTTGCTGCTGCTTCCCTGATAGCACAAATAACTGAGGCCTCATGCAATGCTCTCCTGCTACTCTCCAAACTCCACCTTTAAGCATTCCCCAGCCTGGTACCATTCTCAATGAAGTCCTGTTGGGTCACAGTAGCATGCCTGGGTAAGCCATGCAGGCTCAGACCTTCAGGAAGCACAGGGCAGACACTGTGTACACTGCAGGAGAAAACAACTGGCAAAAAATGGTGTGTGTGGGAGGGCACTGTGCTGCTGCCAAAGATGCTGCAGGCACTGGAGATGTGGGGATGTGGGCAGCAAACCTGCCCTGCAGCTCTGGCTGGCAGGCAAGGAACCAACCCCTGTGCTTGGGCTGGACTTCACCAGGTTCACTGACAGCGTGTAATCTACTTAGTGTGGCAGAAAAACACTCCAGTTTTCCTACTTTGCATCCACTGAGGCCTTTAAAAATCCTTTGAATTTATCTCTAGTCATTTGCAGAGACATTTTAATGGAGAAAGAGACATCATTTTAGATTTCTTTACCTCAAACAACAGGGAAGCAGGGTACCCACTGGCAAAAATCAGAGCCAGAAACAAGAAAATAAATCTCTAAGGGACCAGGAAAATACAGTTCTGCCTAGAGATAGCATTTTTTATTTAAAGCTTTTATTGTCTAGATTTTCCAAATGAGGTTTCTGCTGTGTGAGAATGGGCTGTGTATTTTGTGTGTTTGGGTTTTTGCTGTTATTTTCCCAGGGATGTTTGGCGTCCTAAAGGAATCTGTGAACTACAGATGGTGCCCAACGCAAGGAAATGTGGAATGTGGAGTGGAACACAAATGGAGCATCTGAAAGGCTCCTTGTCTGCTCCTGCAGGCCAGGGGAGCAATGCAAAGGACACTCTTTGCTCCTATTCTATATCAAACTGTTTGCTGCAGGACTGTTCATTTTCCTTTTCTTTCTCTCCATCATCCACCCACAAAACCTAAACACTTAAAAGCCCAGTTTGAACAGTGGAATGTGTGGTACATTCTTGTTCTGTCTGATGGGACAATGTCTGTGCCGGGGGGGTTGCAGAAGTAATTCTTTATTGACCATTAGTAATTCTGGGAGCTCATTGTATGAAATTCCAATGAACTGTATTGTGTCAAAACCATGCTTAATTTAATATTTAATTTAATTAACTTTTGTATTCCCTGTGCTGTAGAATGCTCATATGGAAAGACATCTCCAAAGTATTGCCAGGGCATTTCATGGGTTACACTGGCTGTTTTTCAATGATTATTTTTGGTTTGGATTTAAGAGTTTTACGTACAAGTAGAGGTCACTTTCACGCAGCAAAAGCAAATTAAAATAGCCCAGTGGTTTCTTATATTGCTAAAGATAAGTAAGAGCTACCATATCGTCTTTGGGATTTGTCTTTTACTTTTGCATTAATTTGTCCAAAAAAGTGTTTTGTCTAAATGAAGACATAATTCTAGTAAATAAAGGGGCTGGTTCTTCTGTCTGCAATCCCAGAGTGAGGCATCTGCCCTTTCTTCTGGGCTAAGTTCAGTCACACCAAACCAACCAGACACAGCTGATTGGAACAGAAATGCCTAATCTTGTAAAAAATATTGAGATTGCATAGAAAAGAAGCACTTTGGCTCAAGATATAAGCACAGGCCGTTAATTATTTTGAAGGCACTAAATTCTGAAAAAGTTGTTCCAAAATTTTAAATAAAGTCAGCTCTTTCTTAGGTGAGGCATATCCAGATGGAACATTCAGACACTTTCAATTGTTTCTATTTAATTAAAGAGTTTGTTGGAATGGACAAAATAATCACCTGGGTATCACCAAAATCCCCTTTCAGAACCATTCTCCCCAACACCCTCCAGCCTGGATACCACCATGCAAGATGCCAGACTGTATTTCCTTCATGAGCTGCAGGGGCAGCAGTTGTGGCTAAAAAAAGGTCAAACAAGTCACATGGTGTGATCTAATATTTTTTTTAAATTTGTGTATTCACCCTTAGAAAAAGTTGAAGCTGTATAATGTTGCTTGTATCTGATTTAACCCCTCTGTGACAGCAATGTACTGGAAGAGGAGCAGAGTGATTTAAGTGCAGTCAGAACATGAGGTTGCTGATGTAGCAACGACATTCACATATCTTGAAGATGTACAACTTCTGGAATACAAGTAATCAAATTTACTAGATAATCTAATTCAGATGTTTTGTGGTTACTGGAAAACAAAGACCACAAACTGAGAGAGAGGCCTAAATATCCTCTAATGATTTATTAGGAAGACTTTCAGCCTACATAAGTGTTCCTATAAAATTGACTTAATAACCAAGATACAGAACACAGTAAGACCAGACATTTTTGTCTTACAGTTCAATGTAACCATATCCTACAGCAACATTCTGAAAACTCAAGCAGATGTTGTTTAAATAAATTGTTTCATGAAATATGCTGCTCTTTTCTTAAGAACAAATGTCCTTTTGGCTAGGCTTTAATGGAGATACTTTACTGACTTAAGAGAACAGCAGAGAGAAAACTATAACCATATTGATTAAAGCAGACATTTTTAGTTCAAAAGCAATAATAATAATAATAGAATTGAAGACCTTAGTGAGACAAAAATTCATTTACTGGTAAAGCTCCATAGCTCTGACTGCAGGAATGGTAAAATGTTTGGTGTTTTTTGGGGCAATGCAGTGCCCTGATCACAAACTCTAGTCAGTAGGGACGGCCCCACTGCAGGGTGTGTATTCCCAGTGCTCATCCTGCTGCTCATACAGGGGGGATTTGCTGGCAGAGAGCTCAGCAGCTTGTCTTGTACCCCACAGGCAAAGAGATGCTCTAGGCAATACCAGGACACCATGTTACAGCACAGGAATATGGACAAGCCTCCCCTAACAAGAGTGTGAGTGAATGGAAAAGACCCCTCCTGATTTCAGAGGCCTCTGCTCAGTTACTAAAAGATCAATGACCTTTAAACCTACAGAAGACTGTAGGTGGGGTGAAGGGAATGATGCCAGGGAGCTTTTCTTTCCATGCCCCTTAAGGACAGCTCTATTTTACAGTAAGGACTTCCTGAGCAGACTGTTGAAGTGCTTTATATGCTTGTGGGCTGCAGCAGTAGATCCACCCAACAGCACCTCTTGCTTCCAGTGTTTTTTGAAAATCCTTTGTGGGCAGATGTATTTCAGGCTGTGTCAGTCAGCTGGGTAGGAAGTAAATTTAAAAAACCTTTTCTATTCTTTAACTTAAAAAGTGAATTTTTCAAAAGCTTTATGCAAAACCCAAGGCTGCAAAGTAGCCTGGGCAAAGTTCTTGGAATTTAATGAGGATTTTGATTTAAGAATCAGCTCTTCACAGAAAGATTGTGCCATGCTGAGATGAACAACTGTTTAGGCGATCCATTTCCTCTAAACTGATTTGTTTGCTACCCTAATGTCCAGCTCTTGAGACAGACTTTTCTGTGACAAGTCCTTCGGGAATGGGATCCTTCAGTGCATGGGGCAGTTTTGTGATCAGACAGTGCAAGAGATGGCAATATTAATATTAGTAAAGGATCTTCTGCTAGGCAGGAAATACGGGGAACACTCAATTTACTCATCAAAAGATGACATTCGTGATTATTATCACACAGACCGTAAATATGAATTATTCAGCGTCAGGTTCTCTGTAAAACACAGGTGATATTTATCACTAAGAAAATTCACGGTGTTGATGTATATCTGGAAGTGACAGATAAGAGCTATGGTATCAGAAATGGGCTTTCCCTGCAGAGAAACAATAACTTAATCAGTAATTCAAGCATTCAGGACATCGCTCATCTTTCAGTATGTGCTGCTGTTTGTTATGGCTATGTGCACATGGCCTCAGATAAACTTCTATATCCTCCTCAGTTCTTAGTCCTTTCAGCTGACAGTTCTTGCCGAAAATCTCCTTTGACCTTTGGACTGTCTTTTGTCTGTAAATGTCCAGATTTCCATTTGATTTGGGATGTTAAAAAAGCATAAATGTGCTCAGAGCTCTGACCTGTTTTCCATAGAGGCTGATATCTAATGAAGCAATAGAAAAATATTCTACCCTTCTGACTGAAGTGCAGTAGCTGCAGTGGCAGAGCAGCAGCTGCAGCACATGGGAATTATTTCCACTGACATTTGCTATTGCCAGTTTTCAAAGCAGATGAGGTCCACTGTGAAGGCCATGAAACTCTTGTTCTTCTGCATGAAGCAGTTCTGGGTGGAAAGCACCCGTGTGAAAGCTGTACAAGATGGACTGTGCATTGCTCTGGCGTGGCACAGTAAAGGTGCTCATGGCACCAGCATCAGCAGTGTGGTTGGACTGGATAGGAGACAACACACAGGGTGTGTGAGAACACAGATTAATTGGCCTTAAAATAGTGTGCAAGTGGCACAAAAGAGGCTGGGTTACCACTCCCAGTGTGCTGGCACACACAAAATCTCCCAGTGTCTCCTTCTTTGATGTACAACCTCCAGGTTTCTTATGCTTGATATAACTTCCCTCTGTATCCCTGCATAGAGGGAAACAGCTAAAACCTTTTGCCATTTAGTGAAATAACAGTGATTTATGTTCTCTTCATAATTTATTAACATTCATTGCTGCCTTAGGGAAATTTTATAATTGGCAACTGATAGATCTGCTTTTCAGCTCTAGGAATCCTGCTCAGTGGTGTCTCCAAGCTACAGGCCTGGGATGTAGGGGCATAAACATGGCATGAGCATGAAAATAGAGAACTGCACTGGAAACAACTCTTACTGTAGGTGTAAAATGATGTCCGTAAATTGCCATCAGACACTAAGGCTGCAAGCTGCTGGAAATATGGCAAGAAAGGAGCATCTATACAGCTCTGAATCCTTATAATGAAGGTGCTTCACAACAGCATTGGTATTTCCTTTTTATGTGAGAGATGAATAGAAATTACTTGCTTGAGTTCATCAGGAATGCACATTATAAATGATGCACCAAGCACCTGCATCTGTGCTCGGTTTTGTAGTCATAGATATTTTAGTGGAGCTATTCATAAATGGGGCCTTTTCTAGAAGAAAAAAATTCCACAGAGGCTTTTTTCCTTTTTTGCTATTTTTTTTTTTTAAGTAGATGCAGAAATTCAAGTGAAGAGAATTTCAAAGACGCACAAAATTCTTGTATGTACTATGATTGATAAATGGTAAATTTGTATTTGATCTTTAAAAAAAAAAACTTACAAGAAAGAGTTCAGAAAGCTCAAAAGCGCCTAGAATTCTAGAAAAAATTCAGACTTTTTGGAGGAGTTGTTTTTTTAGTCATCAGCATCAGACATCTCTTTTATGTGTTTGGCAAATTGTTACCTTTTTTTTTCTTTCATTTTGATTTGATTAATTAGACCACAATGAAGACATTGGAATAAAACGAACTGGTTACTTCTTTCTTTGTTTGAAAAATAAACATTTGGTTTGAGATCACATTTTTCCACTCGAGTGCATGAGAATATTCTTTCATGGGGCTTGATTTTTGAAGATACATTTAAAAAATATCAAATGTTTTTGTTTAGCTTGCTTTATTTGCAGCTGCAATTTTTTTATTCATCAATATTATTTGAACCATGTTCATGTTCTTTGGAATATACTGAGCAACTTTCAGCTACTGAGTCCTCTGGTAAAAAGATGATGAGAATCTTGTCAAATTCATGAGGAAACAAGAAAGAAAAAGCTTACTTTTTTTTCCCAGCAGTTTTAAATCTTTCCACCTCATGAGACACAACTTGTACGATCATTAAAGAGTTCTGTGACATAACCACGTGAAATTATGAAAATATATGGGGTGAGAGTATTACAAAGTGACGACAGCTGATTCCTAATTTCATCATCCATTATAATTCTTGTCTTTCTGAGCAGCTTGAGATAAGCTGATTTTTGTGGTTGGTATATTCATATGTTGCTATGTTTCTTGAGACGTGTACTCTGCAAAATATGTTAACAGTGAAAGCGCCTGTCTAAACTAAATAAAATAAGGATAATTTAGGACATGCCGAACCCATGTAGAATTCCTCCTGAATAAGGAATGAGCCATGAGTCAGAACAGGAAAACAAGTCTGACAGTGCTTTTTGCAGGCCAACTGAATAACATGGAGAAAGATTGAGTGAAATAAGGAAAAAACCCAGCTACAGGCAAAAGTTTAGATTGTTTACCTGTTTGTCTGTGAGTCAGGCTAATTTACTACTATCATTTAAAGAGCCAGGGAGGAAGAAAAGGAAAAGCCTCACCAGTGTCCCTTGACATTTGCACTCCTCATTACAGTAATTTCTCTATTTGCTGGGAATCAAAGTAAGGTGGATCTCCAAAGCCTCATTTCAAAGTGCTATCTGCTTGCTACATTACAGCTAATTACTGAATGATAACCCAAATACTGAAATAACAGGTGAGAATGGGTCTGAAGTAATGTCTCCACTGTTAGCATGGTCTTCTATTTTTAAGATTTTTTATGTATTTTATGGTATGCAAGTGTTTCCACATTAACATTTAAATACTTAACTTTCTATCTCTGTACTTTAATCTTATTCTTACATCCTTCAGCCTTTCATTACATTACCATTATCTGATAAATGCACAGTTCTCTGTGTCCTTTGAAGTACTGAATTATTTTACAGTATGGACTAGATTATCCAGAGATTATTTTCCATGCAACACTGTCAGGAGATTCTCGAGAGCCTGGGGAAACACTCTGCATCAAGAAGCAAGGTCTGCCTTAGTACTTGCTCAAGGATTATGGAATTGAATTTTCCTTGTCTGGCTTTAGGAAGCATCTGTATCCACAGGCACCTGAAGAGAGAATGTGAGCTGGAGTCTTCACAACAATCAGCATTCAATTTGTTTTCTCTGAAGTCTGATTTGATCATCTAAAAGCAAAAATTGTCCCTGCTCTTAGAGTACTAGAAGGAATTCCAAAATTCTGATTTTTCAGTCCATTGTTTGATGCTTATCAACTTCAGTGATGGTATTAAGGAGGAGGTCAATGTCCCAACATCCTTGAAATCATGTGGTCATTTAAGGATCTTTAACCTTTAATCTAAAAAAAGAAGTTTCTGTCTTGTAGTCATAACAGAAAGATCAAAGTGTACAGAAAACTAGAGCAAGTAACCAGAGGAGTATTAATTTCTGCTGCATAAATCCCCCTACAAACATCAGTACACCATAATTTAATGGCTAGTACATTTCTCTCATGATTCTTAAGACAGCTCTGATGCATCTGGTTTGACATGAAAAGCCAGAGTTGGGATTGGAATGGTGCCTTGGTGTTCTCTGCACTCTGGTAACATGGACAACCTGGGTAGTGAGACATGGTCTAAATCTGTGTGTAAGTGTCCCCAGGATTACATGCAAGTGAAACATCCTTGCATTTATGCTCAAGACTACAAAAACCAAGCAGAGTGAAAATTGTTTCCTAGAACATCTCAAACCCAAATATTCTAAAATAAAGGAGTAAGAAAAGAGAAGATATTTTGTCAGCCAGAGGTCTAAATGAAGAAAGGTGTCAGAAGCTTCACGAGCTCTGTAATTCTGTGTGTGGCTCCCATTACTTCTTTCCTCATAGGGCATCATCAAACTGTGATATTCATAGGAGTTGCAGAGAAAATAGTTCTGAAGCAAATGGCAATACTTCCACCTGCACTCTTCAGTTTCTGTTTGGGAAAAATATTCATCTGAACATAATTGTTTGTGTTTCCTAAGTGGATAACTCCAGCAGACTGAGCTGTTCTTTGTGCTGGACAATTGTTTAGAAGCTTATGGTCCATGCCCAGTTCCTAATAACTTTTTCACTCCACAGAGAGTCGAGTGGTACCCTTAGGAAATGCGTGATTCAGTCATTCCAATTCTCTTTTAATTAATAATTTCTAGTCTTCATTTATATTTCATTGTACTGCAGAAGATCTCCAGTCACCACAGTGCCACTTCCATCTCTTACAGCCTGAAATATTTATTAAACTCATTAAGCTCCAGTCTCAGTAGCTAATTACAACAAACCTGTGTTTGTGGAAGCAAATCTAGCTGTGAAGATTAAATTTAAATGAGTGCTAAAAACTCCTTGCCTTCGGAGATTTTTGTTTTTCTTCTTTTTAATTTGTCATGCTGATTTGTAAATCTTCCTAGTTTTTCTGGTAACATTAGCACTGCTGATAATAACAGACACTGTTTGCCTTGGAGAACTGCCAGTATTCTAAGTACATATCTAATTTGTCCAGACAGTTTTAAAGTCTCTTGAATTAAAATTATAGTTTTATTCTGAAGAGTTACAACAGGCAATTACAGATGAAAATTTGAAATGAGAAATTTTAAAACAAAACGAACTACCAGAATTCTTTGAGGTCTTCTTTAGTCTTCAACTTAGGGGGCATTACAGAGTGGTCCTCCATCTAGAAGTATTCCACAACAAAATCATGGAATCCTAAGGGTTGGGAAGGACCTTAAAGATCATCTAGTCCCAATGAACCTCACTGGTTTTCCAGCAAAGTCTTCCCATGAAGTTAGAAAAGTGTGTTTAGGCAGCCACAGCAGAGGTGGGAGTTACTTGGCTATTAACTCCTACTTGTTAAGAGTAATTGCCTTCACTTCTACTTGTGAGTCTTTCTGGAAGCTGTCCCCAAAAGTATCACTGTACTTACACAGTGACTCCTCAAGAACCACTGGGATAATTCTGTGAACATCAGCTGCCCAAAGCTTTCCGTGCAAGCACTCCCCTCTCTCCAACAGAAAGGCAGCAAGCTGAAACTGCAGTTTTTAAATAGCATCTTTCAGTTGGAGAGTCAAAAGGTGAAAGACAGAGATTTTTAAAAAGGCAAAGGCCTCTCACGTAATCACCTCTGCAAAGGAGATATTCACTGATATTTTTAATATGAAAACGTATTTCCTTCTTGATTCATATGTCAATGACTTTGTCTTCACATTTTGGTATAAATTGAATTCAGTGAATGCCCTGAGTGCAGCAACAGCAGAGTGTGTAATCTGAAGAGGGGTGTGCGAGTCTCGCTGCTGACATCTGCTGAGTGGAATTTCAGGTTTACTGGCAAAGGTAATTTTGTCTTGACTTGCTCCTTGGCTGCAGTGGAGTCAGAATGTAAAATGTTATGGTGGTGTAGAACAGAGAAATTCCTTTATGCACACAGTAGGTCTAGTATAACCTTTGGATGTGCTGGGTTCCACCATTCTCACACTGACTGCTTTCCAGGCTGGAGCATGCACAGGGACTGGATGGAAAAGTGCTCCTGGTTTTGTCATTGCCTGCTTCTTACCCTTTGAATTCAGAAAAAAATGTTTAGCATTATTTTCATACTGTTTAAGAAAATACTTGTGAGTATGCTTTGAGTTAGGTTACTTAGATAAGCTTCGAGTTGAACGGGACGTGTCCCTCTGGCATTGTATGCTGTAATGAGATAGATTTTTAGGGAAAAGTGGACTTTTTTTTTTTAATCCAAAGAAATAGTAGTCAGATAAGATATTGTAGCTTCTTGTGGCCATCGGTGCATGTTGGAAAATGAAATCAGATTATGTCTTAGAGTGTTTCTGTAGCTGCCAGTTGTGCAGAACTTGGGTCCTGGTCCAAGAAAGAGGTGACAGAATGTGTCTGGTTGGGTTGTGCTCAGCCACACTGAAGCACACTGCACTAGCTGCTCCTCCTCCTGTTCTTCCCTATACTCTAGTCAAATACTAATGGTACACTGATGGGGATATAACTACTTCTTCATTCAACTTTCCAGTTTTATAGTCCAAGACAGGGAATGTGGAGTTGCACAGCAAGTGCACATTGTGGAGTTCCAAACACTTCCCCACCTGAGGAATGCAGAGCCTCTTCAAAATACAAATATATTGAAGTGCATTTCCAAAAGTGCTGAAAGTCCTTAAAATCTATGGTTAAGATCTTTAGTGTATGTTATCAATACACATATATTAGGCTGGAAAGAAAATGGCTTACTAGATTTTTAGTGTTTCAAGGAGGATGTCTCCCTCTTGAACAGCAGCACTGATTTCTGTCCCTTTGCAAACAAGAGTGGACAACGAAATATTTTTCTAATCTCACTCCATGGACACTCAGGGCAATAAAATTTCCAGTACCTGTAGATACCATTCCTTTTTAAAAGAAATTGATATGAATGATATCTTCAGGTGTTTCTCTAAAGATACCATTAAGCACACCAAATGAAACTTGTATTTATGCAGTTTGCCTAGGACTGCATCTGACTATTTCCAGGAACATTGTCTTTTTTCTACTTAGATATTTTTTCCAGGAAAAACCAAGGTTTAGTCACCTGATGAGCAGATCGAGGCCATTTGCAGACACCTCCATTGCACAGGGTCAGATCTGTTCTGTGGCATATGGACAATGGATCTCATGCATTTGGGATGCAATGGGATCTAACGTGTGTGCATTGAGTAGGTGATCTGTGTGAGCACAGTAAATCCAGTTCACTCTGAGCATACTGTATGGGTATAAATCAAGGATGCATCCCAGACACATTAGTCTCACCGCATTTCATTTTGTCTGGGAAAACCTGGACAGAAATATGGTAGCCCTAAGCTTCCCACATTCCACACTCCACACACACACATAATAGGTTCATGTCTTGAACCCTTGGTCTCTCTCGGGCTTTCCATTATTGTTGATACAACACATAAATCTCAGGTTAAGTGTTCTCCTGACTTTGCAGTTATTTGCCTTTTTCCTATAGGCCCAACAGTCTTTAAATCCTTCTGAGTTGCTTATTAGAGTATTAGGTGGGAAATAACAGATGACCCTTGGTTTAACTCTCAGGCTGATTCAGGAGAAATCTCTTCTCTGTGTAATGCCCTGGTCCCTAAAAACCACTCCAAGCGATTTTTGCAGACGTGGGCATTGTTCTCTTTGTTTCATGTTCTCTGATGTTTTCTTAGCCAACTTGCTTTGGTATTTATTAATTGAGAGTTGTAAGTAATTCACTTAATCTAGCACTTGATCAGCAATTTCAAATCAACATTGAGAGGGAACATGCCCTCAGGCAGTTGTTATTTATTCTGGTCAGGTAATTCCTTTCTGGGCTGTTTAAACAACAACATGTTTTCTGTAACAGTGAGGCTGCCCAGCTTAGGAAAAGACTTTGCAAAAGTCTGCTTTTCTGTTTCTTTTAAAGTTTAACTAAGTAGACTGCTTAGTGTGATAATGATAACCAAGTACTGAGATGGGCAGATAGCAGCATAATTAAGAATATGCAACACTGCAGTGTAAAGTCCAGGCATCTGGTAAGGATTAGATTTGCTGGTTATACAAAATCATGAAGATACAAACCATTCTGACAGATCTGATAGAGAGAAGAAAGATGAATACATTACCATCTAAGCTGCCCTTGTAGCACTGAGAAATCCTGTAGTGCTGTCCACTTAAAATATTTCAGCATCAAAAGCTAAACATTTGACTCTCAGGGAAAAGTTGTATCACTATTGCTAAATTTTCCCTTAAGTATTTTAAGTATTTTACTCCTCTGTGGAGGAAATATCGACTATACTACTCACATTTGGGTTTTAGGAGATTTTTTTTCTCCTTTTGGAGTTTTGGAGTATGAGTAAGCCTGATTTGGTATTCCAAAGATGTCCAGTAGTTATGAAGCTCCATAGTAGAGTTGCTTCTGGCTGCCCATAAGGAAGAAGTTAGAAGAATCTCACTGAAATATGGAAGACTGGAAGACTGAGCTTTAATAAGGGCACTGTGATAATTCAGGGGCTAGCATCTTCAAGCCACATTTGTAGTTAACAAACAACCAAGATTTAATCACTGCAAGAAGATTGATCCCTTTACACCTTTTAAAAAGTGCTTTGAAAGTTACACAGGCACTCAGTGACAACTCTGACATTACAAAAGTTATACCTCGTCACAGTTATCAACAACGTAAAGCCATAACACAAGCCTCCATTCCCCCTTTCCTTCCTCCTCCCAAAACCAACAACCAGCAGCTACCAAAGCACTAAGTTCTATTCAGGGAATCCTTAGAGCAGGTTTGCCCTGGACCCAATAAGGCAAGTGTCTGCAGCTCCAGAATAAAGTGGGAAACTGAAGAAAGCTTTGAATTTCAAACATCTTTCAGTGAGGAATTAGTTTTAAAAGACATACAACAATAAGCCATGAAGTAATTCCAGACACCATAATTCAGGGATAGAATATGCTATGAAACTGGCAGGCATCCAGGCCAGAGCCAGGTGCCTGTTTTGGATTAGATTCAAGTGGCCTTAGGCCACCTACAGAGCTTTCAGGTAGAATCTGGAAGCTTCTCACCTCAATATGCCCTACCTTGCTTCTATTTCAGGTACTTGTGAAGGATTCCCAGATGGCTGGCACTCGTCCAGACCCATCTGCTTTCAGCTCTCCTCGTCTCTATGCTGTCATGAGACAGGTTGCAGAAAAAAATGTATATGGAAAACAGAGACTTAATAATTAACTGCCCATTTTCCTCAGTTTTCAGTGAGAAAATTTGACTCATGGGAGCTGCATTTATGTCTTGCTGCTCCTGACACTCTGAGTGTGGGATTGCAGATGAACAAGGCACAAGTGTATATATATAATCAAGGGGAAACAAAAGATAGATACTGAAAAAAAAAAAAATCTTGACACTCAGATTATTATAGGTCATAAAAAATAAAACTGTTTTGTTAATCTAATTCATATTTTACCTGTCACATTCTTCTGTTTACTTTTAATTCTGTTTTATACTGGATCATGAAAATAGGCCAAGATAACTCAAGTCCTGAACTTAAGTTGTAGAATTCTGACTGTAAATGGTTTTTGCCTGACCATGTCTGGGTCCTATCTGTGCTGTCTTCCACAGCTCTCTGGAAGATCCTGTGCATGCCCTGCTGTTGGACTCCAGTTTCATTCCATGAGAGTGGCTGGCTGGAAGGGCAGAGCTGGAGCCAGCGAGGTTCTTCCTGCTAGATTCAGTACAATTATGCTGGAAACAAGGGGGGAAACTAATCAGGCTCTCCTCAAACAGACTAATCAGTTTGAGTTTCTGTTACAGAGCTCTAACACAATGTTGCTGAGTCTCCCTTGCCAAGGAGGTTTAAATCTCATTTAAATTCAAGCTAAAAGACTATTGCTCTCATTAAAAGTAAAATGATTGAAAAGGCCATGAAATCACTTTTATTCATGTTGCAGTCTTAAAGAGTTCATCCATGGAGCAAACAACAGCACTGTCACAGGATCTGGTACTCCTTAAAGGGGAGGAAGGGAAGGATTCTGATTATAAGGCATCTCCCAGCAAACATAAACATACCTGGAATTAGACTTGTACATAAGGGTTTGCTGAGGAAAGCCTCAACCTGCAGGACTCCAATTTTCATTAATATTCTATTCCACATTTTTCTTATTGTAATAGGACTAGAAATCACTCTCCCAGCTACCTTTCATTCATGCTCCACTGCAGGACTTGTCTTAATAGAACACCATAAAGGCCCAACTCTTGCCTTACTAAATTCAGTTTAAGAAGAGCTGCTGATTTCAGTGTTACAGGCATACAACCTAAAATGATTTCATTCCTTTTCCTTCCCAACATCCTGCTCTATTGAAAATAGACAAAAATCAAACACTTTCCACTTGGTACACACACAGAGTAAAATATTATTAAATGTTGTCACAGCAACTGGTGTAACAGTGAGTTTGTAAAACAACTGATTCCTCAACATGCTGAAATCACTTTGGAAATCAACACCACAGTTGGGGGAATAGTTTTGTTTGCAAATTAGGAATGCAAAGAAGGCTGTGGTAAATTAAAAACTGTAAGCTGAGCTCTTGGGATTGGGACCAATTTTCTGTTCTGCATGTGTTCAGCACCTAGCTCAAGGAGTCCTCTACTGCTGCTACCATATTCTTCATCTTTTCATCTCATTGTCTTTTGGCATGAAAATTAGTGGTAAAAATAAATCTCTCTGCAGAAAAATAAAAGGTAGGTCACGAAGGCCTTGTTTTCCTGGTGAAAGAGTACAAATCAATTTAAAGGGAGTTAATGCCCTTATCCAAAACTGTGATTGCTCACTGCCATTGTGGTGCAGTGTAGTCCTCAAGTAATGAGCTCTGGTCCTCAAAAGACACAATGTTCCAATGTCTCACACAAATCCCACTCTTGTTATGGAACAAGAGTTTAGAGTCTTTCAGTGCACAGCAAATAGAGTATCTATGCAGATCTTTTAGACAACACCTTCTTTGTACAGTATTGCATGGTGCTGCAAGCTCTTTCTTATAGAAGCAAATATGGAACAGCTCCATAATTCTGTGGGAGACCTTTTCCTGTTTGTTTGCCAAGCTGTAGTTAAAATTCCCCTAGAGAGGTCCATTTAGGGTAAGAAAGACGTGAAGGGGGTGGGTCTGGGCAGACACCTACCAAGGGAAGATGAACACATGCTGTAGCAGAAGTAAAACTGTTGCAGTGGGGATTCTTACAACATGTGTATCAGACAATGAAGCCCATGGAAAAGAATCTAAGGACCGATTCTTGGTAGATGTTTTCAGAGATGTTTATTTTTCCAGCCGCCTGGTCGGCGACCTGCCCAAGAACTGCACAATCCCAGGACCAGAGGGTCCTTCCCAGGCAGGGGAACACAAAACAACCCGTGGGGAACGAGGTTGACCAGGGAATAGGGAAACCCCATAGGCTCTGCCTCTATCCCGGGGCCCCTCTCCCATGACCACATGGCAGGGGAAGGAACCCCAACATAAAACCACCTAATTTTCACAGGAAATGGGCTGATACTTAACTGAGAATGGTAAAACAAAGGATTTGTGAGAACACTGCAACTGTTCCACAGAAGGGACTGAAAAGGCTCCTGAGCTCCTTTGCAATCTGTGTTCCCAGCAAGAAGGCTGAAGTAACAAAGGCTCATTGATGTGAGAAGGTAGGGAAGTTTTTAATAGAAGAATCCCAGGAGCCAGCCAAAGAAGCATTATCTTGTATTAAAAAAATCTGCAAATAATGAAATTCAGAGAAAAGAGAAGCCGATGTTCTTTGCCTGGCCCATGAAATGAGTAGCAAATAAAAGAAGAAACACATTTACAAGGGACTGGAGACTAAATCTTCCCAGCAACACTCTTCTTGGGGTTTGTTGTTCAAAAGCATAAGGCGATCCACGTTCAGAAATGCTCGGCAGGTTCCTCTTGATCCCAACTGGAGCTGTGAATTCTTGGTACTGTGGACAATTAAGTCCTGACATTTTCATCTCAGAACTCAGACTCCTACTCTGAAACTAACTGGATACAAGCAGGAGAATTGTTATCAAAGATCTTATCTTCAAACTGATGCCAGCACTTGTGGGAACTAGTCATGTCAGCAGAAGTCACCTTTCCAGTCCAGTAATAAAATGAAAAAGCAAGATAATATTTCAGGCTTGGGTGTGATGAAGCAACACTGCCAGGAATGGGGGAGAAAAGCACAACTTTTAGTCTCTGTTGGATGAAACAAGTATGTTTTGTTTACAGACATGAAAAGAAGAACCAATAAGAAATGAAGGAGGAACCATTTCTTCCCAATGCCATTTGTTTTGGGGGTGGAATAATCTCATACATTCCTAATATGGGAGACAGAGGTTGAAACTTTCATATGGATTTTGTTTCTTGGCCTGGTTTATCCTTTTCTGGGATGCAGATGCTGGCTGGCTGTAACAGGGACTGAGCTTTCCTTCCTGCACGTGATGCCAGAGTACGTCTGAAACCAATCCTAGTGTCTTAGAAGTAATTTGCAGGGGTTTTAACTGTGTCTTTGTGACGCTGTAGGCTGCCCAGCCTTCCGGGTAGAGTGCAAATCACTATTTATAAAAACCATTTTCAAAGTGGATCTTTGAACCTGCTGGACTGCACAGTTTCTCCCATGCCATTTTTGATCCATTGTATAAATACAAATTCTGGCACGTGCACAACATTATAAACTGCATAATTGTTTTTATTAGAGTTCTGTGAGTTTGGAGGTACCTGTGCTTTAATTACCCTTGGCACATTTCCAGGAAAACTCTTCTAAAATCTAGTGCTTGCAAAGCCTTCGTTGGGCCACCCACAATGACAGCTTTTATTTTTCATCTTTTAGTGACGGACATTTTCATTTAATTTCAGTCTGGGTGTGTGACAGAGCCCCCATGTACTGAGCTGCAGCTTCCCCCTGTTCACTTTCCAGCCACAGAGTGGTCGCGACACCATGGCAGCAACTTGTGACGTTTGGACCCGAGCCAAGCGAATACTGCTTGCAAAGGTTTTTAGGTTGTCTGTCTTGCTTCCTTGGTCTCCCCTCCCCCTTTCAAAAATTGCTGGTGACACTAGAAATGCAAGTCAGTTAATCTGTTCTAAAATCTAAGCACCAGCCTACAGCAGAGACGGCCGGAGAAATGCAGAACATTGCTCGGAAGGTGGGTTTAGTTCCGCTCCTGAGCCCAAATCTCTTGTGTCGCAGGACAGAGCAAGGACAATGGTAACAAGTCAGCAGGATAGCTGGAACTTCATACTCCATGCCAGAAAGCGGGATGTCCAGCTAGCGCAAATAAATGTGTAGAACTAATCAAATTAGGATGGACATGCTGTGCAATACAGAGAAATGCATGTAAGCAGAAAATTGTGTTTAATATTTGTAATCAAAAGCATTTATTTGGGACTATAACAGCCCAGTGCTACGTGCAAATTGGGGGAGGAAAAAATGTAAACATTGTTTCTTTGATTTCACGGAGTTATGGTGCAGCAGGAACGCTGGATCGAGCTCCTTTTCCAGGGGCTGTGATTAAAAAGCTATGTGAAATGAAGTTAGGGGTTTATTGACAGAAAATACTACTGTGAATTGTGTTGGAAACCTATTCCACCATGATTACTCTTTATTGCATGGAGTTTGCCCAAACTTATAGGATGCAAACCGACAACTGTGGGTTTAGAGACAAGCTGAAGATATAACTTCCATCCTAACACATTTTAAGGCTTTTGCAGAAAGCAGAATTTAATAGAGAAACTGGTGAGACAGTGGGATTTTATTCTGTGAATTTTCAGGTCCTTAAGGATCAGCTATTAGTGGAGGAACTAGACTAGGTCAACCAGTATGTGGTTTTGTTATTTTTGAGTTTTCATGTCAGCTGAAATGTAGTTACCCATAAACAGAATAACCGGTGGCATAGTATAGCCCATGTCACGTGTCACTGAGAAATGCAATTAACCATCATGCAAAAGCAACTCTATTCTAGTAGCTCATATGGTAAACTGAACACTAGTTAGAAATGCAGAAACATGGTTTTGGGAACATGCTAGACTAGCATTTTCCATTCCTCAGAACACTGTAGTCAGCTTCAGATTTTGTGGAAGTTGACAAAGGAGTCCTCGGAGTTTCTATTTATGAGAGTAGCCTTTTACAGTTTGGGGAGGAGTGGGGAAAGAGGACGCTGCAGGAGTGGATCTGCTGTCAGCTGCCACTCAGATACTGTCTGGTACTTCATAACCCTGCTCTGTGGAAGTCAGAGCAAGTACAGAAGGTGCTGCAGCTGTGGGGAAGCTGAGCAGTGTCCTCAGACCATCGGTGTGTCGAGAGGTGCTCTCCTCCCAAACCTGAGGGGCACCAGCCCTCTCTGTTCACAGCCTCCTCTCTGCACAAAGGATCTTTCTGGCAGGGAGGATACAAAAGACTGTCTTCTCAGGTTCTCTAACACAGCCAGACAAAGGAGCTGTGATCAGTCATGCCAGCTGAAAGGATTTGGCCTCTCCCTAAACTGTGCAGTATTGCATGGGTTTAGATAACGTACAGATAGACGTGCCAATGGGATTTGATACCAGCTGAGCACATCCCTGCAACTCCACTAAATCTACAGGAGCCCTTCCCCAAGGTCTTTTAAAAGCTGTTCATATTTTGTTTAACCAGTGATCTCGTCCTGCTACAACTGAATAACAGTTGCTGAACTCTTTGGACAAGTTATATAAATTCACAAAATGCCTTGAGATTCTTGAATGAAAAATGTAATGGGAAAGAAAAGCCTCCACAGCAGTTGTGGTGTATATGGAGCACAACCAACTTTGAAGCATAATTTCACTTTGGGGCCTCTTCAACTTTTGACAAAGATGAACCTGATGGGTTTTAAAAACTACCAGCTCATTCTGATGAGGGTCATTTGTAAAGGGGTTTCCAAGAAGACTTCTATGCAAAGAGTTTCACCCAGCAGGTGGTTAATCACCACTCACTGGAAATGGAGGCAAAGGGCTTCTGTGCCTCACAAGAGTGAAACTTCTTCATGAGGATAAACACAGAGAGCATAAAGATCGAGCTGGAAGAATCCTGTGGAGTGCTTATGTGTATCCTGAGTAACCCAACAAGCATGTAATTTGGCAAGAAATAGTCCCAGAAATGGTCAAGCAGGGATGGACAGTTGCAGAAACTGAAGGCTGAGTTAGCAAAAGAAAATTCTGCTCTAATTCTGCTATGCATATACACTGAATATTGATTAAAATGAGCCCTCCCTGTACCATTTCCCATTGGAAGTACACTGCCTCCGGTCATCCAACCATCTGTGATTTAACTATGGTATAAATTATACAAATTCATTTTAAACACAAATAAGTCTGGAAAATAATCTAGATTGACAGCTGTCTTTTGTGAATCGTTCACTCATATCAGTGGCCACAAATGTCCCACATGATGAAGAGCTTGCTCTAACAAAGATAGAAAAACATTTTAGTCCAGGGCTTATTTCTCCTGCACGCCTGTCAGTCACGTTACCAGTAAGCACAGAATCATAGAACCACTGAATGGTTTGGATTGGAATGGACCTCTCCTTCCAACCCCCCTGCCATGGGCAAGGACACCTTTCTTTAGACAAGGTTGATTCAAGCCGCGTCCAACCTGGCCTTGAATAATTCCAGAGATGGGGCAACCACAACCGTGTGAGTTCTGTGTGCAGCTCGACTCTATCATGATGGCCATGACAGCATAGTTCTTGGGGAAAATATTCTGGGAAAGTTTATTGGAAAAGAAGGAGTCAGAATTAGAAAGAATAGACTTCTGAAAAATAGTAATCGATTTTCTCTGATATGCTCACAAGTCAAAACAAGAACATCCAACATCTTTGCATGTCGACACTTTGAATGCAGGTGTGGTCTGTCCAGAGAGGGGGCTGAGACACCCTGGTGAAGCTTGGGCTCTGCTCTTGTGACCTTGGTGTGGGGAAAGCGAAGCAGTAACTCACTGCTGGTGTGGAGCAGCAACACCCTACTCTCCCTTGCAGCTCTGGGAGAAATCCTGACCTGCTGAATCAGGGTCTGTGGCTGATCTCTATGCTGGAGATCCCTCCCCAGGAAGGTTATTGCTACCTGCAGGGCAGTGCTGCTCCAGGGTGACAACCTTTACTGGGACTGCACAGTTCCTCGTATTCATAGGTAATAAAGGATTTTCTCACATAGGTAGAACACAATTAAAACAGCTGGACACAAACTAGTAGGGGAAAATAACGACCTATTAAGAACCTGACAAAACTGATCAGCATAAAAAAATTGGTGTGAGCATCCAGCCTGAGAGCTTAGGGAGGATAGAGCCCAATGACACTGCAGTGTGGTAATGACTGTCTCTGAGGGAGTCTGTGCTTGTGGTCATCTGAGGAGGGACGTGCTAGGGAGAGGGGGGAGGGAAGCCCCCCTCTGACTGCATTGTTTACTCCACTGCTGGCTGTGGAGCTTTAGTTTTCTCTGATGTTTTGCATGGTGTGTTTGCACATTGAAGGAGCTGCCTTGCAGGATTCTCTGATGTTTATGACCATCACGGCTGGGATCTTGATTGACTTGGGGAGCAAAGCATGATGTTGTCTGAGCATGTTAACTGATCAATGTTGCTGCCAACAGGCCAGGAAAGGTTGGGGTCCCCAGCCTAATGCCAATTCAAATTTAGATGCATGTCATTTATAGTCATGCAAAGCAGTGTCACATTTTTTTCTTCTTCTTTGATCATACCCAGAAACTATAAATCCCCAGGGTGAAATCTTAACTCTACAGAAACCCAGAGCAAACCTCCTTTCAGTGATGCAAGGTTTATGGTGAAAGTTGTATTTTTATTTCTTACACAATTCTTGTAATTGCTAGAGAATTGTATTTATTTATCTCCCTTGACAGAAAATTAAATGTCAGTTTTCATGGTCAGGTAGTCTACTGCAAACAGTCAGGTCTGTCTGTTCAGGGTGTTGAGGGCTGATAATAAAATTACAGCCCAGTAATTTTTTATTTTTCTCCTATTATCTGCCATGCACAGCATGTTTTATGTGTTCTACTCCACTGGGACCATCGTAAACCTGTGGCCAGCTCTTTCGTTTGAATATACTCAGTGGGAGGTGGCAGGTGCACTCTTACAAAAAGATCTTGAAACTTTATCATAATATATTCAGCAAGGTGATAATGTAAAACCTGCTGGGAAATAGAGAGAGGTGAAGGAGAAATTCCATTCCTGGGAACTTATTTAACGTTTAAAGACAGGAAATGCTTTAGAAGCTAAAATATCTCAGATCTGTCTAATCCACTGCCCCAGACTAGTTACCATGAAACCCTGGGTGAAAGAGGCAGGTAGAGGAGATGACCTCCATCTCACCTCACCTTCCATCAGGCTCTCCAGCTCCTGTGCCAACTGGAGCAGAGGCACCTTAAACTGACACAGTTACTGTTTATTTTCACTGTGTGACTGTGAGACAAGGGAGATTTTGAGTGAGACAGGACTGAGACACATACTGAAAAACTCCCTGGCACAAAAGGGAGATCATGAGGTGAGGGACACTTCTCCAAGTTCAGCCAAAATCATCAGAAATGAGTTCTCTGTTGATTTCCAGCCTGGAGCAGTCCCATCCACTTCAACACTTGTTTGCTTTTAGATTATTTAGATCTTTGGTCTTTTACTGAAGTTTTCTGTGGAAGGGAGTGTGTAATAGCACAAATACATTGGTTGGGACCAGAACCCAGTGCTGTGTTTGGCACAATACATGTGAGCCACTTTGTGGAAACCAGCTTCTCGATGGACATCAGTGTTCAGTATCCAGTACCTGTCACAGCTGTGTTCGCTTCCCAGGCACCTTAATCTTTGTGTGATTTCTTTCTTTGTTTTCCTATTATGTGACTTTTAAAAATAATAGAAAATTAACAGCACACCGTCTTCAAGTGAGTGGTGGAAGCTGCACAGCTGGTCTTGGACTGTGTTCCTCCCAGCATCCTCACAGCACTCTGCTCTTTGTGAAGAGAGGGGATCTCATCAATGTATGAAGGTGTAGTGCCAAGTTTTTGAAGTGTCTGAAGAAGGAATGCCAAGGGGATGGAGCCAGGTGCAACTTGGTGGTGCCCAGCAACGGGACAAGAGGCCATGGACAGAAACTGACGCCCAAGAAGTTCCACCTGGACATGAGGAATGACTTCTTCCCTGCGCAGTGGCTGAGCACCGGAAGAGATTGTCCGGAGAGGGTGCGGAGTCTCCCTCACTGGGGTATTCCAGAACCGTCTGGACACAACCCTGTGCCCGGTGCTTTGGGATGACCGTGGTTGGACCAGCTGATCCACTGCGATCCCTTCCAGCCCGACCCACCCTGTGACCAACCCCCCCTTTCTGCCCCGCACCGCAGGTCCCCCGCTCTCCGCGGATCCCCACAGGTGCGCCCGCCCTACCCTGCCTTGCCCTGCCCGGCTCACCCCGCCCGCTCCTCCGCCGTGCCCGGCCCCAGGTGCCTCCCGCCGGTTGTCCCGCCCGGCCCGGCCCCGCTCCGCCCCGTCGGTCCCGCCCGCCCCGCTCGCCCCCCGGGTGCGGCCGCGCCAGACGCGGCGCCGGAGGCAGCGCTGCCCCGCGGCGGCGGCGGCGGCGGGGCTTAAAGCGCGCTCGGGCGGCCGGGGCCGCGCTCACCTGGGCGCTCTCCCCGCGCTCCGCCGGCCGCCGCAGCGGCTGCGGGGCAGCGCCCAGGTGACCATGCGGGGCAGGCAGGCGCGCCCGCCGCACGCTCCGGGGAGCAGGTAGCACCCGCCAGGTGCGCGGCGGAACATGGACTGTCTCCTGCTGGCCGTCTGGACTTTACCTGTTGCGATTCTCGGCGGCAGCTCCATGCAATTCCAGACTCTCCCGTGGCTCGGAAGCGCTGTAAAGGCAGGTCGAGAGCACTTTCTTTTGCAGTCGCCTAGTGTACTTTCATACCAGGTTACTGCGGTTTCTGGTGCCTTGTCTTTCTGCCTTGCCTTGTCAAGGAAATCTCGCCCAATGCTCCTTTTCTCTCTCTCTCTTTTTTATTTTTTTTTCTCTTGCAGACCCTTCAGCTGTGCTGCCTCTGTTGCATGTCTCATGCAGCAACTTTAACCAGTGACAGCATCAGTGAATGGACTCATGGTTTGTATAGCTCTTTCTGTGTCTGTGTATGTGAACATTTGCATGGATGCTTTTTTTTTTTTTTTTTTTTTTTTTTTTTTTTTTTTTTTTAAATTTGGTGGAGTGAATATTTAGAGGGAAGAAGTCACAGTGTTTGGGGAGCATAAAGTGCAAGCAGGCTGGCTACTGTGGGATGGTGAACCATGGGCAGGGATTAACTTGTTAAGCCCTGTGTGCTAAAGCTGAAAGGAACAATATGTAGCAGGAAAGCAAATGAACGAGATGGTAAATACATCCACGTTTCCATGTGCGATTAGAAAGATGAATGTGTGTGCAGCCACAACAGCAAAACCTCATGTGTCTGTTGTGGAAGCAGTGAGACAAAAGTAATGAAAAGATTTGTGTGGGAGAGCAGAAGCTGTGCAATGCAGGCTAAGGGGAAAAAAAACCTGGAGAGAAAGAGCTTGTGTGAGTGGGAGCTCAGGAGCTGTTTGTTCCCAGGTTGCAGGGGCTAACACGTAGATGCTGATGACTTTGGGACTTTTGAAGTGCAGTTTATGCTTTGTATTGTGTGTGAGTAGAAACAAAGTACAATAGAAAGCCACACCAGGGTGCAGAAAGGAAAACCCTCTTGCATCCTATAGTCTGCTCACTGGGGGATTCCCTCTCTCCAGCAGCTGCTTGCATTTTTTGGCCACCAGCCTGCTTAGCGTCCTCAACTTCTGCCGTTGATTAACACCACTGGAGGAAAGTGAAAGCTCTTGATGTATTGTTTCCACTGTCTAAGGAAAAGCAACCTATCAGTGGTTACGTGTTCAGCCTAACGTGTGTCCAATAAAGTCTATTCAGGGAAAGAGATTGATTGGGAGTATTTGCAACATCTGTTACAACACAAGAAGGAGGGGCTTTTCTTCTATTTTTAATTGTGTTATTTCAATTTAGGAAGAGGAATGAATTGTTTTGCCAAGTGTATGGACATCTCTTAAGTATCCACAGAGAAACACAGCTCACAAATTAAAATGGGGTTGGGAAGCAGTTTATTCAGCATAACTGCTTAGGCAACCAGAAATAGGTGCAAAGATCCTAGTTCAGGAAACTGCTAAAATTCAGATCCTGGTTCCAGGACACAGGTAATCCCTGCATGGCTAGGTCAACAGCAGTGGCAGTACACTGCAAGTGAGGTACCTGCTTATACAGCAGCTGAATTGTGGCCTCTTTCCCCCCTTTTTTAGGTGGTTCTGAGTAGATCTCAGTTTTCTTCTCAAAAATAGCTTTATAATTTTTTTTCATATTTTATCCAAAACAATAAACTTCCTTGACGTGCAATTAGCAATGGCTAACTAAAGGTTATTAGGTAGGATGTAATCTTTTTGCTGAAGGTCAGTTACAATTTGAAACCCAGTCTAATCAAGCCACTACAAAGAGATGAGGTCTCACTCAGTTAAGGCATTAATAAATTAATCCTTTAATCCATTTGAACAAGTGGTACAGTTCTGCAAAGTCTCAGTCGTGGCTACCCCTACAGTGATACAATATTTGCTGCATTCTTAGGGAAGGGAAAAGCCTCTCAAACCAGAGCGGCCTTCACATTTGACAGCAATTAATACAGGGGGAGGGGAAAATCTACAGATCTGCTGGTGATGACAAATGTCTTCAGAGGAGCAGTTGTGGGAATGTTCACAGCTATGCTAGTTAGTCTGTGCCTCTCAGTGGGGCACAAAGGAAACAAACACAGGCTGGGAGCCCGTGTGACTTACGGGGCTGAATTTATGCAGGCGAGACAACACACACAGAGCCTGCAAGCCAGCCCCAAAACGAGGGAATGCTCCATGCCATAGGGAATGCGTGGTACTGTGTCAGAGTGCTTTGTTTGTGGGATGCAAGAGCTGATGGCCAACTCTTTATCGTTACAGATTATGTGTTTGTGACACCTGTCAGAGTGGATGCCAGCGGATCGTACATTTCACATGATGTTTTGCACAGTTCTAGGAGAAAGAGATCAACTCAGAGTTCAAAGAGTTCCTTGCACTACAAATTTTCAGCATTTGGACAGGAACTTCACTTAGAGCTTAAACCTTCGACCATTTTAAGTAAAAGTTTTATTGTCCAGGTACTTGGGAAAGATGGAGTGTCAAATTCTCAGGAACATGAAATTGAACAGTGTTTCTACCAGGGATTTATAAGGAATGATAGCACCTCTTCGGTAGCAATATCTACGTGTGTAGGCTTGGTAAGTGTCTATTTAAAACAAATCAGCATTAAAAGTATTTTCGTATGTGGAATAGTTGCTGAAGGTATGCAATTCGTACAGTATTCAGGATACCGTACACCATTTGCTGATTTTTCCAGTCTCACTAGTTGCTACTGTATTTAACAGAAGAGATTTCACTATAGCCAATGAACTGCATCAAAACCTTTGTATTTTTTGATGACTGTCTTTCAGGAAAAAACCAGAAGACTGGCTGGTAGTCCTAGTAATTATGCCATAACAATTTGTTATAGTTTGTGATAGTTTATACATTTCTGCTCACTCTTAAGTAAAAGTTCTTCCTGCCTTTGTGAACTGCTATGAATAAAGGAAAAAATCCATCCTGAAGCTTGTGAAAAAATATTATACCTAGCTTCGTCAACTACTTTAAGGAAGGGTGAATTTCCTATCTTGGCAGGAGTTATGAACTGATTTCCCTTTGTTTCCTTTGATAATTCAAGCCTTATTTGGGTTTACAAGTCTTGATGAGTTGATCTCTTATGAATGTGTTAAATATTATCATTGTGCATTTTCCATTTATGGCTGTCAACCAAGCTCATGAGAAATCATTGTTCACAGGTGATTTTTTCAAAATACGTTTGACAGTGCTCTTTCCCTGCAGACAAGGCTTCACTGATGCAATTTAGGAGAATCGTCTGCAGAATTAATAGTTCAGGATGTTTTTTAGGCTTAATCCCTTGCACTTGCAAGGCTGCAGAGGAAGGCAGTGACATTTAGTGGGAAGTAAATGAAGTCATCTGTGTGCTTTGTGGTTGACTAAAGGTCCATAGGATATGTTGGGTCACCTTCTGGAAATCTGTTTTGCAAAGGTACTTGTCTCTAAGGGTTATTAAACTGTGTGACAGGACCAAAGAAGGAGCACTTGAGACGGCCAGTGTTTCCTTTGAAACTGGAATCAGTGACTTGAGAAGCCTGTTCATTAGGAAGGGCTGTTGATAACTGGTTGAAGTGGTCTGGGTTATATTTTGAATGCTGTATTTTTTTTTTTTTCCCCCTCAGCAAGTTAGAGGAATCTTACAGTTCATTCGAACAGTTGCAAATGTGAATTTGGAGCAGGTGCCAGGAACTGGATTGAAGCTTGCTTTTGCTTTTCAAGTTGTGTTCATAATGCTGAACTGTTAATACCAATTGTGCTTAGTTGTTTTCATGGAAGCCACATGTTCACAACTGCTACCTTTTACCAGATTTACTCAGAAAAATACCCCATTTCACTCATTGCAGTGTTTTGTGGTTTTGCTACGGGAAGTGCTCTACCTACACACAGCAGGTACAGTTTGGGAGATCTCCCCTGTTTGGCCATGTTTTGGTTTTTAACATGCTTTCTGAGCTAAGAGAAGTTGGGCTTGTCAAGTCTTGTCTGGAGAAGGAAGGTTCAAGCCTGCCTCAGGTCACAGAGGAACAGAATGTGGTGATCTTAACTGAGAATGAAATGGATCTTTTACCACTGTCTCGACACAGAGGTTGTTATGACTGGTAAGCTTCACTTAGAAAAGATCCAGAAACTGATCAAAAGAGAATAAATATTGTGGTATGAGTGAACTTATGGAAGTACCTAGATTATCAACAAATAGAATCTTTTTTTTTTAAATTCATTCCAAGAGTCAATAGATTTTACCTTAAATTGTGGTTTTAAACTGGTAAATGAAGTAAACCTTTACTTACAATAATCTCCTGTAGAGTAGGTATGCCAAAGTATAATTGTTCCTTTCTCTCCCTATCCATCCATTAATTTCAGTGCACCTAATGAATCCCAGGCAAATTACCAACAGGATTCTGAGTCTTTCAGTTTACAAGGCTGCCCTCTTAAAGATATTGTCAGCTGTCTGTAAGGACACCCATGTCACTTTTCAGTGGGATCCAAATTCAGTAATCATATGTTAAGTCTGGATGCTGTGCTCTGATCAAGAGAACCTTGTGAATAGCTTCTATATCCTTTTTCACCAACTACTTTTGTCACTTGGTTGCCCTTCTTTCCTATTTGCTTTGTTCACTGCAATTAAACCGAAAGTGGTGTTTCTTCTATATGGTTGGTAGCACTAATCTTTCCATTGTTCCTTTCATTAGCAATAGCTTCTCTTCAATAAAGCTGCAGTGACCCATTCTTTCAAGCCTGGAACACCACAATGTGATTTGGAAGCAATTGCATTTCAATAGACTATGGAGACTCTTTGATCTAATTTTTTGGATGACCTAGAGTATTCAGTCATTCAGCTGTCTGTTATCTGCCAGTGCCTGCAGAGGAGACTTTGGGGAGAGTCTATATGAAATGGTTTGTTAGGCAGGATGACCTTAACATAACACTGGAAAGGAGCAAGAATTTGTTGCTTTGGTCTAGATCTGTTAAGAGATGTGTGTATATTACATTTTAATGGCTTAGTTGACAGGAAGGCCCCAAGTTTTTATGCTGATTTGTTGATTTGAGACCAAATGTTTCCATCAGTCAACACAATTTTCTTGATGTGTCAGAAGGCAGAACTGGATCTTTATCTGAACAAGTCTCTAATACAGTAAGTGAGAGTTTCAGAGAATGTGCACAAATTTACTGTGAGTATTGCCTCTTTTCATCATCAAAGTGCTTCAACTTTCAACTGGAAACTTGCCTTTTTCTGTCTTCTGCCCTTTTTCTGCTTCAGTTAGCATCCTTTGCTTGCTGGAGCATCCGTTAGACAGCAAAAAATGGTGCTTTTACTTTTTTTTTAAATGAAAACTTTGTTCTGGACCTTTTGTGGAGAACATGATATATTCCTTCCACAGAAGTTATGATAATTTTTTCACAGATTTTGTTAATGCATTCTCACTCTCAGAGGTCATTTTTTAACTCTTACAACTTTGGGACAATGAGTTTGTTTATGTTAGCAAATGCAAATCTAGTTTCTCTTTTTATCATCTTAATGTGTCCCAAATAGAAAGTAATGCAAAATTGACTTTTCCCCCCCTGATTTTCATTAGTGATGTAATAAACATCTTGTGTTATTCCTGCATGACTTTTTGGTGTTTCCTTCAGTGCCTTGTGCTCTCCCAGTTGGTATATCCAGGCTACTGGTTTGTCTTGCTGCTTCATCCCCCGTTTACATTCTCCAATTCAAACTGTTTGTTCTTCCCATATTCAACCTTTTTTTTTCCAAATTCCCGATTTGAGCTAATTTTTACTTATTCTAATTGTATTTTTATTACTATTAGCATTTAGCAATTTATTATTACTTATAATTGCCTGTAGCTAACTCATTGGGAGGCAGACTGTACCAAATCGACAGACTACAATGGTTTTTCAGGTTTTTCTGAATGAGATGGTGCTGGCCACTGTTGGAATAAGAAATTGTTTTTATAGGACCTACTCAGTGTGGTTGTGTATATTCCTACCTCTTTCCCCATTCTCATCCACTTTGTGCTATTTCATCTGCATTAAAAATGAGATCTGTTGTAGGTTCACCATCTTTAACTCCACTTCCATGATGATATCTAAAAGTTTTACTCCTGCCTTCCTAGTCTGTATCACTGTGTGTTGTTTGTCTCTCTTTACAGGCCAGTTTTTGTCTCCTTACCTTAAGTTTGTGTGTACAGAATCTCCTGTATAAAGTGAGTTGTTTGCAGTCACACAGTAAATCAGGGCAGAATACAAGAGAATCTCAGAGATCTCCAGTTGTATTGTAGAGACATTCTCAAAAGTAATTTATAACTGTGCTTTTGGGAGCAGAAGTCACATTCCCCTTGTGAACATGAACTCTGGCAAAGTCAAACAAGTTTATAATTCCATACACAACATAGGAATTGGTGACCCTGATGAATGAGGGGTTTGTTATACAGCATTTGTGGGGTACAGGACACAGGTGAGAGTCTAGGGCAAGTACAAAACGTGTGCCCAGGGGAGAGAACTGTTTATACGACATAAGGAACTCTCCTGCCCTTCCATCACACAGAAGATTGTGTGTGTATTTTGGGTCAGAAAAAGCAAGTACAGTTCAGTGGAATAGTTCAGGTCCTTTAAAACTATGATACACAGTTTTATTATCCAGGCCAAGTTTAGCCCTAGCATCTCCTGAGAGGCTGCACCTGCTCACACCAGAGGTGGGCGTGGGCCATTCTCTCCCTTCGATTTATGTGCCTCAGTTAGAAGTAGTGGTGCCCTCCTCTGGTTTTGGCAAGATGTGGTTGAATCTGTCATTAGAAAGAGCCTCTTTCTCTTTTCTCGAGTTATGTTTATTAGTGTCTAGTCAAGGGAAGAGAGAGAGGAGGGAGGGGTGAATCATGTTCACTCGTGGAGCTGTCAGAGGATTCTAGACAAGAAGGGTTATAGATGTAGCACTGAGAGATAAACAGGAGATGTATTAATTCAGTGGAGGGGGTGTGTGTATGTCTGAGGGCAAAGCTTTGCTCAAAGTGTCAAAGAAGCCACAAAATTAAAGCTTCTTAATGCAGTCTGACCACCTAAGAGGCAGGCAGACCAGACAACTCATGTACCTTTGTAGTAATTTAGTTGCACCTGGTATTAGCATTGTTTAAGTTGATGCTAACAGCAGCCTCCTATTCCTAGAGCTCACACTTTAAGTCCAATTAAATATGTTGAGACAAATCCCAAGGTTCTTACGCAGACAAACTGCCATCAAACTCAGTGAGCCAGACTGCTGGTGAAAGTACAGAATAATTGCTGTTTGCCATGAGGGTCCTTCAGAAATCGACAGCTGTAAAAATAGAACAAAATTTGGCCTAGTGGGACCTTGAGGAGAAGCTAAGTACAGAGCTCGTGATTTTTCTCATTCTTAAAGGTGTTTTTAGTCCACCCAGAAGCCAATACACAAATCCTATATTTTCTGCCATTGTACCAGCACAACATGAACAGCATTTTGCATGGGAGTTCTATGATTTTCTTTGTATTCCATCCTTTATAAAACACAAACTGTGTATTACAGGATCATCCTTTTGTCCACTGTTTTGGTGAACATTTTTCCATTATTATTCCATTACTCCATAGTATGATAAATATGAAAATAAGAAAAATCTCTACAGGAAAATGAGATGACAATGGGAAATAGTCATATCTTTGAGGATATTTTAGGTTATACTAGAAAAGTACAAGGCAGTGTTTCTGGTCTCAGCAAGGACCTTACTGGTGATGAATTGTGTGATTAGGTTATTGATCAACCTTCTCCATATCTCTCTGATAAGCTTTCTGTTTAACTCTGTCTTTAGCTCTGCTAAAGACAAAAGGCAGTGTTATCCCGGGTGTTTTGGCACTACTGATTCCTGATAGGTAAGAAATGGAATTAAAGAGGATTAATGATGAGAGAGAATTTGCTTCTGCTTGGCAGAAAAAGCAATAGAAATTGCGTTTCTTCCTGGTTTTATGTTAAAAAACCTGGAATGGACATAGAGGAAACTGAGCACAGTGGGCTGTGGCTGCACAACAGCTCTCGAGTGCCCACAGGAGCTGGTCCTCTGTCCCTTGTCCCTGCTCTGTCATTGCTGAGTTCCCAGCAGAGCATGGAAATGGTTCATTGATGTATTTCCAACCAAACTTCAGGCTGCTGTGGGCACCATTGCTTGCACCCTTGGAGTGGTTTTCCAGAAGCAGGGAGCCATCCATTTGTACAGAGACAGTTCATCCTGGCCCTTCTTGTTAAGCATCAGTCTTATCTTCACTTCCAGAGGAATAAGTAGACTCTATCTATGCGTGAAACATCAACGTTTTTCTTGCTGTAGCAAAGCCTTTCCACTAAACCTAGTTCCCACACTTTCCCTAGTCCATTAGAGAGAAGCTTATAGACAAATGCCCTCGTGAGGGTCAGGAGAGGATGACCTGCCTGCACAGACCTGACCCCTTCATAACAGGATGTCTTTGATGTCGTGAGGATTTTTATTTTCAGCGCCACTATTTTCATGTGGGCCATACCATCTCTGCTGCTGAGAGGCAGTGTATTCTCTTCTGCACAGCTGGGAACTGCTGGACATCAGAAGTAGTTCTCTTTTTAGAGGCAGAATTCAATAACTAATAGCAGCTTTTAGTCACTAATTAACCTAAACAAGATTTTATTTCTGTCTTTCCCCTTTCCTTGCTCCACTTCAGAAGTGTTTGAGGAAGATACCAGGTTGGCAGACCTGCTGTGTAAAGGCTTTTGTTTACCCAAAACACAATGACAGTCTGTGGAACTGGAGTTCAAGTCCAGCTCAAGCAGCCCACTCCTGGAGATCTATACCTGACACACGGCAGAGGAGGGGGAAGCACAGCAGTGTCTTAGTTGTGCCCTGGCTCCCACACAATCCACTTAATTTGAGCAAATAGTGCTATCAAAACTGTTCTTAAACATTGCTTTTCCCCCAAGCTTATTCTCTCCTTACTCTCTCTGCAGAACCAGAGCCCAGATCATGATGACAGCTTTGTGACATACTTGTGCTCAGCTGGGAGCTTGACTTTGATTCACTGTAGGCTGCTCAGTCATAACTAGTCTGGATGGTCCCTGGGAGTTCTGTCACCAGCTCCATAAGTCCCTCAAATGTTTTGGCTCCTCAAGTTTTTGTTTGTTATGGTATTGTGTTTAAGTCCACAAGATATTTATGATAATGTTTTCTAATTTGCAACTTCTTAGGGATGGGTTTGTCTTCCTGATGTACAGCATGTTCTTTACTCTTTGAAAGAGAGGATCACTGGGACTGCTGTCCAGGACTGCAACAGGAGGGAAGATAGAGGTCTAAAGGCCTGTGGTTTGGAAATTTGCAGCCCATGGATCAAGATAAAAGCTGGAGCTATGTAAGACAAAGGCATCCAGTGTGGTGATGCCCATAATATATCAGTCAGTTCCTCAAGATCTCTTCAGAGCTATTTGCATCTGATTTCATTTGCTCCTGAGCATTAGGACTGTTGTTGACTTACAGAGGTAGAGCTTGCTAGGGATTTTCTAGAAAATACCTACTTTTCAGGAGCTCTGTGTGCCTCACTTTGTCATGGTCTTCTCCCAGTGAGCTGGCAGGAGAGGGGTTAAGCTTAGTTATCTCTGCAGTGAGAGCTGGCAGTGGACCTACAGTGAGTTTGAGCAGCTGAAACCCAGATTCAAATATTTTTTTTCCCTAAAAACCACTCATTTTGTGTTAGGAAGGCTCTGACTAGCCCTTAAGTGGTATCTGAATTGAATTTTAATGGATAATTCCATTGCAAACAAGGTTTTCTTCTGTCTTTTTGATCATGTCACTGGGAGCAGAAATGTTGGTTCTTTCTTGCCTTTTCTTATCCCATTTTAATCCCAATTCTGTTGCTGCAGGTCTACCATAAATTACAGTATGCCAAAGGAATTTCCTATTGATTTGCTCTGACAGTGATTTGACCAGCTATGTGAATAGCTGATGGAAGCAGAACTTATCTTGGGTTCAGACAGTGGAGCATTGACTAAAGCTCTGAGGTAAACATTTACAGAAGAAATCTGAAATCATAATGCCTTGCAGCTCAGCACAATTTACAAACATGTATTAATTAAGCTTCAGTGCTGGCTCTACTCTGTGTTAGATGAGAACAACATCCTGGCACACAATAGCTTGACATCAGTAACCTTTTATTGTTTATCGTGCTCGGAAGTCACCAAGAATGAGGGTGAAGAAATGTCAAATAATCAGGTCAGATGCAAGGGAATGAGTCTTGATGGTTGAAGCTTGGTACCGTGGGAACTGTTATTGTCCAGAGTAATTTCTGGAACATGCAAGTTAATTTCTTTTTTTACAGTGTAAGTTCATAAGCTGGGGAAATCTGCAAACAACTTGCACAGTCAGATGAAAATCCTTTTGCTGAATCTCGTATGTGGCTGCCCAGCTAGTTCCTGCCAAAAATTGGTAAGAGACAAAAGTTTGATGACAAAGATAATAGATCTTGAAGTTATTCCTACTGCAATAACAAGGCCCAGCACAAACCTGCTTAATAGAAGAGGAAGCTGAGGCAATAAAGTGATATTTGCTTGCAGAGACAATGGGGTGTTGCCTTTTCACTCCCCTGGGCATTTGCATTTCAGGCTGCCCCACTCTGTACACAGTACTCTCGGGGCTTTATTCTTTGAGAGCTGGATTCTTGCTGTTCACAGTGGGATCACTTGAATGCTTGTGCCTGCCTGCCTAATATATGTTAATTGAAGGACTTTTGTGTCTCAACATCTTTATTAATATTAATGGCATGAGATTTTTAATGGACCTATACAAAATATGCTTGACCTAGCTTGAGCCCTCACTTTTGTTTTTATACTCTGCAGCACAGTGTGGCTTCTGACTAATTTAAGAACGTAATATTATATTCTGTGGCAGAGTACACAAACTAATGAAACGTGGAATACTCTTCAGACCTGCAGTTTCCTTGCCATGAGATATAGAATTTATGTAACACCAGAATATAATTAGTTCTTTTAAAATCATGAAATTAAAAACAGGTTTTCTTTTTCTTTGTGAAAATTATTGCACTTCAGTGAAAAGATTTTAAAAATAATTCTTTCTTCACCAGGCATGTCTTATGCCACACACTCATTCTTTTTTTTTTTTAGGAAGAAGTCATCAAAACAGTAGGCCTTAGAGTTAGGCTAGACTAAACCTCAAGAAATATTTCAAGTTAATATTGCTGTTAAAGTATAAGCTGATCATGGTGAGGGATAGGTATAAATGCTGTAACACAGCACCAGACAAAAAAGTTTAAACTTCTCTAAAAATGTGGCTACCCAGTGTCATTTCTTGTTAACACTAGACAGAAATTTATGTTACTTGCTTTGTTAGATGTAAATAGAAATTAAATGTTAAAATAACAGTCTTATAATAACAGGGCAGAGATGATTTTTTTTTTGCAATCTAGTGTGGATGATTATGGCATAGACCATAAAGCTGGTTCTGTCACTTTTGCACTTTTTTGCTACTTTTTCTGATAAGGAATAATTCCTTCTAGTCTGCTCCACGTTTTGTTGTTTGTAATAAATGTCTCTGCAGCCACTGTGGAGACCAGTCTGCCACAACAGGAGCTCCAGGCTCTCTCTGTCAGCTGGTTCTCTTCATTCATGCTGGAGGCCATATGGATAATTTTTTTACACTACTGACATCACATACTGGTGATTGGATTGTTATCCTGTCCCAAGGAGCAAAAACTTGAGCAAAGGGGCAGAAAAAATATAATTTCCAGGCTGAGACAGCAGTGAGCTGCTGATGTCTGCTGATGGCTGCAGCCCAGTATGGTCCACTCCCATTCACAGGTGTTTAGTGGTTAATGGGCTTTATCTAAAGCTTCTTGTGGTGAGTAAAAAGTTTTATGCCAGCTGCTTTGGATTTGAACCTGGCCTTGGGAGAGGTGTCTTTTATTCCTTCCTACATCATCTTGGCCCTTGAGCCAGTAGACACACCACTTTTTTGGGATACACTGCTGCAATTGCTGTTTGGTTTAGAACGATATTTTGAAAAGGGGAGGCACCACTGGCTCATCGAGAAAGTGAAACATGTCTGTTGCTCCTGGCGGACCCCAAAACACATGTTGGACATAATCCAGGGTGGTGCTGTATAATCAGATTTCACTGAGTCAGAAGTTAGATGGCAGCAAACAGCATGCTGAAGGGCAAAACCCATCTGCAGGCTGAGCCTTGCTGTTCTCATGGACTGCTCAGACCAGAACAGCTGGGAGTGAGACAAGGTGGGAGCTCAGACAGTTTGCCAGAGAATCAGCTGGTGCTACTGCTGCTAGAAAACGCACCCAAGTGCTTGGCATGCAGTGCCTGCAGTTGCCAGATAGGTTTCAGTGCCCCAGTGCCAAGTGTTGTCGTTCCACTCTGCTGCCAGAGTATCCTGACAATGAAGGAGTAAAGGAAGCGCAGTGGCCACCAAAAATTCAAAGCTGCTAGTGAATGTAAAGAGGTTGTTTGGCCTAAACAAAGACAAGTCTGGTGATGGGAGTAAAAGAGTAGTAGCTTTTGAGGCCTGTTGTCCTTGGTAGACAGGAGATGGACTTGGCAGGTTTTGAGCTGTGAAAATGTTCAAGGATATTATCAGATGTCAGAACACCTGTAGGGGACAAGACCTCATTCATCTCCTGCTCATGGTAGGGGAGCTGAGTAATTGGAGAGAGGGGAGCATGTTACAGAAATGGTTAATTGATTCCTGTGTTTACCAGAGAGAGCTGGGTGGTCATTTGAGCTGCCCTAGGCACAGAGCCCTGCAGGTCTCACTTAATGAAGGCCATGCGTGCTCCCAAGGACAGAACACGGTGCAGGTGGTGCCATGTGCCCTGAACGTCGGGATAGTGCTGTCGTGACAAAGGCTTGTGTTCTCCATCAGCCTGTGGGACAGATGAAATACCAAGGAAAGGACAACTTGGACCAGCAGCTGAATCAGAGAGAAGCTGATATATTGCCATATATTACCAGTTGAAGCTAGGAACAACAGTGTGCCAGACTGTGGTCTTGGCCTCTGAGTATTGCACTGGTTCTATTTACAGGTTCTCAGCTTTTGGGTTATAGTGCCATCAGAAGTTTATTTTTGTTGTAATTTTCCAAGCATTTCTTGAAAATTAGCTTTCTGGTACACCAAACAGTGCCACAACACTAAATTAGTTGCAAATAGCTCGAGGGCTGAGGGAATAGTATATTTTTTTGTTGTGGCTGTTCACATGATTTATTTCGTCATTTGAAAGACTACAGTTTGGGAAAGTCAGGAACCCACTCTAATGCGAGAAACAAAACAGAAGGAAATGTTACTCACCCAGAATGAAGGTCTGTCTTCATTCCAGCACGTCTTCAAACCAGCATTTGTGCATAGCCAAGGTTGTTCTGCCTCCATAGCCCTACTCCTGTGCTAGGATTAACAGAAGATGGGGAGTATTTCCCATTGGGAATGTTTCCTGCCCACCATCAGCCTGCTCAGAATGGTGCCCATATGCTCCAAGATATCTCCATGGATATTCCACATCCTTTAATGACAGCTTAGCATTTGGACCTAATTACCAATAAAAGGAAGAGGAATTTAGGTATCTATACATAATTTCCCTTACCAAGGCACTGAATTGGTGCCTATTCTTTATTAAGTCCTTATCTTGCAAAGGACAGTGCAATTCAGCATCCATTGGCTCTGAAATATGAAAATATTTGTTTTTCTCTAAAGTTGCACAAGGCAATGCTCTTTATGGCTGTAGTGTCTTTTGCTGTTCAATAACTTGTTCAATCATTATTATGATTTAAAGCAACACTTTCATGCTTCTTTCAGGAGAGGACTTGCATTTTAAAGACAAGGTAGTTGTAGTTTGCCTTCAATTTTTGTAGTAAGTGGAGGGGTAGTGGTTTATTGCAAGGAATTATAACGTGGAGGATGTATATGAATGAGTCTCTCATGACTTCCTTCATTATTTGTTGAAATATGTTAAAGGAGAATTCACTGCAAATCTGTAAAGTATTTTGTAAAATGTATTTGCAAATTTATTTCAGATTGGTGAAGTTTGTAAGAATTAGTAAAAATAATCTGAAAAACGATGAAAGTTCAGTGTCCTATTTGAGCCCTTTTGAGGGGCTCAGTGGAGGTGTATAAAGAGAAGCCCTGGAGAGGGGTGATCAAATGTGGAATCTTGGGCTGAAACTATTCCGACAGGATGGGGAGTGTAGCTTCAACCCTCTCTTATCTTGCCAGAGTTCCTGTGTGTGCTACCTCTCCCCAGCAAGATGCCTGACTGATTCACAGCAACTGATGGGCAGTTTAAAATTACAAAGCTTTCAGTTTCCTTGTTCCTAACAGATAAAGAGGGTGGGCATTTCCTGATTGTATGGTAAACACTCAAAATATTTAAGTTCCCCATGGTGCTATTTGTGCCTAATTTACTTCCCTAGCACATTAACACTGCTGGTTTTCTGCAGTGGGAGGAGTGTGTAGTGTAACATGCTGTGAAGAGAGGAAATGTTTCACAAGAGCTCCTTCTGGCTTTTCCTCTGTTTGCGTTACCACCTGGAAAGAAGAAAAGGTGGTGGGACTGACTGATGATCCAGATGGATTGCAGGAGCAGTCACTCTTTGGTCAGATGTGTTAAGCTGGGCAAATTCACACTGGGAAGTGGCAGGGTTGCGCTTCAGCTCCCAAAGCACTGGAACCTCCCACAGGAAAGTGTGGAGACACGAAGAGTGCTGGACTACCATCATCCAGTGGTCTTGGGGCAGGCAGTGCCCCTTTAGAGGCCACTGGGCAGCCAGATATTTTGGGGAAAAGTCAGGGAATATGCCAGTGAGGGATGGGGGTTGAGGACAGGCTCCAGCAGAGCAGGCATCATCTGATTATGGTAACTCAGAAGCTGTGCAGGTCACACGGAGCTTCAGAGAGGCTTGGAGTGGGAGGGCCACATTTATCACTTTTCATGTTCACTTTTCTAGTTCTTGCCTATGGAAGCAGACAAATTATCTCTTGTTTTGGGAGTTGGGTGCTTTGATGTACTAATTATTTGACTCATGCAGTACTCAGCAGAGCAAGTGTGTCCTGATTCCTAGGTAAGGGCTCCAGAGCAGCTGAGCTCTTCAGCACTTCTGTCACTGCTGGCTGTGGTGTGGAGTCAGCTCAGGTCCTGTGTCCTGTGGTGCCAGGATGGAGCAGAGAGCACTCTCAGGCCCTGGGAGTAGGAGCTCCATTGGAGACTGGAGTGCCTGTGGCTCTCACACACTCCCCTGATGTCCCAGAGCCTCTTTGACCCAGGCAGCACATTCCTCTTCTTGGAAGCTTTTTTCTTAACCTATGCTTAACCTGACCTTTGCTTAACCTGCTGTTCAGTAGATTCATTGCAGAAAGAAGGTCAGGCTGCTTAGGAAATTTTGCCTCCTAAATCTTCTGCTGATACAATTTTTTTTTTTTTTACCATCCCTTTATAACTTAGCAATGTGCTGAGCTGTCAATAAGTATCTCCCTTGTCTTCACTGCATCTTTATTTCAGTCAGAAGGCCTGTAGTGTTTAACATAGTGGCAGCATCTGTGCAGTAGATATCTGAATATCTTGGACCAATTTAATATAAAGAATATCTCATAGACTAAAAAGTTGTTTTCAGACACTACGTTCCCTTTGCCACTTAAATTTTCCAGTTTCCTGAGATCTTAGAGAACATCCAGGGTTACTTCGAGCTTTGCTCCACAGACTATTTTAAGAGCCTGATAGGTAAGGTATTGTGCTGAAAACACTCTACTGTCAAGATGTTTTTGTGAAGAAATGCCGTTTCATGAAACCCCTGGCAAATGGTGTTTGCTGACATAACACATAATTGAACTGATTTCTTTAATGAAAAGACAAGTAAATGCTCTCACACTGTCCTTTTTTCACTGTTTTTTTAAGACTCATCCCTGCTAAACAGCTGCATAATTCGGATGCTTGTACTAAAGTCTGGTGGTGGCAAAATCAGTGTAATCTTTCATGACCAGTTTAATTCTGCAGGTGTGTTCAGGGGGTACAAGTCTGAATACCTGGAAGCTATTGGTTAACACTCCAAATACTGGTTTAGACTTATGTGTTGGGCTCTGACCTTGTCACAAACAGGATGTCAGGAGATGTAAATTGATGCATTGGGTTGAAGACTGGATTGATGTCACCTTGCCATGACCTGGACCAATATTAAGGTAGTATTTCTGTGCCCATTTTAAGACAGTTGTTGCATTATGTTTTATTTTAGACCAAACCAGGACCTCTTTGTGGTGGGTTTTGCATGTCATCACAGTTATTTCTACTACAGAGATTTAGAAAATAGTACTGAAAAATATTTCTCATTGAACTTTCATTTATAATATTATTAAAAGCAGGAAATCTGGCTCAATTTGTCACAGACTAGAAAAGTTTTTAATTTACTCCAGCAGAGCAGTTACAGCATGCTCACCTTTGGGCATCATTCTCTTAAAATAGAAGCTGAGGCTAATTTGTGGGAGAGGAGTGAATGAGTGCACAACTTTAAAGCAGGCCCAGGGTGGGTGTAGAATGGCTGAGCACTGCAGATTGGTGGCATTTGGCTACAAGGAGGAAAACAGAGACTCTCTGGACTCACTTAGCAGCATGATATAGTGAAGGCAGGTTTTGTGACTGTAAACAGCACCTGCAAATATGAGGCTTTTTCATGACATGGAATTTAAGTTACTACATTTATCTTAGTAAATGACTATTCAGATGCCCGTGTAAATGAAGCTCTGGATGCTGAGGGTGTTTGTATGGTTATCTGGAGTTGCCATTGTGCAGGTTTCTTAATGTTATGGAAAACTGAGAAAAGGATGAGGTCTTGTTTCAACTTGGTGGCTTTCTGGGATGCTGCTGCCTTGTATTTTGGGTTTAATTGTGTGAATTCAGTCAAGGTTTTACGTTTTTACCTTTTCTTGGTGGTGAGAAGAGATTCAGACACACCTAGGCTGCTGTTCTGCTTCAAAGAGATTGCTACAGCAAAAGAACAGGGGATGACACTGATTCTTCCCTGCTCTGCCTTTCACAGTGATGCCACCCTGATGCAGTGGGGTGCAGAGGGGGGTGGTTGAGGGAGTAGCTGTGTGGTGTTTCATCTCCAGCTGGGCTTAAACCCATGACACCAAGTAACACCCTTTCTCTAAAGGCACGTGAAAAGTAGGAAGCCTTATAGCACAGGAATTCCCAGTGAGGAGCAAACCTCCCAGCCTTCCACAGCTGGATGTACTGTGTGTTTCTGGCTCAGCAGTGTTGCCCCTGTAAGTGAGGCCACCTGGCACGAGCCTGTCCAAGGGTGTGCTGAGGGGCAGAGCCATGCTGGGGATGTTGTCTTTGAGCAGGGAATTGGCCAGCTGGGAGCCCTGTGAGGTGGCACACACCTGGCTGTGCTCTGAGTCTCTGTGCTCAGTGCAGCTGGTCCCTGGATCACAGCTCTGCCTGTGGGGTGGCATCCTGAAGGCTGGCGCTGCAGCTTAGAGTGGGGAAGGTGGAAGCACTTTAAAAGGACAGCCCAGCCAGGGTCAGACATGAGCCTTCACGAGTCTCTCATGAGCATTTTCTGCATTGATTACAAAATACTGCCTAGAAAACTGAGAAATAAGGAACAGAGAAGCTGAAATGCTGAAGAGCACGGAGTTGAATCCAGATAACCCAGGCGCCACCCTGACATTCTCACTCTTGGGCCATCTTTGGTTCTTGTTTTCCATTCCTTTAATGGCCTAAGCTCTCTTGTTCCACTCCCTTTCTCCTTCCCACGTAGATATTTCAACATATGGATATGTCTGTGTATGTGGAATATCAGCAAAGCTGATACTTTGCTCCCTGCAGAGCTCCTTGTAACCACTCTCTCATGTAACTAATCCATAGCAATGTATACTCCAACAAGGAAAATTAAAAGGTTGGGAACCACTGACCTAACTTCTTAGTAAGCAATACAGCTGGCAATCAGATGTAACCCGAGCTCCTCGTTATTGGAGCTGCCTGAGCTATTCATAGCAAAGCGAAATTGCTATGGGAATTGAGCTGGATTTATTTTGTTTGAATGCAAATTATCCCAGGTCAGACAGGCTCAGATCTTCTGCCCCCTCAAATTCATTTGCATCAGCTCTGGCAGGGTGAAGCTCATTTCTGGAGGATCTTCACTGGGGAAATGTGGGTATGGGTTGGGAACCACCAGATGTGGAGAGCGTTTGCTTGGGGCTTTGATGCAGTGGGTGTAACTCACTCTGCAGCCCAGACTCCTGACCAGAGAGAAGCCTCTGCCATCAGGTAGCTACAAGTGGTGGCCCAGTGCTTGGGCAAGTGTCTCTCTCTGTTGTCTGCAACCTCAACAGGGTGTCCTGTAAGGGAGAGGGAATATTAAGCCCTGCCTAATTCTCACAATGTTAAATGTTCTGAAGGGTCCAGCTGCCAAAGTCCCATCATCACAGGAAAAGCTGTGTTTTCACTAAAAAAACATAACCAACCCCACTCAACTTTAATTCTAGTATACATGGTTATAAAGAGTAAAAAAAGCCTCTTAAAAACTCAGCTGAAAATGGTTCAAGAAATCAGAAAGAAAATAAAACACTAAAGCCCTTTGGCATTATTTTTAAAAATCTCATAATTTATAGTGTTGTTTCCTGCAAGGCCTGATTCATGACTTTTAATGTTGAAGCTGCCTGTCTGATAGGGAGGAATGCTGCTGATCAGAAACACTCAAGCAAGCATCTGTTAATGCTAAGTACCTATGGAAAAGGAATTTCCAAGAACTGATTTTAGTTATCTATCATCAGGGGTTTTTTTTGGGCTTTTTTTTTTTTTTTTTTAAGCTGTTCATTTTCTGTGTCACTCTGCCCTAATCTTACTGGTTTTGCCTTTATTACCACTCTAGGAGCAGCAGCTTTGTTAAGAAGGCATGCACTTTCCCTAGAATAGTGGTACGTCTGAACTCCAGCCACATAAAACTGATTAGCTGTACATGAAGGGGGAGGAGAATCTTGCCAGAACATTTTCATTTCACCTAATCCTTTGAGCAGCATAAATAATTCATAGCAAACCAACGTTAGGGTGAAACGCTGCCGTGTCTGAAGATCTGGGCATCTTGAAGGCACATTTCAGATATTTAAGAGAGACATAAATGGTGCTTTTGTTTTGTGCTGTTACAGAGAATGAGAGGACAGAGAGAGCTGCATTTCTTGTGCTTTTGAAGGTTTTTGAAGGTGAACCTGCTCTCACTTGGAGTGTTCTCTGAAGCTGTGCACCCAGTTTCATGGGATGTTAGCTCAGGGGATACACTAAGCTGCCCTCTGAAGTCAGGTTTTCTGCTATTCTTGATGTACCCTAAGTAACTAATCAACTGTCAGCACATGACAAATAGTGGGCTGCCTCTTTTTAGGAAAAGTCAAGCATAAATGCACTCATTAAATAGTCCTTCTGTTTCCTGTTTGCTTTGTGATGGATTTCAGAACTGTCATAACTAATAAAAGCTCTAGATTTTTATCTTACAGTTGCAGGGATTTGCTTAAACAGGCCGTACCCAAGTGCTTGTACAGCTACCAAGGCTAAATTTGAGCTGTTGGTTTTTGCTAATTGCCTTCCAAAACCTTTATAGGGAGCCAAAGAGCCCTACTGCTGGAATTGTAAATGAAGTGATCCTGAGTGAAACTTGGTAAACCTCTGGCACTTCACTTAAATATTATTGGTGTATAGTTAGTGTGGTTATGCTGTAGTTTGCATGAGTATTTTTCTTGTATTCATTTATCATGCCTACTCCTGGTTTTTTTTTTTGTTTTGTTTTGTTTTGTTTTATTTTGTTTGTTGGTTTGGTTTGGTTTTGGCTATTTTTTTTAAGACCCAGAACATGAGAAATGAGAGAGCTCATGTACTGACAAGCAAGTATTTAATCTGTGGCAAAGCAATCAACTTTGTGTTAGTTCTAGAATATCTCATTACCCTGCAATAAATACCAATTTAATACATTTAAATACCAATGTGACTGGTTCAATTACCTTAAGTGGAGGAACAAATAAGAATATTTCCTTATTTGCCATATGCTGACAGGGGGTTGCATAAAGATGTTTGAAACAAGCTCAGTCAACTGCAGAAATACAAAGGCACTATTCAGAGATAACGCTGGCTTTGTTCATATAGGAATAATTAAAGGCATGCAATTTTGTTACCTTGTTTTAATTGCTGAATTTTCTGCATAGCACTTCTTTTGAGCAACCCAACAGTGTAGTCTTTCATGGCTAACTCAGACTGGCAATTTAAACCTTGTACTCTCCTTCTGTCAGATTGTCAGGTAATAAAATGCTATATTGTTAAGAACCCTTAACATTTTACATTTGCAAGAAATCTTTATTATGTTAGGAAACAGAATAATTGAGTTATTTTTCTGAGTCTGATTCTAAAGAAAAATGCCATCTGCTGACAATTCTCAAGTTAGAATAGGCAACCAATAATTCTAATGCTTCTTTCATGATAAAAAAAAAAAAATTCAGTGTGTATAAAGGTCATTAACTTAACCTGAACATTTTCTGTGGTACAGAGCCAGGTATTCCAGTCTGGTGAAAATCATTAAAGGTCTGCTGAGGTTATTCTCATCAGCCAAGGACCCAGTCCCATAAAACATCACTTTGTACTTCCCTGATTCTGGGGTCAGCATCAGGAACTGCCCATTTACAGGCTTGATACTTTTCTGAACGATGGGTGAATTTTTTTGGCAGACATAAAAGCTAGGGAAAAGTTTAGTTCACTTAAATTCTCTCTTGCCTTTAGTGTGTTCACATGCCTTTGTGCTGCCTGGTTTGGGATAGGATCAAAAATGAACATGCTCTGAGTTTTACTCGTGGGATTTCTGACTTCAATAATACATGTGTATTATTGGAAACCTCATGAGAGTCCATTCTCACTAGTTTCCCAGAACATTTTCTTTCCCAAATTGGTATAAAAGCACTCTGGAAATGCTTGCACAGACAATGTTCAGCTCAATGGGAGCTCCTGGGTGCTTAACACTCTGTAAAAGTCTGTCATTAATTTAACAATCTGAGTATGGATTTAGGGTCCAGACTTTTCACTTTTTGTTGGTGGATCATGGATCGTGTCCCTGTCACGGTGTCTCAGAAGCTTGTTCCATTTACCCAGTGCTTCAGTAACATGGGTGCAGTTGTGTAAGTGCCCTTCTCAGGGGGACAGAAAGAGGCAAAATGCCCCTCAGCCTTGTGGCTGCTGCTGTCCCCTCTGCAGCTACCTCCCAGAAAAGGAGCTGTAGGTCAGAGTGGAGAGGGAAGGAACTCCCTTAACTACCATGATTTACTGCCATTGGCTTGGCTGTTTGCTCCTGATGCTTCCCGAGGGTAAAAATATCTTTCACCTCAGCAACACTTTCTGCAATTCAGCCCCTTTCTCCTTTCCAGATATGGTGCTTGTCATTTTTTTCTACCTAATTTCACATCTTAATTTGTTCATTTTGATTATATTTTCCAGAGTGTTGACATTTTGACCCTAACTTGAGAGGGACTCAGTAAGCCATCTCTCAAAAAGTCAGTCAGTGATATCGAGTATCTGCAGTTCCAGGTCAGGCTGTACTATCCTGCTGGCTGTAATTCTTGGAAGTAGTTTTGCTTATGACTGTAGTAAGGTTATAGTCTCACATATTTTTCAGACTACCAACTTAACCCATCCCAAGAGGTGAGTCTACTTCATTACACATCCCCTAAAGAAACAATAATTTATTTAAACTGCTTACATGATGCAGGATTGCTTTGAACAGCCCCGTGATGGTATTGGTCGAATACCCTTGGTTTGGAGGAAGGAGGAATTCATAAGATGAATGTTGGCAAACTTAACAGGACTTTATTCTTCCTGGGATTCCTTGGCATGTGTGAGAAAATGATACGTTTACCGCATTTTCAAGGCTTAACCCTGTTCTTAAAACCTGTTCTAAGCAGCTGGCACTTTTCCTGCTGTCTTGGCAGGATTTTGTCTCTGCTGGTGCACAGGGACTGCCACCTCCTCATGGGTTTCTCCGTGGGGACATTTGAAATGTTTCTGAAGTCGTTGCTGCCGTGAACTCGATGTTATGAAATGCTGTGTCCACACATGGGTGTTGTGCTGTGGCTCACTCAGTGACCAGGCTCTGAGCAGACCTGTGGCTCCTGGCCTGGGTGGCTTGCTCTGGCAAGCGTGTGCTCCAGGCAGGAATGGAGGGATGGTAGCAAACGTGGAGGTGGTTTCTGTACTTTGTGAGGGCACTGCCATGATCTGCTTAAAAAACCTGAGGGAAAGGCCTCCCTCATCTCCCTTCAGTCTGGGGTGGAATCTGAGCAGAGGTATGGGAGTTACGGGGAGGCCTTGCTTTCCTTCTAGCAGACATTGGTGTTTAAAAATTGACATTTGCCCAATTCCAGAGGCCAGTCTGGGCCAAAAGGCAGCTTCTGGCCGTTGTCAGGCATCTGTAAGCTGTGTGAACAGCTTTGTGTTCTCTGCACCTCTATCATACCTTCCTTTGGCTTCCAAGCTGCCCCTGGTTCCATGTGGAAGCGGGCTGGCAGACAGAACCCGCAGGTGGGACACTGAGTGAGGGCAGGCTCTGCTCCAGCAAGGGAAAGCTTTGGTGGCAGAGCGGGGTCTTCTGTGTTTCCTTTGTGCTGGCAAAGCGCCAGGCACTTAGCAGAGCATCAGGCCAGGAAATAAGAGTTGGATGAAAATGAACTGTAGGTAAGGTAATTTCATGAGTTTTCCCTGCAAAGTGAATTAGAAAAGACTCCAATATGCTGTAACATGAGATAGTCTCAACAACACTGTGATGTGCATACTAGATTTCTAGGAATCTTTGGCCTCAGATGATTTTAAATAACCAGGAACCATAGTTCATAGGTCATCTGTCTCCTTATTCTTTGTTTTTCAGGGAAGTTCTTAGTTTACATTTTTATGTGTTTTAAGTAGAACTAAAAACCGTACTTCATCTCTGTACTTTACGTTCTGTAACTCTTGTTAGGGTGTGTTTGGATCAATGATTCGGGTTTTTTTAGGAGCTGGACATTTGGGAAATAACAGAAGTCTTGGACTGATGTCCACTGAAGTCTGTGGAAAGCTTTATGCCAATTTCAGTTGGCTTTTTGTCAAGTCTCTTAAAATTTTTCATGAATATTTGGAACTATAAATGGGTGTGAAATGACATTTAACTCTTCCTTTTTAGTGATTTTTCATCTTGAGCACACTCACACCCACATAATGGGGTAGATTTCAGTTATTTCTTTGGCCATTGTTTTAGTTAAGACACAGTGGGTTTTTAACACCTTATTTTATGTATATGCTCCTAGCACTGAAAAAGGCATTCTGGATATAAGTAGTATTCCTTAGGAAATATGTGCATACTTTTTAGTACTTCATTTAGTTGAGATACTCTTGTTCTTGTGCAAACTGTAATTTAACTTTACATCAGTCAGTATTAAGTAATGTTTAGCAGAGACACTGCAGTTCAATTATTCATCTGTTTTAATTCTCAGTTTCATTTTGCTAGGCTTCTTACCTCATTATTTGCATCTAGTTTCTGGAACTCTTCTAGCTTTAATATGCATAAAGCTGTTGCCTTCAGTTTAATTAGCATGTAATGAAAGCGTCTTGTATGCAAACAGAGAACCCACGGCCACAGGGCCCTTCTAGTCTGGACTGAGGATTTGTCTGCTCTCTCAGCACTCAGCTTCGCTAAATTATGGGAGAGAAATAGAAGTTCTGCAAATCCTTCACTCACTGTCACTGCTCTGTTTTTTATGGAGGGTCTGTTTTTTCTGGAGATGCTGAAACCCCAAACTGAATTAGATTTACAGGCTGGTAAGCTGCCAAAGGCTTTGCTCTGAGTCTGAGAACACGGGAGCAAATGGGAGCAGCCTCTGCTGTTCCAGTAAGAAGCCAGTGAGACCTGTTAGGAACAGATATGTTAGTGTGTGACTCTCAAAAGTCTTCCATGTGGGTTGAAAATCAGTGGAAGATCTATTGTATAGTTAAGATGATCTTTTTCAGTGGTTTAAGAAAATTCTCCTTATTTTTCAATTTATAGTCTATGTTCAATTAATAAAATCTTGAAGCCAATACCATGTAATCATTGCCCTTATCCAAATCTCATTTTGTGATTCTTCTTCCTTTTGGAACACACCAAGAAAACAGAACAAGTGCCTTACCTTGGTGATTACACGCAGATACTGAGGGATTTCACAGAGGTGTATTGGATCTGAACATTCCTTTAGCCCAGAGCTAAACAAATATTCCATAACAAATAACAAGAGGGGGAGGAATGCTGCCTTTTTATTTCTTCTCAATTTTTCTGCAAACAAGCTGCAATTTGCTCTAAATTATTGATTCAGAATTATTTGCTAACCACATGGGTCATCCTATATCTTTCCATTTTCTTTCCAATGGCATGGAGTATCCCTTCCAGAAGGATAGCAAATACGTGTTGTGAGGGAAGAAGAAAACAGCAAATTCCTACTGAGCAATCTCTTGGGTGTTCCTTCCCACCATATTCTCACAATTATTGCTATTATTAGTGATAGCCACAGTGGGATACAGAAGGAATAGACAGGAGTCCTTGGCCTTTTTCCTGCTGTGTTGTCTAGACTTACAAGAATGTTAAGATTTTGTCATTCTGCTTCCTCTCATGGTGTTATAATTGCAGAGAATCCGAAATAAAAGTGGGATTTTGACCTATCTGACCCTCTCTGCATTGTGTCTAAAACCCATCAAGGTTAATGGAAAGTCATCCTTGATTCAGGGAAAATCACATGTAATACGTAAAGCTATGCTGAAAGTAGGAAACCCAGTGCATAAATTTCCATGACAGTTTTGACAGTGTTTGTTCTGAAGTATTTGAGCTGGATGAATATGTAGAATCTAACTCAGCTATGGAGATGTTTCATCTACTTGTAGAAAAAATTCCCAGGACACCCAGGAGTACACAGTAGCCAAAATCTGGCCTTCAAGAAACTGGAATTCCTTCACGCTGCAAAACTAGAAAAGATGATTCTGTGCCAGTTTCCTGCCTCTGTGCTGTGGCATTTCTCAGCTGGCATGTTTGCCAGCCAGCACAGTGGAGCCAGAGACCACTCTGCTTTACCCAATGCTACAATTTAAGAACCTGCAGGAAAAGTACCTGGCAGTTGTTGTCCCATTGCCCCCTTTGCAGTGCTCCAGGGGACTGCAGCTCTGTCTGAAGCCAGGTCAGCATTCTCTGCATTGCTTTGGAATTCCCAAAGCGATGATTTCAATATGAAGCCTTGAAACCATCCCATACCTGGAAGAAATGGAAAATGGTGTGTGATTGAATGAGTGTCCAGACTGCTCTGTGGCACTTCCCCTTTCTTCTTGACAACTTCATAAAACTGGATGTTATCTTCTTTTTGATATCTTTCATTCACATGGCATTTTTTCAACTTGGAGGATGAGTCTGATGTAAGACCCAAAGGAAAAAGGTCTTATTGGAGATTTAGGGTCTTTTCTGTTGGAAAAAAAGTGACTACCTTTGTGAGGCACTCAGCTACAGCCCCTGTAAAGGTGCAGTAAAATACATGCAGGGCCCAGAATTCAGTCACTTCTTCCCCCCCACCATGAATTTTCAATCCACCCTTATAAGGTTAAATATAGAAATGATGTTTGGGGCTGAGACTTCATGTACATCAGGGACAGTTTCTTACAGGAAAATGTGGAACCCCCTTTTTTTCCATATGGTCTGAATCATTTACAAAATGAATCCTACAGGAATAATTTCAGATGTGGAAACCTTTAAAAGGGGGAAATAAGAACCAGATTCACTACATTTCTGTTTTCCAGCTGAAAAAAAAATTGCTTAGCAGTGCCCAATTATCAGTGCATTCTAGATAAAGATTGCCTCTCAGAACCACTTGTAAATTGTGTGATGACATACATCATAAGGATTAAAATATTAGTCATCTTCCCTACAGGAAAGTACTTTGTCATGATCAAATGTGATCTGACATTTGAAACCTGCCAACTTATTGCAGTGAGCAGGCGAGTTAAATTCCTGTCAATTATTGAAGACCTGTCTTTTATTGATGGAGGCAATTTTAACCTTATTTTAGAATGTTTAGATACAGGCTAAGATACGTAATTATGAATTCATGTTAAAGAGAGGAGAATGGGCAAATTGTTGATCAGACTGTCATTTGTTTGTTTTTTTATTGTTATTATTCAGAGGGCAATTAGACTCAGTTCATAATGTGGAATCTCTTCTGTTGCCAAAATTGAGATCACAGTGTTATTTTATGGGCACTGTTATTGGGCCCCTGTGAAAGGTGCTTATATTGGGGAGTACTGCAAAGCTGCCTTTGGTTTGGATCAGCAGAAGAGAATTTCCATGAAAAGAGCACAGTGGATGACTGTAGACTGTGGAGGACCTGCAGATCTTTGATAAATCTTTCCAGCTGGAATAGACTTAAAATCAATTTAAGCATTAGTTTAGTAAACAGTTAAAGCTGTGAAGATTCATATGTAACTTTCAATTTTCACTTGCTTTTCATTTTGTGTTGAGTTTTCCTTACGGGAAACAGTTCTTAAGGCGCAGAAAATTCCACAGATCCTTAAAAAAATAAAATGCTTACATCAGGCATTCAAGCTGCTCTCTTTGTGACACCCATGGCATTCCGGCCCTGGGAGGTTGTGCTAAAGAAGAACATCCATTTCAGAAGGGAAGGGGTGATACATGTGTCATGTCTGCATTTTCAAAGCCTTTTTTGAGGAAGGAGGTGGAATCATGGTCTTGGAGGACTGGAGATGTGGGGCAAGATGGTTTGCAATTGACATTTGTTTGTCTGCACATATTTTTCTGAAGCCTAAGAGATATGTAGTCCTCGTGGGATGTCAGTTTTGGCAGGAGGGTGTTGGCACATGGTAGAGCCTCACTGATCCAAACCAAAAATCTGTATCTAGTATTACGTGTATAATGTAATAGAATTACCTGACGAAACTTTTTCTTGGTTTTTGACTTGGTAAAAAGGGGTGTTTATTACAACATGTTTTACAAAACCAAGAAATGAAATAAAATCATAACTGATTAATGAGCTGCATGGAAATACTTCCTCAGTGCCACCCACATTTCCCTGGCCCTGATCCTGGAAACACTTCATCACATGTGCAGTTTTATGCACAGATACTATGTGAAAACTACAGTGTAGTTTTCCCGTACTTCTGTCTTTCAGGGATCCAAGAAGGAAAACAATCAGATATTTGCCTTTAGTGATTTCCCTTGTAGGAAGGTATAAATTTTACATTGTGTTTAAATTATGATTAAAGTGTGGGGAGTTGATTACTGAATGATGGTGCTTAAATGTTCAGATGCTTCAGCTTTGTGCTGCTGACCTGTCATGTCATTGTCTACTTAGAGTGACCTTAAGTCTGGGATTCCTGTTTGCTAATACCTTGGTCTGAAAAAGCTGTGGGCCTTAATTCAAATATTTTCTTTTATAATGTGTGCACTTATGAGAAGTTGTGTTTTCCAAAAGCATTTCCTTTTTATGTATATCCTGTACACAAACAAACCTGTACTGTGAAGAATGGGTTAATATTGCATATGAAACTATCCATGCTACTGTGTGATGGTGCTGTGCTGCCTGTCCCACAACATTCCTGTTTGTGTTTTTCCAAGTGTGAAACCTGGTCATGTCCAAAGTGAAACGATGCATATGTAAATGGGAAGAATATCCAGATTGTAACTTGAATAATAATAACTTGATATATAACTTGATCTATAAGTCAAGTAATAATAACTTGAGTAGCTAACCAGTGTGGAGGTGCACACTGCAGTCAGTTTGGGCTTTGCAGGAAGGTTGCTTGGGGAGCTGGCACGTTCCATCTGTGAGCCATGACAGCCTCCTCTCTAATTTGTGGTGCTGTTTCTTTTTTTAGTCAGGTTTGATAAGGACACGGCAGATCGAGTTCCTGATCTCTCCGTTACCTCAGCAGCTGGCACAGGAGCACAACTTCACGTCCCCCGCCGGCCACCACCCGCACGTGCTGTACAAGCGGACTGCCGAGGGGAAGGTGCACCGGTACCCAGTAGAGCCCCATCCCAAATCCTCCCCTTTTGGCCATGACAGAATGCACACTTCCCACAAGTTTCACGCACAAGCGAGCGGTTACCACCACGGAAGGTTTCAAAAGCAGCATTTTTGTGGACGTCGCAAGAAATGTATGTAAGGAAACTTTCTCTCCTTTCTTGAGGTAGTGGCTGTTTCAGGCTGTGTGGTGGTCCCGAGGTGGGCTTCACATCTCTTCACATCCCTTTGGGATGGAGACGTAATAACTCTAAATTATATATTCCTAACGTGAAACATACATGAGGAGCTTGAGTTTTCCTCCAAGTTCACAGAATCATCCTTTATTAAGCCATCAGAATCACTGTTTAGTTTTCTTGTACTTTGCCTAGATTAAAAGATCCCAATGGTGAATTTTTTTTTTTTTACTTTGACATAGTTTTCAGTAAGCAGTTCTGCACAGTGATGGATGCCAAGTTCCTGAACTTCTCTCTGTTAGACTGGGGATAAAAAATTAATTAGGCTTGAAGATGGAGAATAAAAGCTTCAAAATCATTAATTTCTGAGAGGATGGAGAGAAAGTCTTTCAGAACTCACCATTTGATAATGAAATTTTCAGCAACTGAGATCTTCAAAAAGAACCACCCATGTAAATTGTTTAAATAAGATTTTGGAGCCATGTCTTAAAAAATATATTGAAATATATTACCTGCCAAGATCCATTCTGAATCCTTCATTAGGTCCTTGAATTGCAGAACATTTTAGAACTCCCTTGGACCCTATATCTGTACTTTTAGCATTCAGTTGAGTCTTTTTGAAAGCTGATCAGCTTCTGAGCTGAGTTTCTTAATGAGGGTCTCCAGGACTGCAAACAATGTTGGAAACAGTGCCTCAGTCCACTTACATTCTTCCAACTTCCTACTGAAATTCTGAGAAAATGAGCAGCTTCCTTTTCCAAAGGTGTGTAAGGAAGAAAGAGAAAATAAATAGAAGGGAAGGAATGAGAAAGGAGTTAGTGGGAAAGGTGGCTGGCTGAGACTGCGGCCTGAAAACAAATGGCTTGTTAAAAATTCAAAAATCCTTCCCCCAGGTTTAAAAGCCAACCCTCAAATTCCAGATACAATAGCCTGTGATTCAACCTGTAAGCATTTGCCTTCTAATGCAGCCCAAAACTGCCTCATTACATCCTCCCTTTCCCTCCTGTCTGGTTTTCCTGCTGCAGAGCAGGGGTGATGGTGCTCGGTTATCTCCTCCGTTCTACACTGGCCCATTTTGTCCACTGTGAGTTTGTGCCTTATTTACTGTTCCTGCTGTGACTGCTTGTACAAATTCAGAATTATTCATGTCCTCTTGAGCTTTTATACAGTGCTTATCCCTATAATGGAGAGCATTTTGAACACTGTATTTGCATGACCTCCTGGGATGTGAGGAGATATTATTGTTATTCCTGTCTTATAAATGGGACTCAGACACAGGAGAGGTCAGAAGTAACCATTGCTTCTGGGGACCAAATTGAAAAACGGAATTTTTCTTTAACATTTTTCTTGCTTTTGTAATTCTACATGTAAATCCATTTATTCAGTAATGTCACTTACAACTCTGAGCTCTTAGTTGCATATTCAAGCTGAAGTTTATGCGAAATGAAGAACATGCAATTAGCATCCAATTGTGATGAGTTTAGCTATAGTGATCTACCCATCACTGTTCAGGAACTCGATGTCAGACACACTCTTAGGATCCTATTCAGCAAGATGGCATTTAAATACCTTATCCACAAAACTTTCTTTTCACATCCTGTGGTCTTTCACTTCATGCAGCTCATACCTGTATCCTTCTGAGAGAAAGGAAGGAGTTCTAAAAAATAACAACTTATTTCCAGACCCAGCCTTGGTTAATTTATAGAACAAATTGATCTTGTGTTCACTGAATGAAATACAAATAAAATCACTTGTCATTGTTTAATTGAGTAGAGGAAAATACAGGATGCAGAAGAAATTACTCCAGTAAAGGGAACACTTTTTCTATGAGTATTTGGTACTTTTTTCTTCTTGCCTTTTTTTTTTTTTAAGTTTTTACATTATTTTCCTGGTTTTATTCTGAGATCTGGAGTCACACCCGTTTGAAGTTTGCAGCAAAATCCAGTCTGGTCACCTGGAATAGAAAGTTCCAGCTTGAATGAACAAAGGGATGGAGAATTCAGGCTGACAAAAGGCGGTGCTCTGCTGTTAACCCTGCCTAGTCAAGGTTAATTTATCCTAACCTAAAGAATGAAATTAAACTTGCTGAGCAGTAAGAGGGAAGAGCACATTGCCACTTTGTCATAAAAACAGCTTGCCCCACTCTTTTAAAATTTCATGTGCAAGTAGTTTGTAGGCACTAGAAAAGCCAGTTAATCATCTTCCAAACTCTTTGTCACAACCCAAATGCTTTTAGATCATGAGAACTAACTGGACTATAGTTAGTAAAACATGCATGAAACTGCTGCTAAGGTTTTATGACTAGCAGTGAAGTAAATTCAAGAGCAAAACTCCTCTGCTCATGGATATATGTGTGCACTGAAGTTGTATCGCCTTCGAAATAGTACCTGGGCACTGATGTGCCTTGAACTGAGCACTTCCCTCTTGGGTGAGGCCTGTCCTTGTGTCTCGGTGTGCTTCCAGAAAAGAAAAGTTCTTTGAGCTTGTAAAGGACGGTTGTGTATAATGAGTGATACATTTGAAAATGACCGTAACATGGTCCTTTGTATGTTTAATGCTCTTCAGAGTGCTGAGTTCCTGAAAGCAGACCACTGTTGTGCATTCTGTGGTGTTCTTGATTTCCCGGTTTGGCATGGAAGCAAGTAAGGGTCTGTTATAGATAGCTCTTTGGAGTGACTTTCTGATGAGGCACAGGCAGGATCACTACCTGAGGCTCCCTCACTTGTGTTGTTACATGCCATGTCAAAAAAAATCCCATTGCTATCCAAAGAGTTTGTTAGAGTGGCCTGTGAGTTAATTCTTGATGCAAAGGCAGTGTAGGTTTATGCAGAAGAAGCTGTGGATAGCAGGAGCACTGTAGGATGTGGGAGATGGATTTCTTTTCCCTTTCTCTGGTTCCCTGAAGAACTGGAGTAGAGATCATTCTCCAGCTATGCCACTACCTGTGCTGCACCAGCAAAGAGAGAAAATGCACCCTGGAATTGGGATATGCATCATTGTTGTCAAGCCCTCCTTGGTGTTGCCCAGCTTTTCTCTATACTCAATAAATACATTCCCTTGGCATCCATCACAGCAGGAATAATCTCAGTGGCAGTTTGGCATGGAAGGCTGATGTCAGTCCCACTTATCAGGCTGGCAGGAATTTACTTGTGGTGGGTATCTGATTTCTGTTCTGACCATGGACATCTGTTGTGGAAAGGACTTTTTTGCCAGCTGCTATGTAAGTAGCACATGCCAAACACCTCAGGAAGTTATCAAAAGGACAGGAAAAATGCAGATACTCTGTTAAAAATTCTGTTGTATTTTTTTGCACAGATGCTACCATTTTGTTAGATTAGTTCCTTATTTTAAACTGCTTATTGCGTACGAATGTGGTTCTCCCATTTCCTTCTCTCCCTGTAGCCGTCCTTCCCTCAGGAATGAATCAGGTATTTTTTAATAAATATAGGAGAACTTAGCCAGAAGTATTAAATCACATGCTATAAAAATAATCTAAGGCTTTAAACCTGTGATACTTCATTTTCTGATGAAACTGTTCATGGGTGATCTGAACTCTTTCCAAAACAGTTTTATTTCCTTTTAGATGCACCCAAGCCACCCACAGAAGAGACCTACATTCGCTCAGATGAGTATGGGACTTCTGTGAGGTTCAAAAGATCATCTGCTAAAATTCAGAAAAATGGAAGTCTAAATGTTGAAACCCTTGTTGTGGCAGATAAAAAAATGTTGGAGAAACATGGCAAGGAAAATGTAACAACATACATCTTAACAGTCATGAACATGGTAAGGTGTGGTGTCACTGAAGTGTCTTTTCTCTGGGGAATATTGTGTCAGAGTAGGATCCTTCATTAGACAAAAAGTGATACTAAAAATAGCAGAGGCACCCTATGCAAGCCTTTCTTCAGCCCTCATCTAATGTATTACTTAGGTCAAAAAGCCTTTAAATGTACATCTTTAGATTATCACAGCTCTGGCAACAGTACCGTGGAGTGGAAAAAAAAAAAAAAAAAATTAAAGTGTTAAAATTTTACAATACTTCCTGTGTAGTACAAAAAAGGCAGGTACTCTGAAATTGAAACTTTCATTTAGTATCGTGAAGCTTAGTCTGTTTCATCTCATGTCTCCTAGAAACAAACATTTATTTGAGAAAGCACAAATTTATTCCCATAAAATTGATATAATTTGACCAGATACAGGTTTTCCTGTGTTGTCTTGCTCTTTACTTTTGTACTGAAAAACTTGAGCTTGAATTTTGGCCTTAATTACACTTGATCCAGGAGACAAGCACAGATCAAAGGCCACTGAAGTCAATAGAAGATTTTCAAGTTTTTGACTAAGTGTAGTTTGGGACATAATTCTTCTGGTTTGAGCTCTTTTGGATTAATCCTCCAAGGTGTATAACTCCATTAGTTAGTACTGAAAATTGAAGTCCAAGGCAATAGCTCAGGGCATATGTTTAATCTATTAAAAAGGGATTCCGCATGTAGGTGACATTTCCTCTCCAATAATCGTTGCAGGTCTCTAGTCTGTTTAAAGATGGAACGATTGGAAGTGATATAAACATTATTGTTGTGAGCCTGCTTCTTTTGGAACAAGAGCCTGTAAGTTGTGTCAGAATTTTTGTCTGAGCTACTTCATTTGCTGCTGTTCATTGGGAGCATTGGGTGTCCCGTGTTATGTACAGGGAGGTTTCTTAAGACAGAGTATGAGAAGAAGATTAAAACTGCCAATCTCCAAAATGACGCTTTCTGCTTTTCAGTGCTTCTTGGGTTTTGATTCTAAATTCTTCATTTCATATAAATATTCTTTAGAAACACTGAAATGCTTCCAGTAAGATAAAACTGAACATTTTCCAGTGTTTCCTTGAGGAGAAATGTCTGGAATAAGGAATCTACTTAATAAGTATTTAAATAAACAGAAAAATTTTGAACTGAGCTTTCCGGGGTGTGATAATCAGAAGTGGTAAGGAGAAGTCCCAAACTAAAGAAAGCATGTAACAAAAGGTGGGAGTGGAGCCAATTCTTGTGTCAGGGGTGCTGAGACAAAAGAAGACAAAACCTCTTTTGCTGAAAAGAAATCCATAATGGGTTGATCTACTTTTCCTCCCCAGAAATCACTATACATTTTAATCACAATATTGAATATGGCTTGGTGTTCAGCATTCTCAGGAATCAAAAATATTTGTACACTGTAATTCCAGCCACCACCTTTGGAAATATCTGTGTGTCTGGGGAGAGGCCCAGTTTTATTTTACAGTTGTAAGAGATTCACTCATCAGCTGACTCAACCACCACAGACAGTCAACATGGGAATACATAAATTGATGTAGAACAAATATGAAATATTAATTCCCTTTCCCCTCTTAGCAATTCATACTTTTTCAATCTCCTTTCTCACATCCTGATGGAAGCACCTTGTCTGTGTGTCTGTGCACTCCCTGCAGAGTGGGTTGTTAATCAACCACCACGCTGACCAGTCCCTGAACAGCTTCTGTCAGTGGCAGTCGGCCCTGGTTGGGAAGAACGGGAAGCGCCACGACCATGCCATCCTTCTGACAGGCTTTGACATCTGCTCTTGGAAGAACGAGCCCTGTGATACTTTAGGTATGACACCAAAACACAGGCTGAGAAACGGGGGGGTGTCCACAGCAGGAGCAGAATTGGTTTCAAATAAAGGAGTTCATTTTTGCACATGCTCTTATTCTCCTTGAAGAAGACAGTACAGTAGTATTTTTGAATTGTCGCCTCTTCAAGGAATATTTTTGATTTTGAGAATATTTCTGAGCCACTCTTATTTTGTTTTTTATTTTTGTGACTGCTTGCTTTTTTGAATGGGATTCCTCCCTAATTTGAGAGCAGGAAAGGCATGGGGGGTGGGTTGGGGGGGAGAATAATCTTTACAAATAAAGTGTAGTTGGAGAGGTTAGGTTTGATTTATACTTTTTATATAGGAGTCCCTTTATTGTCAAATAAAAGTCTGCTGTAATTCCTCCATGATAAACCTGATGAAGTAGACAAGCGTCTCCCTGTGCCAAAATAAACTGGCTTATTAGGAGCAGTGCAGATGATACATGTATTTGGAATTCTGTAGAGGAACAAGCTATTTTACTGCTTCCTTCCTTCAGGATTTGCACCTATCAGTGGCATGTGCAGCAAGTACCGCAGTTGCACCATTAATGAAGATACAGGCCTTGGACTGGCTTTTACAATTGCTCATGAATCTGGACACAAGTAAGTTTCTTCTTCTATAAACAAATATGTAAGTGAATGGAAACATAGCCTATTTAATATAAGTCAGTTAAATATAGATCATTTGGATTGGCTCATTCTAAATATAAATCATTTGGAAGCCCAGAGATTGGTGGTGAGCAGGGTTGCATCCAGCTGAATACTGGTCACCAGTGGTGTTCTGCAGGGCTCAGAGCTGACAAGTCCTCTTTCATGCGTTTGAGCTTCCCACACTGCTCCCACATTCTGGAAGGAAAATTACTGCTGGTATCCATATGGTTGCTTCAAAAAGAGAGGGGGCACTGCAGGTTTCTGCAGCTTCAGTGGAGAGGGGATCTCTCTGAGTCTCTTGGAGGTCTCCTTTTCCCAGAAGACCCAGAGTTTCATAGGAAACATTCAGCCTGTCCTTTGTTCTCTCTACATGTTTAGTGTGTGATTTGGGTAAAAACCCACCTTTGTGCTGGTTTCTGCCTTTCTGTATTTATATCCGTTGGATTTCCATTTGATTTCTATTGTAGAAAGACTGTCATTTTCTTAGAACCTGGTGTCTCTCATACAAAATCAGGAGTAATCTTTTGTGGAGCTTCAGCTATTCTTCAATTTGTTGAATTAAAGCTAAAGATGATGATCAGGTTTTGTTCTGCTGTTTTTTTTCCCCAGTCATTTTGAATTACTTTTCCACAACTTTGTGGATAGTTTTGATTTCCAATTTTAGCACAGTTCAAGCTGGAGTCGGTCTCACCACTGGCAGTAGAGAAGCACAGTTTCTCTGTGTGGTACAAACCTGACATCACGGGTTAGTTCAAAGGTCTTGATTTTTCAGCAACATTAATGCACAGAAGACCTTTGGAAAGCAGTGGTACTGTATTCTGCTGATTGGTCAAGGCATGAAGCCCTCCCATTCTGCCTGAGTGCATCAGGACTATTTAGTTTTCATTGTACAAATATGCTCTGCAGTACCCACTATGACCTAATGTCTACACGAGTGACCCTTTCACAGGTTTCTGTGCATCTGAAGGGAAGCAAGGAATTAAAGAGTAATCCAGCTGCCAGTGAGGCCCGTGGGAATTGTGCCAAAGCATTCAAAGGACCAGATATGTAATATGAATATTGTTTGATCCTTCTGTCACACTAATGCAATTTCACTGACCTCAGGATATTTTTAATGCCCTTCGATCAATATTAGTAGAGAATCAGGCCCATAGATTATTATTCAAGAATTATCCCATTTATCCTCTTTATGTTCTCCTCCCTTTTAATTTTCTTATTTGATTTGGAAGAGTCTTCTTGGAATTTAAAAAAAAATTTCTTTATTTTTTCCTTTTTCACCACTGCCTTTGATTCACATATTGTTCAACCTTTCTTTGGTATACTTCCATGTTCCTAATAAAATGCTTCTTATCTCCTGGGGAAAGCCTGTGCCAGACACAAAGTGTCTTTATGATCATTTGTCATGTTCATGGTCCTGAGACTACCTAATACATGATGTAAGACAACAGGACTTGGTTTCTGTGATACAAAGACTTCTGGAAGAAAAAAACCTGTGACAGCCTTGGGGGTGCTGAGGTCCACTGTGAATGTATTAACCAAAGGTTTCACAGGAGGGGGAATATCACACTCTGTGATCCACTGAAAGCTTCAGTGGTTAGACATTTTAGTGTTTCGTTAGGCATTTTAATGATTTTCTAAAGTTTGTGTTTTTATCTGAAAGCTTAACAGTTCCTCTGGGTGTCCAGACCCCGTTGTGTCAGTGGAATATAAACTGGGGATTCTCTGGCTGCAGTGCAGGGGAATAAAGTATTTTATGAAGGGTTCTAAAATACTGGCTCAATTGGTACTTTTTTTTTGTCCATTTATAGAAAGAGCCATATATTTTAGGAAGTTTGGAGCCTCAGCTGGTGGCAACACATGCAGTAACTCTGATGAGCCTGTAATGATTTATAGCAGTAGAGGCTTGAGTCCAGTATATGAGATATTCCCTGCACATGCACAGATTACATTTATAAAGTCACCAATGTACTACAATATTGAAGTAACAGATGATGAAATTTCTATCCCAAACACATTGAAATTCACAGATGTCCCATACAGTGAGTAAATACAGAACAGTGAAAGGAAAACCTCTAAAAATTAGCTTTATTATATCAATAAAATCCCCATAATTTGTAATTATAATGTGATTTTTTTATTATTGCCTATTATTCTTTATATCATCCTAACACCTCTCCTAGTGAAAGCTGGGCCTCCTGATTCTCAGACTGAGCAAAACACCCCATAAGAGGCAGTATTCCCAGTAAGAGTCACTCTTCCCATTGAACATTTACAGTCTAGACAAAATGACACTGTATAACAAAGGTGAGGAAACCAATGTGATTTGCCTGAGATAATATAGCAAGTTAGTGGCCAAAATTAGAAAGAATAATATTTTTATATTCATACTTTTGTATTCTCTTCATTCTCACTCATTTCCTTTGCTGCAAGTGGAGCTCTGTAGCTCTTCCTGCCTATTAGGAAGGCAGTTATGGTATGTAAGGTATATTCCTGTGGCTGCTATTTCCATGGATTCTGATCTCCACACCACTCATGTTAACAGGCATTATCCCTGGGCAAAGACAGGCTCACACTGCTTGCTGGTTTTAAGCTGGCAGGTTCACAGGAAAGTACAAGTGTGGCTGGACATAAAATCCATGATGTCCATCCACCTCCCCATGAAAATGTTCTCCTTTGGGAATGAGAAATGGGTGAACTGGGAAACTGAGCCCAGTCTGCAGCTCCAGTGCCTCTGTGCAGTGTCCTGGCACTGGCTCCCAGTGCAGACCTCCTGTCCACCCCCAGTGTGGCTCTTCCTTGGAACCTGACTATCCTTTCCCATCAGACAAGTGTGTGATGACAAAAATTTGCTGTTAATTGGAACTTGTTTCATACCAATACTAATTTTTGTGGCGCATATGTTTTCATGCCTTTGGAGTGAAAGGGATGAATTCCACATTCCCTGTGGAGTTCAAGCGTGGAGCTGTGACCAAGAAAGTGTTTCTTTTCCCCCAGATTTTGTCTTGCTTCTGTTTAATCTAGATTTTCACTCTCCCACCTGGTTCTCTTTTCAGCTTTGGTATGATTCACGATGGAGAAGGAAATGCTTGTAGAAAAGCTGAGGGAAATATTATGTCTCCCACACTCACTGGAAACAATGGAGTGTTTTCTTGGTCTGTGTGCAGCAGGCAGTATCTCAACAAGTTTCTCAGGTAGGTCAGATGTAAATCTGGGCCCATGCCAGGGAATGCAGCTTTAGTAACTGGGCTTGAATTCCTGAACAGCATAAAAATTACTAAAGTGCAAAATTCTCCTCCTTTAAAATGTGCTCAAACCCTTGCAGTGTGTGAGCCCACACACTCGGGCTGCTGGAGCGTTGAGGTGGTGTGGCCTGGAAGGGCTTTTGTCCTGCCTTGTTTCAAAAGCATGAGTTTCACCCTCCAGGACTACCCTGCAGTAATGACTGGCGTATCATTCTTTCCCAGGCGTTCCCGTCAGCAGCTGGGTTTGTTAGAGAATTAGTAGGAAGTGTACACAAAAGAGGGCAGACACAGTGGTACCAAAGTCATTACAAAATGTAAATTAACATCAGTGGCCTTTCTCACTGGAGTTTCTCTCTTGATGTAGCTCATGTCATGAGTAAAGGACATTTTACACTTTTCACATCCTGTTTCTGGGGGAAAGAGAAAAGGGAAAGATGTCAGTTATTTTTCCAGCATGTTATCATAACTCAGTGATGCCTTTAGAGCAACCGTTTTTCAATCACTGTTTAATTCATCATTACATTAATATTTCCCTTTTTTTTTTTTATCAATGCAGATACTAAAAAATAGTAGGAGGTGCTCTGACCAAGACCAACACAGGCATTTTAGGTGTTAATTCCTTAGAGTGAGCATCAGGCAGTTAATGTGGATCTGATCCTTGAATTCCCAGTCAATATCTTTGAGTAGCAGCCAGAAAATGTAATGGAGTTCTGGGGATTTTTTAATGCAAAATATTTTGTGTACAGATGCAAGTTGCAAGCTAAAAAGTCACATGAGCTTCCCAACCTCCAATATGGTCCCAGAGACTGGCACTTGGAAGATAAATCTAGCATAGAGTGACCTTCTGTATGCACAGATTCTCAGGCAGAGACAAAGGGGCAAAGGTGGAGTTGGGAGCTGTGCTCTGGCCACAGCCAGCCCAAAGCACGCACCCTGCAACAGCCTCCGGGCAGCTCCACACCCGGCAGATGCTGGAATGGGACACTGTGCCTGCTGCTGCTGATGATTCCTGATTCAGGGAATCCACTTAAGGGAAAAAAGCAAATGAGGCCCCCTTGCTCTTGGTTACCCAGGAATACAGGGAGGAGAAGAATTTGACATCATTCTTTCTTGTTGTCACAACAGTCCCAAAGCCTGGAAATTCCTGCTTCCTTAAAACCTTGCAGGTCAGGGTACCAACAAGATATCAAGAACTTTTGGTTCTTGCACAGAGATATTTTTGTTTCAGAGCATGCCTCTAGAACTAGTTAAAGGTACTGTATACAGTATTATGTATTTGTGCTGGTCTGTAGCAAATTAAAATATTTTGATGTAAAGATCATAGTCATGATTAATTTACCTTCTCATTATAGTACAGCTCAAGCTGCCTGCCTGATTGATGAACCTAAGCAAACAGGACAGTATAAATACCCTGACAAACTGCCAGGGCAGATCTATGATGCTGATACCCAGTGCAAATGGCAATTTGGAATGAAAGCAAAACTATGCAACCTCAGCTTTGTAAAGGTACCTCTTGATGCACTTTTGAGAAGTTAAAATGACATGAAAGAACTGCAGTGCACTGAATAAGTGCAAGTAATACGGGGTTCTTCAGAGGCCTGGGTTCTTTCTCTCCCTTATCTTGCTTGGCAATTTGCTTTGAAGGTACTGGCCTCTTTTGAGGAATATCCCAGTCCCAGGGGAGTTTCAGAAGGAAATGTGCTCCTTCCAGGAGTCATAAGGAGGGCACTTGAATCCACATGAGCCATAAGCCCTTGCCTGCTATGCTAAGGGAAATTAGCAGGCAATAGAGTTTTGATCAAAGCTTGTGTGGGGTAAGAAGGACTCAGTTTCTTGTGTTTTACTTTTATGACAGCAAAAAGCCTGGGGGAGATCTATAGGGTTATTTTAGAGCAATGAAATGTAACTTACACTCTTGACTTCATGATGAATGGTTAATTTAGATTAACCTATTGTTTTAATGACTGTTACACTCCTTACTGGTCTCTTCAGAGAAGGCATTTTTAAAAATAATCTGGAGTGCTCATTCTGAAAACACGTATGGTAATTTCTTTTACTCCTGTTATTATCCTGGAGTATTTTGATTTATCGTCTACTAACCACATTATTCAAGTGATAGCAGCTGTGTTCCTTCCACAGCTAATAGACAAGGAAGGGGGAGTGAACAGCACTGTGCACAGACTGCCTTTCCAGATATCTTCTGTGGTTTAGAAAAATCTTGTCTCTTCACAGTATTATAGTCCCTGCAGACATGATGAAATTTTAGCCATGAACTTTTTAACACTGTTTGTGTTCTATTATAATCTCACACTCAATATAGTTTTAAGAAATGTATAGTGAAATGGTGCATAAACAAGAAGGCAATATACAGGGTATGGCTGTGCTAGGAAACTTAAACCCAGGCTTTTCTAAATTCAGAAAATAGTTTATTTATATGTGTTTTAAGGTAGAAAAAGCATGTATCATTTATTACTCTTTCTAAACAGCAGGAAATAATGGAAATTGTGAGTACTGTAGTGAGTACTGTTTCCTTTTCAGGATATTTGCAAATCTCTGTGGTGTCACAAAGTGGGTCATAGGTGTGAGACAAAGTTCATGCCCGCAGCAGAAGGAACAGCTTGTGGTATTAGTATGGTAAGTTGTTTTCTAAATAAAACATTGTCATCCTAACTTGAGTTTAGACTGTGTTTGGTCAAATACAAGCTCCCATCAAAACCAGTTTTATCCAGATCCCTCGAGATTTGCTGTCCTGGACTTTGAGATTGCGTTGTAAGTGATTCCACTGTGATGCATATTCAGGCCGTGTCCTCCCAGTGGTACCTGTTGGATGGCAGGGCCTGATGCCTCTCCCAACGAGCTGTGGGATGAGGTATCTCTGGCAAATCTAAATCAGTAAGAAAATACATGAATTATAACAGGAGTTAGATCAGTGCTTCAAATTCCACTCTGATATGAGCATACCTTCAGCCATAATATTTGCTATACAGACTAAGGCCATATTTTCATCAGAGATCACCGCTAAAAGAGCTTATTTGTTTGAGTCAAACCTTCTCATTTACTTTTATTTGTTTGTATTTACCCTCACTGGTTTGAGTTTATTTAAGTTGAACCTTCTAATTTACTCACATCTGTAGTTACACAAAATATTTTCTTTTTCTATAATGTTTCTTCCAGCAGAACATTGTTTTGATTTTCAAGTTACTGACAAATGTTTTATTTTGCTTTTTCTCTTGTGTAGTATTTCCTGATTGAATCATAAAAAGGAAACATGTTAGCAGAATTTTAGCAGGCTGTTTGCAAATTACATGGGAAGTATTGAGGCTCTGCAGCACGGGGCCATAAAGTAACACGGATTTTTGGGGGAAGAGTAAGCCAAAAAAGCACTCTTCAAGAGAACAGTTTTGAAAATTTGTTACTCCAGGGATCTTCAACTCAGAACTTGGACAAATATTAAAACATTACTTATCTATGCCATTGTATGGATCGAGTGCATTGTACTCCAGAGTCCTTGTCCTGCTGTGAGCTGTTCATTGAGTTCAGTGGGTGACCTTACATTTATTAGGATCAAGCACTGGAGCTTTTAAATGCTTTTTTTTTTTTTTCTTTTTTGCATCTCCTAGGTGCTGTAACTCTGTTTTGTGGCATTGTTTTGCAGTGGTGTCGCAGAGGACAGTGTGTCCGATACGGTGACCACGGGCCCAAGCCTGTCAATGGCCAGTGGTCAGCCTGGTCGGAGTGGTCAGAGTGCACTCGCACCTGTGGAGGGGGGGTCACCTATCAAGAAAGACACTGCAATAATCCAAAGTAAGACATATTGGAAAGGTATTATTTTTATGCTATTTATGTTACTGGCACATAAAATTAGCATAGTCCATTTCTGCAGGGAAATAATGTGTGTGGAAACATTTGTAAGATTTTCTTCCATGTCCAGTATGAGCGGTCAGTGGGTGGAAGACAGAGCTATGTCCTGGCCCCAGAAAGCAGTGGCTGTCTGCAGACTGCTGGAGTACCACAACATCTTCAGCCCAGCTTGCTCCTTTTATTTTGGGATGCTGCAGTTTATCAAATACCTGCAGAAGTAAGGAAGCACCATACAGATATTTTTACACTTAACAGCCCTAAGAGCAGGAGAAAAAGATCTAAAAAGCTATTAAGACTTTTACTGAGATCCTATTTATCCAGGATGATAAAGACAGATGTTTTTGCATGTCTGCCATGTTCTTTGCATTCTTTTATATGTCATGAGTCAAAGTAAAGTTGCTGAACTCTAGAATTGAGTGCTAACTCATGAAACATTTTTGGTATTTGCTTCTAATTAATACCTTATCTCTGCAAATACTATTCATTATAATAAGTTTTTCAAAGTAGAGTTGAAGTGTTACCTGACCAGCATCTTTCCCAAGTACTCAACTCACTGCAACTTAAGAGAAAAAAAAGGATTTCCCTGTTTTATTTCATACACAAATTCAGCAGCCATAGACACGTATTCCTCATTGCACATAATAAAAGCAGCATTTAAACTGCAGTAATAAAAAACAGAGAAAATATGACACAGTTTATATGAGGCTGTAAAGAAGCCTCTCATCTACTATACAGTGCTGCAGTAATAATATCCACGCTTCATATACTATGTTATAGGAGAATGTGAGTTAGTTAAAATAGCCTTTATTACCTTCAGTCAAGCCAATTTTTGCAGATCCGTAGCAGAGCATTTTCTCAACCTTTTCTGTTGTTTCTCAGTTCATTTTCATAAATAAAATTACTTGGATAGTTTCCTTTGTTAAACTGCTTAGCAAAAGAGTGCAGGGTCTCAGAGGCTATTATATATTTTGGTCTTTCTACTTTAGTCCTTATTTTCCTTGTTAAATTTGTATTGGGTGCACATTGTTTGTATTTATGCATAAGCTCCCCCTTGCTCTCCCTGTGTGACAGGAGAATGTCCAGTAGTGGAAATGGTTCAGTTTGGTTCACTGATGTGATTTTGGTGTAATTGAAAAAGATTTCTTCAAGTAGAAGCTCTTTAACATGAAGTGTGTCAGCTGCTGTAGCACTTAGAACTTTCCTTCAGATGATCTGCCTGTTCTAATAAAATAAGATTTGATGTAACCAAGTCGTACTTGATACCAGAGCTGGATCATGTTTACACTAGATTTAATTCCATTGTATTAGTGGTAATCCAGTTAGTGCAAAGAAAAGATGGTATAATTCTCTCTCAGAGTTACAGTGATTGAATGACAGGAGTATAAATAAGCCACACAACAGCACACACATGTCCAGGTAGCTGTATTTGCCATCACAGCATTTTGTATGAATGTGGAATCATGAGAAAAATAATATCATCCATTTTCAATGTTACACCACACAGAATGATTATTTCACTTTCCTAATCTAGATTTGTGTAGGAGCTAATGTTTGTTTTGTTCAGAAGCTTGATAGATGATTTTGGATAGCAAAATTTTGAAAATTACAAAGAATAACATTTCTAAGAGATTAGAACAAGGGGTATGGATCTATGAAGAACTGACTGGACTCTAAAAAGAAGTCAAAGTAATTGACTTCTTATGAACATCGAGGGAAATATGTCAATGTCTGGTGATTTTAAAGGTGACCCACTTTACCAGAAACTTAAGGACAAGTGAAGAACACAGAATCAGGCAGCTGTGTGTGCAAATCTTGTTAACCTGTGTGTGTTTGTGAAATCGTCCTCTTGCAAATAATATCCAACCAATTCAATTCCCTTCCTCTTGCCAATTTTCAGGCAGCCCTTGTGACCACACCCGGACAGCTCTGGGTATGGCTTTGGAATTACTGCTGGAGTTGTGCATAAATTCACACTGACAAATGCCCATGGGGATCACCTGTAGCCCACAGAGCTGGGCAGATTTGCTGAAATCGTTATGTTCCTGTAAATTGTCACAGTGTAATTTCATGGATCTGGTTTTCATACGCCACAGCACTTTACAGTTGAGGTACTTTTCCAAGATAGAAATTGATTGCATAATTTAATAGTTTAGCTGGGAAAGAACCTGAAGAATGCCTGAGAGATTTAAATTAATACCTAAATCGTATCTGTGGGACTGCATCCTACACTTCACAATAGTGCATTGTTCAGCAAGAGCAGAATGGAGTTTTAGGCATGTATGCAGTCAAAACACTGAATCAAAACTTTTTGAACACACTTTCCTTAATCTTGTGTGCAACATCTGTAACAGTGATTATAGAAAATGCGAGATGTAAACTGATGCAAATTAATGATGCCATTTAAAATACTTCTAAAAAACAAAGACTGAAAGACCTTGTAGACCTTTCAGATTTGTGCAGAATAAAATAGCTTTGTGATACTATCATAATATGGCTACAAGATGAGCAGGAGTGTTCTTACATGAAATGAAATGATTACAAAAAGGGGAAAAATAGGAGTACGGAATTTCAGAGTCTTAATTTAATATTGCATAAAATACTTCCCTCAATCAGATGAATTCCAGGATTTCTCATTCTCTCTGTTGTGTTGCAGTATATCATGGTTTAGGAAATCTACCCTTAAAAGGGTACTGCAGAATTAATTTAAGCTACCCTTGTAGCATTTTGATATTTTAGTCTTAAATTAAGTGAAGTATTTGCCTTTTTTTGCACTTAGACACCATTTCCAAATTCATCTTTGGTGACTTTTTTTTTTGCTGGCCTTTCTCACCAAATTTCTTCTTTTTCCAGTTATCCTCAGCCAGGCTTCATGCAGGTCAAACTATTTATGTCAGTGCTGGGGGGCATCACAGAGGGATGAAAGCTTTAGGCTGTATCTGTTTTGGGGGTACTGTGCCACTACAGAAATATCAGAATACCCTCTGTGCAAGGCATTCCACTCTAAGTGTGGATACACCAACAGCTTCTGGAGCCAGTCAACCCAAAGTCTACTGGTGCTACAAACATCCTCAAGAAAAGTGTGATTTTCTCAGTGTGGATAATAGCATTTTCACAGAAACTTGCTTTTGTAGATCTCCATCTCGTTTCCTGTGAATTACTTAACTCCTACTGACATCTTGTTGGTAAAAATGAAGGTGGAGAAGTTTCCATCGCTCTCAAGCCAACAGTTTCAGTAATGGGAATGTACTGTAATATTAAAATGCTGTAATGGAGCTGGGAAACAGAATGCCTCTTTCAGAGCTCCCTTAGTTTGGAGGAATTTTATCCCATCCTCAACTGCAAGAGTGCGGCTGGAAATCACGATCTAGCCATAAATAATTCTATTATATTGCTTATTTGGTGGCATTTTCTTGGAAGGAGGTTGCTTCTTTTCCTTATACTAAAGCAGATTTGTTCTCTGGGGTTGAAGGAGGTCAAAAATCCTCCATGTGCTGAAGCTGTAAGGAAAGTCTGTAGGGAATTGAGTCAGCACCCAGCAGTTTGACTGCATTAACTCAAAGCTCTCACTAATTGCACAAAGTCAATATAAACACTCCCTGATTTCAGTGATGTTCCATATTCTCCGTGCCCTTCATAGGCTGAATTGCCACCAACTAGGACAGAAAATCTGACTTTAAGACCTTCATGATTAAACCTACTATCAGTGTAGCTGGCAGGTGACCTCAGGAGAAGTCAGTGGAAATTGTTGTGGATTTTTTCCCACAGCACATTTCACTGGTGCTTTAACCTGGTTTTAAATACAGTAACAGGTGCGTTTCCATCTCTTTCTCTGAAAGACTGTTTTGCAGCCCAGAATTCTGGAAGAGAAAAAAAAGATACTGTGTAAGTAGAACATAAAAAAGGGAAGTCCCAGCTTGGTTAGGGGGTTAGACATACGGGAGTTAAAATTTATAACAAAGCAAACAGAAGAAGCTCCTGGATTTTCTCCTCCATGTTGCACTGAGCTGTCTCCATGTTACTCCAGGCATGAGCAAGTCAGGAGCTGCATGGGATCCTTGGATGTGGGGAACAGTTGTAGCAGAGTGTTTAGGGATTTCAACAAACAGTATGTTTCAATTGTACATTCTATACTCTTAGAATTTTAAATTTTTGTTATTGTATATATTATCAAGTATCTTTTACATGATTCTGGGTTTTTTCCTTAATATGCCTGTAATATGGGGCAAAGCTGTCCACTGAAAGTTTATGGCTTTTTCTTCAAGTATGTCAGTTCCCTAATTTTAAAAAAATCGTTATATAAATGAGTGCAAGTGTAGCATTGGCACATTTCTTTTCTCTTCATGCAAGAATTGTATAATACAACAAAGAGTTCTTAGAATTTGTTGTTTTGAAGACTTGGCTCAGTGCTTGCATATGTGTATCTGAGCATTGTGAAACTGCACAAGTGACATCAGTGAATTGCTAAGTTAAAAAGGGCAACTCTTGCATTTTACATTGTTTTACAATGTCCATGCACAGACCAAATAGTTAAAAAAATAGTATTCTGATAACGTGAGTTATGAGCCAAGTAATAGAATATGCTCTTTCCATTCTGGCCAAAATGAAGGGAAATACCCAGGTAAGGTTTGCTGAAGTGGATGTGACATGTTTAAAATTACCCCTGAATTCTGGCATTTTCTTAAAGCAGGACAACTGTGCACAGTCCCTGTTTCCTCTTACTATTTAAAAGCACATTTTTTCAAAATGATTTACAAAAGAAATGAACAAGCAAATATAATCATTCATTCTCTTTTTGTTTGATCAGTGTTATGTTATCCTTTATTAACTCTAATTGTGATAGGTAATTCTTTGCACATGTTCATTCCTTGGTTACAGCAGAGTAAAAATAGCTGTATAACAAGGTTGAACCCGGCCAATACCAAATAGCCCTATAAATTTAAATTAGTGCAAACATGACTCACCTCTAGATGGTTGCATCTTTGCTGAGTCTGCAATGATCCAAGTAGATAATTCATGTCAACTGCTTTGCTTGGTTTTAGGAACCATGAAAATTAATGGTCCATATAATAAATACTGATCTCCAAGGGCAGTATGTCCTCTTCTGTTCCCTGTATTCTCACATATTCTCACACACATGTAACATGCCAGTCACACAAAAGGAAGATTTTGCAAAATCATCTTTTTCTCTATTTCTTTTTTAAGGCCACAGTACGGTGGGAAATTCTGCCAAGGCTCCAGTCGTGTTTATCAGCTTTGTAATAAGCAGCCGTGCCCAGCAGACAGCCTGGACTTCCGAGCCCAGCAGTGTGCAGAGTACAACAGCAAACCCTTCCGGGGCTGGTTCTACAAGTGGAAGCCCTACACCAAAGTGGAAGGTAAGTGTGGCCCTGCTCTGAGGGACAGGGGCAGGGAGCTCTGAGCGCCAATTCACCCGTGTGCTCTGGGCAAACATCACCCCATGTAAGCAAACACAGGCTCACTGGGTCTGTGTGAGATGTGTTTGCTTTCTAGCAGGGCTGGACTCAGCCTCCTGTGTGATCCTGCCTGTACAGACATGCAGGATTGATTTGGGTTGGGAATTCGAGTCCTTGTCCTTACCATGACTCCCTGGCTGTTGCCACCCCTCTCTCTCTCATTTTATATTCCATATTGCTTAGTCTGAAACCCAAGCAAAACAATTTCCATGGAATTTTCAGCATGGGAAATGTAAGCTTCCACAATAACACTACCAGAATCTTCCTTCCTTTGGAATGTTCTCAGATTTCAAAATGTAACAGTAAATCAACCTTTTGACTTTTCTGCTGGTATGGTCCCATGAGAAGTGGAAATGCAAACAATGTACTGGCATACATTTTTTAAAGTCATCATTTACTAAGAGATCTTTATCAAGTTCAGGTCTCAATGACTATTTCTGTTATTTTGAACAAGCAAGTTTATTTTTACTTAATGTGTCTTAATTTTGCAAATATTTTGAATCAGTATTCACTTCTATCAGATAAAACAAATATTTTCTCCAGTTTGAAAGCACTACTTGAATAAAAGTGTCTGGATTTTCTCACATTGTAACTGCTTTGTTTAGGACTTGTACAAATTTGCTTCTGATGATAATAAGTGTATTATTAAATATATTTATATATATACACACATACATATAACTTTCATTTGTAGCCTGATTATATTTTCTTCAAAAGTTTTTGTGGACATTTATAAATGTCCCAACAGGCCAGTGTGAACAGAGGAAAGAACTGATATGGTTTCACAGCATGTAACAGTGGATGTTGTAAAATGGGATGAAAAATGCATCTTGTTTCATAGAAATTAAGGTAGCCTAGTTTGGTTTTAAAGGGAGAGGCTGTGTTTAGTAAAAAAAGTTTAAAATTAGGGACAAGGGGCATAATTTTCAAAAGCAAGACGTCTCCAAGTGTCTCTGAAGTTGGAAATGCCCGTCCTTCCTGTCAGCTGCTTTGTAAAAGCTCCCCCAAGATCTACATTTATAGTCCTGAAAACATGATCTGGTTTTCAAAATTGCTACAGATGCTTTGCCTCTGTGGAAAAGACTACTGGAAATCCAGCTGCTGATTTAAAAATAAAAGGATCCTGTTTTGAATCCAATTTCATGTTCTTAAAAACTGTTTTATTTGTTGCACCTAAATTTGTATTAAAAGTGTGCATTTCAGCAATTGTGCTAATATTTACAATTTCATGACTGGTTTTGTCAATGCAGAATTAATCAGCTCTTTATAAGCATAACACACCACCCTTGTTTAAGGAGAAATTTGACAATGGATGGGATTTGTTGGAGGAAAAATTCTTTTGTTAGGGGAAAGTCTAGCTGCAGTTCTAACTTTCAGCTGAACTGATCATTTGTGCCATGTTATCCCTTTCCCAAATTTTAAATAAACTTCAAATAGAATTATTGCAGTGTCCCATTTCTCTTAATAAAAATGAAATTCGAGCCTGTGAAGCAGTGGAACTGAAAGCAGGGTGCAGCAGCAGAGCTAAGGCAATGCACATGCTTTTACACTGGGTTTGAATTCTTAATTCTTTGTGTGGACAAGCCAACCCACACGTGCTTTTTAAAAAGCATGATATAAACTCCTCTATTTAGCTATATTTCTATTTAGCTACATTCTGGTGTCCTACGTTGTCACCATGCACAATTCATCCTTGCAGCTTATCCTCTAGAATGCAGGAGGAAACAACAGCCAAGATGCTTTTTATCTCTTTAACACTGTCATGCAGGTCTGCTAATGCTTCCTTGTCCTTTGTTTGTTTGTTTGTTTGTTTGTTTTTTTCCCCAGAGGAAGACAGATGTAAATTGTACTGCACAGCTGAAGACTTTGACTTTTTCTTTGCAATGTCCAGCAAAGTGAAGGATGGAACTCTGTGTTCTCCAAATAATTATGATATTTGTATTGATGGAATATGTGAAGTAAGATAAAATTAAGTTTCTTACAATCCTAATGTCTATCTTTTTTTTATAAGTGGGCAATTGACTCCTTTAGGGGAAATGCAGCTGTTTCTTTATATTCCCTTTTGTCTGAGTCCTTCACTTGTGCCTTTTGGTTGCAGCAAGTAGGGTGTGATCATGGACTTGGTTCCAAAGCTGTGTTGGATGCTTGTGGAGTTTGTAAAGGAGATAATTCAACGTGCAAGTTCTTTAAAGGCCAATACTTGATCCAGCACAAAGCTAATGGTAAGGAAAACTGTTCCTCATGATCATGAACTCACTGCTCTGCTGTGTCCCCATGTAATATATATGACTCCTTGCTCATTCAGGCAGTGGCTGAGGGACCAGATGTGAGCTGAAAATCACAGGGAGAGTGAGAGGAGAGTTCACGTTTCTCCTGTTTCTTGGTAACAAGAAATCTGTGAGCATAAGTCTTGGTCAGTTAAACAATCCTCTTGTTTCTTAAGCCACATTTTCCCTTTACATGTGAATTTCCTCTTAAAAGAGATCTTAGGATTCAGGCAAGTGAAAAAATTGTTTTCAGCAGCTTTGACTGGGATGGGACTGTAGAACATATAAAAAGCAATACACAGCATAATGCCAAACATGACAGTATTTCCATGTCCATTTTCAAATTAAGTTGTCTGGAAGCTGTCCAGCTGTTTCAGTGGAGGATCCAGGCACTGGGAGGTGGACTTTTCCTTAGTGGACTGTCACAGGCTTCTTGGGAAATAATCTCCCTGTGCTGCACTTTCTCAAGCATAAAATGTAGATAAGATTTCTGTACCCACAGGGATATTTTGAGGATCTGTTTGCTGTTGATCACAAGACATGTCCTTATTGCAGTAATATGGACCAGGAAATTGTCCAGGATATAGTAATACAGCCCTGGCTGGCAGCAGGGAGGTCCTCTGGTATCCAGGGCTTTGTGGAGACTGCATCCCAGTGCATCTCCTCTCAAAGCCCTTGTGGCTGGCAGGAGTACCTTCCAACTACTGTAGGAAACTACAGGGAAAACTACAGTGGAGCCACCACTAGTGTGTTCTGCATTTTTCTAAGGTGAACTTGCTTTTTCTTGCCTTGAATCCCAGGGAAAAATTTCAGGAATTGAAATACCTCAGAGTTACTCTGATTACATGGGTGGGGGGGTTAAAATCAGAACTGGTTTTTCCTGGTGACAATGGAGTCACTTGGTGGGTTAGAACAGCTGTGTATCTTTTGAACTGTGATAATTTCAGACTGGCTCAGAAAGATGAGCCAGCTCTGTGTGTGTGACAGCTGCCGGCACGTTGCTCCCTTCTCTCCTCACAGACTACTACGCGGTGGTGACGGTGCCGGCCGGCGCCCGCAGCATCCAGCTCCAGGAGATGCACGTCTCCTCCAGCTACCTGGCCGTGCGCAGCCTGGCCAACAAGTACTACCTGACAGGAGACTGGACAATCGACTGGCCAGGGAAGTTCCCTTTTGCCGGGACAGTTTTTGATTATCAACGCTCCTTTAACCATCCCGAGAGTCTCTATGCGGCAGGACCCACTAATGAGACTCTGGTCTTTGAAGTAAGCCTGGCTTCTGATTGTTCTTGCCCTGATGTCCATTACAGAATTGCTAATGACAGCGTCAGCTCTGCACTGGGGCTCTCAGCAAGATGGAAGAATAGTGTTGAGTCATGCTAGCATTCAGACTCGATTGTGTGGTCATGCTGGATTGAAAGGCCTTTCACTGCTTTATTGAGGTCTGAAGTTTAGAAAACTGTCACAAATTCAGTGGAAAGGAAGGTGCATAAAACACACCCTGTAGCATCATTTCTCAGTTGCTGCACAGTGGTGATGGAGACTATAAATGGCTCCCATACATGGCATGCAATAAAATCCAATAATGTAAAAAATTAAACATACCATTGTGTCAGTGCTCAATGGGTACATGTTCAAATAGTGCTTCTGAAACTGCAGGTGAGTGGAGCCATTTTCACATCCAGCTTGGAATGCAGTCAAAATACCACACACAGGATCCTGTAGAATGAATTTCTGTTGGTTCAGTTGTTATCTTATACATGTTTACCTCACAATCAAATTAGTGTCACCTACTTTGTGTGCCAGATGTCCTGTGTAGAAGCTATTGTTAGCAGAAAGGAAACTTTGTACTTACATGGTTAGTTCCATTTTTACAATTTTGAAATTGTCCTCTGCTACTGCTATTCTAAGAAATTCTCCTTCTGCATTAGGTTGCTTAGCTAGATTTTCTTTTAAAATGCATCAGAACATCTGAGGGACCATTTCTGGCTGAATGATCGAGGTCTTTGCTTCCCGTTAGCTCCATTAGTTTGCCATTGTTAGCTCTAGCAGGTCTTTGGCTTTGTAACTCAGCTGTTAAGTCTGTTTTGATGAATCCTTACTTCCTTGTGAGAAGGAAGGATCCCTCCCCAGCAGGGATTCAGTTCCTTCCCACGCCTTCCAGCAGTACTCTTGAACATGTAGTGCCCCTTGGGAGTATGGCAGCGAGGGCTGTGCCTGCCCCCTGTCCGAGGCAGCATCCTGCTGTCCTTCCCCCCCATCCCGCATCCCTGTCTCTGGAATCTGCTCCCTTGCCCAGCTTGGTCCTGTGAAGCCAAGAGCAAGCACAGACTGGGACATGAAGTATGTTCTTCAAGGCTTATTTAAGCTTTCACGAGTATGCAGTGAAGTGTTTATTTGGAATACTGAAGAGCTCTGCTGCTCTTCCTGCTGGCTGAGTAATGGACTGAAACGTGTCCTTAAGAACCACTGAAGGCCCTGGACCATGGACACGTTAAAGCTCTTTAGGGTGAGCACAAGTTTTAGAACAGGCAGTTTGACACAGGCTAAGGGGGGCTTGTCTTTCCACAAACTGCCATCACAGTTCACAAAGCCTTTTGCAACATCTTTCTCCATTGAAGAATTTTCATTTTGGGTATGTGTGTTAATAGGGATCTTTAGTCCAAAGATCAGTTGAGTCCACAAGCTACAAACATGCTCCCCTGTCTGCAAATCATCTGCCTTACACCAAAACAACCACACTTACTATGAAATGTTAAGCTGAACTCCCAGGAATCTTGTTTGTCATAACCCAAAGTAGATTTGAGCTGTATTATTATCATAGAGCTGAAGTATGAATTATAAATCTCCTGCAGGAAGACTTGGCTGCATATTGTGCACATACTTTGCAGAATAAAGATTAAAGAAAAAAAATTAATGCCAAATACCACTTCTATTTTCATGCTTTCAAATTATGCTAAACATTTTTATTAATATATAACATTTAACTGGAGGCTGTCGCTCCTTTCAGAGCTTATCTAAGCTTCCCTTGTATTTTTATTGAAATACCTACACCATTGGCATTGGTAGCTGGGGATTCCAATGACTGAAAATGTCATGTATGGCCCAATTACACGTGTCTATGAACTGGATTTAAGATTTTTTCCCTTTTAATAATTTAGCAACATTCAACAAGCTGAATTATGAAAAAAAAAAAAAAAAAAAAAGCAGAATTTTCTGTTCAGAGATCTGCAATATTTATAACTTACCACTAACTCTAAGAAGCAAAAATGCCAATGAAAACTGAAGAAGTATGTTTTGAGAGAACACGCATATTGCTGAATGTCTGCTCTCAGCCAGTGAAACAAATCCTACTTCAGCTCTGAATACCAGAAACTGATAGGAGGCTGAAAAAAAGGAGTGTTGAAGCATACTGCAGTGTAGCTTTGTTTTCATTTTTATCTCACCTATATTTTTCAAAGAAGCACACAAAAATGTCCTGCTGCAATTTTTTTATTCAACTAAGTTAGTTTTATATAAGATAAGGTTTTCCAGAGTTTGGACCTCTACTTCTTCCTGTAATTTTCAGATTTCTTTTTCATTTTTTAAATAAGCCTGTATACAAAAGATATTTACTGTTTCTTTTCTAGGTTAGGTTTGTTGTTTTTCTTCCAGAATAATTCAGTGTGAGCCCTTGTAAAATGGTGCACTGCAGGTATGGAGGACTTGGATAAATTGTATGTATAATACAGAAGCTTTTATTATTCATGTGGGCAGAAAATAGAAGGTTTTGCAGCTGTATTTATTACCTATGACTGAAAGCCAGATTAACACAGCTTGTGCCCATTTCAATCTGTAGTTACAATTTTGATAGACATTTGTGTGGTGACTGAAATGGTCCAGGTTTGTGCCTTTGTTTCTGCATGCAAAGCAGGCTGCAGGTATCCATGAAGCTCAGGTTGTGCACGTCCTCTGAGCAACATTCCCAGGAGAGGATGGGACCAGACAGGTCTGGCAAGTCTGTGCTCAAGGCAATCACTTCCTTTGAAATGCAGTCATCCTCCGAAATACTTTCTTGAAAGAGACGTCTGAAGCATGTATTGAGAGGGAAGGAGCAGATGCAAATAATAATAAAAAAATCTTTAAATTTCCCATTGTCTTGCACACAAGTTCAGCCTTGCAGTTCTCTGAGATGTGCTTTATTTATATTTTATTGTACAGTTTGTTCCTGTACATGCATCTGTTCCTGAAATGCATCTGCTTTTCTGTCAGGCTTTTCAATAGTTCAGCTGAGCACATATATTTAATCAGACATTGCAGACCTCAACACTATTCAAAAATGGATAAGAGACCAGAAAAAGGCAGAAAGTGCTTTTCTTATTTGCTGTAGAATGTCACCAAACCCTCCCCTCCATATCTATACATATATATTATATATATGTAATTATGGGAATGAATCTTACTAAAAAAGACAAAGAGTAGTGAATCTGTAATTTAACTGGGTTGTGGGAGAAAAAGTACAAACTGTGGTGGCCAGATATTTTCTGAAGAAGAGAACATTTTGAGATGAATGTGGAATTAATATGTGTGACTAGTATTTCCTGAGCACAACTGCTGGAAGGGTGAATGCATGATGAGGTTTTAGGATTCATCAGCATCCCTTCTGGATTGCTCAGGAATTGATTTCACAGATAGAGGGAAGGGAAAACCCAGTAAACTGGTGTCCTTCAGAATTTGTGTATCAGTGTCCTTCTGAAGTTAACATGACTGATATTTTGGTGATTATGGGTTTTCAAAAACCAGTAAAAGCTGAAATGAAAAATATTCGTAGATTCAGACAACAGTTGCTGTAATGGCCCCATTCAGATTTCATGAAATAATGGTCAGTGGTCAGAGGGGTAGAAATATTATAGCTAGATGCTAATCTAGGATGAGAAATTGATACCAGGTTTTTAAAATATAGTTTATGTAGCATGTCTGTCTCAAATAGAAACATGCTGGATTTTTAAAAATGTAGCTGAATACCTTCAGCTCATTTATCTGTTATTTGGACATAGGAAAGCCAAGGTAATTTCTTCCAGTTTAAAGATCTTGTCAGTGTTTTTCTGTTAACTGAAAGATATTTAACTTGAGGGAAACAGTCAGTGTATTTATCATTAATTGTCTAGCTTTGCTAACAAGAACTGCCAGTGGGCACTGCCAGCTGCTCCAAAGGATTTTGGAGAAGGAGAACCCTCACAGGACTCGGTCACATGTGAGGCTCACTGGGGACACCCATTTGGTGAAATATTTAGTCATGCTCCACGACACACAAATGCTGGGGAAGATTCTGAAAGGGCACAAGAAACAAAATTTTATGTGGGCATGAAAAAGGCTGCATGGCCAGGGATTGATGAACAAAATTGAAAACATGAGAGTTTTGTAATTTTGCATTCCGTTCTATCAATAAGCAGATGAAGGAAGAATTGACCGATTTAAGAAGTCAAATACAACTTGAGAAAGCAAAGTTTTCCAGGATGAGACAGGATCAGTATCCTCACTGAAGTTTACCTCAAACTTGGTGAAACATTAAATCAAGAAATTGAGAAGTCTTTGTGAAATAAAGAGAGTTTATTTTAACATCAATAAGTAACAGATGGAAAGGATGCTTTGTAAAGAGGCAGACATCCACAGGAAGAGAAGGTGAATGGAGCTTCAAGGCAGGAATATGTCTAATTAAATCCAGTAAATCACTTCCTCTTTATCAATAGGGGAGAACAGGAGAAGGGAGGCCAGGTGGAATGGCTTTTCTGATGATGTAGCTGCCACTGGGAGAAAGCCAAGTTGCAGTTATAAAGGATTACATTTATTATTAGCTACTAGATGATAAATTTGTACTGATTTCCCCTGAAGAGAAAGTAGGCTAAAGAGACCTAAGATGTACTTATAAGATACAGATGTTGACTCATTACAATGGATAAAAGGGTTCTCCTGTAGTGAGGAGAGATTTGCTGGACAGCATCCCTGAAGGTTGTACATTTAGCATGTGAACAGTGAAAAAACGGAGCACAGTAACAATGGAAGATAAATTTGAAACAGCTGAAGTAGAAATGAGATCATATAGGACCCTTTCAAGGATACTTCTTTTTTTTTTTTTTTCTTCCTTTTTAATGACCTTAGTGGACTTTCTTGAAAAACAGTAGTTTGTCATAAGCTTTTAGTTAGGATTGTGTTTAAAGTTACTTTAGAAGTATTGAAGAGATAAAACGCCTTTTGTTTTAAGGTTTGGCTTAAGTACCCAGTGGGTAATTCTTCCTTTACTGATTTCCAAACAGGTGTTCTCCCACTTTCCTTTGAAGCCCTGGTGCTGCCACTGTCAAGGATCCCATCCAGTAACTGCCCAGTTTTAAAACTTGTTTTAAACACTTTTCCACCAGAACCATATGCTGCATGCTTAGATTTACCAGAATAAATTCACAGAAGTCAATGGAATTAACCTTGATTGAACAGAGAAATCAGAATGTGGCTTAGGATGCTGGATATTACAACATTAATTAAACAGCACGTGGATCCCCAGTGGATGAGAGCTGCAGGTCCCAAGCAGAGCACAGCCAGGCACTTGCCTTCACACAGACTTCTCTGTCTGCCCTCTCTGCAGATTGTTACATCCCCCTAAAGAAATTATCCAAGACTTCCAAAGCATGGGAATGACCCAGGAAATGTAGATGATGTTTGCAATGTAGATGCAGCTTGAGGATGCAGATCAAAGGCACTGTGGATGTTGGGATGTGGATGCAGGGATTCAGAGATTGGGCTCACACCCATTTTGTAAATGAGGCACATGCAGAATGTGTGCAGATGAAAATAATCCTTTACCTGGCTTTTTTCCTCTATGCTCAACTTCACTCTGTAAGTGATTTGTAAATGTCTATTAGTCCTCCACAGAGCTAATGAATCTTTTTTTCAGCTTGCTACAAGCCAGGCATTAGTATTCTTTCCTATATATTGGATAAAACATTGTGGAAGAAATAGGAATTTAGCTGGTATAAATTAATCTTTTAATTCGGTGTGCTGCAAGTAATTTCACATACACATCTTACAGTAAAAAAATACTGAAAACCACTGAGTCAATCATAACAAAGCAATGTTAGTAGACTCTTTAAAAATTTGACCTGCAAAATAGAGTATTATATTGGAAACTTTAGATGGCCATTTGAAAAAAAAAAAATCAATCTCAAACAAAGGAGCAGATGCACAGCTAGTTTAGGGAATTTATTGGTTTAGCTTTCACATCAAAATTAGCAGCAAAAGGAAAAGGTTCTTTACTCCGGAGAGTTCAATCTATCCATTGTTTTTACATTTTGTGCCCTAAGCTAAAGCCACAGTTCTTTTTCTTCGGAATAGATCCAGCAGATTCCAGCCGTAGAGCCTGTGGTTTTCAAACTCAAGAAGCTGTAAATTTTATAACTCTGCGCCCTGCGGTCAGAGCTGCTGAGTGTTGTGTCTGAAGTCAGGTGGTTGGTGTGTTAAAGGTAGACATTAAACAGTTCTGTTGAGGAACTGGAAATGTTTAAGGAGGTTGTTTGCCAGCTGTAAATTTGGGAGCAAATGCCAGTTGGCTGAAAAGATGCTGGAATGCGTCCAGTTAAGTAGACTAGCACTGGAGGTCTTTCCAAATTTGTAGGTCTGATAACTTGGCTGAATATGCAGACTTCAGTTATTGGGTTGTTAAGAAAGGGCTTCATAATGAATGTTTGAAAATACGATAGAAAACTTTTTATATGCTCATTACTTTGGCAAAATTGCAACTTTGCAATAGTATTGCATTCCTGATGAAAATTCGGTCGAATATTATCCATCGCGTACTATTTTTCAGCTGAGTGCCAGGGACTTCAAAGCATATGGTTTTGTGCCCTGCAATATTTTTGTCTCCAATACTATTCCATAATTGGATTTTGCCCTTTTTCTACATAGCTGGGATGATGCAGGAGGAGAGACACCTGACTGTGATGCAGCTCCTACTTGGTAAACATTCACTCTCGTAGCCTACTGGGTGGGAAGGGGCTCTGGCTTTGGCTGCTGGCCAGGAAGTGAGAGGAAGTTCCCTTCTCCTGCCTGTTAAAATTGTGGCTACTTCCCAATGTGCAAGGAGGGGGTGTAGCCCAAGGTCTTAAAATGTGTATGGCCCAGCTTGCCTGGTGTGCAGGATTTACCCCCCCAAGCACTCACCCAGCTGCGAGCTCCTTGCACCATTGCGTGGTTGTTCTCTGAAGGGATGGATTCTCATGGGTCTTGTTCTGACTCGTCCCAGATCATTCCCTTCGCTCTGCTGAAGCACCAGGAGAATATTGCTCTAACAGGAGTAAAACTGCCACTCTTACCTTCTCATCCTCCCCCTTTCCTGTTCAGAACTCCGTGTTCAGAATGCATTCCATCTGTTCCTTGCCTCCACTGTCACAAAGAGCACTTTCAGAAGACATATGTTCAGTCTAATACTTCAAGATATTTTTATTAGAAAAGTTTTAAACTTTGCTGGTTTTTGGCCACTGGCACAGCACAGTTTTATGACAGTTGTCAGAATCAAGTGAGATGAGGACTAACCCTTACACGAGGTTTTGTGGTGTGGACAAAACCTCCTCCTCCTTTGACACAACTTATTAAAAGGCCAGACAGAATTTCAACCTCTGCACTTGAAGGAACACAGAGCACCTACTGAAATGGGAGAAAGTGTTTTCTGGCTGCCTAAGATGCTGAGATCTGTGCTAGTACGTTAGACTTGTAGGATGAGTAAAAGTAAATTACAACATTTTGAGCTCTGGTGTATAAGAAGAACCAGGGAAGGCATTGTTTTAAGTGGAGAATAGTATTCCAGGGCTCAGTTCTTAACTACAGTTAACACACTGCATTTTTTTCTGAAGTGCATTTTCTGAAGCTTTAAACTTCAGATATTTGTCTCAATTTGTCCTTCAGAGAAGAACAGTAGAGTGAACATGTTATTGCAGCCTGTGTTATCTGGAAACTCTAATGCCAATGGACGTGGAGTTCAATATTCTAACTCAAGAACAGCTGTTTTAGCAGTTGGACTTTTTGCTATCAGCAGTCTGATAGATTTGTAAAAATAAAAATTTTTATGTTTTCCTTCATCTGAAGGGGCTGTTAAACCTTATCACATTTACATCAGATAATGATGAATAACTAAGGGAAAAAGAAAAGTCCTGAAAAAAAGTTACACTGGGAATGGTTTGGATAAAGTATAGCAAACAGGGCACAGAAGCACACACTGGGGCAGGAGCCTAAGGTGAAATACAGAAGCTTTGTGAGATGCTCATGAGTGAGCCCCGTGCACTGGGGGCTCTCAACACTGTGGAGGTTTCCTGGGAGGCCAGTAAGGGATCCAGAGATCTGGGGTGCATCTGTGCAAGGCAGAGAGGAGTTGCACAGCAGTCTCAACTCTCATGTTTCCTAATTTCAGAGTATTCCATACTAATCCTGATCCTGTGCAATAGCTGTGATCTATTTCTACCAAGAAATTTCAGTCAAAATAGTCAGTAATCACTCTGAGAGCTATTTCTTCCACAACCTCACAGGTAGTCTAAGGTGCTCATGAATTTAGCTTGGATGGCTGAAAAAATTTACATTAAATACTTAATTTACTTGTGTTTGAAGGAGTTTCTAATCTGAACCCTCCCAGGAGAAGGCACATACTCTACAATTCATTTGGAAGTATTTGCCTTTGGCAGCTGTAATTGCTGTATTGTTAGTTTGGATCATTATTGAGGTTCCCTGACTGAAATAAAATCTTTGGCTACTAAGAATGGAAACTGTAGCATCCGTTTTTCTTTCTTCTAGAAAAGTAAACACTCTGCAGTCCAGATCCTTCATGTGTTCAACATTATTGAGCTGCAGGTCATGTAAATTTGGTCTGAATTTTCACTGTCATGGGCAATTTCTGTTTTCCAATAGGTACATTTTCAGAATACCTTAAAACCCTTGGCTGCATTTCAAATGTTATTATGTTCCTTGGTCTTAAACAACATTAATGTGAGTTTGTTGCTCTTTTATGAAACCAGTCTATACAGAGATCAGTTCTACTTGTATGGATTGCTTAAGTGTTCAGGTCAGACATTGTGTAAGCTTAACTGATAAGTTATTAATATTTTGAATGGCAATCATTAGCATAGATTTGAATTGTACTTGAAATGCTAATGCTTATCAAAAGCTTATTTAGGACTGCACCTGTTCTTTATATTACTATGACAAGATCCATATTGGTGGAGTTAAAACTTATTAGAGCTCTGTAACTGTAAACTCCTGCACTGTTTCTGTTAAGTGTGGATGTAAATGCACTTTGCTGCCAAAAGTTTCTAAAATGAATGTTAAGTAGAAATTTCTCCCCAAATTTAGGTATGTGTCAGATGTTCATGCTTCTTGCAGTGATTATAATTCAGTCTTGAAATGAATACAGTGAATGAAAACTGCAATATAAATTCACCACTAAAATAGTGCACCCTTGAGAGCTGGGCTCCCTGAGTTAAATGAAAAAGATTGGTGTTATGGTCAGCAATCACACTTTCTATAAATTTTCTAACACATTATGCTGAAATGGTGAATAAAAGGTTTTTCCAATCCTTTTTTCCTCTGTAGACACCCAAGGGCAGGTTCTCTCCTGCACTGAAGCTTTATCAGCTTCAATCACCATGAGAAAAATTCCAGCTGAGGGTCTTACAAACAAAATTTATCACCAGTCCACATAGAAAAGAGTTTTTACAAAAAAGAAACTCGTGTTTTATACCTGCAGCCTCAAGAACTGAGGAAGCCATCTCCAGGCCCGCAGCTGTGCTGCTGCTTTGTTAAAGCTTCTGCCAGGAGAGCATTTGAGTCCTGCTTGGTGGGCAAAGGCTTCCTCCTTGCTAGAAGGATCAGCCTGGACTTTGCTTGCTGAAGAGAGGAAATGTCTCCCATCCCCACATCCCAAATCCATGCCCTGCAGTGCCCCAGGCAGTGTCCAGCCCCTGCCAGTGGGCTCCCAGTGGCTGCCCGGACCCGCTGGGTCAGGGCCCGTGCAGGAGGCTCTGTGGGTGATGTTCCACCTCTGCTGAAGGCAGTGCTGCTTCACTGCCTCGGTCAGATGCCCCTGATTTTCAGGAGGGGACTCTGTGTTTCTGCACCCCTCTGTTGCAGGCCCTGCAGCTGTTGGTCCAGGCAATGCTTTGCTGTTTAGCAATTGCTTTGATGGTTTTTCCTTTGGGTCTCCTGAAAATCCTCTCGCAAGCAGGCTGTGTGTACATGTATTTCGTGTGTATCTTGTTTAGTTCATCTTCCTTCAGACTGACAGAATCCTTTTTTTTACCTCTCCCTCCCCCCCCCTTTTTTTTTTTAAACAAACCCCAAATATCCTTCTACAGATCCTGTTACAAGGCAAAAATCCTGGGATTGCTTGGGAATATACATTTGCCAAAACCAGCATTGAAGACAAGACATCTGCCAGAAAACACAGCTACTCGTGGGTGACAGTGCAGTCTGAGTGCTCAGCAACCTGTGGTGGTGGTAGGTAACTTTCCCATTGCCAAGCATCTTCCTTTTCATTTTTTTTTTTAAAGTATCTCAAATCTTTTCAACTGCCTTTAATTCTGCAAACATGTATTGATATGTACAGGGGGTTACACTGAACACCTGGTCCTTATTTTTTTTTTATCTGATAACTTAGAACCCAGAGGAAATAATTTTGTGTTGCCTTTATAGTCAAAAATATTCGTGCCAGCAAGTCAGTCTTTTTTGTTTAGGTCAGCCCATATGCATATGATATCTTCCTGTTGAAGTAATGTGGAAATTAATTATATACTTTGATGCCGTAATTTGGGAATGTAGAAAGGTACCAAATAATTAGGAAAATTTATCCTATCTGTAGAGAGCAACCAAAAATTAAATTATTGTCAAGACCTCCACTGAGAGCTGCACCCCCGTCTTCTCATTGTTTAATTAGCAATATTTTAATTCTACCAGTTCAAAGCCTGAAATTCCATGTAAGCTGAGGATTTCTTATTGCTGTGCACTTCTTTTCTTGCACAGACATCTATTTGTTTTTATAAATCCTGCATGTTTTTTCAGAGGAAGTAATTCTGGGATGTAATGAAAGCAAGAAACTGGCATGTGGGAAGTCTGTAATACCAAAGGATAGGACTGGGTTCTGAAGGAAATGCTCCTGTATTGGCAAAAAAGTTCAGGTGAAATTCAGGAATACCTTGCTGGTGTGTTGTCAGAACTTCACAGCATCTCAGTAAATGGTTTATGGAAGAAAGATCCACCAAGAGCACTGCAGCCATAAAATATGGCACCTGTATTTTCTTCCTTCCCTTTAAAAGGTTGCAGTATGGATATAAAAGTGATGGAAACAGTCTCGTTTCCAAATTTGATTCACTGTGCCCAATGAACCATGTGTGAGGTGAATGACAGGTCTCAGTTAAAAGATAAATCTATAAAATCACTTAAGGCATTTCTGTAACTGTCCTGCTGCTGACTACTTGATTGAGTTTAAGGTACAGGGACCTGCAGAAGTCTGGAGTCTGTAGAGATTCACTGTAAAAAGTTTACAGAATGTTTATTTGCAGTTTTCAAGAGCGTGCGGAGGGCTTTAAGCAAGCACTGCTAGTGTCTGCAGGGAATTAGGATTTGAATAATTACTGATTTTTGCTGGGGGAAGAGTCTGCAAATCTGCTGTTTATAGCTAAAATGTTTTATCTGACTTCAGTAGTATCTGTGCTACAGAGAAGGAAATCAATGTTAAAAACACGTTGCCGCATAAACCCCTGTTTTATTTAGTTCAAGTCAGTGGATTTGTACCAAGGATGAGTTTAGACTTGTTTAGTTAAAATTGTTCCCTACTGCTTTTTTTTCTTACATTTCAAATACATGTTTATTATAGTCTATTCTTTTCTAACACTTCCACAGGACACATTACAGCAAAAGCAATTTGCTTGGAAGATCATCGTGCACGAGTCAACACCTCCTTTTGTGGCCCAAGGACGAAGCCTTTAACTGAAACAAAACTGTGCAACACGAATCCCTGCCCAGCATAGTAAGTTCTCTGGGGTTTTCTGCCTGCTGGCTGTGCCCTGTACCTGCCTGTGCCACGGAAGGAATCCTCTCGGGGGCACACAGAACTGTTTGCCTGCTGGATGAACCCCTCGTGCTCTGTAACGTGAACCAGGAATTGTTTAAGATTTTCTGCCCAGATTTGGGTCTGATGCCTAAAGCAGGGGCTCCTGGGGGCTCTGTCCCCATGCTGGAGTGACACAGAGCAAATCCAGCTTTCTCAGGGGCTCCTTCTGCCGCCTTTGCTCATCTTGAATCACTAAGCCCATTTCCTGAGTAAAGTGCTACTCCCTGTGTGGAAGCTTGGCCCCATGACTCGCATTCCACATATTAGGTTAAAAGAGTCTTGTGAAGTGTAATTAGTGATATTTGGACAAAATGTCCCACAGCGTATTGTGATGCCAAGGAGAGGACTATCTAAACCAAACAAGCTGTGAGCAAAGCTCCTGGTGCCCACAGAAATAAATATGAAGGCATTGCCTGTGTGAACAGTCCTATTTTCTAAAAGATGTAAGAAAGGTGAGATGCAAAGGAAGACATTGACATATAAATAAGCACTTAGAATCCAGCTGGTCTAAATCAATTTCAAAACTAAGGGAGTTACACTGATTTATAGTAGCTGAAGTAGGGGTCCTTTGGAAAAAAAAAGTGGTGTGCTCCTATAATTAAACACAGTATTATGTGGCTTAGGATATAAATGGATAGATTAAAGGACACGGTGGCCATCTTTCTTCTGCTGGTTATTTCACTTTTGGATTCCTGGCTTTGCAACCTCAGCGTTATTTTAATTTTATATTAAAGACCAGAAAAGCTGTATTATGTTGGACAAGACATTTAAACCTCCAGAACAGGGGATTTTCTAAAGGAATATGTTGAAAAACTACAGAGTGTTTCAGTCAGTGGGAAGTAAATACTCCTGAAGATGCATTGAGGCAGAAGAAATGGAGTAGGGGTCTAGACCTGGCGTCATCTGCTGGTTTTACTCTGGGGTGATAAAAGCAACAGTAAAAGCAGTTGGCTAAGCCTGCTCCCATACTTCATAAAATGTCCCATTTAATGATGATTAATAGGAAGCATTCCTCATCTCCCCCAAGTCCCGGAGAGGATGGTAGGGCAAAGCAAAAAGATGCATATGTTCTGCAGTGACTTTGGTTTTACTTAAAAATCGATACTTTGCAATATGTTGAACAAACTGAAAAATAGTCCAGTAATAGTTCGGAATTTCCTGCACATTTAAAGAGTGCAGCAGAGTACACAAAATCCAAATGCCAGATTACACACTGTGACCACAAAACGATAGAGATAAGGTTTAAATAATGGTGCCATGTGACACAAGAGCCCCATGTTACTGCTTCAGCAGTTTCTTCAGATTGCCTTTAGCCACATGATTTTCTCAATACCAATTTTAAGTAATCTTTGTAGCCAGACACAATCTTTTCATATGCAACTTATCTTCTGCCAGGACTATTTTTATCCAATGAACACAGATGTGTATTGTCTGTGATGTCTCCAGGAGCCTTTCTAAGCTCTTTCTGCTTACCTTTTCTTTGATGTGGCATCATTATGCTATAAAACTCCACCCAAATCAGATTTATTTATATTGATCCCACACAAATTTTCTGTGTCTGTTAACCTGAGATCCTGATGTATTTTGAACATCCACTGATATATATTTACCCTGAAAATGCTGGATATCCATTTTGACACACAGTACAATGTTTTCATACTGAAATCACAGCTCTTCTGTGATTTACTACTTTAAAACAAAATTAATGAGTTGAACCCTAAAAAGAGTACAAAAAGAAAAGATGTAAAAGCCCCAAGCAACTAGTTCAACTCACTAATTCATTATTCTTAAAATCCTTAGGATATATTAATGTATGGAGCATCTACATGTAGGACCATGCCTTAAATTAACAGGTTGCCATGCAGCTGAGTGAAACTGTGCCAGGATATCTCTGCTGAGGAATCTACCCAGAAACTCACAGCATGTATTATTTCCCATAAACCCAAGACTGCCAACAGGGAAAACAAAAAAATTAGGATTAATAAATACCATGGAGAAACAAAAGAATGTTTAATAGCCAGCAAATAAAGCAAACCCAGATACACCAGGCAGAATAGGCAGGGGAAGGAGGTGGCAGATGAGGTACAAGTGTGTTGGTTTGGGGACATAAGAGAGGCTCCAGACTTGTAAAGATCAGTGAGCAATAATTGCTGCATAAGAACAAAGGTTGATTAGTCTGAGTGGGACCAAACTACTGTCCCACACAGAAAGGCACCAGCACTGCACACTGTTGTTGTTGGATTTCAGAGCTGCCAAATCTGGTCATAATTATTTAGTTATTTGAGCTAATGAAAGATTCTCTTGGATCACATCCCAGATAATCTTGGAAAATGGAAGTTTACTAGAGGACATTAAAGTAGGTTTATTGCCCTCTCCTCTGTGAAGAGGAGAGCTTTCTGGGCAGTTATGGTGAATAAACTCTTAAAATGAACACTTTTGGTCACTCTACCAATGACCATTGTCAGAAACATCAAGGCAAACTAATTAAAAGTTGTAAAACGGATTAAAACTCTTTTCCCAGAAGTTTGTCATTCATATTTATAAATCAGACAAAAAGGAAACTTCTGACGTGTTCTGGTATTACATAATGACTGACTTTTCACATTAATATTTTTTTTGTCCTTAAGTTAGTGCCTTTTACATTTTTCAGTACTTTTGGCAGTTCCTGAAGTTGCTAGACACTGAGAGCTGGGATTTCTTCTATTCCCAGTGACATTTTTCAAAAATAGGCTTTTTATAATTTTTTTACAAATTAAAATGAGCTTTTTTTTCAGGCAGATGTGAATAGACAGGCAAATGGGATGCTCTGCATCTTTCATCCAGGACAAAAAAAGTTTTCTTGTCATTAAAATTGTGTGTAAGCAGCTATTCCAGGGGTCCCAGGATTGATGCTGTGAGAAACTGTGGAAGCAGGATAGGCCAAGTGGTCAGATGTGAGACAAGAACCTTTTCCATGACATAAATTATTAAAAATTTGTCAAACTCTTTTAAAATCTTCAGTTTAATTTCAGTGCTGGGTCTTTGAATAATATTTCTCAATGAGTAATCATTTAGTCATTCATAATTTCTTCTGTTTCTTCACTTCTCTTTTCCTATCTGCTTGTGATTTATAGTCTTACATTGGGAGCCTTCAAGGACAGACACTTGGCTGCATGTTTGCAAAGTGTCCCACAAGAGCTGGGGACCCACTCAGTGCTTCAAGAATAGAAATAGTGAGCAGCTCCTGGCATTTCAAAACTGAACTTAGCCCAAGTAACTTGCAATAGCCCCTCAGACTTTGTGTCACTTCAGGGACATGACGTGGAGCTGCAGCAGCCCTGTGCCTCGAGCACACATTGCCCAACAGCTTGTGCTGGTTAAATTGCCTGTGTTTTATTTGGATTCTACATCAGCTGTCTGCCAGATTTATTAGCCTGAGGACATGTAAATCATTGAGTCAGAGAATCATAAAGAGACAGTGTGCTTTGGGTTGGAAAGGACCTTAAAGTTCATCCCATTCCGCCCCCTGCCATGGGCAGGGACACCTTCCACTATCCCAGGTTGCTCCAGGCCCTGTCCAGCCTGGCTTGGAACACTTCCAGGGATGGGGCAGCCACAGCTTTTGTGGGCACCCTGTGCCAGGGCCTGCCCACCCTCCCAGGGAACAATTTCTTCCTTATATCTAATCTAAACCTGCCCTCCTTCAGCTTAAAGCCATTTCCCCTTTTCCTTGTACATTCCCTTGTGAAAAGTTCCCCTCCAGCTCTCTTCCAGGCTCCCCTCAGGTGCTGGAAGTCTGCACTTAGGTCACCCTGGAGCCTTCTCCAGGCTGAACAATCCCAACTCTCTCAGCCTTTCAGAGCCTTTTCATTTCCTCAAGACACCAGTGACAGGACTGCTGCTTTTAGCAAGGAAGTTCTTTTTGATGAATAATGGGCCAGTAAGGTTTGACAGAAATGCCAACATTTGTCACCCTGTGTGAGCATATCTCAGCACAAACAGGGTTGGTACATACTCAGCTAAATTCTGTCTTAGCTAATTACATCTTCTAATTATATCTTCTAAATACTCCGCCAGCCTCAACAGCAGCATCTCTCTCAGTCCCTGTGGAATTCCAGATTCCAGGTCAGATTCATAGGCAAGCTGGTTCTAGTAGATAAAAGCTATAAATAAACAATACTTGTTTTTCTAGTTGTGTGACTTTCATCCCTAGCAGAAAGTCCCATGCTTTGAAAATAGATTATGTAACTGCAGCTTTTTGATTGCTTCAGCAGATACCAGTCCATCAGGAGATAGGCTGAGCAGAATTCCCTGGATAATTCATGTTTGATAGGTGGCTCATTTGTATCGATTTTCTAAAGCTAACTGCACTCCTGTGTTTCTAACGTGTTTCCTCCTTTCAGCTGGTCAGCAGGTGAATGGAGCACGTGCAGCAAGTCTTGTGGAGGGGGACAGCAAAGTCGTCTTGTTCAGTGTGTGCAGAAAAGGGCTTTCCAAAGAGAGGAGGTGGTGGCCCATTCCCTGTGTCCTGTCAGCACCCCAGCACAGGTGCAGGTGTGCAGTAGTCAGGATTGCCCACCCGAATGGAGCCCTGGCCCGTGGTCTCAGGTAATTTGGAGAAAAGCATACATTTTTGTCTGCTAGCATAATGAAAATACTGCAAAAAACTCTCCTCAAAAAGAAGAATAGTGCAGACTTTGTGGAGATCAGTGCTTTGCAAGTGGCTTCATTCATGAAGATAATATGTAAACCATTTTTGTATAAACATGTGAACTAAATGTGCATTGTAACCAGCCTTCAGAAGAGCTGGCACACGATGGCTTCCCAGAAGTGGGCATGTGTTGTTCTTTTAGGTGCATACAAACAGATGGGTAACTTTCTGGATTCATAATTTAAGGCTCTATGAATTCTTCATAGAGCCAACAGCCCTCTATGAGATTACTACCCAAGCAATATTAAATTCTCTCAGAGATGGCAGGCAGGCAAGGAATGAAGAAATACTTGGGGTTAGAGTTGCATATTAATGCCCATGCATATATGGATTGTGGGTTGGTAAATTTGTGATTTACACATTCACTACTTACTTCTGTGCTTTGCCTTTGTTAGAGTAACTCTCCTACAAGCAGTGCTGCTGCAGGTATTTATTTCCATGAGGGCAGATTCCTATGTGTGCACACCCTGCTTTACACAGCTACCTGACACTCAACCACCTGAGCTAAAAACCACACAAAACTCAGCTCTGCTCCATCTTTCACTGTGGTTGATAGTGTTCATGTAAGGGTAAATGAAGCACTGACACATTTGGGATTTAAGAGAGAGTTGACAGTACCCTTATAAAAGGACCTACATTCATTTTATTTTTCCATCCTTGTTTAGTGAGATTCAAGATGGATTTCAATTAGCTGAAAAATGTATTACTTATGTGTTCTATTCTTGGTACTGTTGCTCTTTGGGTGTTCAAGAACATCTTGACCTCAGCACTCCCAGCTGAGCACGAACTGCCCTTACAGGGAGTGCCCTGTAATGCACCATAGCAGATGAGTAACTACTCAACAGTCCATCACAACACTCAAAAAAGAACTTTTTCTTCCAGTGTATCTGAAGGAAACCTGAGTGTGGCACGAGGTTATATAAACCAGGTCTTCAAATGCATTCACACTTTCAAACTTCCTTTCCTCTTAAATAAATAAGACAATTACGAAAAATCCGTCTTCCTCCTCTTTAAGAGGTGTAAAATTCAAGTTGGGATTTTCAAATAAGCCCATAAAAATTAAGTTTGTCAGTGCTGCTGAAATGTAGTGAACAGGCCTATTGAGCAAGTTAGTAAAGATTTTAAGATTCAGCTGAAAGCTGTTATATTGCAGACTTAAAGATGTTAAGAGGAAAAAAATGTGTAAAATCAGAGAATCGTAGAATGGTTTAGGTTGGAAGGGACCTTAAAGCTCATCCAGTCCTGCTCCCTGCCATGGGCAGGGACACCTCCCACTGTCCCAGGCTGCTCCAAGCCCCAATGTCCAGCCTGGCCTTGGGCACTGCCAGGGATCCAGGGGCAGCCCCAGCTGCTCTGGGCACCCTGTGCCAGGGCCTGCCCACCCTCCCAGGGAACAATTCCTTCCTAACATCTAATCTAAACCCAGCTTGTCTGCACAAATCAGTGTCATTTTAAATGAAAAGATCATTTTCTTTTTTTGGGGGAAGGGTTAAACCCACAGATTTTCAGTGTGCAGGTATTTCTGTTGTATCCTCAGCACAACTGTGCTTTCATGAAATCTTCTAAAAACATTTGTAATTTGATACACGGAGTGATTCTGCCTTGGAACATGCCCCATAATTATTAGTAGAAAGAACAGTAAGAAGAGGATGCAAGAAGGTAGGAAGCTGGCAGCATTATTTCAGGGCTTTTCACTTAATTTCATCACAAATGGCTCATTCAGGCATTTTTTTGTATGTAAGGCAGTGAAAACCACAGCGTGTCTGTTCCACTGAAGCACGGCTCAGCAATGCATATTTATTCTGGTGACTCGTCCTAAGCTACATTTGGCAACTCAAATATCTCCTTAACCATTGTCTATATCAGATTCTGTCTTGTGGTGAGATTCCTTTGGTGAAGGAGTTATGTATGGATTCCCTGGGCAGTTTTCTCTGCCTCGATCTCATCCCTCTAGGCGAAGGTGAGGACAAAATGACAAATAGCTGAGAGCATTTTGCCGTGGGAGATTCTGTGATGGGAGCTTAGGACCAGCTTTCAACTATGCTGAGCAGGGAAAAAAAGCATTTTGCTCACAAAAGCGTTTTGCTCACAAGTCCAACTTAAGTCATCTGTAGAAGAGAGATGTTATTTGTCTGTTCTACATGGGGGCTGAGAGAGTTCACAGCTTACATTAAGAAAGCACTTAGGACAACGTTTTAGAAGTGACACACAGATGTTACTGTATTTACCAACAGAATTTCAAGTTTACTTATATCACGATGGCAGCTGCACAGCACATTAGCCATGCTTTCTGTGCTCTGCTGGAAAATGCAAATAATGCCAATTTTCATTTCCTCCAGTCCAAATAAGTGTTTCTTTCCATCACAGTGCTCCAAGACTTGTGGGAGAGGTATTAAGAAACGGGATGTCTACTGCAAGAGTACTGGCTCTCCTGAGGTGAAAATCTTGCCTGAAAGCATATGCAGCACAGAGCCCAAGCCTGAGTCCCAGCAGACCTGTGTGCTCGGACGCTGTCCCAAAAATGACCGGCTCCAGTGGGTGATTTCTTCCTGGAGTGAGGTAAAGTGGTGCAGTTTCATTGCTCACTGCCTGCCCTGGCTGCTCTTGGAAATGTTGGCTCAGGGACACACACATACCATGGGAAGGAAGGAAAGCTGAGCTGTCGTTGGAAAATCAGGTGTTGTAGGCGAGGTGCTGTAAACCCCAGACGTTGATAGATGTAGCCCAGTGTCTTTTTTAGCCACTGACTTGAGTTCATATTTCAGTTTACACTTCACGGAACGTGGGCTTTGTGGGATTAGTTCTGTGAAGCTTTTGTAGTGCACAGTTTGGGGTGTGTCCCACATCACACACTCCCCTTTATCTGTGTGTGTTTGTGAGGCTGCAGAAGCTGTGCTTTGCCTTTGCAGTGCTCAGCCTCCTGCGGGCCCGGCCTGCGGCGGCGAGAACTCAAATGCGGCGAGAAAAGCATCCACGGGAAATTGCTCACCTTCCCTCAGAGGAGATGCAGGAACATCAAGAAACCAAACACCAACCTGGAGGAAGCTTGTAACAAGGGAGCCTGTCCATCCCAGACATTGTATAACATGGTGTCTGGCTGGTATTCCTCGCCCTGGCAGCAGGTAGGAATGGGAAATCAGAGGTGGGATGGCACAGAGGAGCTGCCTCCAGTGCTAAGAGTCCCTCCTGCACATTCCCTAAGGAGGACCACACCACTCAGCCACTGAGATGGGATGCAGCTGGTCCACATCCATCATGTACTTCGGTGCAGCTCATTTCTTCATCCTGAAACTGAAGAATGTCACCTAAAAACGTTATTCATGCTTGAGAGGCACTACATTCCACACTCATTTTCCAACACTTTCTTCTCAGTCTTCTTCAAAGTGCACTGTGGTTGAACTACTGCATGTCTCTATGCACAATATATTTGAGCATCTGCACAGATTGCCTGGAATTCCCTAAATACTGTGATTAATTGTGGGATCAGTCTGTATTTGTTTCTACATTCTTGCAAACAAGCTTCTGTATTTCTGGAACTTATCTACTTTATGAGTCATATATCAATGAGACATGCACTTATTTAATAATATGTACATGAAACAATGTATGCCTGACAATCGCAATCAGATGAAAATGATCACATCTATCTTAAGGACAACTTTTCATGAAACACATACAAGTAAAAGGCTTATTAATTTTAAAATACTTCATAGCTCTTCCTGCAAACACATAGTGGTTTTCCCCAGATACTGCCATAATTATGGTTCCAGTGGGAGTTTTATCTGTGTTCAGGCAGCAGGGTTGGGCCCAGAGGCTTAGACATCAAAAGAAATTGATGCACACAATCAGGAACAGGTTTCTAAAATGTTCTGTTTCTGTCTCGATGCCTAAGTAAGGAACCAGATTTTCAGCTGAGTCCTTAAATAACCAAAAGACACACGTCTTTGAAAAGTTGGCCCTGATGGGGATTGGTGAACAGCAGCACACCTGATCCTGCCCTCTCTTGCTTTGAAAGTCTCATTTGAGGCCCTTGAAAGCTCCCTCTTTGGCTTTCAGGGGCTCCCTGAGTCTGTGCCATGAAAGACAAGGTTTTTTTTCCCCTCTGCTCAGTGCACGGTGACCTGTGGCGGGGGAGTGCAGACCCGGAGCGTGCAGTGCCTGCTCCAGGGCAGACCAGCTGCTGGCTGCCTGCCCCAGCAGAAACCAGCGGTCCTGAGAGCCTGCAACACCAACTTCTGCCCAGTCCCTGTGAAAAGAGGTAAAACTCAGCTCTAGATTGCTGCAGCAGGCTTAGTTGCTTAGAGTTCTATACCCAGCAAACATCACCTTTTCGCTACACCACTGATCTGGCCTGTTCCTTCATAAATGTTTTTTTCCCAGACTTCCAGATTTACAATAACTCTCTGATATTAACAGCATCTCTCTTCACCAAGTGAGCCCTCTTAAAGCAAACTTGTGAGTACAACTGGCACTGGAGATTTTAAAAAGAGGGATATGTTACAAAAAAGTCTGTGAAAAAGTCATGCTGTTTGGTTCCGAGCTGCACCTTTTTACTGTCTTGTTGAATAACAGGCATTCTATGCTGGTACTGTTTTGTGATTAATAATACCAACTTTGGAACTAAGCAATAAGAATTTGCCATTTACTTTTAGTCTTTCAGATTGCATCCAGATCCTGGGATTCCAAAATGTCCTTCTTTTCTTACTGCTTCTGGCCAGTGCATGACATGCAGTCAGAGAACATGAAATTAAGGTCTCTCTCCACTTTCATGTCTGCTCTATCCCTCCACCTCTTCAGCGTGAGAAGGGAGAGGGGAGCAAGAGGTTTTGTGCCGCTTGGAATGGCAGAAGGGGAATTCTCTCAGCACCAGCGCAGACAGAGAGTGGTGCATTACCCCATTCCAGAGATTTGTGTACAGGATGGTTACTGTTTGTGACTCCTTCCTAACTGCATGAAAAAAGCTCATGGAGGCCCATGTTTGTCCCACATAATCTGGTTATCTAGGCGTGCTAAAGCACTTTAAACAGTAACTCAAAATACTGCACATTAATTGACTTGTTACCTTTTTAAAACTGGGAGCTGGAAGCAACCTCTATAAAACATAGGGTGGATTGCAAGAGAAAGGTGGTAATGGAGCTGGGAGCAGAGGTCAAGCTCTGGCCCTGCATCTTGTAAATTGACATTAGCCAACCACCCCCACGTCTGCCCCAATTCCTGACATTCCCTGTGAAACCCAGTGAGACCCTAACAGACCATTCTGCTGCATCAGCTCGAGACATGCAGGGTATCAGCCTCATCTATCAGGGGACCTGAATCCAAACAAGGATATGGAGATGAAATGCTCCTAAAAGGGCTAAGTAAATAGTTCTGCTGTTTTTATCAGTAAATGTTGCTAACACTTCAAATTAACATTCCTAAAAGGTTCTGCTGTACTTTGGAGTTTCTGTATAACTTCCTTTTCTGTTAGGATATAGCAAGGACTTTTCTTTCACCCCTGTTTTCCCCTTTTATATTTCATGTCTGAAGTACTGTCTGTTATTAATTTTGGCCTTGGCCTGTTTCTCTCTCTCCTCACATCTGCAGGAGCCCTTTCCCCTTTATTATACCTGGGTCGTCAGGCTCTAGAGATCAATTATCTCCTTGCTGCTCTCTAACTTTCTGTCTAAAGCAGCAAAAAGAGAGGAAACCAGCTGTGCTGGAATCATATCGAAGCAAATCAGTCTCCATTATCAGCCATGCAGCTCCAGCTCAGTGATCACAGACAAGAAATTAATGTTTCAGGGAGAGTTTGCACACTTTCCTAGACAAACTGGGTCATTTCCATCCTGCTCTAGATGCAGTTACGGTCACCGTAACTCGTAGTAAATCCAGCTGCTTCAAATGAATGAAAATCTGAACAACTTATAAATACTTGGGTAAATAGAAATAAGGAACTGACTGCCTGATCCCCATCCACTGAATTTTGTGGGACTCTTTGTGTTCCTTCCAATAGTCCTTGGGTTAGGTCCCAATTTCAGCCCTACCTCTGCAATATTAGCATTGCCTTCTGATCTTCAAAGGGGGCATAAAGATTTATTATCGTGGCCTCCTCAGTGCTTATACTTTCTTTTTAAACAGTAATTTTTAATTTTTTTTTTTTTTAATTCACCCTTTCATAGCAGGAGACCTCCTTCCTGTCCAGATCAGAACAGCTTTCCTTCCTTTGTGTGATGTGTGCTTTTCATCTGTTGTCTGCTTTGGGTCCTCCCAAATTCTGTCTGGTGGCAGCAGATGAAGGAGTGGGAAGGCTGGTGCTGAACTCCCAGCTGGATCCTTCCTGACACTCCATGCAGAACAGAAAGGCAATGCTGTGGAGTGGGAAGGCTGCAGTTCAGTCCTGAGCTCCCCAGTTCCTGTTCAAGAGACGTATTTTCTTTCCATACCATTAGAATTTAAAGACAAACTCATGTTTTTAAAACCTGAGGAAAAAAATGGCATATTTTAAAAGAATTATTTTTATTATTAAATTATTTTATTTTTCATTCAAATAAATTTGAGGGTGATAAAGGCATACAAATCACCTTTGCCATCATATAAAAGGGAATAAAAAAAGAGCAGTGGTGATTAAACCAAAGAAGTTCCTATAGAGAGAGGGAAATGACTCCTGGCCCACGGAACATGCAGAATTTGTCTGCTCTGTGAGGGAGCATTTATCTGCTGTGACTCAGTAACTGATCTGAGAATGCAGACAGTGGTGGCTAGATTTTTGTTCAGTCTCCTTGTAAATTCCTTTTATTGACCATGTAAACAGTAGTTCTGAGAGTTGAACGAAATCTTTTCCCATGCTCACAGGAGATTTCAGTCTAGCTATAAATTTTGCTAAACCCCATTGAGTCTTACTGCTCTCTCAGACATGGTGAATTTGTTTATAAATCACCTGTATGAATCATCACTCTGCTCTTTTAAAGAAACATAAACCATCCCCTGCAAAACTGGAGAGAGGAGCAGATATGAGGTGTTTTTAAAGCATTGGAGCTGTGTGTATAAATGATATCTGTACATAAATTGAAGAGAAATAAGATTTTAATTGAAAAATATGATTTGGCTCTATTTGTAATTAAAAGCTGGGCTTTTGAGAACTAACCTTGGTTAGTCAGTCTCTTCTCCCATTGCAGTTAATTAAGATTTTGGCAACATGGCATAGTCAAAGTCCTAAGAGCCTGACTCATGACACCTAACTGAAGTGTCTGAGAAAAGAGATTTCTGAGCTTCATTGCAGAGTGGAAGAGAGAGAAACAAGTCCCTCCAGAAAGTGCTGGAATGCAAGCACAGAGCAGAGCACTTTGTGCAGGGCCCAGGCATTCCGAGTTCCGTGAGTTCTGTGTGCAGGTAAACTCCACGTGATGATGATGCTGGCAACCAGCAGCTGGCATCAAGCATGGAGTAGGTTCATTTGTATGAGTGCCTGGCTTTAGAACAACAGTTGTAATCAAAGATGTAAATACAGATGGCTTTTTTTATCCACTAATGTGGAACTTCCTCTTGCTTTCCTGAGCTACAAAGTGTGCTCCAAAATTTTTAATTCCTTCAGCTTTTGACCCCAGTGCAATATTAGCTCTATCTCAACCAAGTTAACAAATCTCTTAACAAAAATTTAATGCGTCTTAAGTTAAAGCAAGAATCTAGTATTTCTAGTAAGCTCGTTCATGTTTCCTCTTCTGTGAATCGAGTCACCCATCGTGTTTTTAACGTTACCAAATGCATACAAGGGTGTGGGATTATTGCAGACTTGCTAAAACACAGTCTTACCATGCTTGGGTTTCTCTCCTTCAGATGATCCTTCTTGTGTGGATTTCTTCACTTGGTGTCATCTGGTGCCCCAGCATGGTGTCTGTAACCACAAATTTTATGGCAAGCAATGTTGTAAATCATGCACGAAGAAGAACTGATAGCAGCGTGTTATCTGAACCCTTCAGTGACAGGATTCTCTTCTTCAATTTATGTTGGAATTATCTCTGCTTTGAGGCAAGACATGGTGCCACATAAACCACTGATGGAAGAGACATTTTTTCTAAGGGAATGTCTGAGGTACAGTAATTGTTGGATATATGTTGAAAACAGAATGTTTCTTTCTTTTTTTTTTCTTAATTTGCTGACCTCACTAAAGCACAGGGTACTATGGATCACTTGAACACTGTGACTCCAGGGGAAGTTCTTCTTTCTTTAAAAGTGTCCTTTTGCACTGTCACATGTTACGAGGAAGAAATTAAGGCAAGGGAGCCTTTTCTGGCTGATTTACCAGAATGCAAAGCAGGAGAGCTTGGGACCTGGAGGAGGAAGGCTGCAGCGTGGCAGCAGGACAGATCACACCATCAGAGGCGTGTCCTTTCCTATTTTTGGTGACTGTTGTGAGGGTGAGGAAGCTGTTTGCTGCCCCGGGGGGACATCCCGATGGCTGTGGGCTGGAGAAGGCAGCGTCACACGTGTGGCTACCAGAAGTAAATAGTGCACTACAAAGATATATGGTGCTTCTCTACCAGACTTGCTGCTGGAAAAGCAAGTTTTGCATCATGCTAATGTTTTTATAATTTTTGAAGAATTCATTTTCTGCTTTGTGTAGAAACTCAGAGGTGGTTAACTAGTAACTTGAAATGTATTCCTAGAAATATGCAGCATTAGAATATTTGGACTTTTAATATTGCTGTGTTACAAGTAAAATAGATTTTCATATTTCAACTAACTCAAGGAACTCAGTTTGATTGAGATCAATGGTTATGTTTTCAACTTTCTAAGCTCATTAGATATGTAATTTTAAAGTTTAAACGTGATATTTTTAAGTAGTTTTGTTTCAGAAGCTAGATTGTTTGAATGCCAAGATACTGAAGAATGTCTTCCTTCTAATCTCAAATATCTCTGCAAATTTTGATTCATCCATTACCCAAAGGAAATAACAAGAATATTACACTCCATTAATTCATGCTGAACTTCTCTAAACAGTTATTTATTCACATTACACAAAAAAAAAAGCATGAAAAGATAAGTGGATTATTTACTCTTACCAAATAAAGGTCAATTCTATTTTTATACACTCTCCTAATAGTCATATTTAGTTCAGAATTCACCAGCAAACAAAAGAATGGTAAACATGCTGATCTTTGTGGCCATTTGGTATCAAGATGTTTGATGGCGCCATGTATCAAATGGTGCCATTCAGAAGGTTTCTGCATCGAAAAACCCCGACCTATTTGCCAAACCCATTCTGAGACAGAGCTGTGTCCTACTGTAATTTTCTGGGGAGTGCCTGTGAGGGGCATATTTATCTAATTCCACCCAATCCCACAACTTTGTTTGATGAATGTAGTTCAGTTTGAGTGTTTTTTTTAAAGTATGGTTTCAGCGTAGGATTAGCCAGCTCAGCACTAATGCCAGACAGTGGTCACTTAAAATTAGCAGTTCCTTCTGAAACAATTTAAATTAAAAACATGTATTCTGTGATACTTTAGGAAATGATTGGAAACATATCTCAGCCTAAACTCCTCTGTCTTGATATTGGATATTGTGTAATTATAACCTTTTTTCTAGGAAAACTACAAGGTTGTTTTTGTTTTGTTTTTATAATTGTGTCCTTTTTATTATTTGATGTAAAATAATTAATTTATTAATGCATAGCTTTTCCTTTATATTTCTCTGCTCACTTCCTTAAGTGACAACTGAGGAAAGAAAATGGTAGTGTCACAAAGTATGAATTATGGTGTAAAAAAAGCAAAAACTATAAGTGTAATATTTAATTATTTTATAAGCTTTGTAATAAAATACTCTAACTGTTTCATTATATTTGGAATTGTAAAATTCATGAATAAAATATGGAGGCTATAAGTAAATATCAAATCTTATAAGTGCTGTATGCATTCCCTTGTGTTGATTGTCCCATTAGGAGAAGGTTATCCCATCTTTCTGCTGCTGTGTAATTGGGAAATGTCTGTGAGCTGTTCTGTGGAGGGCCAGTGATGACAGCTGCCCACAGGAGAAGTCTGGACCCCAGGCAGTGGCAGTTCAGCCACCGTGGCTGAGTGTGACCTCCCTGCCCAGCCCGGCCCGGCTGTTGGGGTCTGGAGCGGGTGGATGTTGGTGGGGAACAGAGGATCCGAGTGTGAACAGCTGGGATGATGGATGGGGGATGGAGGTCATTCCTTTCAGGCACTCAGAGCCAGGCCTGTGTGCTGGGGTCATGTGAAACTTCCCCGCTGCTGAAGGTGCCATTGTCCCGCGGGTCAGGAGTGCAGGGCTGGGTGTTCAGCAGGGTGACCACTCTGGAGGTGCCTTTTGAGAGCAGGTGGTGTTTCTCATTTGAACACTTACCCCACCATTGAAACAGCTGGGGTGGCTGGGCCCACTGCAGGCTCAAAAAGGCAAAATGGACAAAATTTCATGGTTTTATTTGCATAACAACACAAAAGCTAAAATACACAACAATACACGTGCAAGACAAACCTGAGCTGTCGCTCCTCTCAGCAAAGACAGTGGGAAGTTGTGTATCCCAGAACCAGCAGGATTCTTCCCTGCGTGTCTTTATCTGGAAGGTGGTATTCAAGATAAGGAGCCTCACTCAGCACAGCAGGAGGTTTTACAGCCTCTCCCATCTGCCTGGGGATACTTGATTTTCCTGAAAACGGCTAAGAACTTTCCAAGCCAATCCCTAGGAGGGACTGTATCAATTCACTGGATCATTTCAGATATATTCTCCCGCATATATTGGTGCTTTTCCCTTCATTCACAATCACTCAGTGCTCTCACAAGAGCCAGATATCCAGAGGGCTGTTGATAGAAATACTGAGATGCCTCTGACACACAGTACAATCCAGTAAGCAATAATAGATCATTCTGCTCCTGAAGGACTCCCAGCAAGAGCTCTTTGGGATGGGATTTGGACTAGTGATTTAAATAATTAATATGCCCACACAGGAATTCAGACTCTATAAACTGCTTAGTGTTCGGGGCTAGAATTTTGGAATTAAAATGAACCGATGGTTGTCAGTGAATTACAGCATTGGAGGGGGATGTTGAAAGAGGAAATATTGCATAAAGATGTGCTATTGTGTGCTTGGATCCCCCCCAAGTCCACAACTGTTTTATTGCTGAGCCCTTACAACAGTATTTGGTACACAAGGCTTGGCAGTTTTCTAGAAGTGTATTGCTGCAAGGCTCACTTTATAAAGCAGAATGGGGTCTTTTCACAAAGGAATAGCTCCATTTCCTGTAGTCAGATTTCATCACTCAGGTAAAGGATGCATCTGCCCAAAACTGAAACAGATATTTAATGAATAGGTTGATTGTGTAAATCAAACTCAACTCTCTCAGATGCCCAGAAGACATGAAATGCTGGAGACAGATGAATGTTTCACTGCATGCGGTTTTATGGTAACATGATCCATATCCCATATTTCCTTTATTTTTCAGCAAATCCTATTCAAAAGCATCAAGAAAATAAATTAACATTATTATTTCTATTGTAATTGAAGTGCAGCCTTACTGAGTCACTGGGATGCCATTGTGTTCAGGGTGTGTGCACATGTCATGAGGGGCTCACAGTCCTGAGTGTGCAACAAAATCTAAGGAAAAGATCACGTTATCAGGGAGCTCGTGGTGATTAGGAGGAAGAGTGCTGCTGGTGGCTCACTGTCTGTGTGGGCAGTGCAGGACGTCTCCAAGGCACCTCTGTGCAGGTAAGATCTGAAGGAGCAATACTGAGGAACTTTATCCTGACTTTGCGTTGAAAGCAGAAATGAGGTGTGTTCAGTGCTGAGTCCTAACCAAGATAGGGACTGTCCTGAGAGGAGGGAAATGCACCTGGATCATTCACTTGCCAGTTATTGGGGACTGAGAAGAGAGGATTTGGCAGGGCAGTAAGCCTCCTTCTCATCAAAAATGTCCTGAAATAAGGAGAAGCAGCTTCCAGGAGATGCTTTAAATTCCTCCCCAGGCACTACTGCATGAACATCAGCCAAATCAAGCTGACCTCCCTGCCTGCTTCCTGCACACTCCGTGCCACTTCTGTAGGTATTCTTTGTCCCATGCTCTTCAGGACAAATCCAAGTCCAGGCTGGGCTGGAATGTGTCCTTTGATGTAGATCACGCTCTGAAGTCCTTCACCTTGAGCTTTCCACAGTCAGTGGCAGAGGGGCAGTGGGGCTGAACTGATCCTCAGCTCTGCAAAAGGCTCTAATGCAGGAGGTTATTGACAGCATCTGCCTCACAGTGCCCAGGGGAAGCCGCAGCCTGTGCCTGGAGCACAGGGAATCAGAAACACACTCTGGCCTTCCAGCAGCCAGTGCACACCAGGCAGGGCTAAGGGAAGAGGTGCAAACATCTGCCAGCTGGGCTGAAGTAGAGACAAAATCTGAATTCCTCAATTCACAATATAATGTGAATTAAAAGCAGTTTTCCTTATGTTCCCTGAAGGAAAACATCTATTACAGGACCTATGCTTCAAGCTACTAAATACTTCCTGTTTAATAATAAGAATTATTCAGTCATGAACAGAACCTGTTATAATTTCTGGATTCTGCCAGTGGAGGCAGGAACCTTCAGCTAAGTTCTAACTTCCAGGCTTACTTTCTAAGCATTAAATCGAGCTATTGTCACCAGAGATGTCAGCCTTAACACTGCAATGTGCCTGCTGCAAATAAAGACAGATCTTTAGTATCCCTTGGGCTGCCAAACATCAATTTATTATGTTCTGTTGTCATAATGTTCACTTATCCTTTCATAATAACATAGCAAAGCTGGCAAAAAAGCTCACTCAAGAGGAATATGAAAAGGTTTTTATGGGAAATGTTTACTAGTGAAGCTCTTACCTGTGGAGACCAAAGAGATTTTGGAGGAAAGCATACACAAGAACTTCCTCTATGGGATCTTCACCTTCTCAAATCACCACAACATCTGAATTCGGTCTGTCTGATAGGACAAACTGAAGGGATTTTCCCCAAAGCAGGAATGCCCTACCAATACTCTGCTTCCATGGAAATAGTGGTCCTCTGCTGTCTCTGTTTAGATTAGTTGAAGACAGGATATCTGTTAAATGAATCTGCATGTTCAAAGACTTTAACTGTACAGCTCTGTCCATTGATATTTTAAGTGGATCAGAACATTTCACTCTTAGAAAGATATTGCCTGTCAGCAGAAAGCTCATCAGCTCAGGTTTTGTAAAAATAAACTGCAGATGCCAAGTTGCCTAGAACTACCATGACTTACTCTGGGCTTTGCTGGTGTGTGGGGAAAAATCAACCAACACAGACAATGACAGGCTGTAAGCTCAGCTCTCTCCCACTAAATATAGGAGATACTTCTTCAAACTGTATCATTTCCCACAATTTCATTCAGAGGGGGTTGGTGTCCACTTCCAAAGCACTAGTTGCAAACCCAAAATTGTGTATAAACAAACTGGAACATCTCATTTGAAAAGCATGCAGCTATTGATTGAGGCTGTCAGGCAGTGTATGGGCCTGTGATATCCACTGACCATGTTACGCAAACCTGAGCTGGCCTCGTGTCCTGTGGCCACTTAACAGCTAGTGCTGACTATTTATTTTGTTGTTTCTCAGTTGCAACGGAGCTTTTAATGAAAATCATGAACTTGGTATAAGGTTATTGTTCAGGTAAAATCAAGTGTCAGGATTAGCCTGCTAATCTCCAGCTCCAGCAGACTTGTGTAATGTCTGGACATGGACTGGGGAGCAGACCAGTGCAGCTCCCACAGACTGGTGCAAACACTGAGCTCTCTGAGACACACTGTACCTCTGTTTTTCCATTTGCTCCTTAGCACAGTGACTCTATCCTCGAACTTGCACATCATTGAGAATCCTGCCCAGTTTCCCCAGCTGTGCTACTAAAGAGTAAGGTACTAGTAAGGTAGTGGTATAAAGAGTAAGGCAGAGCTAAAGCCCCTCTGCCTTCATGCCAGTGCAGCTTGGGTGAGAGCACTGGGGAAAAAGCTTCACCTGAGGATGCAGAAGCTCACAGAACTGCTATCCCTGCCCTCTGGCAGTGGGAGGACAGTCCCCCATGTCCTGTCACTCCAGGCCCTTGCCCAAAGTCCCCCTCCAGCTCTCTTGGAGCTTTAGGTACTGGAAAGCAGCAATAAGGTCACCCCAGAGAGATTCTTGGTATTGGTGCAGGTATTTTAACCTCTTCTACAATCTCCTGTGAATTACCAGTTTTGAATCTTTGACCTTCTGTATTGACTCTGCTGTAAGGTGGCAGATGGTGTTTTTGCAAGTGCTGAGGAAGAAAAAGGAGAAGTGGAACAGAAAAGTGGATCCTATCTGGACTCATTGATTCTACACCTGTGACATAGCAGCCCACTGTGGTCAGAGACTGGATTTACCAAGACAAGTGATCACTTTCAGCCCTTGAACCGCCTCTCTCTGGGTCTCTCTATCCAGTGTCCCCTTTGGTTAAATGGATCATTTTATTTAGGGCAGGCACAACTCACACCTCATGTCTGTATAAGGGCAAGTGCTGTGGGTCCAGTGTTAATGTGTTATGGTACTGATAACTGCTCTGATCTGCTGAGAGAGCGTGACTTAGAGGGAAACAAAAACTCTTTTAGTTCAGAGCTCCCTCTAATCAGGCCAGTTTTAGAAACTGCCACCCAAACTCTTCTTATCCACATATATACACTATATATTGTATACTTACAGACTGTTTATCTAGATCTTGTTTTATATAAGGAAAATAATTAAGGTGGAAAAAACACCCAAACTATTCTGTATGTGCTATGTCTTCTTATCAGGAAGCAGCCAGACTAAAGTAGTTCCCCAGCTTCCTAGATTGCACAATCCCACTTTGCCCAATAAGAGTGCTGCAAGAACTGGGTTGTTCTTGGTGCTGGCTTTTGTAAATGCTCTTCCCTGAACTTCTCATTAACCTTCTGAACCTCATGCCTACTGGATGGATCCCAGCCAGCATCCTCCACTACCAAAGGACTCTTTGAAAGGAGAGTTTACACCTCAGGTTCCAAATTGATTTGCTGTGGCACACTAACTACACAGAAGAGGAAGGCAAACAGTGGATTTGCCTTTTTAAAAACAGCAGTTGATTAAAAAATAAAGTACCAATAATGTGAGAATCATACTGTCCTGAAACCTTCAGACATTTTGGCACATAGCGCTGTCTCTCTCGGACAATTGCATCCCCTTTTTCACTGCTTCCCTCCTCCTGTTCCAGAGCTCCCCCCTGAAGCCATTGGGGGGTGGGAGCAGAGTGGGTTGTGAAGTGTCCTGGGATAATCCACTTTGACAGGGAACTGTGCTGATTAAAAGTTATGGCTTTGGAACAGCAAAGCTCCCACTGCTGTCCACGTAAAAGTTGCTGCTTTCTATTTAAACCTTAACAGTCAGATCTAATCAAGAGAAAATAAGGACGTTTTTATGAATTCCATGAGAAAAATTCCCCTCAGGTGTAGGTTGCACGGTTTGATCAGCTCCAGTATCATGTTTTAGTGTTTCATATTAATCCGGCCGACTCTGAGCCAAGAATTCAGCTTTCAAACTTGCCTGATGGCCAGGCAAAAACATTTTGGCAATTTGTTATTATTTCAGCTAAACTTACAATATGCAAATTAAGATTTATGGCAAATGAGGACTTAAAACTATGCATTTATCTCCACGTGGAAAAGGTATCGTGTAGTTGCAAGGTGCCAAAAAATACCAGAGCTGGGCAGAGAACAAGAGAATTACAACTCCCAGAAGGCACTGGAGGGTTGTACATCAGCATTTGGTGTCCTGATGACAGGAAACAAACTATTTCACAGTCTGAGATTTTCTGGAAGATACGGAGTTGACCCAGCCCTCAGACTAAGTATCTCATTTCACTGTTTCCAACTGAAAACTGTTAAAGTGTCAGGTAAATCTGGGTTTTTCAACAAGGCTGAACTAAAAGAAAAATTATTGTTTCATGGAACGTAAGTATCCTGTTGAAAACACAGTGATGGGAAAAAACTGATTAAGTACAGATAACATTTATATTCCTTTCTATTCTCCCACCCTCTCCCTCGTTTCCCCATGCAGAAGCAATTAAGATCATCCCCAGCCATGTGCCAATTCAGCTTTGCTGCAATCCCAGCAAGGCAAAGAGACAAGACACTGCCAATTCCTGGCCTCCTCCTCCTGGGGTAGTCCAGAGGAGCACAAACCATGCAAGTCAGATCCAGAGGTGCTCTGGAGAGATGCATTTGTTGCTGTGTGGTCTAATTCCCTGCTCTATGTTCTGCAGAACTGAAGACAATAGGATGACACATGGACTGGAGATAGATCTGTGCATACTTTCCTTCCTAAGTCAGGGTTTCCAATGAAAAGCTTTGGAAAACTGAAATACATGCCCAAAGTTCAGCTCAGCCTGAGCCTTGGGGTCCAATTTTCGTCTCAATCAGAAATAATTTCCCTTAAGTTAAAGGATCCATAACCACACAACACCAGTGCACACAGGCCAGACTCAAGCCACATCTGGCAACAAGGGCTTGAACAGGAACAATGTTCAGTGAACAGCACAGATTTTTTCTTTTCAGAGGTTTGTCCCCTCACACGCAAACCAGAATTTCCAGATTCTGGAAGCTGCTCTGCCTCACTGTCCTAGTTTACTGGAAGAAAAAAGCAGCCTTCATTACGCACCTTATTCCCTATTTTTACCTGACTCCTCGGAATAGCTCACAGATTTGAAAAGCTGGCTGTAAAGGAACTCATTCAAGCAGGGCTTGGACTCAGCTGATATAAATACATAATTCTGACTCGGAGAACAAAACTGGTTTAACCAAAAGGATCTGGTGTCCAGGGCGTGTGGGGCTGGGTTTCCTCAGCCCTGCCCTTGCAGTGGCAGCTGGTGCCTGCTGTGGGAGGGGGAGGATGCTCTCCAGTGCCCGGGCAGAGCAGGGCATGGCAGCGAGAGAGGGTTAGAGAGCAAGTAGAGAGCAGGGAGCAGACCATGTGTGTTCTTAGACAGCCACCTAGTGAGTTTAGGGAGGAATCAAGAGCTCCAAGAAAATTCCGTGAATTCTCACAGAGGATGGACTTACACTGCAAACACAGTGCTAAAACAGTGCTAAAACAGTGCCAAACTTCACTGTGCAGTGCAGAGGGGCTTTGTCAAGGAGCTAGCAGAGCAAAAGGGTGCTTCAATTACTGAGCTGCGAGACAAGATTTATCATCCCTCTGTGATTCGCAAAGTGAATGTTTGGAGAAGAGTTCAAGTATTGAAAAAGATGCCTGAGCTTTAAGTGAATTTCAGAATTTTTTTCAAGAAAAAGTGTATATATATATGGTTTTATACGTCTCTTTATATATATATGCATATATATATATTTGTATATTTATATATTTTTATATATATATATATATATATATGCACACACTCCTCCCCTTTTTCTTACATACATACCCATTGCTAAATCAAAACATTCCTGTTCACTGAAAACAGAATATCATGGACATCGTGCAATATTAAAAAGAGGGCAAAGTCTGGAGGGATAGAGAATCATAGAATCATTCATGTTGGGAAAGACCTCTAAGAGCACCAAATCCTACTGTAAGCCCAGCACCACCACCATGCCCACCATTAAACCATGTCCTCAGGGGCTGTATCCACAAGTTTTTAACCCTTCCAGGGATGGTGACTCCACCAGTGCCCCTGGGGGGCTGGCACAGAGAGCCTGCTTCACTGCTGTGGTGTGGTGGTCCATTTCTGCTTAGCCAAATTTGGCTGTGGGTGTGAAATTAGCAGGAAGTCTTTTGAGAAAGAAAGGAGAACCCCATGAGCCCAGTTCACCTCAAAACCAGCACTTGCATTTGTTAGTTGTCTGTGCTGAGTTCCAGCTCTGTGAACAAAAAGGAAAATGAAAAATCCCTTAACTATAAGGATCTACAGAAAAAACATTCAGGTATGACTTTTGGAGTTTGCTTTTGCAGAGTTACCCCAGGGAGATGTCTGACAAAGCTACACACTCACTGTCTCCTGCTCTGGGTGCTCACAGAGCCACAACATGCAACTTTATTCCTGCACTAGAAGGACACAGAATGTGTGGAATTATAATGAAGCAGCCAGAGTCAGCACCTCATCAGTCCAGTGGTTACCTATTAACCACTGCTCGCTAAATTGCGTTTTGCTATGAAGTTCCCAGATGGTCTCTCGTGGGATCAACTGAAAGGAGAATTTAAAGAAAGATCATCTGAAACAAAAAATTAAGGAACTTGTGGAAAACATTATCAAAACCGTGGTCCTGCAAAGTCTCATCCAGTATCAATATGCCATAGATCGGCTGCAGGGAGGTGAGTAGGTCATAGAAGACAATTAAACCCTGATGATTGTGAGAAATGAGACAACTCTTAAAAAGATTAATTTATTGAAAACAGAAAAATTGAAAAATTACAGAAATCAGAAAAATATAAAAATTTGGGATCCTATGGCTCAGTAGATGGTATGCCCCAGGAGCGCAGGGATATGAGATCTTCTGGCTGAGACAGCACTAGACCTCAGGTAGAGAAAAAGAACTTGCAGTGCTGGGCTGACTTTTAAAACAATTACCAAAAGCCCCTTAAAAGGGGTAAGGCTTTTAATGCCCAGCACCGATGTCTCCCACAGCTAGTCTGCAGAGAGCAAGAGGAGAAGAGAGAAGAGGAAGAGAGAAGAGAGCCCGCCTCTCGGCTTCGTCCTTTTTATAGTTTTAGCTCCGCCCACAGCCCGCCCACAGCCCGCCCCTTCGGTCCAAGGCGATTGGTGCTTTCCCTTTGATGGATCATCTCTGTCCACCAATGGCTCATCGTTGTCAAGGGGGGGGGTGGTATCAGTTAGAGATAAGGGAATACAATGCCTTCATTAAAATTCAGGTGTTCAGGTTGCCATGGAACTTGCCTGCAGAGTAATGGCTGTGGCTAAAAATAACTGCTGGCTATTAAGACTGGGTGGGGTTTTGGCCTTGGAATCAAAATGCAAGTGAAACACCTACAAAAAGTATTAAAATACATCCAACACACCTCAAAACACTTGTAAAAGTATACAGTAAACACAGGAAAGGTAACTCTTATGGTGTACCAGTGGTTTGAAGTTTGAAAAGGGCAAGTTTGTGATTTTTTTACTGGGAAAATTTTAACTGGGAAGGGTGCAACTCTATTAATAAACTACTTTAAACAAATGAAAACACTGATAATGGAACTGAATTTTTGTACCTGGGCTGATGGGTTAATTGTAACATTCAATTTAAAAATAATTAACTCAAAAATTAATTAATTAAAGCACTTAATATGCAAAGACCAAGCACAAATAGGGATTTCATGTATGACATGATGATACTCTGTTTGGGAGGCTGTAGAATTTCTACATGGATATTTATTGCCTCCCAAAACTCTCTAAAACAGAGAACTGCCTGGGCTGCAGATCATGTCAATCCTGATCCAATGCTATAGGCTTGACCATACAGTTTCTTTGTTCTCTTAGACTTGCAGTGTTTGTAATCCCCAAGTCTAACAGTGTAATAACATATTAAAAATAGCTATGAATATGCTTTGAATTCCTCTTAGAAACATTAGCTCTACATGCCTAATTAAATATCCTTGACACACACAAAAAATAATTGCAAGGAAAAGAAACTTCTCTCATGAGGGCCAGATGATTTTAATTAGGTCTCACTCAAAATCTTCCTCAGCTCACATGGCTCAGCTCTCGTCAAAACACTCGGTTGCACTGAGATGCCATGCTGTGCTCCTCTTCTTTCCCTTTCACACTGGTTGCTACTCCTGTGTCCCAATTTCTCCCTCTTCCTTAAGAATTTACCGTCCTCCAGCCCTCAGAGCTCGGGTTCTGAATGCCCCAGACATGTGGGGCTGGGGCCATTTGCTGATTTCTTACTTTCCACACCTCCGGAGAGCCGGTCTGCACATATGGTGTGATTCTGTGTAGAAGCTGAACATACGCACAAAGGTTCCACACCAAATCTGTGGAGGAGCAGAAGCAGCATTTATTTATTTATTCCAGAGGAGAGTTACAGCCCCTTTATCCTCCCCCAGCCAGCAGCAGGTCTGCTATTAGCCCAGCAACTGGAGTATGAACTCAGATCTCTCTGCCTTCCTTGGAGGGCAAGAGGGGCTAAATGCTGATGGCAGCTCAGCAGAGCCTGAAGGGCATTCCCAGAGGGAAGGTGGGTACCACCCAGCAGCAGAGATCCTGACAAATTCATGCTGCTGCCACCACAAACCTTCTTCCTCTCTTGTACCCTGGGGGGGATTTGCTGCCGTGGTGTTCTGACACTGCCCAGACAAGAGAGACAGGCACTTTTCAGTGTCTCAGTTACAGCTCAGATGTTTAAGGTGTTGGTGTAAAGAATTAGGGCATCTCTAAAGCACATTCTTCTACCTCCCCTTTTCCCTGCCACAGTTATTAATAGTTAATAGTAAAATTTTACTCCTTGAGGATTGAAATGATATGGATACCCAGTTTGGTCTAAGGAGTTATTTACAAATACTAGAATTATTTAATCCACATCAGCATAACAGATATTAGTTGTCATAGTTAGCAAAGTCCTGCAGTTCTTTCTTGTGGGATTTCTCCTTTCCTGGCCCTGAGCAGTTTTAAGCCTGGGCTTTTGATTTTTTTCGTATGTGTACTATGGGTCTAAACAGCATTAAGTGTCACAAGCCTCAACCTGGCCCTGAATGGCTTGTGTTTACTGCAGTGTTTTATCTGACATCTCAAGGGGTCATTTTAGATCTTGAAATGACTTTTGAATGTTTTTTTGTTTGTTGGATGGTTTTTAAATGCCAGATCAGGGAGTCTGGCAAATTGTAGCACACAATATTAAGTTCTAGGTGTTGGAAAGGCTTACAACACAGCACACAGACCTTCTGAAATATCTCCACTGCAGTGTCATCCTTCTCCTCCACCTGAGGTCACCCACAAGTGTCCCCCAAATGGCCACTGGTTCCCAGCACTTCCCTGCTGCTGGAATTCAGCGCTTGCAGTGCTGCCTGTGACATTTGTGCCAGTCACTTCCACAGCCTCTGAGGTTTCCAGCTCTGAGCTGGGAGTTCTATTCCCCAATGCTGGGTTTTTTGCTTATTTTTAATTTTACTTCTAGTGCAGCAAGGAATTTTATCCAGCTATCTGCATCCAGCTATAGTTTAGTTACACACAAGGTTCTTTAAATGGACAGTCTCTGCAGCCTCCATGATTCCTCTGGGTACTTCTCCTGTTCAGTACAGATATCCACACAGAATTTACTAGCAAAATCCAGAAGACTTTCTCTTTATTTATGAGAAAAGCAATTACATTGTATTAAGAGTTATATTTAATTTGTCCAAAGAGGGAGAACTGCTCAGTGCTCTTGTGTTAAGGCAGTGTTATACAAGTGATCACAGGCATCAAAGCTCTCTTACCTGCAGCAGTTCCTCTGGCTCTGAAGCCATGACTATACTGAGATTCCTGCCTGCATGGATCATTCTTGCTGTTATTCACCTTGACCACAAATAAAGTTCATCCCTGTCAGACCACGCAAAAGGTATTGCTTCTTGGGGATGTATAAAATATATTTTCTCTATGTTAAACGGGCAAATACGTTTTTCTCTCAGGTAATACCTGCATGACACTAATTTCTACACTGTGGATTTAAAATCTTTTCAGTGATGATCCCTAAAAAATCTTCCCAGCTACCTGAGCCCCTGGAGCAGTATGTCTGTGTGATCCCATTATACATCTGGAGGTCTCTGGGAGTGTGTGAGCCCTGTTTCTGTTCACAGACGTCTGCTCTAGTGGAACATCTCTCTGTGAATGCTGATTCAGAGCTTTTTGGGGTTTTTTTTCTCCATGTCCTTCTGTTCTGACACAACCTTGTCACCAGAATCACCTCATGGAGCACCTGTTAATAGCCATAAGATATTTCAGAATTGCAAGAATTTAAGACCATTTGCAGGACTTTGCAGAACTGAGGCATTGTGGAAACAATGGTGATAGGTTCAGGCAGAGCTGCAATTTTGTTCTAGGGCTTCTGTTCATTCATTGGACAGTTTGTTCAATACCACTGCTTTGCTGTATGAAATGAAAAGTCTTGTGAGGGAGAGAAAACTGAAGCAGGAACTGAAAGCAGACCAAATTTCTGTACCCCTGGAAAACAGTGGACTTCTCATATGAATAATCATTAAGCTGCATCCATTTATCTGTGGTTTGAAAATAAGGGCAGGACTTGATTGAATATATTTGTGATTATGGGTTTAACCTTTAATGATTCAGAGCAAAAATATCTCTCCAGGGTCTTCTAATATAGAAAGAAATGCTCCATCATCTCCTGTGAACAGCCCCTGTAAAGTGAAATTTGGTATCCCCCAAAGCATCTGGAAAATACCCTAAGCAGACTGGCAAAACTACAGCCATGAATTCTCTTGCAGAGGACAGTTTGGTGGATTTTTATTGCTTCCCAGATCTTTAACTACAGAAACATTCCTTTATAAGTCTTTACAGACCTTTCATAACCCTGAGTTTGGCTTATGTTATTGTTTCTATCCTTGATTAACTAACTGCAGGTTTATTCTTTCATTTTAAGGGCAAGCAAGAACATGAAAATACAGCTGAAGCTGCTGGGAACTTGAAGCATGGAAATACTAGAAATTCACCATTTTACAGGAGTCACACTGTGCACTGACAGAACACTCCCAGGCACGTGAAATTAAACGTGTACGGGAAATTCTTTTCCTGTGGTTTAATTTTTCAAATCTGACGTGCTGGCACAGCGCGTGGCAGAGTGACCAATGGTAGCAGGAAAGCATATGGTTATATCTTTTATGTTTGTGTTGCCCTGTGAACATGAGATACACAAGAACACAGATTTAATTACTAAGATTTACCCAAGCTTTTGACAAATTCAGCTGAGCTGCACCAACCACACCAGTGCAGCATGTGCTGGTAAAAGGTGCTCGGCAGGCAGGACTTGTCTGAGGAGCAAAGTTTCACAGTCATATCAAGAACACAAGAAACAAACCCTTACACTTGCTGGATGACTTGCTAGAAAAAAGCCTGATTTGTTCTATTTTCATAAAAAACAACCTCAGAGATGTGAAGTTGTCACAGTTTTTGTGAAACAGGAGGAAGGCTGACCCACCTGAGAAGCGCAGATAGAGCTACACAATGTGCTGGCATTGATAAAAATTCAGTGCTCAGAGGACAGAGCCAATGAACCCCACTACTGAGCCTGCAGAAAGCATTCTCTGTCAGTGTTGCTCAATGCTGAGCCTATCTAGTTTTGAAGAAAGTCTCATATTTATGATAAGGTAAAAAAAAGCCCAATGCCCATCTCCGTTTTCACAGACTTGGGAGATTTAAATTCAGGCCGTCTGTGAAACTTCATAGAAGAAGAAAGACTTCCCACAGCTCATCTAGAACTTGAAAGAGGTATTTGCTCATTCCATTGATGTTTTACACTCTCCATGTGAGACAATTCCCTCCACTGATCTCCCCCAGTGGTGCTAATTTCAGCAGTGAATTGTATCCCAGAAGACGACTGCGTGGGGAGATGGTAGAATAACTTCTGGAGAAAGTCTTATGTCATATGGAAAATCTTTGAAAGCAAGTGATAGGTTATTACAAAATGAATGATAAATCCCTCCTTTATACATTTTTTGGACACTATTAGAAGAAATGCTGTAAACAACCACCCTCAGAAGTGTGCTGTCCTTGCTGCTCAGTAGCAGTTACCTGGAAAGTTTTTACCTTTTTTTCCCTTTTTTGCACATTCAGGAGGGCTGTGGAACAGAGCTGCAAAAGGCTGCCACTAACAGGCTCTGAAAACATGGGAACAAACACTTTGTTGAGGTCCCGTGGCTGGAGCTTGCTGCTGTGTAAGAGGAACCGGTGAAAGGTGGGGTTGGAAAAGCACATCATGGGACATGAGGGAGGTGTGGAACCACGAGACAACTGTTCAGGTAGATCTGAGTGTCTTGAGCTGCCTGCTGGACTAAGATGTGTCAGGGTAAAACCCCAGCAGTGCAGAGTCCGTGCCATGCGCGCCAGGAGGGCTGGCTTTGGTTCTGGTCTGGAGAGGAGATGCTCTGGTTACAGTCAGACACTTCTGGGGACTCTTTGCTTAAGGGCAAATACACACCAGAAGTACCTTTGGCTTAATTCAGGTCATGGTGGAATCACCAGGATGATAAAAAGGGGAAACCTTGCATGAAGACTGGCACAATTCTTCAATTAATGACTTTCTGTTTCTGCCTGTGAGTTCCCTGTAGTTCTCCCTAAGCCTCTGAAAGCCCTGTGGATGTGCATACAGCAGCTGCACTGCTACGAGAAGCAGGATCCTTGTGTCCTTCCATGAGCAAAATCCCCACAAACACAGTTCAAATGTTTCCAGCAGGTGATAAAACTCAACAAGGAAATCCTTAACTCTACTCTTTCATATTATTCCTGTGTATTCGTGAGCTGCCTTCAGCAGCAGCATCCTCTCTGCGTTAATAAAAACTGAAGCAAGTTTATAAGTGCTATCACCTCCAAAATGTGTTTAATGAGAGTGCTTTGCCTAGCCTGTGACCAGTCCCAGTAATCCCACTGCTTCCCTGGACCAGGCACAGCACAATGCATAAATGAGCAATTGCATTCATACTTTTTGCCTGAAGGTTTTCAGCATGTGTGGGTCTACTCGTGTGCCTTAAGAAAAAACACTCCAGCAAGTAAAAACATGAATGTGTTCTTAAAATTGCCCTTCTGGAATTAGCTCAGCCTATTTGTAAGAATTCTTGCAACTTAGCACATGCTTCATCTTCAGCTCAGAGTGTTAGCCAAGTAATAATCAGCACTCAGCAAGAATTAGAAAGCCAGTTTGTCACAGTGAGGTCATGGGGAAGATTATTACTGCTTTATGTCTCCATTTATAATAAATATTCCACAGCCTGTCATGGAAGGGATGTAGAACATATTTATACTTCCAACCTCTCTTTTCACATAAAATTTATCAACTTGTCTGGTAAATTCAATAGAAGCCTATTCCCTTTTGTCACTTTTTACATGCCTCCTGGCTCAGGAGAACGAATAATCTACCTCAGAGTGCAACAGAGCTCTTGTCTGCCTTTGAAAGTTAATGTGGCACAGATCTAGATTAGCAAAGGTATTTAGGTATTTCCTTTTCAGGTAGAATATAACTGTATAAATCTTCTTCTCGGAGTCACGTCAAACATCTGATGCACTCACCTCATATTTAGGCTGCTTATTACCATCTGTTGAGGTATCAAGATTCAATTTCACAACATCATCTTGCTCCTATCCAAGTATTTATTGCCAGATAAGTGTGGGCTTGGGAAATCAGCCCACATGACGGTGTAATGCCTTTGTCCTCCTCTTTCAGAAACGCTGGAAGGAAAATCCAGTGCATTTCTCAGAACAGAAATGTTCCCTTCTCTGAAAAAAGCAATGGGAAATGTGAGCAGTGTCTCACTACGTGGCAATGAGACATTCAAGTCTTCACAGGGAGGGAGCCAAGGCAGCCAGTGTAACCCAGAGTGGGTGGCTCCAACAGGACATCTCCACACCTAGATGGTCAGAGTGCAGCAGAATTTAGACACAATTTCCCCTGTGTCCTCAACTCCCTAGGGAAATGTGGCAAAGGAGCTGGTTATGGTATTTTTACACAGACCAGGGATTCCTCACACTGGGCACACCCTGGAGAGTATTTGGAGAACAGCACATGCCAATGCCAATCGCCTGCCTGGTGTTGCCAAGTTTGGAAGACAGGTTGAAGAAAAGCTCTAGGCTCCTTTCTTTTTTACTCTATATATATTAACAGCACTGTGGTGATGATACAGTTTTAAAAATAAAATAACAAAATAAATCAGACTGAGGAATGTGCTATAATTCAGGACCCAGACCCACTGAAATCTTATGAAAAGGCAGGAAAGAAAACATGTCAGCTAAGATTTCAGCAGGATTGTATCTCAGAAACGCTATGGGGATGGAATTGACCAGAAAATAGGAAAAGCTTTTATTTACAAGACATGAAGACACATGTTGTATCTGTGTCCCCTCTAAATATTTAATGAATATTTAAAGGCACATTATTGAAACAAACTGAGTACAGACAGCTATTTCTTTTTATGAAACATATGGGAATGATCATGATGGAATTACTCTTTCCAGAAAGAAGTTTTGAGGAACTTCCAGTTGTACTCCAATAAAATAATTGCTTAGAGAGAAAAAAACCCACCACCAACAAAAAACCACACACAAGCAAACAAACAAAAAACACAACAAAAAGAGCAATTTTTATCTAGTAAGAAAGTTTCTAATCCTACATTTTTTTGCTCCCATAATTCTTACACAAATGGCTTTCACTGAAGTCTGCTGCATAAGGAAGCTTTCTTAAGTGAGTGAAAAATGATAATAAAAAAAGCTAGTAACATAATTTAAGCTTTGCAAAGAAACAGATTTTTCTTAAGATGGTAAATGGGAGGTTTATCTTGAGAAATAACTTGCATATGAATTTTTTCCCACACCAACATCGCAGTTGCTGCAAGGGTTGTGTAGCATATCACAGGTGAGCTGATTCAATGCCTGGAGCCTTTAACTGTTTCACAAAAAGTGCTAACACAGGAAATGAGTGCACCTGCCCTTGAGGGGAGAGAGGACAAGGATGATGGAAATAGAGAGGAAGAAGGATTCCACCCCCCAAGGCTGAGAATCTGTTAAAATCTCATATTGCTTTGAGGAGCCAATTCACACAATTGTTATTTCAGGACAATAAATCAGAGAAAGGCTGAATGAATGGATGAACAGTTTAAAAAGAACCACACTGAGAACAAACCAGTAACCCCATCTAGGTGTTGAAAGATGACGGGATTTGTATTTTAAATCTTTAAAATGGCCATCTTGCCCTGACCATGGGGAGATAAGCACCCTTATCTCCATCTCCCCATCTTTTGTCAAAACATACATCCCCTCTCAATTGCAGAGCTGACCTGGGTCATTTTCCATAGCCTCTCCTAAAAGTTCCTGACACCAGCACCTGGTCATCACCTCAGGCTGTCTTGCCTTTACAGTAGTCATACCTCGTTTTCCATATACAGGAATTGTTAGCATCACATCATGCAGTTCACTGGACATTGCCATCATTATTCTAAGCAGGATTCTATGACATTTTAGTGGTTTTGCTTTGGGCCATTTCAGTCCTTTAACCTAAGGCTGCCAGTAAATCCAACAACAGACTTTGCATTCTGATTTATGCACACCCGGACACGGATTTTCTCCTCCCATGGAAAATACTGGTGTTTATGAGAAAAAAAATGTCAAGTGAGCTTAAACCCACCAGTTTTACAGGCTTTTCTGAGGCTGCAGCACTTTAAAACTCTCAGCATGGTGTGTAAAGCAGTCAGCAGTTCTTGCTGTTTAATTGTCCTTTTCCCCAGCCACTTGCAGTCAGGAGGGCAGCACTGGCATCTCCGCACCCTAGCTTGGCAGATAGAGGCAAGAAGTTTATGTCCCTCCTGAAGTGACATCTACTTTAGGATGAGATCTGCTTAGAACTCAAGAAAGTCACCTTAAAACCTGTCTACAATCCTATTAAGGAAAATAATGAAAAAGTAGCAAGAGGCAAGCCAGCCGAAAAGGGAGAATAAGGATTAAAAACTTGCAAAATATGAAGATATGAGCCCCGAAGAAAAAAACCCTCTGAAGCAGGCAGTAGGTAACATATCTTTGGTTAAGATGGACTACACAGTAAACCTGTCATAAAAACCTTCTGCAGACCCATGAACAACTATATTTAAAAAAAAAATCCAATAAGAAACACTGAACATGAGCCCAGTCCAGCAAAACTAAGTACTATTTCTTGTTGATGTAAGCTCTGTAGCCAGCTGAGTGTAGTGCTCACTTAAATCTCTGGCACTTAACAGCAGTGAGAGAAGTACACAGTGCAATCTTGGAAGGCAGGCAAAGACAGATGGAAAGGGACAGTAAATGAGCCAGTGACTAGACAGACAGAAAATCTCACCCAACATTTTATCTTCCATCTGCTTCTCCCTGTAACAGTACCTTTGCAAAATCAGATCTCCCTTCCTGACACTGGAAATGGCACAAGGAGTGTTTATGATGGGGAATGTGTTTAAACACACGAAAAACCAAAAAAACAAAAGGAAAATCTGAGGGTAAGCATTTGAGAGCAGACATTCCTGAGACAGATTTCTTTAAAATAAAATGTTATTTTGTTTCCTTTGTTTTCCCATATTATTCTTTAATCTGCCCCTTAAAGGGGGGTCTGAAAAACATTGAGAGATAAGCAGAGAAGAGATGAAAGAAGGAAAGATGCAGCTTTGAAACAGTACAATGTGTTTCTTTTTGTCCCACTCTCCAGTATTCCCAGCAGCAATAGGGGGAAGCAGTAGGGATTGTGCTGGGGAGGGAGTTGGGCTGCAAGTCTCTGTTCCAAACAGCACATTTCTTCATGGCAAAGAGTACAGGTTTTATCCTCCTTCCCATCAGGTCGGTGATATTTGACACTTACAGGTTTACTATACTATATTATCTTGAAACCTTGTAAATCATTTTTCATTTAAATTTAAATTGCTCCTGAGGGGCAGAAGGGAGGACAAAACACCCCAAGTAGTTAAAAGCTTGGTAGTCAGCAAATCAGTTTCCAGGCTGAATAGACTGCAAGAATCAGTGAAATTCTGTTACAGGTTTCTATGTACCACATCACCACAGATACTGCAAAGATACAGAGGGAAAATATTTGATTCTGTTATCAAATGTGCAGGGATAGCATGAGAGCAAAACTTTATCTTCCTCTGCATAGCAAGAAGTACTTTGCTACCTAATATAAAGCTAGTTCTTCAAGAGATAAGTGATAGACAAAGCATCCTTAGGGCTGAAAGTACATCTATAATGCAGCCCTGGATGGCTTCTACAAAACCAAACAGCCCCAACATGCGGCACTTCAGGAGCTCTGGCCCTCCATCTGCATCACACTGCACCTACTGTAACCCTGATCTTCCATCCCCATTTACCAGACTCAGGGAGAGTATGAGAAAACCATTTCCAACAGGATTAGCAAATTTAGAATCAATGGGTTTTATTGATGCAAAGCACAGAGGGATTTCTGGGAGCAAAAGAAAACATACACCTCCACTTCAAGCTCCCACTAATTTCGATTTCTTACTTTAAAGCAGCAAAACACTTCTGAGTTGTCCCTGGTGAGCAGTTCCTAATGAGAATGGAGTTGGCATGGAGCACTAAATCAGTGCAACAAAGGACACTATTCCCTGGCACTGATATAGAGGTTTTTTACAGCAAAACCCTACTGATTTCCAGAGCATTCTGTACTCAAGCATTTCAGACTTTGCAAGAATTTCAGCACTGAATTTTATCAGTTATGTCAGTTTGATTGGGTTGTATTCCTGCTCCAGAGGTGCCAGCTACACAGTAATGTTTTATTGCTTGTATTGCTGACAAAGACTGTATCATCTAGCTCTGGAAATGTACTTAGAGGGCTGTAAATAAAAAGGAAATTTTGCAGAACTAATATTGCAGGTTGTGAATGGCAAGGGGGCACATTTACAATAGAACACTGATTGCACTTTCTGGCTATTTTAGCAACTGGATAATGATGGATGGAGCTACAGCAACTTTGCTTTGGGTCTCAAGGGAGGTCAGTGCATATCCTAGGGAACACCCTGTTCAGTAACTATAAAATAAAACCCTTTGATTTAATATCAAAATTAAATACTGAAGACACTAATTCTGCTGAGCAGCAGCTTTGCACAGAGCACATCATAGCAGCTCTACAGCACAGGGATGGTGCTTCTGAAGAGATGTCCTGACTGCATGTCCTGCCCATGGCCACCCTTTAGCACACAGCTTCTTTGGCAGGATCCTTTATGTGTTTGGTAGCACAGATGACAAAACCAACCCAGCCAGTGCAGGGTTTATTCAGCTGACACAGTGAAGAGCTCCTCTGAGAGCCAGGGCTGCAGTGTTTGCACTTCTGTGTTGTGCTGAGCCTGATCCAACCCCATTCCAGCTGATGGAAGGACTCCTGTTGACTTCAGCATGCCCTGGATTTGGCCCTTGGTGCAGTGAGGGGTACAGTGACAGTGTTTGAAGCTGAAGTTCTTGAACTATGTGGATATTTCACAACTTAAGGAACATATAAAAGGCAGAGGTATTTTCCCTCCCTTTCAGTGCTCATGGTACAGTCTGTGACAAAAAAACCTGCCGGCTTCTCCAAGCCATTGATTAACCTTCCTTGGTTTTACATTCCTTTGTTCCTGGAAAAAAAGTCAGACAAAAATATCAGCTGCATTGTCTCAATACTAAACAGCTCCTTCAGACAAGGACTGCCTTATTTTTTTCAATATTTAGCGCTTCAGAAGTGGATTGTGTTGAGAGATGAAAAGAATCAACCATTTTATTTAATGAATGACAAAATCCTAGTTAAAACTTGCTTCCATTTCAAGCTTGTCCCTGTATCACACAAGGCTATGCACTGCCTTGATCATGGACCAAGAGAAGCAGTTCTCTCCAGAGACTCAGCTGAAAATGTCCCAAATATCACCTCATTTTAAATACCTTTAATTTGCTAAATGCTGAATGCTTTAAAAGCACTTTTGACTGGTTTCCCACCACCAAGACATGTGTCTAAAATTGTTATTGCTTCTAAAATAAGGGTGATACAAGATATAAGTGTGATTCCTTTTGTGACTGCAGTTTTCTGATCTGGTGTTTTGTCACACCAGTTGTGATTAAATATATTAGTTCTGAGCAGGAACACCGACTGAGAGATCATCAAGCACCGGAAGTGCTCAGGAGCCAAGGGGCTGTATATCCAAACAGGATTTTCCATGTCTTCCACATTTTTTCTATTCACAAGTCCCTCCATAATATGAGATAACATGAGAAATTCAAGTTACACTGCATTCTTTGTCCCTTCCAGCAGCCAGCCTTTTCCCTTTATTGTTTAGCAGAGCAATGCCTATATTTGGTGACAGTGGTGCAACCAAAGCTTGCCTCATTATGAGCCAGATTTGAAATGAAGGGGAATTCTATGGCTATAAGAGCATATTTTATTTTGGGCTTTGGTTTTCTTGTTGACTTTTTTTCCCCCCTTTTTTTAACTTAAGATGGCATTATCAAGAGAATGACATATCCTGGAAAATTGTTTCAAAAGAATGAGGGTTACAGGCTACCCGTGGAAACAATCTACTTGAGGTATTTCCTAGAGATCTTATCACTGTGATAGCAAAATTTCAATGTGTGAGGCAGATAAATATGGATGGCAACTGAGCTGCAAATTGACCTTGTAGGCTTGGGATAGATTTAGTCACTGCTGCCAAAAAAATTTTCAGGTGCATCAGAGATTTGTGCCCAGGGGTCCTCTTCTTACCCAACTAACTTGTAATCACAACTGTCAGCTTCAGAACATTTATGTGACCCTGTGGAGTGTAATGTGACTCAACCATCTGAATGTGAAATTCGTTAGACAACTGCAGCATGCTCAGTGGGAGCAGATTGTGAGACAACAGTGATGGATAAAAGAAGATGAAAGAACAGGTTAAAGGGTTCCTGCAGTGGTTTTGCAGGTTTGGGAATAGGTGTGCATGTATTAAGTGCCAACGTGCCTCCTCACACACCTCCAATGAGATCATTTGGGTGCTGTGACAGCGTCAGCAGTAACAGAAGCTGACACCTATCTCTTCCAGTATCAGGGTATAACAATGATTGGACTGCACTTTAATAAGTCTTGCCATTCCTTGTTTATCAAGGACATCAGGCTTTGAAAGAACAACTTGCTTGATTATAATCTGGCAGTGAGAGGTGTGAGCAGCCCTCCTCACAGCACTTTACCCATTACCCACAGTACCTCTCAGTCCATGCCAGTCACTCTTCTGTGGATCATTCTAATTGTATAAAGGGGTTTGGACACTACTAACTTGTGTCTGGTACAAGGAGGGTTGATTTATTAGCCCTCTCCAACTTATATTTGTTTTAACCTCCAGTAGTCCAAAAGGCATCTATTGATCTAGCTAAGGTCTCTATGTAAAACCAAACCCTTAGGCAATGAGACTCCTTGGCAGGCTCTCACTGACTTATCAGTTACACTTTTTTTTTTTTTTTTTAAAGTCTAATTTTACTTCCCCTGTCCATTTTCCCTCATAATTTCTTCTTGCTGAGGTGGGCACTTACAGAGAAAGGCAGTGCTGCTGTTGAGAGAATCAATACTTCCATTGCAGGGTACTTACAGTGCTTCATTCTCTTTGCATCCTGTGCCCTTCATATGTCAGGGATAGGGATCAATTATGAAGATCTGTCGGGTTTGTTATTACATGAGAACATTTATTCTGTTAAGAGGATAAAGCAAAGTCATCAAGCCAAGAACATTTCAACTACAGTTTCCAAGCCTACAGTTACAGCCTGTTAGAAAGACAAGAATATTTCCTTTATTCTAAACTCAGAACAAAAGAACAATTCTCTTCAGCCTGGCCACTGAAGAAATGTAATTGAGAATCACAACATAGGGCTTGAAAATATCCGGAAAATTTTTTCTAATGATGTTTTTGCCTAAAGGCTTTCCCCCAAAGCCTCTCCTCTATCACAAAAAGATTCAACTAGAACAGCACTCATCAGATCCCTTTTTGTACAGGACCATGAGCATTACTTCATTTTCCATGGCTGGCTCAGTTCAGGCTCTCAGGGAATTACCAGCAGGGCATGCAGCTGTGGTCTTTTCTTGCCTCTCTAAGACAGCGTCAGCTTGAATTTACCGAAACTAGCAGATGTCCGAGTACACTGTAACAGATAAAAAGAAAAGCAGCAAGTATGAGCAGAACCTGGCTCCCAGATCTCTAAAGAGCTTGTTATTAGTGTGATAAGCTGTAGTACTGCAATTGAATAGGCTGGACACATTAAACTTGCAAACACATTTAGTTGCTGACTAACAAAACTCTTGTTCCACACGTGTACACCTGATCCAGGCAAGGGCAAGGTCAGAGACAGGCTTTGTTCCTTAACATTTTATGGTTTTGCTTTTCTTCACAAGAAAAAAGGCGAAGACAAGAGCAGAATTTCTTATAGTGATTTTCAACTAATGCTTTGAAGGTGAATTCTGAATATTTAAACTTTTCCTCACAGTGGGATTTCTGATATTTGTAGCCACTGCCAAGGAAGGATCTTTTACTATTAAAGTGGTTGAAAATAAAAGTGAACATACTACAGAGTCCGGGAGAGATGCCAGAACTGCACGTTCTCTGCATAGCTAAGAACAGGTACAGTGCAAGTGCTGCATGGTTAAGATGTTATCTACCCTCAGCAAACATCTCAGCCTAATTTGGAAAGAACAATGTTGAGGGGAAAATGTTTTATTTTATTCTGTACTTCCATTCAGCAGTGATTTAAGGAGCTAATTAGTGCCAGCATTTGAGGTCCAGATCCTAAATATGCTTGAGTGCCTATTAGCTATTGCATCTCTTGCCAGCTGCCTGCCAAGTCCCTCAGAGGATGTGAACCCTGACTGCTGTGAGGAACAACCCTACATGTGGAGCCTTCTCTTGCTGTCCAGTGGGAGGACACCCAGCACCTGGAGATCAGTTCTCACTTGTGCTCAGCCCTTGCAGGCAGCAAGAGCAGACAGGACTTGGACATCATGAAGAAGAATTTGATTCCAGCTACCAGACCCGGAAAGGTTTAAGTTACTTCAAAGCCCTATATCAGCTATCACTTAACATTTAAATTGTTTCCGATTGAAATGAAATTGTTTCTATTGAAATGCATTAGGTGCTAAGGATCTGCTTGGAGTTATGCACAATACCACCACCCCCCTTGTGACTTTAGCTCCTGAGCTAAAGAATGACACTTAAAATAAACTCTGTCATTCTGCTTTATGGGTCTCAAGACACAAACTATCATCTCAGACCACATAGACCCAATACTCCTTCTAGCTCAGCATGCTCCTGGCTAGACCTACACACTGGTCTGTGCCATTTCCTGGGCCAAATTTTCTTCTCAGTACAAATTTAAACTCCACATAATGCAGCAAAGATTTTCTAGACACAGTGATCAGAATGCATTTAAAGTTGAACTTCTCTTGTTTCTTGTTATTCTCCTGTATGTCTCATGTGCAGCTCTCTTTTGAAATGTGAACAGTCTTAAAATATGTATTTGCGTATATGAAACCAGAGTTTGCATCCTGCTCTGACTGTGACCCCGTGACATTACACAAGCAATGACAAGCTGCAGGGAAACTATTTAGGAGGAAAGAAATGCAATTCTAAATCTTTTATGCTTATGTATGTTTGTGATTCCAGTCATGGATCCTATCTGTTTGTAAATTCCAAAGCAAATTACCTCTGAACTTCCTAAGTTGATGTGGATATGCTCATCTTCTCCTTGCTACATAAAATTAGACACATACTAGGCAACTGTGGACTGATTAAGAGTCTCTCCAGCAAAATAAAAGAAGATAGGTCTTGATATAGATTTGACAGATACTGCTGACTCTTGTCAGAGGCAGGAGTGTAAGGTGCATTGAGATGCTTATGAAATTCCTACCCTCTATTATGAGAACTTTCAGCAGTGGTTTTATGCTGCAAAGTGACTCTGAATAAATAGCATTGTGAAGTTCCAAATTTATTTTCTCTCAAAGATTTACAGAATAAATTTGCCTGCTTTACAGGAAAAGATGCATTTTCTCTCACTGACATCCCTGCAAACTCTGAAAGTCACAGCTGTGTTCTCCTTTCATTGCTGCTCTCCTGAAGTGGTGTCTTATTTAAAACTCTATTGTTAATGTAACAGAGAAAAAAATTCAATACCTTCAGAAAGAGATCCTTTAAAAGGCCTTGAATATACAAAACAACCAGTACACATCCTAAGATTACTAAAAAGCTATATTCATATCTAAGGGGGTGATACAAATCACTCTAGGATTTGATTTCTCTGAATCATAAAGATTCATCATAAAAATCTAGTTATGAGGATCATTAAAAAAATGAGCTTCAGAGCATGAAATGTTACAGACATTTTCAATATTTTAGAAAAATAGTGTCTTGTTCAAGATCAGATTTTAAATCACCCTCTCTAAGTTGTCTGAATGCCAACTTCTTGCAAGCAGGTCAAGTAGTTGTGAAGAAATGTTGGCAATTGTGTTTCAAAAGTGTGATGTCACACACCCAGTACTGGCACATCGTGGTCTTCTCTTCTCAGAAGGGGGTTAGGGTCACACTTTGATAGACATTTCATTTTTAAAGATGCAGAGAATACCTATTGACAGTTTTGAAAATCTTTATTATCTCACCCTTGTCAAAATTCTTTAAAACCCAGAAGCGTCTCAGCTGTTTTGAAAATTCCAGGAGTTACTGAGCATGGCAAATGCCCAAATGACTTTAAAAGTCTAATTATCAGTGCCTGTAAATGGCTGGCAAAAGAACATGTAGAACAGACCCCTTACAGGTTTAAAGCGACAGATAAATAGATCACTAAATGTAATGGGATATTTTGTACTGCTCTGACTCTGCTCCTTTTATGAGGATAGATCACATTATATGATCAAAGCTGACTGCAGGATACAGCTGTGAAATCAGGATGAGACAAAAATCAGGCCCAACATGAATATGTAAAAGCCATAGTAACATTTCTTGTTTGTAAACTTACTGGGATGTCATGATCCACATTTTGTTGGGCATTTGAAGGTTTTGAATAAGGAATAAGCAGAGTTATTTGCTGGCTTTCATCAGCATGTTCCCAGCAAAATCTTTGCCAGAGGTGCACATAAGCTCCTTTTTGGGAGCAGGATGAAAGCACATGAGAGAACTAACTGGATGTTTTACTTTCCATGGATCACTTCACGACTCTTGATTTGAGTTCTCTGGATTTTTCCTCACCCCACCCCCTAAATGGCAGTGCAATGAATGTGAGGCATGGCTTGAGGAAAGTGCATTTACCTGCTGATCTGGCTTCTAGGCTTTCAGGAAGTTCAGAGAATTTTTCTGAACAGCTAATGTGAGATTGGAGAGGATTAGAAAAATCTATTAATTTATCCTTTTGTAACACGTCACGTTCTAATTTGTTCATGTCATTCTACAACAACGCTGTTTTGAACTTACCCTGCCATGTATTTTGTTTTTATTGGTCAGTTGCTAAACCAAACTTTTTAAAGTCCCTGAGAAACTTTCAGCTACAGGAGAACTGGGATTAGATCAAAATATCCATATGGCACCAGGAGCATCCTGGTTGAAATACAAATAGAGATGTGGAGAGCAAAGATCCCTGTGCTCCCCCCATTCCCTTTGTGTGGAAATGAATAATCCAAGCACTGGTTCTCAGTAAAGCCCTTGGATAAGTCAAGGGATTGCAAAATGCCTCTTTTCATGGATGTGTGGTCACTTCTTCTCAGGCTCAGCTCTGGCCCCTGTCTCTTTGAAACATGCATTTGTTGTTCAATTTTACAGAAGAATCTTCTCCATAGATTCTGAAGTAACACTAGGGGGCAATAATGCATGAGATATTCAGGATTTCTGAGCCTGAGAATATCTGACATGGGTGGTCTCCATTTAATTAATCATTTGCTTCATGTGTTTGCTTTCATTTTGGAAGGAAGGACTTGTGCTGGGATAGGAAAAGAAGAAGAAAAAGCTTCACAGAAACCCAAAAATTAACTATCACTTGTTCCCACAGTGTTGTGGTATTCTTAAAAGAAAGTGAGGAGCCCTTTGGGGAAGGAGATCTGCATACATGGGAGGGGTGTCTTTTCCAAACAAAATATTAAAGGACGTTTTAAAATCCCTGAATTTGTTTTGCATTTTGCTGAAGCACTGACAGCAAAAAAATCCCTTGAAAAGGACAGAAGAGGGAAAAGACAAAACAGAAAAAAAAAAAAAAAAAAAGAGAAAGAAAGAGAAGAAACGAAAAAAAATTAAAATCTTATAGAGAGAGGTAGCATTAAAGAAAATATCTCTCCATTAGAGGTATCTTACTTGGACAACAAAGAGATTGTACTTTCCCTTACTGTGGAGTCTCCCCATAAGTTTTTTTTCTTTAAAGCCAGCTGATCTGTAAAGTGAAACTTTGGCAAGGGAGGGAGGAAGGGTTTAGTCTGGTTCTCAATCTGATCTGTCACACTTTCAGAGTGTCTTGGGTCATAAACTCTTTTAACAACTGCTCTTCCTCAGATTACTGTGAGAAAAGAATATTGTCTAAAGCTTGGACACTGTATGGTGCTGGAAAACAAACCAAAAATCTTTGCATCTTGCTGCTTTCAAGTCTCAATAAATCCAAGGAACCTGGATGGTTTTTTGTCTTGAGTGTATGTCTCTGGTGATTAACGTCTTCAGGGTGCACTCAAACATCAAGAGAAGGTTTTGCTTTAAAAAAAGCTTTCTTTTAGGAATGCCAAGTGCAAAATTAATGATTCAGGATCGAGTCTGGAAGAAAGAGATGTAAGTGTGAAGTGAAACTTTAATGGTCTGTAAGAGGGAGTGACTGCTTAGAAGAGATTTTATAGCACTGCACTTCCTGCTACTTGGGTAATATTAACAGCAGTAACAGTAATAATGCCTGCCTCTGATAGCTCACTTCCCATCAGCAGAACATAAGTAATTATGTTCATTTCTTATCTTAAAGCAAGTGTTATCGAAGAGAGGAATGTGATAATGTGGTGTTTGCTGCTATCTGTGTTTTTAAGCAAAGTATCAGGACTGGTTTTGTCTCCTGTACTGAGGCAGGGAAGGAGCAAATATCAGACAAAGCTGTTCTTGAGCACCCCCATTCTAGACTGGTCACTATAATTTCTTTAAAGGTGAGGTGGGGGTCATGTCATAGCCACAGAGGGTGTTTGGGTCCTTTGAGTAGAGAAAGAGTGTATTTGTGACATTTAAAAGCCTCACCATTTCTGTTTTCAACTCTGCAGCACTGGAGTGGCCACCTCGGTACAGCACGTTATTTATGGGTGAAGATACCTATGAGTTCAAGCCAGGCACTTTAAAAACAGAAGATGATATTCTTTATAATAAAAGGAATTAAAGAAAATTCTTTAAATGCTCATCAGTCTGAGCAGGCTTAATTTTTTCCCCTCCTACAGCCAACAGGAAATTATCATGCCACAGCAAATTAATTCAGGTCATGATAGTGCCATGGTAAAGCTAGAGGCCAACTCATGCAGATTGCTCAGAACAGCCTCTCTGTTTTCATGTTGAATTTAATGAGCCTTTTGGTTGAAAAATTTGTTATGTTGCATTTCGATTCCAGCTTAAGATGAATATGGTTCCTGTGTTTTTGAGTCTCTCCAAGATAATTACTGAGATTCCATAGTTTCTCCGTCATATACCCGTGTTCATGGGGCTGCACTCCCTCTGTCACTGGCAGGGTATGAAAGGGAGCACCAAGGATATTCACAGAGGTCAGGTTTCCCTGAAGAGATCGTTCCTCTCATACCTGTGCTCTTGCTGCTAATCCAAATGTAAAGATGAATAGTAACAATTCATTTCAGCCATGTATTATTAATTTTAAGCAGTCTAGTTTTTCTTTCAGCCACTTTCTATTACCCACGTGTAATGACCCTTGCCCACATAAATCAGCCAGGAGGACTTAATTCGCTTACTGATGAACCCAGTTCTCTTAATTTCCAGCCTCTTCCTGCAAAACTCAGAACAGAAGGCTCTGTTTTTTTCTTGGACTTCTTGAAGAAGTAATGCACAACTAAATGCTTCACTAAAACTTGGAGAATTGTTCCTCAGTGCCTAAATGCTGAGTATTAACTGAAGGAATTTTAAGTGTTTTTCTCTTTTGTATTTAGCACTGCTCTGCTAGATTATCTTTGATTTTTGCACTGTCCATTTTTGTTGAATGAGGTGATAATTAAACACATGGAGTCTATAGAACAGAAAGTGTTATTCAAAACTAACCAGCAAAGGTCATGGAATAAATACATTGACAACTTGCTAAGAAAGGAGATTACCCAAAGTCTTGACTTGGTGTTATTTCAAATCCCAAGACACAGGAGAGTTTTTATTCCCTCTCAATTCCTTTGTTGTGTGGGGATTTCTGTATATTGCTTAGCTTAAATTTCTTTCAAAGCCATCCAATCAACTCTGTTGACTGCTTGGTAAAATTCCCTTCTACACTTGGGTCGGTATGTACTGAAGAAGAAGGTTATCTGCACTATTAAACCTTTGACTCCTTGTCTTTTGAAGAGATCATTTTGCATTTTGCTATGGCAGAGCTGTAATTAGATCTGTTAATTAAGGACAGAATGAACTTTTTAAAAAGTCTAAACCCCTTTGCATTTTTGATAAGTTTGCTTAGGTTGCTACTGACCTTCGTAAAGGGTTTGCCACTGCTTATTAATTGTTAAATTTTAATTAGGCATGCTGATGAATGTGCTAGCCTTTGCAATAAATAAAAGGTAGCTTCATTTATAATCGGATATTTACCAGTCTACACAGAAGTTATCTGCTTTCCTAGAACACAGTTAATTTAACTTATTTTGATAACAGTAATTGGTGGTCTATAAAAACCAAATGCAAAAAGATAAATATAATGACTCCCTGGTTCAAAGATTGCATTAGCAGTCCTAACAAACAGAGCTAGGACACTGAGTCTTAAAAATATTCCACAGGCACTAAGCGACTTCAACAGCCGGTCAGATACTCATGGTATTTTTATTGAAATTCCTTGAAAGCATGTTTTCCAGAGAATAATCAACCCTTCTTATAGACAAAGCAGGTCAGACTGAGGCAATAGAGGAGTAAGAGGATGAAGAATGGGATCGTCTTTCATGTCTAAGGGAAGTGAAATTTTGCAGCAGTAGTGAACGACCTGCTTGTTCCTTTGCCAGTAATGACTGTGTGGTGAATGCCAGTGCCTGTGGGACTCCACAGACCAGACCTCTAAGGCTGTAAAACAAAATATCAGGAAATCAAAGGGTACCAAGAATCAAAATAATTCTTTTAGATTGACCAGTATCACCATAACTGAGAGAAATATCAATTATCTGTCCTGTTTGATTGCTCTGGTAGATTTGTTAACTGCACCTTTTAAATTGGACCTCCTGCCACTTTCACCTCTTGCCTCTGTGGAAGATCATCACAGAATCTTCTCATGAGGAATGATATATTTAATTAGCCATGTCCATTGCCATGAAACAGAGGTAACAATCAGCAGCTTCTGCCACAGCCCACTCTAGGATGCAAATTTATCCCTGATTTCAGTGCCATAACTGATCAGCAAACTGTGAAAACACTGGAGACAGTGGCTCAAGTCCTGGTTCACGTAGAGGCAAGAGGCATAAGTCACCCACCCAGTCCCTGCCTAGCTTCAGAGATCAATGGCCAAATGCTTTGCTCTTATCAGGACCCACCGCATACATAAGGAAATATTGCTGCTTTTTAAAGAAAGCAAACTTAGTTTTGAAAGTGGAAGGAGTTGGGCTCCATACATTTACTTTTCATCCAGTGCTGATTTTCCAGTTGTTTCTCTGTTTATCTCAAGAAAGAGCTCATATGATTCACTTTTTGCTGAGAACTTTAGCACCTTATCTCTTCTCAAGGGCTGGATAATTAGATAATTATCACATTGCCTGTCTTATTAGTGCTGAAATGCTACCTACATTTCGTTAGGGGTGTTCAAGCAGGTTTAGCAGGCTGATGGAGTGCACTGCTCAGAGCTGTGTGAGCAGTGCCAGGGGTTGCATGTCCCCTGACCATCTCAAAGCATGTGGTCACTGCTGTCTGGTTTGATTCCAGTTCTTCAAGCGCCGAGTGGTGCTTTCAAGATTCCCACTGCAAGGAGCAGGGCTGGTGATTGACTTGCCAGGGTGATTTCGGGCACTGATGAAAGCAGGACTTTTCAAAGGCTGGTGCTTTGGGCATTCTGCCAGACCAAGGGAATATTTTGCTAGTGGCACATCTAACTGGGCTCACTCTAACTGAGTGAGAATTCAGAGACAGATAAATTAATTTTCTAGGTCCTAATAAGTATGTCTTCCCAGAAAACAAGTTTCAGTGGAATCCTGACGTGGGACTCAGTGATATGTGTTTGAATATCTCCTGACACTGAAAAAGAGACCTAAGCCAGTTTTCCGACAGTGTTCAAGCAACCTGTCTGCTGTTAACCCTGGTTTATCCACAGATGTTCCTGCAACCCTACTGAGAATCAACTCTTTTCCTTTTGAAGTTAGGTATGACTGCATGCCTGACTTCATTTTTCCCTGCAATGGAAAAGTAAAAGGAGTATCTGAAAGCTTTCCCCCTTAGGGACATAAAAATGACATTACATCCTCAGCACAGGGTGGGGATGCTTCACCTACTCCTTCCAGACACAGCCTGACACATTTTACCTGTGCTGTTGATGTAAGTGAAGACCAACACTCTGGAAATACAGTTGTTACTGCAATAGAAAATGGGGCATGAAATAGGGGCTGCAGATCAGTCTGTTTAATAATGATCTCCTCAGAGCTGTATTAACGAGCTGGAGGCGAGGAGAGCAGAATTTCTTCCCCTTGAACTTAGACTAGCAGCAGGATATGAAGGAGCTGTAATAGAATGTTATTTTACAAGAAGTAAATAATGTAATAGAGTCTATAAGGATGTCAGCAGGAGAGTTAGAACTGTCATAGCATAATCCTGACTTGAGCAGCAATGTGTGAAAAAGTAGCCTGCAGCAGTTTTTCCTGTACTTCAATAATTTCTGCCTTCTCACTGATCTTTGTTTACTCTACTTAACTTGTCAAAAAAATGTTTTACCTTATGTTAAAATGCTAGCTAAAAGAGGAAATGTATTCCCAGAAATCCCAACTTTTCAAGCATACATATTTTTTTTTCTCTTGTTGTTGTTGTGGAAAAGATGGAAAAATTGTATTCCCTTCACTTAAAAAATATGAAGAGTAGTAAAACCATAAATAAAAAGAAGCTGCCTGTGTCTTTGTTGCTTCTTTTTCCTTCAGACTAATGAATAATTCACAAAATTGGCAGTATTAGACTTCATATCCTTGTGATATGATGGCAGATTTTCCAATGAGGCCTCAAATGTAAGCTCAGGAGGGTCATGAAACTACACAGTTATCATTACTGGAATGCAGCAACATCTTCCAAGGTACTGCAGCACCTTTATATCATCACTGAAGCACGGCAGAGAGGACAAGTTTGCAACTAAAGAAAATGCTAAGTATTAAACTGAAGCTAGAAAAAAGGGGAGCAGGCTAAGTTTCCTTTTTGTAATTTCTCTTTTCATAGGACACCTACTTAAGTTTTCTTAAACCATTATTACAGCAGTGCTGTAAAGACAAGGGGGACAAACTAACCCAGATTTTCAGGATGGTTTTTCTTGTGCCTTGACACTGTGCAAAGAATTCAGAGTACATACCCCCAGAAGAGTACTCTCAGAAGCCTTTCCTGGAACAAAAGATATCTGACTTTCTACAGGACCCAGGCTCTTCTATTTTCCTTTAAAAAATGTTGCTTCTGTTGTTACTTTGCCACTGGTGCTCTTGCAGACCCCAAGCTCCTCTGCAATTGTCTCACCCCATCCCAGCCACAGCCTTGGGAATATTATGCTGTGTTTTAAATTCAAATTGTATTGGCTTCTCTGAGAGAGACACATCAGCCTGGTGTAATGTACTTGTATGGTATATTTGTCTTGGCTTTAAGGAAATACATTAAAAACCTTTCACTGAGAATATGAGATATTGCATTGTCCTTGAAATTGTGTTTGGACCTTCAAAGCCATTTAATCTCAATTAAAGCAGAGCATACAAGATAAGGTGCTCTGAAGATGCATTAAAGCGTGTTATAGTGCCAAGCCTGTGTGCACTCTGACACATCCTAAAAGCACAGTGGCACTGGTTTGAAGGTATGGTTCAGAACTCTCCCCATGCCCCATTAGCCATAGATCATTAGCATAACTCAGAGCTCTTCCCGTGCTCTGTGCCTGTGTGTGCTAACAAGTGCTGCTAATGTATGAAGGCTTGACATGATAGATTGTAATGCCTCTGGCTCTGTCATGTCACAGGCAGTTTATGCATTAAATAAAACACACCAGGGGATTACAGAGTTAAGAGATTGGAAATACACCATAAAGCCTTTTAATTCAAAATCACCATTTGTGATCTATGCTGGAACTGCAGAGTGCAACCAAAAGTTTGACCTCAGATGGATGGTTAGGGATTGGTTTGAAATGAGTTTGGGGTTCTCAGTGCAGTCCATCCCCCACAGGACAGCAGCCTTCATACCTACCTTCATTCCTACCAGGATGCTGAAGGCTGTGGGGGACGTGGAGCCAGGCTGCCCTCACAGCTGAGAGAGCACACGACATTTCAGGGTGACAGGAGCGAGTTTATGCTGCCATTGATTTTGCTGCACTAATTCAGAGGATAAACAGAGGACTCAGTTCTCCGGAGTTATTAATGTGGCACCTTTCAAGCACATTTAGATTGGCATGGGCTTTTGTTTTCTGTTTTCTTTTTTTTCCCCTTCCCAATTACATGTTAGGTGTAGCAGTGTTAACAGTTGTCACTAGAATATAATCTCCAAGGATTTCAAGAGCAAATAACACTAGGAAAAAATTGATTCACAAAGAAATGTTTAGCTATCATGATCATTGAGAATAAACCACATTATTTTCTTGAATGCCTAGTTCAAATACTGTTTTTAGAGTTATTTTGACAGAAGATTTTGTAAAAGGTGCCAGCAAAGAGTGTGGAATGACAATCACACAGGAAGAAGATGGTGCCACAGTCAGAATTCACCAGTGACAAAGATGAAAGGCATTGGATCACGGTATTTGCAGGGATCTAACCTCCACGCCTACAATATGGTTCATATAGCAGAGTCCTACTGTGCCAGAAAATACATTTCTATTTGAAACATGCTAAAAATACTGTGACTACCATAATATCTTGGTTCTTTTTCCTACTTGCTTTTTGGGCTTAGAAAACGCTTTCTGTATTTCTGTCCTTAATTTGTTAACTGATTTTTTTGAAAGCAGCTCACTTACCAGATAAGTGTGTTGTTAATAAATTTATGGCTGATAATTTTTGTTAAAAAGCATTATGTGGGAATGAGAAGTAATGAATACACCAGAATGCCTATTTAGATGCCTACAAAATAATGATCACAGAAGCACCGGGCCCTACAGCAGAGCTGTTTTAATACCTCTGCCCACATGTGGACATGCATGCTAAAACTGATGCCCATAAAGATTATAACCTCTGTCATGATAACTGATTGGTAGTTAAACTTCTTTTGCCCCTTTATTTTAGACTAATAGACAATAGTAGTTTTTAATATGTCTATTTTGTAACAGGACAAACAGGTCACAAACAGCTGAGCACACTGACATAAAAATACTCAGCACTGACTGTCTTTGTAGCTCATGCACAAGGACTTTACGTCTGTTTACTGCTACCCAGGTCTATTGCCACAAGTAACACCAGCAAAACCAGAAAAACAATCAGTGAAAACTGATTTCTCTGTAAGATGGGAATATCCCTGACCTTTATCAGAACCCCTGTTGCTCACCTTCCACTGGACCCCAGTGCCTGGACTGGAGCTGTATCAATGCCTCAAGCTCAGACAAGTGCCTTCAGTGTGTCCTGAGCTGGCTGGTGTGAAGGAGGGCTTGCCAGAGAGAAACCAGCTTGTCTGGCTGCTCAGGGCATGGGGAAAGCAGTCATGTATCTGTCTGCAGCTGATCAGAGCTTTTTTCCATTTTTCCCCCTCCAACTTTGCTCCTGGACTTTGGGATGGAATCTGTGCCTCCTGCCCATCCTGAGTATGGACGGTCTCAGGGAGTTCATATCCTGCCTGAAGAAAGCCCATTAGCACCTTCCCACGAGCCTGAAGGCCCTGAGGTCTCCAAAACCAAAACAGGCTGCCCCACACCCACTGCAGAACAGCTTCAGCCCTGTGTGAATGGCTCCTACACGGTGCCACTGAAAAGCAGCTTCAGCAAAGGACATCAAAATTGTGCACTTCCACCCTCACACACACTGGTGCATTCTCCTCACTGTCCATTGCTTAAAATGTGAACAGAATCTGGGTTTTATCTTACCTGCTTCAGGTTCATATATCCAGTATTTCTGGAACTATTTCAGTGACGGACTGTAGATGGAGTTATTAACCCACCAGAAAGCATCTGACAGAGGAAAAGGAAAAGGCCTTCAACACATTCTTTTCCAAAATATTTCCAATCTTTGTGATTGTTTGTTCATTTACTAAAAATAGTATATTTAAAAGCATGGAAAGGCAGAAGGCTGGACTTATTGAGGCATGTGACAGATATGACAGATACCTGGCTTAGAAATGCCACAGGATTTCTTCTCCATATACCATTATTCACCTCTGAATGTTTCTTAACAAATTCTACACTTGCAGAAAAAAAGAACAAAAGACATAAATGCAACAGGAAAAGGAAAGACTTCAGGATCAAAAAAAATACAACCGACCTACCCCTCAACAAATCACATTCTTAGAAAAACAAATGGCCAAATTTACTTGATTACATTTCATTTTAGGAGTAGCAATAGCTCCCCACTGTTCCCCAGTTATCAGTTCACATCACAGCTCACTCTCTCTCATATTTCAACCTTGTTTTCAGCTGATCTTCAATGGTTTTTGAAGTTGGGCAATAGTCAACCCCCTGTTCAGTAACAACAGTATTGGGCTAATGCAAATAAAACCAGGTTCACTTTCCGAGACATGCCAATTGCTTACTGAAAACATCTGATGACATTTCCTTTGCAAGAGAAGATCTCTCAGTTGTTACAATACTTGCACATTTCTAAGGAAGCAGAACACCCAGTCTGCAGTGGGTTAAGAAAATCCCCGGGAACTGCATCATAAGCAAATTTTATTCCTGTTCAGTGATTTATTTAAATGCAGTTGTCTCTGAAGGAAAAGAAACAAATCCTCAGGGTATTCACAGAAGCAGGGAGTTAGGGCACAGGCAGATTTTTCACCTTCAGATCGAATTAACTGACTTTATTCTAAAATGAGAATGGTCAACTGGGATGGTCAACCAAGCATTTGTCCAAGACTACAGAACATGACTAGCAGAGGAACCCTGCTGACCTCAAGGGGTTTTGAGGAATCTGAAAGCTCAGCTGTGGGAGCAAGTGAACTAACAGAGACTACTGGGGCTGAAAACTAACAGCCAATCCTAAAGAGGATCCTGGAGAGCTGTTTGATTTATAGACACTCCTCACCTCCCTCTCCATCCATTCTCCAAGGGGTTTGGTAGGTATTTTCTTATCATCCTCAGCAGTATGAAGATATCAAGACAAGGTTTGTAAAGTTAGGAAAGCTGGTCTGATCTCTTCTAGGCAGCTGTTCTCAGAGCTGCATGCTGAGGCAAATGTGGGAGCTTCTCACCCCCAGAGATCCACACTGGAACATCAGTCAGGCCATTAATTTACACCAGGGCATTGTAGGGGTTGGACTAATTCTGAAAACTGCCAACACAGACATTCATTATTGTCAGTCTGAGCAAGGTGGTCCTGGTAGCCTCCATGTAAACCCATATAATGTTAAATATTCGAGTTTTCTTATGCAGATAATGCCACAACATAAACCTCACACAGAAAATTGTTCACATTTACAGGGAGTAAAAAGATTATGCCTTTTAGCCAGCTTAAAAGTATGCAAAGTTACCATTTTAAAATAATATGCCTTGATAAATGTTTGTTATAATCCATATTATATTATTATTTGAACTGGAAAACCTCTACACCTGGCAAGGCAGTAATTTGATGGCTAGCTAGAAGAAACATGACATAATAATGTATTCATGTCAAGATCCCACATTAAACAGAAGAATCACTTGAAAGGATGGCTGTCTGATTCTCTGTTACCCTGATTCTCTGTTACTCTAGGACTTCTTGGGGCTCCTCTGATGAAACAGCCTCAGACCGTCAGTGCTGTTTATGCAGGAGAGCAGAAATAGGAGTTCTGGCTGATAATCGAGTAACAGAGGATGTATCGCTGTTTTTTGCTGTGTTGTACTGCAGCCAGCATGGAGATAGGTGGTAAGAGAGGGCTCCCAGGCTGTGGCTGTGGCTGTGCAGAGCAGCACCCGCATGCTGCTGCCAGGGCACCGCTAGATGTCTGTCTCTGCCTGTGCTCGCCCTGCACCGTGCGCTCCGGGAGGGCCCGGCCACCAACTCGCCCTTTGGACCCCAGCTTCTGTTTGTGCTCGAGACAATTTACCTCACATAACCCGAATGCTGGTAGAGAACACCCACTCGCTGGATTACCTGCTTAACAGACCAATTAACTGCAGCTATTCCTCTCCATGAGTGCACGAATGAGATGGTTCTCTTCCCCTCCTCAGTACGGCACGATTGCAATGAAAGTGCAGACTGGGTAAAGCAATGTCTCCAGTGTGATCCAAGAATTATTGCAGGGAGTGGGACTTTTGCTGTTGTCTCCAGCTGTGTCCAGATTTGCAGAAATCCACTTTCCCACAACAGACATGTCCATTTTGCTGTGCCATTTTAACAGACCCATGTGTGGCTCCACTCACTAATGCAGAGTTTATGTTTCAGGCTCTGTGTGTGTTGACTAATCTGTCTCATATTTTGTACTTCTTTCCAGCTGACTCAACTTGTTGGTTTGTTAAGGACTTTTCACACTTCTCACACATTCAGTAAACCTGACTTGCACGCTCAGTTTGCACTCCTCAAGCCGTGCCAGAGCTGAGTTCCTGAGGAAACGCTTCCAACAGACACACTCAGGGTAGCATCTGCTCAGTGAGGCAGGTAAATTCCTTACCATGTGATTCAGTGTCTTTGGCTGACTCCTGCCAGCGATCCTGCACAGAGATCCACCTCAGCAGCGCTGCCATCTCTAAATTAACCTGTGGCAAGCAAGGCAGCTACAGCTTCCAGCCAATTGTGCCATTGCTCTGCAGGAATTCGCTGCCTCGTGGCAGGATTAAGAGGGCCGGCTCAGATGTTGAGGTTTGCATGGGGACAGGGTAACAAAGGGCTCTCCCCTCAGCTCCATCTCCCCCTTCTTCTCCCTTACTCATCAGTCATGGGGAAGAATTGGAGAATTTTTTAGGATAAGATGCCAAAACACTTTAAATCTGACTTCAGATCCATTGTCATACAATTTGGCTGTACTAAATGGATCAGTGAGCACATCCCTTGCATATGTTAAAGTCCCTCAAAGTAGAGCCATGCAGTCATCTAGCTTATTTTCCCTCCTAGTAAATAATCAATTCTTTCTTTTGAGTGTGTATCTGGTATTACGTCCATTTCCGTTTGAGAAACTGAGTTAGAGTGAGTCTCAGTGCTTTGCTAAAGGACCACTCACAACATTTCTGGCAGACCAGAGACAAAGCCAGGAATGGAAAAGACAACTAAAGACTTGGATACTCAGTGTTTCATCAAGCTGGCAACAGGTTCCTGGACAAAATAAAAGTTCTGTTCCAGAGAATGTTCAATTACACTATGGAGTTCGGTATCATTTAATGTTATGGCAAATAAAAGTGTAAACAGGTTTGAGGAAGGAATTAGAACAGCTGATACCCATGATGACAGAGCTGTTTATCTGTCTGACAGATTTTTTTGTATTGGACTGAGTACAAAAGTCCTCTTGCAACAGCAACAAGTCCCACCCATGGGATGAGGGGAAAAAGGTTCCCTGTTCCATACCTATTCCTTAAACATTGCCCCCATCTTCCACCCTGCTCACTCTGGAGATGGGATGTTTCACTCAGGAGGACTTGTGCTGAGGTCCCCACTCCAGCCCACAGGAGAGAACAAAGCTCTATCTCATGAGGGAGATCTATCTAGCAAGCAAGTGCAGTTATGGTTCTATAATGCAAACAAGATTTGCAGGGAAGAGCTATTTTTGTGATTTTCCTCCAAGGTTCAGAGACTTTGTTCCTATAAAAGGTATCATGTCTTAGTTCAGGAGGGCTGGCTCAGGACACACCATGGAACAAGCAAACAATAATGGCACAGTTTGCATCATGGTCAGAAGACTAAGCTGGTTGAGTCAATCCAAGTGGTTTTCCCCTTCCACAGACAGGAAATTAGGCCTTGCTGCCCTGATACAAACACATACTGCACACCAGGCTGCCAGGTGTGGAAATCAATATGAATAAGAGAAGAATCAATAGGAATAAGAGAAGACAAAATTTCAAAAGGAGCCTTTCCACCTCTTGCGACCCAAGCATGGTACAATGGTTGTGAGGGTAATTTTGAAACTAAGGGCACTGCAGTGCTGCTTTTGCTTTGCAAAGCAAATGCCAGCTCTCCAAGCGTAGTGGCAACTGATGGCAGCTCAAGGCTATATCCATTTTTATTTCATGAGTGTACCAGGAACGAGTAGTGCTGGGAGGTGGTTGTGGAAAATGAGGGCATCTAAACAATTACTTGTTTACATAAATATTCTAAATATGCCTTTAGTAAAGCACTGGGGTTATAGAACTAATTACTCTGCTCATCTCTTACTGACTTCCATGGCTCTACCTATTCCCTTTTAGGGTGGCTAGCTCATTTTTCGTATGGATCTATGTATGCCCAGGGTTTTCTTGATCATTATGTGAAGGTCAAACCAGATATGTGTTGTCCCCTCCTCAAGATCCTGTTTCCAATGCTACATTTATTAAGCAAGTACATTATTAGCAAATGCAGCGAAAAAATAAGGCAAATTGAAATAAAACCAAACACAATCAGTCTATTTGCATGCTTATTCTTTTTTAATGATACACTTCAGTGCATGGCTAGTTAGATATGCTGCCTGCAGTTAGAGAAGACTGTACTCAACTCACACCTTTCCCTCTCTTATCTCAGGAAGTTCTTAGCAGCAATCCCAGTGAAGATCTCCCATACCTTGCCTTTGCCTTTCAAAGGAAGTTGGACTCCCTCAGAAAAGAAATCCTTATCTTAGTTTTCCTCTCATTTTCATACTGCTCTGTTATGCTTCTTCCACTCTTTACCTTTTTTTTTTGCCACCATTAATTTTTTTAAAGCTGGCAAAATTCTAGCCAACTAGAAATATCCAGAGAAAATGCCTTTCCAGTTTAGACCAAAATTGTTGGTATGGGGCTTTTTTCTCAAAATGAGAAAATTCTCCTGTAGCAATTGAAACATTTTGTTCATTTCACACCACCAATGTTTCAGGTTTTAATTTTCACCTTTTTTTTTTCCTCAAAAGGTTCTAAGTTACGTTTAAGTAAATTAATCCATACACAGGATGCTTTTGCTATTGTTTGGTGCCTTAGAGGCTGAACTGATCATGTGCTTGCTAAAAGAAATGAAGGAAGAATATCTGTGATAGCCCACTTCTGGTATGGAACGAAATCCATTTTGGAGCAGCACTGTGAGAGCCCCACCACAGCCATTCTGCTCCTGAATAAATAGCCAGACCAACACTGTCAGCAGCCTCTCCTCTGCTGCTGTTAACTCTGTGTAACTTGGCTTTAAATGGGATATAGTTTGGCTCTGAATATTTTCATTTAGGCCCTTAGCATTAGACTCCCTGACATATTGTTAGCATTACCAAACCTTTCAGATACATCAAGGAAACAAAACTGAAAAGCCAGTGAGATAAAACTATGCTCCCAAACAGATGCTGCACAATCACATGCAGCTCAAGATGCCAGTTCCTAACATCTTATTTCAGCAAGTCTTACAGATAAGAAATTTAACACAATCTCACCAAACACAAGCTGAATCAGCCTTCAGGATTCATGGATTTTAAAGTAAGCAAGGAGAGCTATGACTATCCAGTTTGATTTGCATTGCACAAGCCAAAGAATTTCATCCAATAAATCCTGCTATCAAATGAATTATTGCTTCCTTCCATGTAAGCAATCCTTAGATCCAGTAAGTTGTAGCTGAATTATAGCACATCTAACAGGAGGGCATCCAGCTTCCGTCCATCCTATAATGCTTACAAGGCTAGGCACAGAGCCCAACAAGCCATCTCCTTCCCCATTTCCTAGTGCTGGAACTTAATCCAGCTATGATGGGAAGGTAAACTTATGTTGTTGTGAATACTATTTTCATACAGTGTGCCCTTACCCCATGCCAGAATTATACGTTTACTCAGGGAAATAAGTGTTTCTTCAAAAGTGATGGCTGGGATAATGGGAGGAAATCAGTCAACAAGAGGATTGCAGTCTACAAAAAGAGTACTTCCCATTTGGATCTTATCCCAATTTCTTTCACAAACTTGGAGAAATTTGAAAGGTAAAGCAGAAATTGGAAGGGGGAGTGAAGAAGACAAAATGACACAGGGCAAGGATGTGAAAATATCTGAGATTTATCTTGTGCCCCTCACTGGATATTTTGGAAAATAAACCCCTGGATATTAGGAGTGTGTGGCAGGTTAAACCACACAGTCACTGGCTCTCAGTCCCCAACAGGATGAGGGAGAGTCAGAAGAGAGAAAGTGAGAAAACTCATGGGTTGAGATAAAGGCAGTTTAATAGTAAACCAAAATCTGTGCACACAAGCACAACAAGGAATTCATTCCCTGCTTCCCACAGGCAGGCAGGTGTTCAGCTCCTCCAGGAGAGCAGGAGATCCCATGGAACGGTGACTTGGGAAGACAAACACATTCACTCCAAACAGCAGAACTCAGTCAAACAGGCTCCGACTCATCTTTGGGTGCTTATTTGTGTCTATCAACAAACAGCAGCACGTAAAGAGCAGTAAATTCCTTACCTGGCGCTGGCTTTGTGGGGTAAATTTGAACATTAATCATAGCCATGTCTAGATGAGTGCAGACTGAAAATGATCCTATTTATTCTACCGACAGGTATCTGAAATCAATTTGCAGCTTATTTTGTGTACCTATTACATCATTGCAACAAGGGATATGTTTAATAAGCAGAATCCCAACAACTCCAGGGTGGAGGAGATATTTTTGTTGTTGTAGGTGTTTGCCATTGGTGACATAAGCAAATACAAGATGTCCCAGCTGCAGCCCATTCTCCTGCCTGATTCAAGATTTTAATGTGAAAATGGCTATTTTTAGGCTGGAGCTCATCTGAGGTTGTTCTGTGTCCCCAGCATGGAGCTGATTGCTGATAACCTATTTGGGGGAGTGGGGGTGAACCAGTGCAATCTGCAAACATTATGAATCAGATTGACTGAAAAGCAGAGCAAAAGCTGCAGAGACCTTTCTGAGATTCAAGTCCAAGCTCTGATACTCTGCCTTCTCGTGAAGATCCACTCTTTAGCTATAAGTGACACTTCTTTCACCTTTTAAATAGCTGGCAGAAAATAAAAAGGAAAAGACCCTAAAATGCTTTTGCCAGACTAGTCAATGCATTTAAGATTAAGCTGAACATTTCTATACATCAGTGACCTTTAAAATCTGTTAGGAAGGTGAGATGTTAGGATTTAGTCTCAGCCAGGTGATTGATGTTTTTTTTCGACTGCAAAGCAAAGCTATAGCCTGTAGTCTAAAGCCTATTTATAATCCTCTTTAACAGCACTTGGTATAAAGATACAACTCATTTCTTTGTGAAAATAGCCTGGCTCTGCAATAGTGTGATATATTGAAAGAAAACAAGGTAAGACCCTGGAGCTTGCCTCCAAGATATATATTAAAGAACTGTCAATAATTGCCCTGCGTTTGAAGGAATTTTGTTAATATGAAAACCTGATAACATTCCTACAAAGTAAGTGTCAATAAGGGTGTTCATTCACCCACTTACCTTCTGAAACAGATTGGCAACGACAACAAACAGCAGACGCAGCTTTGTGGGTGGGGCATTTGTTTTCTCGGGATGCTCCCAAGGATGGCACTTTATCCCACTTGCAAGTGCCAGTGCAGGAAGAGCAGTCTGAGGGACAATGTCTATTGACAGCAATGTTTAATGCAGCCCCTTCACTCTTCTCAACCTGCTCTGCTCTGCTGCTCTGCTCTTCCTGTGCTCAAGGAAAGGTACACCCTGTACCTGAAAATGTACCTGACCTTTCATGAGCTTTTACCATGCAGCTTTTTCACCCTGTCCTTAGAGAGGAGATGGAGAGAGGGAGAGAAGTTCTCTTGCCTTCACTGAAGTAAAGAAAAGGCTCAAAATCAACCCCTTGGCACCTGAATGTCGAGTGGAATTCAGGACCTTGCTGTCCTTTACAACGACCCTGTTGTCTGCTTTTTGCCACCTCATTATCGGACCTTGGGCTGCACCTCGCACAGTAAACCACTGACAAACCCACTTTATACCATCACCAGACATTTGCCTGCCTTCTGGAAGACCATGCTGACATTTTTTTTCCCTCCTTCATTGTGATTTTTCAATATGCAAGGCTGTAAATAGCGCATCGGAAAAAGCCTCAGAAATGGAAAGAAAAATCTATTTGTTTTACTTAAAGGGATATACCTCAAAGCCTGTCCTAATGCACTTCCAGAGCGTGTCTGCTCTGGGGTTGAAGTATTAAGCACACATTATGCACTCAGGTTTCAACCCTGCCATCACTGAATTGTTTGATTGCAGCTGAGCTGCAGTAAAAATTCACGAGGAAACACATCCCTGGTGCCTCAGGGCAACTTCTGTTTGAGTTTTCCAGTGAAGGAAAAAGTGGGAGCACGGCCTGAGTTATTGCAGGCTGATCCCCCCGTGCATACAGTCCCTCCCAGGCAGTCAATCCCGATGGATGTGCTCCTGGCTGCTCTCTGCTCCCACTAGCCTTTCTCTTACAAGGAGAAGCATTCCTCACTGCCGGCACTCAGACTGATGGGGCTGCCTGCTCCCTCCACAGCTAAGAACACACCTTGATCTTAACCCCAGGCAACAGTTTCCTGCACTCTGCAACTACCAGTCCCTATCACTATTTGCAAGCCTTTTTCATATTTAGTAACTAGGGGAGTTAATTCCGAGGTTTTGCTCAGGGGAGTTTTCGCTTGAAAGGGATGCTATTGAATTTAACAGTCACCTTCCTTTTGCAAGGAAACAGAATATTTTTACAATGGCAGAATAAGGTTTTTCCTGCAATCACAGGCAAGGAGCTTTCTAGACTGCGCACGCCCCAAGAACTAGGTGTAAATGAGCTAAACAAATTCCAAACCACATCAAGCTTCAGGCTCTTGAAATGGAACCTCAGTTGCTCTATCTGAATAGAACTGGGCCTTAATTGCAGTGCAGACCCTTGAAAGAGCCCAACCAAATATATACTCGGAAAGAGTCAAAAGCCAAACTTAATGGCAATGTGATCAAACCTAGGGTTTCTGTGGGCAAGGAGAAGGAAATGTTAACCAATCTCTCAAAGGAAATACTGAGTCAACACAGTGGCAGGACTGATTTTATTCTGCGTAGTCAGTCTGGAATCTCCCAGTTCCTCTGAAAGCCTTGCTAGAGAAACATGGTGTACATATTTATTTTACCTGAAAGCAATACAGGAACATTTGCTGTTACATCTTGATATGAAAATGTTAACTGTTAGTGCTGCACTTCTCAGGGAAAGAAGCAGAAAGGAAAGAAAAAAGCTCAAGTAGCAGGTAAACATCCCTGCTATTGAATCTTTCTCTGCATGTCCAGCCTTTCTATTTCGGTTCTTTGCCGAAAGGAAGTACAGGACCATACCTGAGAAACATGACTGTCAGCATTCATTAAGACCAATGCTTAATCTCAGCTGACAACATCAATGTCAGAATCGTAGCTGGGAGCTGGCAGCATTTCAATAGAGGATTCTTCGGAGCTCTTACACACTACTTCAATAAATAATCCTACCGGGAAATATGGAGAGGAGCATTTAAAATGATTTTAGCTGGCACGTCACTACAAGGTTGAACCACCATGTAGTTATGTGCCCACTGCCTAATTCCACTGTGAAATGTTGAAATACAGCTTTTAGCTCCACAGAAGCATGTAGGCCTCTATTTACATGCAAATTAATGCTATTCATGTGTGAACTACAGCAGGTACTGATTCTGCCAGATGGAATAATTTGGGGATGGGCCCATTCTCTTTTGCTGAGGGCTGCATGCATTCTCACATGCTGTAGATAATTGTTGGAGTTTCTATGTCACCAGAAGTCCCAATTAAATAATTTACTTTTTTTCCAAGTGGAACATGGTCGTGCATGCAGTTGCGTAGACTAAAAATAGTGATGGCAGTAATCACACTCCTAATACCACTGTTAGTAACAACACCATTAGCACTGAGACAGAAGCAGGTGGCTCAGGGCAAAGTATCAGGAAACCTGGACGTGTCACTGCCCAGTGATTTTGGACATGCCACTTCATCCCAGAACCGGGGAATATGCTGAATTGGAAAGGACCCATCATGACCAGCGAGTCATTGTCTCTTTCTTCCCTTTGTTTTCATCTTTAAATTATTCACAGGAGGCATAATACTTTACTTAGTTCCTGAACTGAAGTAGGCAAAAAACCCCATAAATATTACTGTGACATTTACATGCATTTTGCTGCATTAGCCTCCACTTGACCTTCACCAGCAGAGAGGGTCACTTGATTTTAATCAATGGCAGCCCTAATTTCACAGAATTAGGATATTGAAAAGCAGTAGGTGGCTAAACTGACTGATGCAAACAGGCCTGGTTTGGCTGATGGTATTTTATTTGAGGCTTAATATTCGTTCAATTATCATCAGCAGAGAAATCAAGAGATCAGTGTGTGAACCTCCTCAACTTGCGGTGGCCAACTTTTTATGAGGCAGCAACAAACACAAGATCTGAGAGGAATCAGTAACAGGATCTGCTGATCTATTTACAATTGGAAGCTACAAAGGATTTCTTAGACAGTGATTTTCATTCTCTTGAAGCTGGAGATGCAGAGACAGATTTTGACAGTTCCACAAAGAAAAGGATTTAATTAAACTGAAGAAAATGAGATAAATTTTGCATAACAAAAGAAAGGAGGAAAATACACCCATCTTGCATAAAGAGGCTGGGATGGGATGTGAGGGGCTGTCCTTACCTCCTGCTCCCCTTGAAGCTCCAGTGACCTTCCAGTCACTGACAAGGCTGTGCCTGAGTCTGCCCAACCCCATCTGTGTCTGCAAAGGGCATCAGCAGAGTAACCACGGAAAGCAGGGGAAAGGAGGACCTCAAGTGAAACAATCAGCTGCACCTTCACAAATCCACAAACGCAAATGACTGGAAAGACCAGAACCAAACAACAACCCCCCCCCCCCCCAACCCCACATCAGAAAACCTCTAAATTCAGGCTAAATATGCAGCCATTAGGAAGGATAGCCGAACCCTTTCCTTTCCCAGTTTTTCTTATTCCAGAGCCATGTCATGAGCATTCACCTTCACTGCTCCCACCCCCTGGAATACTCCCAAATGCCTTTCCACATCAGGGGCTCTGGGGCCGGTGGATGGGTTTGCTTCACCTGTCAGTGTTGGTGAGCACTGCAAAACACAGACTTGCCATGGAACCATTGTGGTGGGAAATACAGCATCATCTTCCAGCCATGGAAAAAATCCCCTTATGGTAATCCCTAATTCACAATCAAAGATATTTCTCCCTAAATATAATTCCTGAAAGGCCCTTTAAAAATAAGATCAGTCACATATTCCTGCAGAAGGGAAAAGAAAAAACCTCACTTGTGAGAATCAAAGGTGAATGGCACATATTCTGATAGTACTGCTTGAATCTCTTCCTTTACCAGAGATAAAAACAAAACAAAACTAAAGAGGCAAAGCCCATTCTGGACTTTTGATTTTTCCCCCATGTTCTTGCTTTTAGGAGACTAATTTTATTTTGTCTTTTAAATTTAATCTCTCTTGCTCAAGTCTATGGGATAACAATAAATTCAGAAAGTAAACAAAGGGCACTACCATGTAGCTGGTATCCATATCTGTGATTGTTGTGTCTTCAGCTGGTTGCACATGTTTGTGAATGGAAAGGCTGGATTTGCTTGTCCAGCCCACCAGCAGTTAATCAGCACCCCCTGATAGAGACATGGAATCAGCACCTGTCTGGTATGTGAGACATGGATAAAAGCCCTAACAGGAAAAACAGTGAGCGCCTATTCTGTGCTGCACCTTTCTACAGCCACTAAAACTTCTGCAGGAGGTTCCATGAGAAGCCCACCTAGTTCTGTTCTCAGTGTCTGAGAGCAACCAAGGAGGGAGCACAAGCAATGGGAATGCATAGGGAAATGCTTTCCCTGCTGTGCTCAATAATTCAGTCTCTGTGACAAAAGATTTGAACAGACTTGCTTTTAGCAGCCACTAATATACTTCTCCTTGAAGAGTTTAATCACATTTTGAATCCATGTTTAATTTTATTTTCTAAAAATCATGTAGTGATGAGTTTCACAAATTAATTTTACAGTTTGTGAAAAAGAACTCCCTCTTCTTTCTGCTGAATGTACTCACCAGTAAGATTGCTGGTTATGTTCCTGCACACCCATCTTGAAAAGCAGTAAAGTAATAATTCCTGATGCTTTTCCTTTATATTGTTTATGATGTTATCTGCTTCCATCATGTGCATCCCTTTCATTTATTTTCTAAGCCAAAGACTCCAAATCTGTGATCTTTCCTCCTATTTTGAGCATTCTTGTTGCCTTTCTCCTGTTTTAATATTCTGCCCTGAGCATTACTTTGGACTTCTCAGTACCAAATTTTATCTGCTATTTTATTAGTTCTGTTCTGTGAATTTAAGGTCTTAGCTTTTCAGTTTTCAGTTTGACTATCCTGATAATTTTTTTTGTTGCCATTACACATGAACCTCCAGGAACTCTGATAATGTGCTGATTAGTACAAATCCCAGCTGAAAGCCTTGGAGTGCTTGCCTTCAATAGAAAAGCAGTCCATGTATTCCTACCCTTTATTTCTTATCTTTTAACCAGTTTTTAATGCATTAGAGGACCTTTCCTCTTATGCTTTGACAGCTTAGTTTCCATGAAGGTGTCTCATGAGAAACCCTGTCAGGAGTGTTGAATGGAAACCACTTGGATGAAATGTTTGTTATCAGGAATTGGAATATTCATTCAGGATCAGCAACCTGTGGAATGGACTGTTTGATTTCTGGAGAAAAGGAAAAGGAATTGTGAATCATTTATAGGATGTTTCCTGACATCGTATGCCAAAGTAGATGTTGCAGATGACATTAGAATATCATCATTTCAGTAACTTAGCTGATGTTTTAGTAATATCTGGTGAATAATGTAACTGGTATTTTTTCTCTAAATTCTATATCCCACTTTCACTTTAAAAAAAAAAAAAAAATTAATTTTTTCAACTAAAATGAAAACAGGGATGACCCGACGTTCAACAGAACGAGCTGAACTTGCCGTCCAGCACCCTTTGGTGAGGCTGAAGAACAACAAGAGCCGACATTCAGGGCTGGAGCCCCTTGGCAGCCCCTGTCAGCGCTGGCTCGGAGCGCAGCCCACGGTGCCGGCAGGGCAGGCTGGGGAAGCGGCCGTGCCCCGGGAGCGGCCCCGGCAGAGCCGGGCACAGCCGCGCTCCCTGCCAGCCCTGGCAGCCGCCCCGGGCCGCTCCAGCCTGCCAGCGGCAGCCGCAACAAGTCCCACTTTAGCGCTCTCCCTGGCGCTTCTCCTTTCCAAAACGCCGAGGAATCGCTGCACACCCCGAGCGCTCCGAGGCTGGGCTGCCTCCGTCAGATCCCAGGAAGGGCAGAGAAGAGAAGGGACGCAGAAGCTGGGAGCGGGCGGGCAGTGGCAGCCCCCGCTCCCCCAGGCAGAGCCTACCTGCTGCCCTCTCTCCTCCACCCCCGGGCCCCTCTGCTGGCATTCCCTGCTCCTGCTGCCACGACCCGAGCGGCGCTGGCACTGCCCGTGCCCGGCAGAGCGAAGGGAGATGCGCGCTGCTGACACCGAGCAGGGCCCTGTCTGCTTGACATATCGCTTATCCTGGGCATTTGGGGACCTAAGCAAAGTGAGCAGAGAATCTGTATGAGCAGGCTTTCGCATCCTATTTCCTTCTGCTCAGGGCACGGAGAAAAATAATTTACCAAGGAAATGATCTCACAAAGACATAACGTAAGAATTAGTAATGTCTAAAATAAAAAAAAAACCCTCTCTGTATGTTATATTTTCTTATAACTTCATGAAAAGAGTCATTTTTCATCTTGAAAAAAAAAAAGTTAGATTAGATTTTTTATTTTATTTTATTTTATTTTATTTTGTTTTGTTTTATTTTATTTTGTTTTATTTTATTTTATTTTATTTTATTTTATTTTATTTTATTTTATTTTGTTTTATTTTGTTTTATTTTATTTTAATCTTGTGTCACTTCCTGATGAATAATCACATGGAGATAAAATTCCGATTCATGTGTACTAGGCATTTCAGGCTATAAAACATTATTGTTAATTCCCTAAGCCATACATTGCAAGACTAACAACACTAAGATTACACCTAGAAGACATCTGCAAATACTAAGGACAGTAAAGGTCATTAAATAAAATTAACATTTCCCTGTATTTCAAGTAGAATAAAGAGTCCAAATTCCTGCTGCAGGTGTCAAGCCCACTCTATTTTGCCTGTCCAGTCATGACCAATTTCACATGGGAAGTTATCTTTATAACAGGGGAGCTTCCTACAAGGTTTACCTGGAGCTACACAACAAGTTTAGAATAAAAACTAAACAGGATATTTTAAAAGACAACCTCCCCTCCACCAATAATCTAGAAACAGTTAATGAGGGAGAATTACTGCTCCTTAACAGAATGGAGAAAGATTAGAATACTTGATGAGAACATTGTTGAAATTTTTCCTTTCTAAGGTGTTCTGTGCTGACTGGGAGCCATTTACTCCTGCACTGCAATTGAAGAGAACATTTGCCTCCTTGGTTTTCCACTCTAATATCTCATAGCACAAGCAGAGCTTTTGTTATGCATCAGCAGCTGCCAATATTTTAATTAAAGGCTCCAACAAAACCGGTTGTCCTTTTCTTTTCATTTCTTTTAGCTGGCAGCTCTTCAGAGATTCACTTCCCGGTTCAAACCCAGACTGCTGCAATCTCTATCCACAGCCCTCCAGGATCTCCCAGTATTCTCCCATTACAAACTGATTGACTACACTGTCAGAACCTCTCAGCAAACTTCCCAGTTTCATTTAGTCTGCAGGACTTTTGTCTTCAGCAAAGCAAATTCCCAATTCTACCCTTATCTCATATTAAACTGGAAGGAAAATTTCACATCAGACGGGTTCCTGCTGAATCCAGATATATTTAGCAAAGTCTCTAAGTCTGTCTCTTCATCCTATGATCTGCATTTGTTTCTCAACATGCAAGGCCTTTTCTTTGCCTATTTATATAAGGCTTTAATTTTTTTTATATATATTCTTTTTAATTCTTGTCTGAGTGTGTATTTCTCCAGCACTCTTGGATGCTGTGATAGGCACAAGCAAAATGTCAGGCACCTAAGTAAGCCTGTGCTTAAGACATGCAGATCTGCAGAAGTTAAATACGTGGCTACACACTCCCTTGAACTCACACTGACAAAAACATCTGTGGCCTTTTTGCACTGGACTCTGCTCATGTCTCTGTTTTATGCTATTGGTAACGATAGCACTTAACCAGCTTCCTTTCTGGTATGATATTCCAAGGACCTTTCAGTAAATCAGTTGTAATCAGGGAAAAAAAAAAAAGAAACCCTTGAAAGATAATAAATGTCAATTCATTTGTACAACAAGAATAATGAGGCTGATTGCAAAACACAGGTTACAAAAAACCAGTGGGAACACTATGAATTCTATTCCTATTCATGACACAGAATTTAAAAGCACAGAATTTGCCCAGTTTTAAAAAATTCTGGAGAGCTGATATTTTTTTTACCCATTTCTCCTGGCTTTGCTGATTTATCTGGCAGTGATGTGTCTGTGGAGATACAACACTGCTTGGCACGCTAAATAGTGTCACTTTCTTCTGATTCTGTCGAGGTTTAATGTTGACTAGCACAAGAAAATGTTAACCTCTCCTGTTCTCACTCTTTCAGTGTAATTTCTAATACTTCTGACACAATCCCTTGCATGTCCTTGTTTCTCTGTAATTACATTAACACGATGATGTGCCTTCATCTGGGACTTCATCAGGATTTCATCTTGTAAAGAAAACAAAAAGCCCTGGATCACTGAAGTACCTTTTTTCTTATGGAACCACCTTCAAAGCTTTAACCTCAATGTTTCTAGAGATCTGTCAGCTTAGAAGTAACACCTGAAACCGTCAAATTATTGCCATTATCACATCCAGGGCAATCACTTCTCCCTCCCCTGCCATCCCAAGGTTTTCAGAAAACAAAAAGCAGGGTGTCTTTCAACTTTGAAAGTTGTTAGCCACAGGTGTGCCTTAGATTTACCGAATTATTCTACTGTAGTGTCCCAGGAAGATCTGGCAGAGATTGATTCCAGCCACACGGAGGATGACACATATCAGACTCCTTCACAGATGCTTATTCACCCATCAGATTATACAATGCTGACCCTGGAGCTGCTGAGAACTAGAAGGAGTAAAGAGAGAGTTGGATGTGTGTGATCTGGATGCCAGGTCATTAAGACTATTCTGGTAAGACAAAACAGAAGGGTATGATGCAGACTTTCTACCTCAGGCTATGAACTTGTCATCCTTCAAGAGAAGTGAAGCCAGCCTGCCTAGCTGCCTGAGCAATAAATAGAAGCTCTTTTCTAGCACGTAATAAAAGCAATGGACACCTTCTACTCCAGTTTTTCTTCTTAATTCTCTCGTCTAACATTGCCCTGAGCTCTTCTGGAGTGCTTGTTTAAGAGTGCTCACTGTTGATACCCATAAGCAATTAGTCGTGGTAATGGGGCTATTTTTTTTGCCACAACTGTCATTTTATGTTTACAAACACAACATCAAAACTTCAGGAAGTGGTGGGACATGGCTTATTTTTTGCAACATGAAACAATGCTTAAGATGAGAAAGAAAAATACTGTAGTTATTTCCTAAAAATTTCCTGCAGCATGTCATTAATAAACTGGAATGTGAGCAAACACAGGACCTGGGTCGTTGTCTTAGAACTGAGATATTTGTCTGCTGACACAGTCTAATGCTAAATATGTGTTTGATCAGATGTTCCAGTTTAAGATGGTTTCTTCCCTGTGGCAGAAACCTGCCTATGGCACAGGGGACAGACAAGAGGAAACTCAGCGAGGATTCCATTTTGAATCCATATTAATAAAGCTTGGTTCACACTGGACTACTGAGAAAGTGTTCTATGGGTGCACAAAAATATGTTTAGGGTTTTTTAAAAAGCATTCACAGCAGATATTGCACTGACTGACCTCTCCCCACTCTCAATGTTCACAGAATTTAGGGAAGCTGGGCCAATTTGGTCTCCTGTATCTGGCAGGACATTAATTTCAGTTACCTTAATGTTCAGCCCAATACCCTGGTCGGGAGTGAGGCACTTTGATCCTTGACAAACCTGTGGGGACCTCAAATACCAGTGTCAAAGCCATCCTTCAAACCACAGTGCTGACTGGACATGAACTGAAAAAACTGATTTGCATTGGCTCTTTTCCTCTGGAAACACTGGGAAGCCACATGTCAGGCAACTGGCTGTGCTCCTCCTCTGACTGCTGCTTTTGAGCTGCCTCAGCTTTGCAATAATAACAAGTTGCCTTTCTTGCTGGAGCATAAAAACTTCATTCCTGGCCATTGTGTCATGAAAATTGTTGGGTTTCTTTAGAGAAAACATTTGTTCAAGGCTAATGTAGGATCTTTGGTCTTCTGAAGGGTGTGTTTTCCTTCCTAGGAACAGCTTCACCTTGACCTAAATAAAAGCATGGCTTGTCCTCAGTGCCCTGGCACAGCCCATACACTCAGCTCCAGCCCTCATTTCCTCAGGTCTTTAGGCTTTGAGTTGGCAGAACTTGTGCCTTCAGTTATTGCAGCAAAATTATGCTTACAAACGAGGGTGATAATCAGGTCCCTTTAAAAATCAGGTTTATGGGAACTAATCTAAATGTGAAGTTAACTCATTTTTAAAGCAGCAGCTTAAACTGTCATTAAAGCAACAAAATAAAGGCCTTTAGAGAGAAGGGAACATTAAGAGGAAGGAACAGAGATATCGGGTTACAGATAGAGTTGTTTCCTGCCCAGCAAACAAGTAGTAGAGCTAACCACTTCATCTTCCACCTCACATAAACAAGTAGTTGATGATACAATAAACACAGCAAAAGTGAATCTCAGTACTGCAAATGGCTTTATGCCAAAGTGCAACAAAAATCAGGCACTGAGGCTGGATGAGCTCTTTACAAACAGGCAAGTTAAGACTACAGTATTGCATAAGATCATTTAAAGCCTCTAAAAACCCTTAAAATTTCTCTCCCTCTTTCACTGGCACTTTAATAAGGCAATTCCCAATATTTGACTTGTGAAATAGCCTGGAATATAGCAGTTGTATCAGCAGCCTGTAGCGAGGCTGTTCCTTATTGGCCCTGTGTGCACATTTGAAACCCCCTTTGTAACACGATGAAAGCCATACCTATTCCAGGGCTTATTTGCACAGAGGGAGTAGTTAAAAGTTTTGATTACTGGAACTGCAGATGGTGGGGCTGATTCTGGGAGTAGCAGGCTATTCTCCCAATCCCCAGCATCTGGAGACCACTGGCACCCATTTTTTCTGAGCTAAATCCTTTTCATCTGATAACAAATCTGTGACTTGCATTGCTCACTTCAGCAAGCCAGCACAGTGTCACATCAGCTTTGTCCCCATCTTTAAATATATTCATGCCATCTGTCTCTTGGTCTCAACTGGTAAAACAATTGCAACGTAGGTTACGTACAATCAATTCCCAGTTGTTCTGAACAGCTTGAGATGTCTCACATCTTACTCACTGGCTTGTGGAAGAGACTGGTAAACGACTTTTTATAGGATGATGATCAGTTTAGGATTCCCTTTGCAGACATTTCAGATGGCAAGAAGTTCAGATTTTAGCTTGATATCTTTGCACTTTTTCTCCATATGGTTTTGGTTCTTCTTGCAAAGAAATGTGTTTGTCTCCATATGTCTCTTATCTTGAGTTTTCAGTGTCATCTTTAATTAGAAATTGAAAATCAGTTGGTTTGATTTGTATCAGTATTTGTCATTGATGCTATTGTCTTTCAGGCAATCATATTCAGAAGTTAATGTCAGATTAAAATTATTCTTTATAGAGTCATAAATATGAAATATGCAATTAAAACGTTGCCATTTTGAAACAACAGAGTGTATGGCAGACCCTTGCTCACAGTGCCTCAGTCAGCACTGTCCTTGTGAGAGAGCACTGTGAATCTCAGTCACTCAGACCTACCCCAGCCAAACACAGATTAAATCTGTGACTGCAGGTGTGACACGGTTCAAATTCAGACACTGGGGGAGTTAGATTTGCTCTCAGTTCTTGTGATCATGATGAGATTGTCAAAATGAATGATGATGCACCACCCAAGTGGAGAATGTAGGTGGTCCTTGCTGAAAGCTGGGTCTCGGGAGGCATTGGGTGTCCTCACATCCCTGGGAGTGCAGCCCGGGGGGATCAGAGCACTGGTCCCTGGCAGGATACAGCTGTTCCTTCTGTGGAGGGAAGCCTAACCATCTACAGAGAGAAAAGTGGAGATTGTGGAGAAGCACAGGCCTGAACAGGCAGGCCAGAACTTGTTACACAGATTTGTAAGCAAAACCACTCTCACCCAAATTCTATTTCTGAAAGTACATCATATTCCTAATTTTTTTTTTTTTTTGCTTGAAAACTTCCAGCTTCCTTATGAGGTTACTCCACTCTAACCTCTCTGTTCTAGTGACAATAGGTAGGTCCTCGCCTTGAAGCCTCTGCAAAGAACTGGGATTTGTCTTTTTCTTTAAATGAAAGGAGCCTGAACAAATGTATAACTTCATTTTGGTGGGTCCTTTTTTCATCCTGTGCCTGTAACCAGCATTCCTCTTTCATAGGGAACCCTCTACAGTAACTTAGGTGACCCTTTTGTTCTGTTCCGCATGAGCATGGGTAGCGAGAATCTCCAGCATCCCCTCATTACCTCTCCCAGAGGTGGTAATGGGCCCTCAGATAATCCCTAAATAGTGCTAAGAATTGTGTGTGAAGAGCTGTACACAAAAGAAGCCTTTTACAATGAGACATAAACCAAGGTGTTTGATTTATCCTGCAAATCACAGGAACAAATGCTGCATACTCCTGCATGCCAGCTACTGACATGCTGTCTTCAGGCTAGTTATTGGAGATGGTTATTTCCATTATTTCCACTTCCCAGAGATCATTTTTCCATCAGGAGTGGCTGCAGTCTGAGTGTTTGGAGCTGTCTGCAGCAGGGAGCAAACCCCTCTTCCCCACCCACCCTCACAGCACATGGCAGGGAAAAGGGAACCTCGAGGTTCCTGGAGGAATAAGGCAAAGCAAGAATTCGGCAGGATGGATGTCATGGAGGACAGACAGGTCCTGACAAGTTAGGGAGCAGGTAAAATACTCATTTTAGCAAACTTCCAGAATTTTCTTAGAGGCAGAGGAAAGGACACAAATTCAGGCACAAACTGCTCTAGTGGCTCCTCCATCTATGATCAACAGTGTCTGGAGAGATGATAAATACCTCTGAGAAATGGCCAGGCTCCATTCTATGGGAATTTTATTTCTGTGTAATATTTCTGATCATTCAGTCCAGTCTTAAAGTGGAAGTTCTTCTGCTCCCAGCCATTCTGAGAAAACCTGTTTTTGAGACAAGATATCCCGGAAATTGTTGCACCACCTGAGATGCTTCAGCTCTGCAGGGCTATGGGGACGTTTACCATAAAGTAATAATAATAATATCTGATGCACTGCTTCTGGACACTGACCTGAGTAAAATCAGCCACATTTTTGGAAGGCACCCAAGTAGTTTTAGCTTCCATATTTTCTTCTCTCCTAGTAGATAAACTGAGAATAAATCAGGGTCTTTTATTGTGGTACAAAAGAAACAACCTGTTACACTGGGCTTCATGGGTCAGTGCTTTGTTGTCTGTGCCAGTATAAATCTGAGCTAAAATGTATTTCCTAACTACACAAGGAGAACAATGAAGAACGTGAAGGGAGCTCAGAGGATAAGTAGGCTCAAACATGAATAATGAGATAGGCTTTCAGTGGACATTGCATTCATCTGCATGAATAAAACGGGTCTGGTTTGGATTTTGCCTCCATCCCAGCCACTGGCAGCCCCGTCCTAGGAGGAATGGGACCCCTCAGGGTGTCACCTGCTGTGCACCTGAGCCTTTCTGCTGGAACAAAATGGTGCAAATACAGCTGACGAGGGGAAGGGAGCCACCTGCTCAGGCCCCTTGTTAGTGGCACCTCCGATTGCTGGGGAAGCCTCTCCTGAGCCTGGGTGGCATCTCCCCTCCTTCCTGGAGCTCCCCTGCAACATCCTGCCTTGGAAAGAGGGAGAGATGGTGAGAAGACATCCAGGAATTTGTCTAGTGAACTATAAAAAGGGTCAACGAGATTGTGGAGACATAAAGTTTACTGAGAAGTGAATTAAAATGCAAAATATGGGGGGCTCGTACTGCAGTGTCTCCAGTGAGAAGTCCGGTGAATATCAGTCTAAATTAATTTTGGCCTCTTTAATCAATCATCTCTTTATGAAATACAAATAAAGCCACGGCAGTATGACATGTTATTAAGGAAGAAAAGACAGTTGCCCTAAACTTCTGGTGACAATTTACATAAATGTCGTTTGAGGCAGCAAGGTTAAGACCTCAGGCAGAGCATTATAATATTCTAAAGATCGTCAGCAACTTCACTGTATACAAACCAAGAAACAAAGAGGATTGGTGCCCTGGAACCAGGGAGTGCTGGAGGAGTGAGAGAGAAGGAATTTAATTTGGCATCTGCAAATCTTAGAGAGTTTTTAAAGCATAAAAGGAATGTAAACAAGGCATCAAAGTAAAATGGCCTGAAAGACGAATATTTAGTGTATTTTTGTTTATAAGAACTGTGATCCTCAACTCATCCAAAAATATCTGTTTTTGTAGAAGATCTGTGTAACTAAGGTCCATGGTTGGTGTATTTATTATATTATAGTATTACTGTTGCAGGACTTGTATTGCTGTAACTCCCAAGTCACCAGATGAAGTGCGACCCTGTTATGCCACACGTTTGCTACAGAGGAATTTCACGTGGGGAATTTTATTTTCTAAAGAGTGGAGAGAGGGAAGGAGACCGATTTCCTGGGGATAAACTGAACATGACTGGTTAAACCCTGATTAAAGCTCAGGAAATGCCATTCACAGCCATTGCCCAAGCCAGTGCCCAGCGCAGCTCTTGCACCTCTCTGTCTCTCATATTCACCGTGGGTTTTCTTGGCAGAAAGGTCATTGGATCACACCGAAGTCTCACTCTTAGCCAATTTCTCTCATCAGGTCCCTAATGTGTGTTTTGCTCTCCTTCCCTCCAGCCTGTTTATCATTTATTCCCATTCTCCTGTATAAAAAAATGAACAAAGACACTTTCTAAAGGCCATTTCACAGCTTTAGGGAGCTGTATTCAGGAGAGTAATGTGTGATCTAAGGCAAGCTGAGGAGCATTATTTTCCTATCACCACCCCACAGATGATGGGGAGTGACAGATTACATGCCAGTCACAGCACACTAGGCAAGGGGCCAGGCTGCCAGGAGTTCTGTCCTTTCTGGCTCCAGCCAAAGCATTGTTGAGAATGAAAGAATGATTTATAAATAGCTCACACTGAAGTCAGTCTATCATAGAGGCTGCAGATCAGCCTGGTCTTTATTCAGGCTGTTCAAGATGATGTCTGTATGCTCTGTATGTGCAGGTGTTGCACACAGAGCCTGCAAGGATCATGTCCCAGAGCTATTCCCTTCCTAGCTGTCACCTTTCTTTGCAAGAAAAAGAAAGCCTACTCTGAGCACATTTAGCTTCACTCCCTTCATTCCCTTTTAGCTTCCCTCTCGTTTGATAGATTCCACGTTAATTTGTACTCTCTTGGAAAGACTTCTTTAAAAAAAAAAAAATTCAAGTATCTGTCCTTTTTTTGAAAAACTGACAAAAGAAAAAGAACAATATCTTATTAGCAATCATGTTAACAGATCTCCCACAGAAAGTGTAATATGGAGAGTTAGGATTCAGTGACAGAAATGAGCAGAACCTTCTGCCAAAATGGAGCAGAATCAGTCTGGAGCCATCACAAATGAGTCATTATTCTCTAACCTTTCCCTGAATGTTCACACACAAAAACTATATGTTTTTTCAAGACTTTCTGCTTATTCTATGAAATGAAATCTATCTAAATCAAAGTATGAGTATCCTCAGTCTGATGAGAGAATTTGTTAGCAGTCCTAGTGGACCCATGACACCTTTATGCAGTCTTCCCAAAACTTAACCTGTGGGCAGACCCCAGAAGACAACCCCACCCCAGCATCTTGTGATGCCCCCAGCCTTTCTGTCCTGTAGCTGAACACAGCCACCAAGAGGTGTCTCCTTTCCCAGGTGAGTGACAGGGGACACTGGTGTGGAGCCAGCTGCAAGAGATCTGCAGCAGCATCCCCTGTTTTGAGGTGACCCCTGAAATGCTGTGGTGTGGTGTTTTCACATGAGAGGACCTGAAATGGGACTGGCTGTCTAATGGATACCTTCACCTGTTGTATTTTTAAATATTCTGCATTATCCATTAAACTCATTCTTAGCACTGCCAAAAGGAGGGAAGATGAATAAGGGCTATTTCTTTCAGAAGAGAACTCCTAAGCTACAATAAAATTTTATTGCCAAAAGCAAAACCAGAACAGATTGGAAGAGAATCTGTGCCCACTGAAGATTTTTTTTTAAAAATTATCACTAAATATCATTTATCCTGTTTTAATCTTATGCACAGAACATCATTGCTCCTGATATATTGACCAAGAATAAAACCTGACAAGTTACTCAGGAGCTGAAGGTGTAAGATGAAGACTAATGAATTATACATATGTTTTGGGCATAACTGAAATCAAGATAGTATGGGTCTAAATGGGTATTTACAGCTACCAAAATCATATAATCTGAAATTTTCAGCCATGTACCTTCTGTCTCTTCTGCATGTGTGAGCAATGACTGCCCAGGATATCAATAATGGCAAAAAAGGGAATCACACTGCAGCTCATCACATTGTTCGTGGGCTTATTTCTTTGGGGTGGGAGAGGAAAAGAGACAGAGAGGCAGAGGGACAGAAAGAAGAGTCTCTGACAGAGGGGGTGCTCTTGCCAGTGGAAGGGTATGAGTGAAACCCTGGCTGCCATGGAAGGGAGAGGTCCTCAGGTTAGCTTCCTTACAGGATTAATGTACCCTAAAAAAACCTCCCTACAATCAAAGGCTGCTTCTAATATCTGACACGGAGGTTTTGTAGTTATCTGTGCCTCTTAATGCCACAGTCCTGCACGCTAAATCTATCCCAAGTGGAAAATGCATCCAGCTCCTCTCCAGTGTTGCAGAATTCATGTTTCAGTGTTTGTGGTGTTTTTGCATTAAGTGTGGGTCTGGTTCTGACAGTGCTTCCTACCAGGAGCAGTGCAGGGACACAAGCAGGACGACTGTGCTCGCATCGCCTGCCCTGTTTCCTGTTTTGTGCCTGCTCAGGGTAATGCTGAGCTGGCAAACACCAGGAAGATGGTGACAAGCAGCTCTTTGTGCACCAGCTGAAAATAGATCTGTCTTAAAAGAGAGCCTAAGCGTTATTCATTGATCATGTCTGTTATTGTCTACATAAATAGAAGCAGCTGATTGCAAAAGTCCTCCACTTTGGGAAAATGAGGATCACGCTGCCAGTTTAAGGCCAGATTGCACATGGCTGATCAGCAGACTAAAGGCAGAGGAATGGGAAGTGCTCTGCCCCAAGGCAACAGGATATTACACTAGTTTTGTGGCTGATCCTCTCCTAGGGGTTCTTCAAAGCAATTAAAAGTCTAGGGAAGCTTTTATTTATTAAGAATCTGCATAGTTCATGAACTTGAACCCTGAGATGCTGATTTACATGGGTAAGTAGACAGATACATTGAAGTAATTGACAGGAGAAACAGAAACTGTGTTAACAAGGATAACTAAGTCTCAGAAATCTGGGCATGAACTTAATCAGCAGCAGAATTCTAAAGCTTCTGTGCTGCTGGGTGTTTATATTATGTGCATTGGGAGTGGCAGTGTCCAAGGCCAGGTTGGATGGGGCTTGGAGCAAGCAGGGATAGAGGAAAGTGTCCCTGCCCATGCCAGGGAGTGGAACAGGATGAGCTTTAAGGTCCCTTCCCACACAAACCATTCCATGATTCTATGATCCTATGAATACTATTGCAATAATGAGTTACAAATAAAATTCTTTGATTAGGTTATTTACCACTCCTGTGGTCATTTTTCTCCCACTGCCCCCCTGACCAGAGGAGGGACTTACAAAGTTTGGCAGTGATACTTCAGTGTGAAGACTGAAAATCTAATTTAAATTCTACCTGTTTTTTTCTTTAACCAATAACCTTTTTATTGGTTCATCTCAGACAATAGGCCTATGATTTTCCCTGAATCTTGACACAAGATGAATTCTAAAGGTTGTTAAGTGCCCCTAAAATCACAGCAGGCATTTCTTGCAATGAATCCAAAATAATTATGTTTTACTCTGCTCCTTCAGCCTTTTCAGTGGTGGGAGGTCAGGACCTGCCCTACCGTCAACTGGAAGTTGCAGAGGATGAACTTGGCTTGAAGAAGGAGAAATGTAGAAAACATTGGGTCAGGCATCTCAGCACTTCTGAGAAGCCCACCAGGGGTCCAGCAACATCATTTGGAGGCTTTTCAAAATCTCCCTTCAATGTTTTAGACTCCCTTAAACCTACAGCATAAAGGACCATATTGTCAGAGATTTAAACAAATATCTTTCGTCTTAGTGTCCTCTGAGTCAAGCTATTCTTAGAGGAAGCATAAAAAATGGAAAAGAAAAGGAATAAAAGCTGTACCACTTATCTCTTTAGTGTATAGAAATAGCAATGCTGGGCTAATCCAAATATTACTTAGCCAGCTCCTGGTTTGATATTCCAACAGTGCATATAGTTCTAAAACAATGTTTTAATACTGAATTCCCTAAATAATTATTCACTGTAAAATATATTCAGTCCATAGAATTTTTCCTTTTATTTTCAGGGATTGAATCTGGAAGTCCTTATTAAGGTAAGATGCTGAAGAAGTCCACAGGGTTTACCTGAGTTAAGAGCTCAGGAGCTGGTCCTGCATATGCACATAAATTGCTTTGGGAGCTGGAAGACTGTAATGTAACAAAAGAAGAGTCCATAATGCATGCAGGCTTCTGACAGTTTTTGCAAACATCAAGGAATATGACACCTACCCTTAATATGTTTCTGCTCTGATTATGAAACCCAAGCTGCAAGGAGTCCATCTTTGCATATGCCAGATAAATCAGTTTTCCAGCCTGAGCTGTCTGGCATTTCTTTGAGTAGATGATGAACTTGTTAAAAATAAAATAGAGAGTAATGGGTACTTATAATTTAAATGAACAACTGCATGCGAAGTAATTTCTTTAAACTATCTGCCAGGTAAATCTTGAATCAGCCGGATGACACATTTGAAAATTTAAAAATGTGAACATATATTATTTAAATATGAGTACCATTAATTGAGATTCAACAGACTACAATTGTTTAAGGGGAAAATCCCAAGGTGCCTGTGCAACAAAAACTTCCAAAGTCAGGAGAAGTTACACCTGCAGACGGAGAACAGGTTCCTAAAGGTCCCAGTCCTCTCTGTCAGACAGGCCAACCTAATGTTTACCTTTATCAAATTGCAAGGAAGAACTTTCAAACTTTGTATGATGGAGGAAAATGTTATCTACCTCATTATCTAGAGACCTGCTAGTAGGCAGGCTAGAAAAGGCTCAGGATGGGGAGCTGTGCTGCTGCCCAGAGCTCAGGGTGTGATGGCTGGGAGCTGCTGGCAGCAGCTGCAGGAATGCTCAGTGCTCGCCTTGCCCCGAGCTGGGTCAGTGCAAAGTGTCTGAAACACCTCACTCTAAATGCAGCCTGACAGATCTGGAACTGGCCAAATTGTTTATTTTCACTGTAGACAGTTCAGATTCAAATGTCAAAGTTTTCCCTTTAAGAACAGCACATCCTTTTAGGAAGATCTGGATAAGAGCACAGGGGGATGAGGCTGGTTGGCTGGAAAGGATTTGAGGTGGGGAGTTTGTGTTTGGGGAAATTTTCTGCAATGTTGTTTTACAATCAAATTGCCATCAGCCCTAGCAGTAGAATCCAGGCACATTTTCTCCACAGCTGAGTGGAACAGCCAGAGCATTATGATGAGCAGCTGTGCAGAGGCACCAACCTGTGCACGTTCTGTTCAGGTCTGAAGTGAGGATGAACGAGGGGGAGATGAGTGGTTTTTGGCTTGCAGGTTTAATCTCTTTCCCTCTGAAATTGTGGATCAGTGCTTTGCAGTGCCACAGGTACACTCCTGAGCTCTTATGACACGGACTAAGGACACTGTGGGATGCAGTTCCAACATAACAGCAGGATCAGGCTCTACGTGGCTGATGTATCACAAATTTCTCCTGGTGTGATCGTTAATTATGTCTAATTGCAACTTCTTTCCAATACAATAAAATGCTAAAAAGTCAGATTGCTGATAGGTGGGTTAAGCCAAACATCCTTGTTCTGAGAAGTGTTTTATCCATGGATATTCCTTCTTCTGAAAGGGTGAGAGGTTGAGAGCTATCATGGGTTTAGCTCAGGAGCATCAGTGAGACTGAAAACAGCGACGAGGAAAAAAGGAAAATGCAGTGTGTTCAACAGAGCACGTTAGAGATTTTAAAACTCTCTGTTTCCCTTGACCAGACCTAAAGCAAAACAATGTTATGTTCTGCTATGCCTTCATCACTGGGAAATCAGAGTGGATTTTAAAAGTGCATTAAGCAATAGGATGGGGTCACATGAGGACTGATGCTAAATTGAAGAAAATTGAAAAATCTGTTCTTTAACTGTGGTTTTGTGTTACATTTGAACTTATTCTTCCCATGGTGATTTTGAAAGCCTTGCCTCATGCTAAAAATAATTAACCTAACACTCAGTAATGCATTTGAAATCAATGAAGTTAAACAGGTATACAACTGGTGTAACGAGTATCACCTATTAGCAGAAATTCTGAAATTATTTGGGTTGCTTTATGTCAAGGGGTGCTATTTCATTGACTTCAATGAGCTTTGAGTACAGCTTTAAAATTCTCTGTCTCACTAGATTTTGTATTTGTTTAGTGAGAACAAAACAAGATGCTTCCACTTAAATAAATGGAGCTGCATTTGTAGAAAATTAAGGTAGAATCAGAACTGGGATTACTGAAATTATGTTTTTGGCAATCACAATATAAGGAATCAAAATAAATTTCCTGTTATGGCCATTCTGGCATAGCATTTTCCTTCTGGTTTTTTTTTGTAAATACTTTTAATAAAACAAAAAATATTTTACAGGCATCACTCATATTACCAAAACCAATTGGATTTACAATTTCTTTTTATTAACACTGCAAGAACACTAAGTCAAGTTTTAGATGCAATGTCAGGCCATGGAACAACAATAATCTTATTTTTATAGTCCTACACATGTAGAATGACTTAGGCTTTCTTCTATTAAATACAGCCGAGGTACTGAACTTGGTAAAGGCAGCTGACAGCCATGGTTTGACTTGCTCTTGCCTTCATGGTTCCAAAATCAAAAGAGATTAGGCCAATTCTTCAGGATGCACAAACCCTCTACACTTTCAGCACATTTCAGCTACAAAACTGTGACTGTTTTATTCAGCTTTCTCAGGCCCAGTTCTCAGAAATGCTGCAAACATGACATGTAGAGTTATCCTAACACAGAACACTTCAATTATATTTAGGTATTTGCCCAGTTCACTGCTTGGCTTTGTTTATACTCAATGCCCATCTTTCTGTTGCCTTCAGTGGCCTTTAAACAACTCTTTGAAGACTCCACTAACTCAGACCCTGTGGGGAAAGCCAGCTAAGACCCTTTGCTGGAATATGTTAAATTAGGGTTTATTTTGGGAAATAATATTCTCAGTATAAATAACCCACTGCAAACCCAACATTATCAGAAGACAAACTAACAAACCAGTAAATGCCAGGCTGGATTGCAGGCTGAGCAGGCAGAGCCCTCTATCTTGTCCCAGAAGATGAGAAATGTGTTTGGAATTGAAAGCTGCTGGAGGAGTTTTCACCCTGCAGGCCAGTGGGGTGCAGGGACTGTGCAGGAAATCAGGATGGGGCTGTGCAAAGAGCCTGGACAGCCCCAGACTGACACAGGCGTCACCTGAGCAGGAAGGCTGGGAATCTACCTGGAGTGCCATCCACTCTCCCTCACATTTTCATCTCCAAAGCACAGAATATTTTGCAGTTTTGGCTGGGTGATTGGCATGAGGAAGAGGACATAAGCAAACCAGAGTGAGCTCCTAACATCACCTGCTGGGGAGGTGCCATGAGGGAAATTGCCACACTGAAGCTGCTGGTGGGCAGTTCAGAGCTTGCTGTCCCTTTGCAAGGATTGTTAGGCTTGATTGTGTCTTTCCAGGTGATTTCACAATCGAGGGATGGCACTGATGAGCAGGGAAGGGATTAAATGCAGGGCAGCTGATGAGAGTGGGACCTGATGAAGATGATATTTCTACCAGTCCCTGTATTTGACACGTTTGTTCAAATAGAATTACCAGAGAGAGTTCTACTCTTTTGTAAGCTCTGTTTGATTGGTACAATTTGTGTTTAACATCTGCCTTTGATTTCCTGGCTTTATAAAGTGACTCCCATGGCTCCTATTATCCAGCCCAGGCACACCACTAAGCTAAAACTGGCAAGGTGGGAAGGGCAAGATTGAGGCTAACAGCAGAAAGCCCTGCCAAGTACAAACTAACTGATCTTTAAACAAAGAAGGCAACTGAAAATCTTTTATATACATGCTTGCCTGTATATTTTGCCATTAAACTTGATAAAAAGTTTGTCACAGAAAGCAAAAAGTGCATGAGCAATGTGCCATTGCTGTATTTTGAAGTGTGTGCTTGGGGAAAGTTGCTGGGAGACAGTAGGGGAATGTCACTGTTGAGAAATGGTTGGCTTTGTTCACAGCTGTGTAATTTCCAAGCTGATTGATAGTCTACACACAGACAGAGCAAATATGTGTTGTCCTGAAACCCTGAACTTTCTCTTTGTTTCCTTTTATAATATTCTTTTCTGGTGTAGAAACCCCAGAGTGCAAATGTAATTTCCCTCTGCTAAATAGAGCCACCATAACGTCACTCGTGTCCATCATTCTTACCCAGGAAATGGGTTCTTCAATGGTATTAACAAAACTGACAACTCAAAACGTTTCCCCAAGTGGCAAAGGGAGATATTTTTGGATATAACTTTTATTTATTATATTATTGTATTACAGTTTATCCCTAAGAATCAAATGAAATTAAGACACCGATCATCTACTACACTGAAGAAGTTCTACAAATGGGCCATGGATTCAAACAGTTCTTGAGTCCATGTAAAAGGGACACAAGTACTGCTCTTTTTAAGGTGAGCCCCATCATTCTCAGGGACTTGTTGTAGTCCTCTGAATGCTTCAGCTTGTGCTAGTGAGGGGTGTGAGATGGTGACTGAAACCAGTGTCTGAGGGACAGAACGTGGAAATGTAAAATTTAGAAAATGACATGATAGGAAAGTACAGCAAAAAGAGCAGTGGAGGCCTGGAGACCATTTCAAAGTGTTCCCCCTGCCCAAGATATTTATGTCTCTAACAAAAGTTCCTGGTATCTGTAAAACCACAAGCATTGGCCCCAGAGATAAAACTTGAGAGCCAGTGACAGAAGTGATCTACTGGCCAGATGTCACTCCTGCTCCTGTACATCTGTGCTCATCAGTGTGCTCCACTAGAGAGACTAAATCCAGAACAGCTCCACTGGCCCTCCTTTTAGTTAAACATTTATTAATAGAAAGATATGGATATACAATACAGATATATGATGAAAGCAGGGGAGGTCCACTGTACATAATTTTCCATACAGCTGGTTCATTGTGTATCATTTTGATAATCTATAAAATGTTCCTTGCAGTTTTTGTTCTGAGGTAATTTACAATAGAGAATAAATCATTGCTGTACCATAATTGTTTATGTCCACTAGACTGGTGACCTAATCTTCCAGAACTTCTTAAGCAGGCACAACAAACATATAGCTAGTAAAGTTTTAAAGTTATAGAAATACAGAATCATGGAATGGCTTGGGTTGGAAAGGACCTTAAAGCCCATCCAGTGCCACCCCTGCCATGCCCAGGGACACCTTCCACTGTCCCAGGCTGCTCCAAGCCCCAATGTCCAGCCTGGCCTTGGGCACTGCCAGGGATCCAGGGGCAGCCCCAGCCCCTGTGCCAGGGCCTGCCCACCCTGCCAGGGGAAGAATTTATTCCTAATATACAATCTAAACATACTCTCTCAGTGTTTAAAGCCATGCGTGTTGCACATACCTGGTGGGGAAAATGCTCATTGACTTGAGACTTGATGCCAGTCAGTCTGGGATTTTCTAATTAATAGTAAAATAAATATACCCACACACAAAGATTCTAAAAGCATTGTCTACTTTCCATCTCCTTTCATTGATCAGTATACTGGTTTTGAAAAAAAAAAGAATTTCAAGAAATTCTGTTTCTTTGTTCTTAATAACATTGTCTCTTTCTTTTTTGAAAAAGGCTTTTGTGAAAAAATAACTGATTATAAGCCACTGTACTTTGTTATTCCAGAAGGATTTCCAGTAAGAATTTATGGTTTGTGTTTGCTTTTATATTTTCTTTTCCTAAGAAGGGCTGGGTTGCTAACACTGTACTTATAAAGCCCATTGTTTAAATACTCAGCTGTGTTTCAGTGTGCCTTTTGATCAAGGAAAGGATTTGGCCAGCCATCACTAGGTTAACCAATTAATATGCACAAAGCAACCAGCGTGACAGCAGGCACTCACCCTCAGCTCTAATTATCCCTATTGTGATATAATATTGTTGGAATTCTGTGTCCTAATTGCATTGTTGAGGATCTTGCAGGTCAGATTTTCAGTGGAGGATAAATTGGTGTCATGGAATTTGGGGAGCACTCCTGGAGCAGCTGGATAGTGCAGTCCAGAGTTGTTGGCACTGGCAGGGGCTGCTCCCTCCTCCAGCCTTGTCCTGTCACCTGCACCAACCGAGGGTCCTGCTCTGCCTCCAGCCCAGGCTCCAGCCTGAGACATGAAGAAGACAAATTCCTTGGCTGCTCACCAGAACTTCCTCCATAAAACACCCTCAAGCCAAAGCAGTGAAAGGCTTCTTCACAAGCTGCAGATCATTAGTATGCTATCGAAGCAAGGTGTGGAGAACCAACTCTCCTTCCTGCCCTGGGAGACTTCTCCTAAAAACAATATAAGTTTTCTTTCCCCAGCGCAGAGAGGATGGCCAGGTCACAGGACTGAATAATCCATACTCAGACTGAAAAAACACCTTTCTTAAAGAAAACTCTGGGACAAATTCTCTCTGTGAAGCCATACATTTCCATCTTGTCCTTACTGTGTAAAGGATAAAGGTGGGCGATCTGCTCCTCACTCCCATTCCCCAAGGCTAAAACAGATGCAGGAAGAGCTTGGAGCAGTTTATGGGAATGGGGGACAATTTAGAATTGAAAGAGGCAGTTCAGATGGGACAAAACACAAAGGAATGAATGGAAGAGATAAAGGAGGACGGGTGATGTACATGAGGATAATATTTATAGCATATTCCTCTTAAAAGGACTTCATATTACTCTGTGCCTCCTAAAAAGTCTCAAGAGGTTTTTGGTTACACCCAATTGTGCCATAGTTTGGGAAATAACTTGAGAAAAAATGCCATTTTGCTGCCTTTCTTAGGTAGTTAAATTATTCATATTGGCAATGTAACTAATGAAATGAGAAATGAGAGGCAGCATTGGCTCTAGCACAATTCCAATGCTGATTGATTGGTCATTCGTAAGAAGGGATCGATTCACTTTATCCCAGAGTGATGCTCACCACCAGTTCATTCCCCTGGAAATGGAGGTGTGAAGGTCTAAATATCACCTATGAGAAAGAAAGAAAGCAATTAGCATCTCCAACACAGAACTCTATTAATCTCATGGCTACAATATTCAAGCCCCAAACAATTTAGTAAGATGATGTATCTCTATTTAAATCTAAAAAAAGAATAACTCTATATCAAACTGGCAACTTGTAGGGGTGTGGTTAATAAGAAATACATGTATTTATGGGGAGCACTTGGCTTTTATATAGCAAAATGCCCAAGGATAATATTGCCTCCTGATAATCACATCCCATGGTGGGTTTTATTGCTTATAATTCTCACTTTCTTATTATAAAAAACATCTTCCATTAAGTTTTTTATATTATCAACCAGCATACACAGTAACTGAACCTTATCTCCCGTCTTCAAAGTAATTATTAGGAGAGTTCAATTGTTGGTTTAGAAATCAATTATATAGAAAACTCTCTCATTTTAGTGCTTCTCTAAAAGGGCTGGGGTTTATGGTGTGCTTGCATTTTGCTTGCACAGCAAAGTGAACTCCCCAAATCCATCTGTCAAATTTGTGTACTGTGCAAATACATTTGTGGAAGTAAACAGGAATGTGTCTGAAAAATGATTATTATATCCAAAACCTAATAGTTAAAACTATACAAACAACTTTTAAAATGCTTTCTTGCCATGGCACATGTTGGGGAACAAGGTTTAGGTTCTTGCCCTAATTCACTGGTTTATGTAGTATGATTTTGTCACGAGGGAAATGAATCATAACCCTTAACACGATTCACAGAGGTGAAATGCAGGGGGACTGTGACATCTCAGGATCTGGTGAAAGGTTGGGTCCCAAACTTGGCTTTCACTGAGTGATGGAATTGTGCTGTTTTCCCACAGTTCAGAATCCTACAGATGTTTTCATCCTTTGTTGCTTTTTCTACTTGAAGGCACTCATTTTTAATATTGGAAATATTTCTCCTGAACTTGGTATAACAGACATGTTCATAAATACTTCTGACCTGATATAAGAGAGAAAAAATCATAGCAAGGGTAGTTTAGCACTGCAACAGGAGTCAAATAAAGGAGTATCCAAAAGGTGGAGGTTCTCAAGTCAGCCCTGGTCTGGTTCCCTCCCAACCAGGCTCTTCCTGTGGTTTTGTGAAATGTTGATGAGGCAACACAAATTCACTCTAGAAAGGAACTCCCAGCTCTCTGGGCCATGGGACTTTGGCTGCTGACTCCGCCATCAGCATTTCTCAGAAAAAAAGGATGCAAACCAAATAAGTAATAACTTATCTACCCCTAAAGCAGAAGAAGTCAAGAAAGAATAAATAAATGAATAGCAAAAGCTCCAGGATTACAAGTCCTGAGAGATGTACTGTTTGAACTGCACTCACTTATCTGGGAGCTGAAAACTAAGAGAACTTGATAAAACTGCAGGGTTTTAGAATGTTTATAGTTTTTTGCTATGTAAAAGAACCTGTTCAATGCCTCAGGCAAATTCCAATGGGTATTTTGCACAACCCCTGCAGAAAATAGGTTTCATTGCATTGCTTGCTGGTTCAATTTGTCCTTGCCAAAGAGTCATTTTTGAGGCACCTGAGTGAACAATGCAGTGCAAACCTTCTATTCCAGCTGCAGTGGTACCAGCCTGTGTTAGACAGATGGGAGTAACACACAGGGCTGGTACCTGCTTTGGAAACTTGCTGTGAGAGGTTATGGTTCTGCCAAAGCAGAAACTGTAGAAACAGCTCATTTTGCAGGCTGCAATATCCAAATCTAAATTCAAAGGTAGGATTTCTTCTTCAGTCATCTCCTGGTTGTATCACATCACCTGCTGCTCACACAAGGTGCTGCTACTCTTCATCTACAAGAGTTACAAGGAGGCAGAGAACAAGGCCTTTAGCTGGTGACCTGTGTTCCAGTGAGGGGCTGAGGCAAGAACCCATATTCAAATGCCTGAAACAAACCCAAACCCAATATCTGACCTTTTAGATTAGAGCTGTTAAGAAGACCAAAGTAACCAAGGTGGGGTACGTTGGGATTCTTTTTTTTTTTTTTAAAGTTTGCTTCTTTGTCAGGCTTTTAATTACTCTAAACCAATTATGTCAGTTCTGACTGCTGATGGTGATGCTGGTGCCCAGATTTATGTGCTGCAGATTAATTCAGCCAGTCCAGATCAGGGTGCAATATTAATTGAAGCAGAACTGCGTGAGGAAAATCTGCTCTGCTTACGTTTAGCACTTACTTGTGGCAAATGTTCTCAACATCCTATTTTTATCACAGGGCAAGTGAACAGGGAACAACTTAAAAAGCACCAGAACTGTGACAAGAATGGCATTTTCATTTTTCTAAAGAATTTGTAATTTCAAAACTGGTTTCATGCCCATCAGGAAGCAAATCCTATCACTTCAAAATTCGCCATGAAAGAAGATTCCAACCGTAGCAAACCAAAATACTGTCTCAGGCCAGCTCCTGACAGATTTTATTTTGACAAAAATCAAAATGCTTCATTTGGTCGCAACTGCACTTTAGTGTAGAATAAGAATAGAAAGGAAGGCCTCATTTGAAAGGAAAAATAAAAATATTGTTAGAAAACATAACAGCTGAGCAAATAAAAAAGTGCTTCATCAGCCCACGCTTCTATTTTTCACAAAATAAAAATTCAACAAAATTAACAATCTGTCAAACCACTGAAGTATGAGAAAAGTGCACTTCCCAATAAAAATTAAAAAATGTATTTTCAATAAACACTTTAAGAATACCTCAGGTGTTTTTGAATCCATCAGTTCCTGGTATCCCACCTCTGAGAGCCCAGAGCCAAGACACCCTTTTTGGACACAGGTTGCAGCTGCAGGTACTGTGCTGCCATGGTTGGTTGCTCTCCAAGCACCTTCCAATGCAGCCATGGATAAGATTCCAAGAGGTAAAACAGATGATCACAGCCAGCCTTGACAACAGCCAAGAGACTCACAAGTTTACCAAGTACTTGCTACTGTGAAAGTCTTCTGAGTAACACCCTGACATGAACAGCCTTAGGAAAACCGGTGATTTTTGTTATTAAATGTGAAATTACCTGAATTCAGCTTCAGCTTGAATTCTCTTGAGTACAGCATTGCTTCTTACTCGAGTTGTTGGGCCGTAACACAAAATAACCACCAGCCTTTTCTTTTGTCCTTCTCTCCCTTGAAATAGGATCCCTCTGTTCTTAATGCGAGGAGAGCTATTTGAAAAGGAATATATTGCCATTTAGCAGGTCAGATTTTAACACAGTCTCCAGTGTAAATTGGGAAATGCTCCAATGAGCTCCGTGAGTTTACACAAGTCATCTGCTCATAGCCTTGCATTCCTAATCAGTGCACAGGACCAACAAGGGGACACTCAAAGGTTAATCACAGTCATTTATTTGTACAAGGATGCAGCAGTACTGTATCCATATTTCACAGGCTCCTGCAAGCAGATGTAAGTCAAGGAAAATATTACAGGCAAAGAAAATACACTCCTACACAAAAAACCTGCTGGAATTTTGCAGATATTTCTGGAGTGCACACTCAAGGAGTATAGCATTCATTAAGCTACTTATTATTCTTTACATTTAACAACCACACTGGAACTGTTTTTGTCTTATTTAAGAAGTGTAATTTCTCATTGACCTTAGATTTGTGAAAATGTGAAAATTACATAGAATTAGGTATAGTATGTCAAACTGGAACACCTGTTTAGTAACATAAACATATTTAAATATCAACCTTTCCCTCTGATTGGTTTTTGTGGGAGCAACTACTGATTAGAAACAGAAATTTCATACCATGACCTTCCATGGCAGGAGCTAACACATCGTGCCATTAAGTGCTGATATTGAATTATCTCATTAATTTAAAAAGGCAGTTTTCTTTTTTTTTTTTTTTTTAATTTTAAGTTTGCCAAGCACCATGAGTAGCAGTGTTGTAAAGAAACCTTGAAAGCAACGTTTATGGTCTTTCTCCATGCTTGGACAAGGCACCATGGTCAACACATCTCTTACAAACAGAAATAAACCACACCAAAGGCATCCCTCATAATGAAAATCTTTTTTCTTTTAGAGATGTTTTCAATGAGCAGTGGTTTTTTTTTTTTTTTTTGTGGCACAGCTGTTTCCACTGCACTGGAAGAGATAGAGTTCAGAATATAGGTAAGATTGTTGGTCTAAATAGCACCTGATAAAAGGAAATCTATTTTTTGTTGAACATTTATTACAACAAACATATACACCTACACCAACTGTTCAAATCCTTGTATTTGCTAATAAAGACTTTGCTGGTGTTAATGTTCAAACTTGGAGCAAATGTGGATGTAAAGAAATTATATATTTTAGGAATTTTTTGGGACCATAATCTTGTCAGAACAGATTATCAAATGATCAAAGCAGTAACAGAATGAATTGGGGTTTAAACGCTTATGAAAAAGCAGTTATATTGTAGGATCACACTTTTTAATAGACTAAAGGCATTAAACAGACCTTGTATTAGGCTTTGAAATTAATGGGTCACTGTATAACATTCCAGTCTTCATAGATTGATAAGATTAATGCTTGCTTATATAGCAAATTCAATGGCTCATTTAATTTCATATGAATGTTTAAAGTTAAATTGCTTTTGGATTAAGTCTAAACTCATTATTAATTTTAATGTCTGAAAGAACTTCCATTTTTCTTTCATTTTATTTAATCAAGTGCATCATCATTAAGTAAAGGCTATGAACTTAGATAGCAGAGAAATAAGGAAGTTTATTAATTTCATTTTTAAAAGATCTATTTGTTAAAGTTTAATTCAGTGGCCATTTTAGGTTCCATAAGAATTTAGGAAAAATAGTGACTGCAGCCTATTCAGTTTTCCTGTAACAATTTAGAGGGAGAGGGTGCTTTTGGGCAATGTGTTTGCAGCACATGAATCCCTCTGAGAATTTCAAAGGTAAATTTTGTATTCACATCTCCTTGGCACTTTGAAAGATTGATCCTCCTTCATTGTAGCTCAGCAAGACTTTTGCCCACACCTGGCTTACAATGCCCATGAGTTAACTGATTTCAGTGAATACCCCCCAGTTTACACCAGGTGAGACCCTGGCTCTGTGTTTCCCACTGATGTTCCAGCTGAGAAAGGATTTTTCCTTAATTCTGTATTAAAAGTTCAGAAGTCAGAAGTCTGCCAAGTAAAACCTACAGCAGATTTTCAAATGGAAGAGGACACAGTAAGTCACTTATCAAGAGGAGCCACACACGGGTTTGTGCTGCTGTTCTGTGCAGAGTCACTCTGGTACCACACACAGGCACTTGCCTGGCACAATTAGACACTGTGCACTAATTACAAGTTCCAGAACAAATATCTCTTTAAAAACACTCACACATCCTCTTATTATGTAAAACTTAATGCATTTGATGAGGAGCGTGGCTGAGCGACCACAAAACCCCTCTCTGGGATTTACCTGGGACTATCAGAGTTTAAGAGTGTTAGCTAATGAATTATTCAAAATGAATTAATAGCTTGGGAGAGTCCTTCACCTGTCTGACACAGCTTCATTTTCCCTCTATAAGGTTTCTCAGCAGAGTCAGACGCTGGCAAACAACTTTGTTTTCCCTTTTTAATGTGTGTGAAAATGTGCACTGTAGACAATGAAAAAAAAATTTCCTTGCATAATAATAATAATAATGATTTCACCTAGCTACAAGGTAATTTAAGGATGGACCTTTGAATGCTTTGCAGTTGAGACAAAATCACCAGCTGATACCTGACCAAGTCCAAAACCCAAGAGAGACACCAACCCCGGGGCACAAGCCAGGCTGTGCCCAGCTGAGCACTCTGTTCTCTAGGCAGCATTGCTCATTTCCTCAGAAAGCAACCACAGCTTTCCATAAAGTATGAGATAACATTTTAAGTTACTTTTTCTTGTCCATTGTATACAAGATACATTTTTTAATGAGAAGAGATGTTATACTTGCATCATATTTGTCAGTTCTTTCCCACTGAATGTCTTACTCAGGAGCTGAAGAGCAATTTGCCTTTTGTAGTACTGCTGTCTCTTATTTATTTATGGATTTATTTAATTAAGAAGAGGAACCTACTTTTCTTTATAATTAACTTTGCATGGTGTGTCTACTGCCAGTATCTCATTGTTTGCAAGTGGTGAGGATCTGTTTGCACAGACACACACAGACACACCTATGAAGAATTGTGGCTTCATGGCTTACTTTGTGATTTACTGTAAATTGTTAAGCACTTCTAAATCAAAACACTTTATTATAATGGTATTTACAATGTTTGAAATAGTGCTAATCACACAGTAACAGAATAAATTCAAATGAGGTCTCAGTCCTCTTGCTGGATGTTTCTCTATTTAAGAAAACAGAAAACCATTCCCAGAGCTTGTGGTAACCTGTCACCAAAACTGGGCATTTCTAACTCGATAATGACTTTGACTCCATGCTGAGTCAGGGACAAAGAAAATTAAGATTCCTCCCCCCCTCACCTCAAATGTCATCCATGTGGAACATCATGATGGAAGTGGGTGAGTTTTATGGTGTCTACTCCTCCTGAGAAGCCACAGGAGTTATTGCTGTGCTTTCTCTCCCGTCTCTCATGACGGGCAGACGAACTGACCCTCTGTCAGGATGTGGAATTTGTTGCTGCCTCTGCTTTACAGCAAATTACTACTGCCCTGAAGCAAAGGAGAAGCATGGAGGGAATGTCTCTGAGGCACATCTCCTTTGAGGTTATTCCAGGGAGGCAGCAGCTTATGCATCCTTTTTTGATTTTTTTAAATTTGGATCAACAACTATCTTTAAAAATAAATCTGCTCAAGAGTCTCGGGAGGTTTGTTACAGCCCCTCAATCACTCACAGCTCTCGGGGGATCCTGCTGCAGCACTGCCAGTCCTCTCCCTCCCCTTTCTCCTCGGGGGAAGGCCAGCTACAGCTGGGGTTAAAGCAGACAAGCTGGGAAAAGAATATTGGCTATGGGCTGGAATAATGAAAATAGTAATGGAACATGGCATCAGTGGGGACATGGAGGCTGAAAGAGCAGAAATGTTGTGGAGATCAAAGCAGTGGGGAACAGTCCTTTGTACTATTAATATCTCCCATATTTTTAAAGTAGAGAAGAAATGTAAAAGCAAACTGTGTACTGTTCTCCCTCAGGCCACCACCATTAGAGGCACTTGATAAGCCTTGCAAACTCCTACGGAAGGACAGCAGACCACTGGAGTATAGAATATAACATGTACTATCTAAAAAGCTAACATGACAGATACAAGGCCAGGCAAGTATTCAATTTGGGCTATCATGAAAAGAAAGAAAAACAAGAGAAGAATCTTCAGTGACAGCTCACAGAGGAGCTGGCTCTGCTGTGTCTGGGAGCAGAGCCCTGAGCCTGGAGAGCGCCAGTGCTCCGTGCCTGGAGGAGGTAAGGCAGTCCTACCCAGGAGCAGGCTGGGGAAACACAGACCTTCCCCATGATTTTTGTCATGCTTTTGCTTTCTTTCCTCCTTATTCTTCATGAATAACTCTTAAAGGCATTTGTTTTTTATTTCTAGCCAGACCAAAAAGAAACTGCATCATTCTTTCTACTTTACTGCCCTTCACTGAGACCCTGAAGGGTGACACTAGGCAGGACCAAGCTTCACCTGCTTGTAACTAAGCAAGTTATGTCTTTTCTTCCACAGGGCTGGGCTGTAGATCTTTCTAACCCATGCAGAAAGTAATTTACTTACCAAGCAATTCATAAAAATGGATTAAGAGAGAATATGGATGTCTAGAAATGGCAAAAAGTTGTGTCACTGGGTCTGTTTTACTCTGACAGTCCTCATTTCCCTTACTCTCTTTCCATGCTTCCTGCATTTCCCTCTCTGGAGCCAGAAGTGTCTCTCCCATAACTCATCAGGGCTGCAGGAGAAGGGGGTTTGATCATGGCTGTATCCATGGGTAACATCCGAGCACAAATAATAATTTTAGAAGCAGGATTACTGGGGAAAACATTTGCCAAAGAAGACGGTGGATACTGTAACAGCAATTCACTGCCTGCTTGACATAGATTGAATATAAATGTATCCTGAGATTATAAGTGAAAGAATTGGTTTAATATATTTCCAACAAAATAAGCTTCTCTTGGAATATATCAGTGAAATGGAGCTTTGCTTATTTTTGCTTCTTATTAAACATTTCTCATTGAAACTTATTTTAAAAAACCTTGAACTGGTTTTATCAAAATTGTATATTTATTTCAACATTAAAATTTAACTTAAAATATTCTGTATTTTTATTCACATTATTTCATGATCTGTCAGTAGTAAAAAACGTGAAGCTTTATTCCACATAAGGATATAGAAAACAGCTCCTTCTCTATTGTAGTGATAAAAAAATCAGCAGTCTCTGATGATGCTTTTGTTCTCAGCAAATTCTCCCATACACTGTCATTTCTTTAACCAAACTCTGACATTTAAATAACAAAAAATAAAAAGACAATCTGAAACCTAAACTTTTGAGTTTGAAACGCACATTACTTTTTGAAGCAGCTATTTAGAATTTTCCTTTTGTAGGAAAGATATTTGTTCCGTTTCTGAACAAAATTGAACTTCAAGATGTCCACATTTCCCAAATAGAAATTCTATATTCTGTTCAGCTCTGTTTAAAAATTCAGCATGTTACGTGGTGCTCTCATTGCTCAGAATAGTGCTATTTAGGATTGTGCTATTTGTGGAATATTTGACAATTATTAACAAAATATCATTTCAGCCTAGCTTATAACTTCAGTTCAAATTCTACTTGATAGTGTTTATGTGCAGGCTGAAGTGCTTTTCATGTGTTACAATGACATCTTCAGATGTCTTGCACTATCTCACAGTTTTCAAATGAGGCAGCTCAAACGGGACTCTTTTTAGTGGCAATTTCATGAAAATCATCTAAAGAAAAAGATTATTTAGAAGTAAATGGAAGGGGGAAGAGCACAAAAAGTAAATGAGGCAATGCATTTCCAGCTAGGTTAAATGTCAGATTAAAATTCAAAGAAGCAATAACAGTAGGCAGCTGTTGTCAGATTGGAATGACTGAGAAGGGATGGGTCTGATTCTATAGATGCTGTGGAAGCTGCTGTGTTTGGGCATTTCAAAGGCTGAATGGGGCAGATTCTCTGTGGAGGTAAAACTTTCAAAGTCCTCTGAGACGCCAAAAGGAAGAAGACAATTTATATCAGCTGAAGATCTGACTCGCGTTGTATTACTCGTGTCAGAGTCACAGGATCACAGATTTGTTTGGGTTGGAAGGGATCTTAAAGCTCATCTCCTTCCACCCCCTGCCATGGGCAGGGACACCTTCCACTGGAACATATATTACACATGCAATATAAAACATACCTCTACAAACACATTTAATATTTCACATTACTTATATGGCCTCTCCTTAGTGTTAAAAGACAGTCCTATCCTTGCACCATCAAAAACCTATATTTTTTTAAAACTAAGTGATATAGCTGTGCAAGATCCACGGTGCAAATAAAATGCTGTGTGTTTTTCTGGAGCTATGCATGTACCTGTGCTTGCTCAGGCATGCTCAGAGGCACAAAGGACTCGCTGGAGCTAAGAAATGTTCTCTACTTGCCTTTTTCCTTTGGCAGGCAGAGATTTTGGTAGTGCAGGATCATCCCCTGAGTAGCAGCACATAAAAACATCATAAAACAAATTTCCAGATTGGTGGTGGAAGGGCACAGACTTCAAGTGTGCCTTCCTCCCTGTGGTGCTTTGACTTTTAGGAACAAACATGCACATTTCCCTGATGGTCTCTAGCAAAATACACGAAGAATATTTTTTTTTTCTTTCCCTTCCCCATCCTTTGTGAATTATGGAGTAGTAAGCACATTTTTAAATACAGCTCTGCAGACAGTGAGATACAGTTCCACTCTGTGCAAGACGAATTGAAGCTCATTTATGAAAGTACATCTAAAAATGCCAAGGGAGTAGACTTATCAAAGAGATGACATCAAGTTGTCAGTCATTCTTCATACACGCACCTGTGATTGAGAAAAGTGTTTTCTTTAATATAACTTGATATTTGAAGAGAACATGACAAAATGAAGTCCCATCCCTTCATCATTTACATTATGCCTTAGGGGTACAAAGCTGATCTAAGGCATTTTGATTTATGCTTATTAGTGAAGCTGTACCTACAGATGATCAAAAGGCTCATTCTGATTCCTATAAAATAGTCAATATCACAATTAGGGAAACATATTAGGTGTAATTAAATTACAGCTATAAATGACATAGAACTGAGATATTTTATGATAAATATCACTTGATATACCAGCCTTTTTAAAGAATTCATCCCATCCACCCTCCTTCTAAAGACAGATCCTAACTACAGGACATGAAAAATGATGCACATAAAAAAGAGCCTTAGAACTAACCCAGCATGCTCTTGTGCTTTCCCATCTGGCACTGGACAAGCTGCACCATGGAAGGACAGGCATAAGGAAAGCATCTTTTGTCTCTATTTCAACCAAAAGTACCCTTTGCAAGCCAAGACGTGGTAGAGATGAGCAGAGAGTGAACACAGGGCAATCCATGCTACAGGAATCCAGCAGAGCTCAGTGTACATTTTACAAGAGTCAGGGGGGGTTTTTGTATTCCAAAAAAACTTGGGGTGGCCCAGAGGCAAGGAAAGAAGGCATGTTGCAAGAAGTTAATTCCTCATATTCAACATGCCAAAGACATATGCAATTAGAGATATCCATCTAAGCATGTGCAATGAACTCAGGGACACGCAGGTCAGAAGTGCCCAGAGTTAGCCAGGAACACAACAAACCCAGCTGTAATATCCTGAGCGTGTCTGTTTGCAATGATCAGGCTGCCTCTGCAATGCACAGAAAAAGCAAACAGCTTACAGATATGCTTAGGGAAAAAAAAAAGGTGGGATTCATACATTGTTTCTGTTTCTTTCAGGAGCTAAGATGTGGAAATTATTTCCACATGGAGAAAATCCTACTTAATCAGTGACATGAGGGCATGAGAGCAAACATGAGAACTGCAATTATGTTTGACCTGTGCTCTGGCTAGTCTGTTGTACTCCCTGGATGCTGCAAACACCACATCACTGGACTAGGTGTGAGAAGCTCCCAGTGAAATAAAAACCTAAAATTGTGCTAAATCCCATTACTGAAGGAGTTCTTGCTACCCTCACACTTGGTAGGTAGATGACTGTAAATACACATTGTATAATCTTTCCTCCCCAGGACCTTTCCGCTTCCTAAAGCCTATGGAATGTGACTGGAGGCAGGTTGCAATGCACTGAGCCAGCTGCCTGCCATGCTGGGAAGTATCATTTCCAATACTTTCAGCAGACAGGATCCTTCTGTCATGTCTCATGTAATTTTTAGGCTGCAGCTCTGCTAGGCATAAAAACAATTCTTTTGTTCCTGTAGGAGAAGACAAGTGCTGGAAAGCAACTGGGCACCTGATCTCTTTAGGGCTCCCCATACACAGCAACTGGACTGGCCAGATCAGTCACAGGGAATACCTGAGTGGCTGGGGGGAAATCAATGCATACACAGAGAGGAGTGTGAAAAAATGATCCAAAAGAAGTCCAGAGCCAGCTCAGAGTGCCTTGGTGGAAAACAACAGTCTGCATTGTGGCCAGGCCTTTGATAACCACCTGAAACGAGCTCTCTCACTCAGGTTGCAGTTGAGCAAGGGTGAACATTTAATTGTAATTGTTTTGACTTCAGTGAAAGTGCTCATCTGTTCAGCATTAGACATCTGCTTAATTTCCTGAATGGATTGAGTCCTACAGAGCTAAACATCCAGGAGTGACAAGTGCTGGTTCAGGTGTGGGATTATGCCATTCTGAGACAGATGTTCCTAAGCCACCGCATGCATCAAAGTCAACAGCACTAAAAGAGGGTTGAATTTAGCCCTGTTCCTCTGTTTATCCATCCTGCTGCATTATGTCCTTTCCTTTCCTTCATTTTTGCATTCCACTGTCTCACTTCAGTACAAACTGTATGAGACAGAGGCTCCTGGGGGAGCAGCTGGAGATTTGAAATTCACATCACTGTTCCCCTTAAGCCTGTCAGATGATCAGATAGCCGAGGAAGTGCTAATAGCTTATGCTCTGGTGAAATATGTTTTTCTGTACATGATTACCTTTGTATTTTGTTCCCCTTATCCCTGATTGTCAGCATTTTAATTAAAAGTAGAGGTGTGAGAACATGGGAAAACCTGTCTGCAGAACAAGGCTGACTTTGATTTAAGTTAGTGTACTAAGTTTGTAAATGTGGTACCCAATTTTCTGCTGCTGTCATCTGTCTGGAGTGAGACCATGGAGCTGGATGCCAAGCAATTCACTTTGTTTCCTGAGGCCTCTGTATCTCTCCAGGAGGGCAGAGAGGGTGTACAGAGCAAGTAACCCTTGATGGAATGTTCCAGAGGTGCTTTGAGCTGCTCTTCCTGCTCTGACTAAAAGTTTCTGTCCGTACTACAACACTGGGAGAGTATTTGGTGTCCACTCAGCTCCTCAGCATCTCCACAGCCAGAGCTCCAGTGCTCAAAGGCTCTGTCTCACCAGCTGTATGGCTGGGTTGAGGACATTTCTATCCACAGATTTTATCTTCAAGGGAATCCTGACCTTGTAGACAACACAGTAGGTAATGTGCCCAATTTCTCAACTGCTCTAGTTCAGAATTGCACATTTTGGTGCATATTAGTCCAGTGGTTGGTATGGAGCACGTTTGTGTGAATTCAGTCACCTCTGCCACAGGGCTGCATTTCCAGAGTGAAATCAAGAGCAGGAGCAGACTGGAGCCTCTCTAATGAGCTCAACTTGGGTCTCTGTGAGACCCCCGGCTGAAGAACATGCCAGGCTGACATGTGGGCACACCCTCCCCTCCTCTGCGGGGAAAGTACTGCTGGAAAGGTTGGGAAAGACAGCAAAGGGCAAAAAGAAGCAACCTCTTAATCTGCCACCACAGTATTTGCTGGTTTATTGCCAGCTTTGGTGGTACCTTACATAAAAATCCTCAGTAACCCCATTTAGTGCCAGCAGCCCTGGCTTTGACAGGGTTGGCCTGTTCATAGCTGTGTCTGAGCACAGTCATGATCCAGAATTAGATCTCTTCCATATGCCCTGGGAAGCCCAACTGGTAGGAGCCACAATTCTGTACTGGATTCAGCATTGTGTAACTCACCCACTTCTGGAGATGAAAATTTTCCTCCTGAGTTACAGAAAGGTTTTTTAAAAGTAGGCAGTCTCTAGTGAGGATTTCTATAAAATAGAAACTGTGAAAGAAAGAGAAATCCTTTTTTTCCTTGTTGTACAGTATTTGGGATTGTTAGTTTATTTTTCTCAGGATTTTTATGATCAAAAAATACCTTTTGGATGTTAAAAAAAAAATAGCACTTCATCAAAAGTGGAAAATGTACAATTTTATCATAAATTAGTGTGAAGATTATATTTTGGTGGGATTTTTTAGGTGAAAACATGTTATGAAGCAATGTGCCAGGGCACATATCTGATTGTTGCGGTGACACAATCATTTGACAGAAAAAATTACAAGATGAAAGGAAGTAAAACAATATGATAAAGATGAAAGATGATGCAGCAAAAATACCATGAGGAAAGAAGTGAGCATGAAATAATAGCATTAAGACGCAAGAAAATATGATGTGATGGAAAAGAATTAGCCTGATATGGTTCCTGATGCTGCTGCATAGGAAGAACTGTTATGATGATATATTGCAGAGACAAAAAGCAATGTTGGATTACTCAGAATAGGACATAAAAATGGACAAAGCAGAAAAATGCTGCCATACACTGGAAAGAAGACAAAGTGTTTTGATATTTATATTTTAATGATCTCATTTTAATTCCATGGAGCTCACGTCAACAGCAGTGTTCATATGGACACTTGTTCCTTGAAACATTCACTTAACCTTAAGGTCTCCTCAGGGACGGAGGGAGGCAGAAGAAATTCCCCACAAGAGCTCAAGCCCTGCTCCCAGTGCTGAGTGGTGCGGGATGGATGCCTGGCTGGGATTTGGGATCATCAGGAAGGGCCACACTTGACCCCCACCTGCATGAGCAAAGACAAGATGTGCTTTATTTCACTGTCAGCCACCACACTGCTGGGGCCCTAACAGCAAACCCCAGTATCTCTGCTGTGTTTATATATTGCCATATTTGAGCCGAGGTAAAATTACTGAAGTTTAGACAAATCTCTGCTTCAGATTGTCTCTGTGACTTTTAGGATGCTGTGTTTCTTTCTGTGGCAGGAAAGTAGGTTGCTGATATTCTTGGTTCATCTTTGCTCACAGAGGTAAAATTAGAGGCCTTGAGATTCCTGCTGGTAGAACAAGCTCTCAATTTCTCACTGTCGAAATTCAATCTGATTTCTATCTTTTTCACTAAAAAGCTGTCAATAGAAAATAAGCAATTTCCATCAAAGAGCTATATTAGTTTCTGAGGTATATACATCTGGCTGGTGGATAAAGAAAACCTCAAAGTAATTTAAATTGGTTTTTTTAAACTTTCATTTGCATTTCCTAGAAAATAAGCAAAAATATTAATGCAGGACATAACTATAACCCATTCAAAAGAAAAGAATCAAAAAGAGAGAGGCTGATTCACTGTTAGATCACTAATAACTTCTTTTCTTACTGTGGCCCTGGGTCTGATTTTCTCCTCCTCATGCTGGTGTAACTCTGTCATCCTGGTTGCCCTTTATCTACTGTGGCGGAAGCACATATTTGCGATGAAGAACATATAATTAAAATCAAAACCAGAAGTTCTTTTTGCAGCACACAATAATATGAGAGCTATCATGATATGCCAACAATATAACTCCACTTTTCATACGTGGAGTAGCAGCTTTCAAATGCAGAGACTAGATAAATTAGATTTTGTGTACGTTTTTGCATTTGCAAGTCACATTTTGAAACCTGATTTACATTTTATTTATAGAGAGATGTTGAAAAATGTGTAATATTTTCAACTTTCTGAAATTGCAAAAGAATGGTGGATTTTTCACTGCAGGTTCTGCATTACTCAGTTTCTCAAAGGAATCTTAAAAGTGGACGATTTCTAGTTTGGAGTTAAATCCACACTGTGAAGTCCAGCTTTCTCAGACCTTTGAGAATAAGAGCTGAGCTGCATACTTCTCCTTCTTTATTGACAGATATTCAAGCAAAAATGTTGTTCACATTAGAGTTCTGTGGTCATTTAAGATTTTCTATTTCTTTGTTACACAAATTTATTTATAGCTTTTTTCCTGTGGCAAAGCCTTTACTCCAACTCCCCTTCTGATAGATTTGCCATAGGGACAATAGGTTTGCCATAGGTTTGAGAACCTCCTTACAGGGACAGAGAGCCCAGGGAGAGCCCAGCCTGTTTCTAAACCCCAAAGGAACCAAGAAACGCAGGCCTGACCTTTAAGAGTTGCCTATTTATTGTATTCTCACAATCTCTGTTCTTGCTCATTTTTTGCTCCATTTGTATTCTTCATAAGAACTCCAGTCACATTTCTTCCCTCCATAGCTTTCACTGCTCAGAATTATCCAGATAGCCTAATTAACTTCAATTCCATCAGTTTTGTTTGAGAAATAAAACATGAATGAAAGAGAATGGTCATGTTCCAGCTAAATATAGAGGTCCAGCTGCAGTAGAGAGCATAAAATCCTTAAGAAAGCCTGCAACAAGAATTTCAATGTTCCAGAGCATTTACCTGTGCAAGTCCTGGTTCCCACCATCTACAAAGAGCAGACTAAAAAAACAAACAAACAAACAAAAAACCTAAGAGCAGGTGAACAAATAAATGAAATAAATTAAAAAGGAAATGAAATGTGATACTTGATGAGAGGAGGGCAAAAAGCAAGCACATGACAAACTTGGGGCTGCTTCTTCACAGCTCCCTTAATGGGAGCTGCTGAGATGCTCTGGAGCAGAACATTGAGGGGAAACATGGAAGAGAACAGAGAGCAAGTAAAGACCTGAGTATTAAACCCAGTGCCTTCTCCCATGGGCTACACTGGATACTTGTAATGCACTGGGGATATTTACTGTGCAGCATTTAATGGCACTTAAAATCATGCTTTCTCCCATGGTGTCTTGAGGAAGTGCCCACTGTATAATGGAAAACCTGTAGGAGAAGGAGATTTATCCACAGCTGCTAATGGCTTTCCTTTGCTCTCCCTTCGATTCTTTATTCATCCAAATATATTGCTTTCTACCTGAAAAATATTTGTCCGAATGGAGAAACACACTAGGAAGCTTCTTCTTCCTAGGGGGGATTAAATGACCACAAATCTCACGACTTTTAGGAAAAAAATTTAAAACTCTGTAATTTGTCCTAGCTTTTTTTATAAGTAAATCAACAAGAAAAGAAGAGCTGAGAAAGGAAACAGAAAGCCTTGACATTTATCACACAAATGTTTAAGGCATTTCCTGATCTAACAGGTTATAACTACAGAGACAAATAAGCTGAAGTGTTACATACAGAAAAGTTTAAGTAAATTGAGATATTTCAGTGAATTCTGCTGTTTTTCAAGAGAACAGGCCCTGTGTTAAGATTCAGGGCAAGAATGTTTGAGATCTGAAATCAGGTCTAGGCTCTCCCCCAGAATGTCTGTGTGGCTTCAAGCAAGTCCCTTTGAAGCAGATTTCAAAGCTGCTTACACACCTAAAAGAACAAATCGAGGTGTGAGTCCCTCAGGTAGGAGATGGGCATTTTCATGCATTTGAAAATCCTACTTGGCACCACAGCAGCCATTTGACTCTATAAGTCTCCAATGGGCTATAAAAAATTCAGTCCTTAATCCCTCTTCACCTCAGTAGTAAAACAGGAACAGAAGCATTTTCTTTCCTGTCCAGTCTATTTAATTTGCACCTTAAATCACCTTAAATCAGCTTAAAGCAGGGGTTCTCTTAGTAACTACAGCTATGTCCTCCAGCCTTCTCCAGTGAATAATCACCTGCATTCTCAGGGCTGGAGTCAGAATATTCCAACATCCTGGGGCTGCAATACAAAACTGCAGGTCTGGTGAGAAGAGAGTGAGTGGTGTAGAAGCAGAAGCAGCTCCAGTCTGTGTTCTCATGCAAAGAAAGGGCTTTGGTTCCTGATGTCACCAGAAAGTTGAAGGGTAGAGAGAGATGAGAGTGTGTAAAGGTGGAGTGGTAGAAGGGCAGAAAAATCACTTCTTTTTCAAAGCTTCAGAAGAAATTCAGTTCAGTTTTGCACTGAAATCAAAGTTTACTGCGGAAAACCTTGCAGAAAATCTCTGCAAAAATGCAAACAACTGGCAATAACTGACCCTAGTAACACATGACTCTCTTTTTGTACCTGTGTGTAGCTGGGGATGGGTTGGGACAAGGGAGGGAGGGCAGAGCCAGGCTGCAAGATGAGATCCAGGGAACTGGGAGGGACTGGCTGATGGCAGTGATGGCAGGGCAGAAAAAGTCCCCTTGGCACCAGCATTCCCCTCCCACACAGCCCAGCACAGGAATTCTCGCCTGTGAGACCAACAGGATCCTGAGGGTGTCCAAGGAACAGGTTCCTGTGAGAAAACCTGAGCCCAGAAGGAAGAAAACTCAGAGAGCTCAGAAAATGATAGGCCTGAAAATGCATAGAAAAGAGTATAGAAAACAAAATGTTGTGGTAAACAAACTCAAAATATGAACAAAAACTCAGAAAAGAAAGGGAAAGGAGGCTCTAAATCTTACAAAGCATTAGCAGTCGGGAATGTTGAACAGCTGCACTTATAAATACTCTGCTCAGTTCTAGATGTCTGAAAAGCAAGATTTTCCTTCGCCCAGGACACAATGATACTGTTTTCTGTCATATTTTTGTGCTTGATTGCTGCAGCTGATCTCAACGCTTTATAGTCTTAGTGATAAGAATCCAATCTCCCAGCTGGATCTCCCACATGCTGGGACGGCCATCTTCCCATTACATTGTCCAGACAGCCAAAGCTCCACGGCAAATTCCTTTACTTTTGAATATAGAGAGCTTTCTACTTCCCTAAACCCTTCAGAGATGGGTTGAAAAAGCCTTTTTTATGGTACCCTCATGGGTTTGATGAATATTCCAACAAGCCAGTGCTTCTATTCTCAAAACTAGGTGAGGCTGAGGCACACTAATATTCCTTCAGAATTTACAGACTGAGAAGCACAGCGCAGAGAGCCCCTGGGAGTTTGTCTGCATGATAGGGGTGAATATTCCTGAGCCCTGAACTGGGATAAAGAGAGGCAGTTCTGGTCTCAAAGCCACTGAGCTGTGTTTTTCTGGGACTTCCAAGTCAAGACAGGCTCGTGTATAGGATCAGGGGGACCTGAGGCTCTGAACTGTCTTTTCCTGACTACACTGACAGATCTTAACCAGCCTTCTCAAGGTCAGCAAGAACCTATGGCAGGAATTCATCCTAGAAATCAAGCTTTTTGTTTCCCCCTCAGGGAGGTGTAAAAATGCAAACAGATACAAAAGATACTTTCATTTCATGCAAATATTTTACATTTTCTTCCTTACTCCTCAATTCTTTCTGATATACTACTCCAAATTGCAATTAATGAGAAATTTGTGCCATCATTTCACAAAGTTTCAGCTGCCTGGATCTCTGCATTAAATTCCATCGTCCCAGTCACCCTCATGACTCTTGTCATCCTGCTTTCAGCTATTAGAAAACAAAGAAACAAACAAAACCATCCTCATTTTTTCAGATAAAAAAAAAAATTGTGTGTTTGTGGAACTAAAATAAAAACTGTAGCCAGTTAGTTATTTTGATTAGTTTAGAAATAGCAGAGTTGGCCACAATCAAACTGCAAACAAGGCAGAACTCTGCAGGACAGAAGCCAAATGAAGAAACAGTGGTGTGTTAAATGAAGAGATGTCACTCAAAGCATGTTATGCCAACTACTTAAAATAGTTAATAGACTTTCCCAGAAAACTTTAGAAAGAATTTATTGGACATATATGTATTTAAGAGATGAAATTCATTAAATTAATTTTGATTAATTTACCCAGACCCCTTAATTCTTTACTAATTGGTGATTATTTTTCAGATTGTCTGGAAATATACGTAGCCTGAAGAAGGGGAAAGAAACTAATAAAAGCTCCAGCTGCAGTGTTATTAAATAGGACACAAAGGAAACAGAGCTCACTGTAGCAGTCCAGAGCACAGATTTACACTTAGTGCTGCAAAGTGAAAAAAATTCCAATCAAGTTGGATTTCAGAAAACAGAACAGTTCCAAACCTTATTAAGGTCTGTGTTTTAAAGGCTTTTTCAGCAGCACCCACCATCAGAGGCTGCTAGCAGCTTAAAAGGACTGAAAATTGCATTTTTTTCCTGAAACTAATGCTGGAACTTTTCATCTTTCCTGACTTATACAGAATTTATTGGAGAGACATAGATCCCTCAGTGAAGTTCCCATATCAGATTCCAGTCGAGCTCTGTGAACAGTGTATTATTAGTGCAATATTAGCAATAATCCACTGATGTAGAAAAAAATATTAGACCACAGATGGACAATGGACTGCAATACATTTAATGAATCATTACTTTTATCACCAGTGTTCATATTTGGGGATTCCAGTTCCAAAATAGGAATTATCATGGCAATTTGAGCCAGGACAAAGAAATCATTATTTGTGACTAAGAAATGGATATTTTTGGGAAGCAAAGCACGGCTTGGTTTTAATCAGGCTGTCCCATATGCCCCTTTCTTAAGAAAAACAAGATACTATAATAGGAAACTTAAAAATGAGTGCACAGAAGATGGAAAACCCACACTGAGTGTGTAGGAGTCAGTAAGATAATGTCCTGTTCTGAGGACACGGCACTGGTGATCTCCCAGGGATTTGCTCCAGGTCTAACACAGTTCGGTGTATTTATTGACACCTTGGTGCAAAGGAAGATAAAGAACACTGCATATTGTGGGTGCTGGGAAGTACTTTGGACAACAGGCTCACAATTTGTAATGATTTTGACCTTACTAGATTGGAGAGACAGCATGGAGTCAGTAAGATGAGTTTTGGTAAAGACAAGTACAAAGTATTCTGTGGAGGAAGGCAAAATAAACTTGTAATTACAAAACTGGGGATTAAGTGACTGAGGCTGGAACATGCCACACACTGTTTCTGGCTGACCAAAGTAACACTATGGGTAAAAAAAAGGAAGGAAAATCTAAATCAGAGATGTAATTAAGAGACACTCCTTCAGAACACCAGTGAGATAATTATTGCACTTTATAGGCTGTAGGAATCCACATCTAGAAGAGCTGGTCTTCACACCAGGACACTTGGAGCCAAATCAAAAAGACTCCTGAGGACAGCAACAAAAATTACTAGGATCTTGGAAAATACTGCTTATCTTAAAAGGTTAAAATACTTGGATTTGTCTAAACCAGAAAAGATGGAGTGGCACACAATTAATGTCTTCAAAAGTCAGGTTATTATAAAGGAGATGGCAATCAGTTGCTCTCTGTCTAAAGTGAATCTTAGACAAGAAGAAATTGTTTTAATTTTCATCACAGCAAATCTAAGTTAGACTTTAGGAGAAATATGGTAACTGTTAAGAGCAGGTAAGCACTACCTGAGAGTCCCGAAAATCCTCTTAATGGAAATATTTTTTTAAAAAACCTAAGGAGTATTCTTTAGCAAAGATCTAGAGTTACAAGATTTTCATTAGACTGGAGACAGAACGAGACATATGAAATGACTTTTGCTGCTGAACTCCTATGGCTCTTTCACAGGTGAGAATTCTGTCATATTTAAGAAGACTAGGAGAAATGCCACCAATGCTGACAGGATCAACATCACTGTTTTATTTTGCTACAGGTCTCTCCTTTTTCCCTTAACTACACTATTTTTATAGCTTTTTGAAAAAAGATATCAAATTCCTTTCCAGTACTTTATAATGACAAATCATTGGCATTAGCACTAATGTAAAACTGGCTTAAGTGAAAAAAAAAACAACCCCTGAGATCCACTCCATTGAAACAAACACTACAGATACTCATTCAAAATTCACAAACCTCCCAATCTTGTCTTAAAACATAAATGTGTGAACAGCTCAGAAACCGTGCTGCTGATCACAAATACATCATCCAGTCCTCTCCCAGCAGAACAGGAGGCATGTCTTAATCAAGACAATTGAAAAGGCTGCAACTTGTGAATAAAATCTTAGAAAAGGTTGGCACATGTCTGTCTTCCCTCTTCTTGACCTCCTTGCAGCTGTATCTGCTGCCTCATTAATTCCAGCAATTCTGTTGTCCTCAGTGATAAATTCAGTCAATAAGGTCAATGAGGTCAATATCTTCATGTGACAGACACAAACCAGATTTCCTTCTCCATTGTAGCTGATGACGATATTTCCAATGACTTCAAAAAGTTTCACTGACAATCTTCTACATCTGTGGGTCAAGGCCTAAAATCTGCATTTTTGTCCATGCTTTGATCTAAATGTATTGTATTGTATTGTATTGTTTGCCTGGGTAAAGTAAAATCTCCCTTCTAGCAACACTTCTGTCAAGAGTATCCTGTGCAATTTATTTTAGATTATTTAGACAGCTTGTGAGTATCCCAAATGACAAAACACAAACATCTTCCTTTCTGGGGCCGAGGTGCTCCACACTGACCTGATTCTTTTCTTTCCTTCTCGTCAAACACTGACTGAAAAGATTTTTCATCTGTTTATGTTGCATAAAGGAAGGAAATGAAGAGGATGATTCTGAAAAGGTTTCTATATTTGTCCAGCATGACACAGACTTGCTCTTTGAAGATTGCAGATTATTGATAAATACAAGCAAAGGAATAACATGTTGTGATGCTAATTGTTTGTGAAGTCTATCATAAACAGTGCAGCTGAATAAAAGATGGATGTTACCAATTATGCTTCCCAATATTGGAAAAGACATTTAATACAAACTATACGAAGAGAAGCCAAAATAAATTCACTACAAATTTGAGTCCTTATTTTCCAGTGATCTAGATCCAGGATGCTCCCACATAGATCTACTGAAACACCCACTGTTTTAAAAGGAAAATAAACCAAACTCTCTCTGAATGTGACAGCCATTAATATTAACTTACAGTGTTACTACTTGAGAAAAAAAAATCTTGTTTCATAATCTCTGTGACCTTTCCCTACTAACATTAGTATTCTTGATAAAGTCTAAGGACTAGCTGCTACACATAAATACTGTGCTATTTGTTCACTGTTATGATAGACAGTTTCCCAACTGAGCATCCAGAGGCAAACAGGCTGGTACATGTTTTATGTATAAGATTATACCTAGAAAATTTAAGAACTCCACGGGAGTTCTGAAAGAGAGAATAAAGACTAAATGTTGCATTGTCTTGGCTTTCTTTCTTCCTTTGCAAAAGCTCAGAGTCTGGTATTAAGAATGACTTATTTCCTGCAGACCCATGAAATATAAAATCATGAATATTTGAAAAACCTTCCTAAAAAACCCCAAAACCCAGACCTATCACCATCATGGCAACTGAGGTGCAAGGGCAGGCACAGGGATGGGTGTGGTGACATTGCATATTCTTTGTGATCATTTCAGAAAAAATTACCAAATTGGAGTGGGTCTGGACAAAAAAAAGGAGGCCAGCTAAGAGCTCGTGTGCCTCTGAGCTGCCACAGACAAATACTATCACATCTTTTAATGATGTCACTTAGTGAAGCCACAGCAGCAGCAGGTTGAGGGCGTTGTGCCCAATTCTGGCAGGAGCTCTCAAAGGTGATGTTGGAGTGTTGGCTGCTCAGGGAGGTTCTCAACATGCATCAGCTGTGCCTGGCTGCAGACCAGGGCTGGGTCACCCACACAGCAGACAGAAAACATCCCATGGATTGAGGTTTATTATTATTAGGGAAGAAAAGTTCAGGTGCTCACATGAGAACAGCCATAGAACCTGTGGTAGCTGTCTTTATAGATTTAAACTGATCCAGCATCCCATCCCAAACACTGAGCTGAAGCAGCACAGAGAAAGTTCACCAACAGGGCACAGGGAAAACATGGAAATACAAGAGAAAATATGCCAAAACTCTAAGTGAAAGAGCAAATGCACCAACAGAATGCAAAAGAAGACCTATTGATACTGTAGAGGGAAAATATGATAATGGAAAATGCCCTGCGTACGAGGTCATAAGCAATAATTGTAGCAAGAGAAAACATCGTGTCAAAGGTTGTAGATGAAAAAAACAAAATACAAAGGCATCATATCAAGGAAGCAGGCAGTGACTCAGGGGTGAGATTTTGCATGTCCAACATAAAGGCAGCACAAAAATAAATAAATGGTTTATAAAGCTTAGGCTGGCCTAAGATTCAAGGGCAGGCACAGAAAAAGCCAGAAAACTGAATGCCAATGAGGAAGGAGAGCATCAGAGACTCTGCTGGCCTGTAAAGTCTCACTTACCCTTAAATAAGAAAAAAAAAAATCAACCAAATAACCAAGGCAAAGCTACACTGACCTGAACCAAATTAAAATTTGATTGGTGCACAGACATAATGCACAGGGATAATGTAAATTATAATCAGAATACAAAAGTATAGTACGCAGACCAAGGTGTGGACTGTAAAAATATGAGACACAGCTACCTGCTGAAACAAGTGAACTTAGGAACCTAAAGAAATTATTAATAAAGTACAAGAAAGCTCAAAATACAAATAACTCAGAGCAGGGAATTCTCTGTGGTATTCATATAGCAAAGCTGCTAAAAATTGCCAAGCTGTATTTGAAAGACTGGGATGCTTTCCAAGGATGTTACACCTGAAAATAAATAAACCAATTCAGTGTGTACAACATCTGTCTTGCAGAACACCCATTGCATTAAAACAAACAAACAAAATAGTGGGAGCAGTAAAGAAAATAAGGGGAAAAAAACTCTAACCATCCCATCCATCATTGGTAAACAAATAACGAGGCAGTCATTGAGGACTTGGGCCAAGCTGGGAATGCCAAAAGATCCAAGGAATTTAAATAAAGTGTTAGGAGGAGATAATTACAAAATATCTCTACAAAACCTTGTTTGATTTAACAAAGGCTTTTATACTTTGCAGGTAGATACTACCTGGATTAGGAGTGACCTCTCCACACACCAGCAGAGTTTTCCTGTGGTAAATAACAAAGGACTCAGCTCTCCAAAGTACAGAAGAAAGACTTGAGGATGGAGCAGACAACCACACACAGGCAACAGGTTCTTAATGCAACCTCCTTGTATCTTTGTAAGAATGAGTCAAGAATGGGTCAAGAATAAGGAGCTAAGTAAGATTAAAAGAAAATTGCAAGGAAACATAATATAATTTGTAGCTTTGCAAGGGTTGCTGATCCATCCCTAAACAAAAAGACAAGAATTGAGGGACCACACTAAAGAATTCAGGCCAGTTTGAGGATTGCAGAGATACATCAATCACATGCAAAACATTGTCCCACCTGTTTGTGTTTGAGCCATTTTCTGGTCAAAAATTCAAGTATTATTAGTGTTCACTTTGTACAGTAACAACTTACTGAGATACAGACTGAAGACTGGGAACCAATAAATAGAATACCTGAAAAAGAGAGGCTGCTGTAGCAGTTTGCATTTAAGATCAGTATTTCCCACAGATTTCCACGTGAAGACTTCAGTCTGCATGCTAAGAATGGAGAATGTTTGGGGCAGAAAATGATGTAATTGACAGTGCCTTGTTCACATTCCTCCACTTTCCCTCCTTGGGGGCTTGGCTACCTGGGCTCAAGGCCAGCTGAAATAATGCAGCTGTGTGACCTGGAAAGGCAAATCAGAAAGTCCCAGTTCACTTAGGAGCTGCTTGGAAACTCAGTCTCTCATCGCTGGTCACTGGCTACTCTGCAGCTGTGACCCTGCCCTTCTTACCCTGTAGGCTTGTGGGATGGTCTGGACTCTTGACTGAGCTGTCTAGGCCGTTCTGTCCCTTGCTCAGGCACTGTGGGACTCTCCCTGGCAGTGCCACCCCTGTCGCTGCCCGTCCTGCTGGGCTCTGCTCCCAGCGCTCGCTGCTCACTGGTACCAGCACAGGGACAATGTGTTTGTGGCAACACATAAGATTCCCAAAATCTCCAGTTTGATCTACTGAAATCTCACAAATTAGGTTTAGAAAAATGCATGTCCAGGAGGGATTCAGTTTCTATTTGGCTGCCTGCTTATCCTGAGCAGAACAAGCACTGCGAGATCAACAAACAGACAAATCTCCAGAAGCATTGTCCAAGGCAATTGTACATCAGGCTCAAGACAGGGCTTGGAAAGAGTCCAGGAATCCACTACAGACAAAGATTTACATGTGCTGTGATCCATCATCCTGCTCAGACTGCCAAGCACTGTGAGAGTAGCTCCACCTGCCACCAGACAGCGTCAGAATCAATGGGATTATTTGGACATATAAATTGCTTCAAATAAACAGGCAGAAAAATCACAGTCCTGCTTTCACGTAGCCAAGTACAGGGTTGCTCTCAGGAACACAGGGATCTAGAACAAAATATTGTATCCAGAAGGCCAGACATGTTGGACTAAGAAAAATAACAGTGTGTGAAGTCTGGTGGATGGATGTGATACTTATGAAAAAATGCAAGCCAAGTGACTGAAAGAAACAAAATACTTTTGTACCACAAGGACCCAGACTTAAACAGGAACTTTTTTCCCCTCAGAACTAACCACATATAAAGTATCTCATTATTATAGATAAGTCAGAATTTTTTAAAGTAGATTAAGTGGCAGACATGATTGTAATGATAGTCACTGGCAAAGCAATGCAGCGTGCATAGTTTGATGGAAGAACTGGGTTTCTTTGCAGTGACTTCCTGCAATCTTCCCATAAACGAAAATTGAGATTCATCATAATATCACCACTTCCATAATCATCCAGTCAAAAGCAAAGCTGGAGCAGTATTACAATCTCATATCTTCTAATAAGGAAGTGTGCTAAAAACCTTACCCCAGGCCAGAACAAATCATTCTGAAGGGGCAGGACAGTCCCACAGACGGGCCAGTGAATATTCTGGTGTTGAGGTGCACATACATGGTAACACATGTGGTACCACTAGAGCTCCTGAGAGCTGAAAGATTACACACTAAAAAGAGGAAGAGATGTTAACAGCAAATTCTACTATGAGAAACTAAAGACAGCTCAAAACACAGACTTGCTATCAGGCTTGGATCAAAGTGCTCCTGATTTACACAGTGCTGTGGTGGACTAACACCAGCTTCCCCCAAACCAGAGAGATTGACTCAGCGGTGACACAGACAGGGGCTGAGTCCTCCGAGGGAAAAGAGAGACACACCTGAGTTCCAAAGCTGTTTCCTGGTTGTAATCCACAGTCCCAAGACAGGACTGGTGGTCCTCTGCTCACCCTCAGATCTTGTCTTTGGTGTGACTTTCAGCACCTGCACACAGTTTGCCTTGTTTTGGTCAGAGAGAACACCTTCCATTGAGAGGTACCTGCTTCTCCCTGTGATTGCAGGCACCAGGGAGCTACTCTCAGGAATTCAGGATTTCCCAGTGGGAGTCAAATGCTTCAAAGTCAGAAGTTTTGCACTGAGTCCTGCACTATATTTGTTAGCGGCATTTGCAGTCTGCATACATTTTTAACTTAGAGAGGCAGGAGTAAAGCACCTTAAAATGAAATAATTAAAGGAGCCACTGAAATGCACAAAGATAAAGATAAAACCAACAGGACTGTGAGAGATAATAGTTATCTGCAGTAATAAACATTAAGTGAGAACAATTCATGATTTGTGATAACATTTAATGTGAGGATATAAATTAGATGAAAAGAGCACAGTTGAAAGATGGAAAACACACACAGAGCTAGGCAGAAATAAAGAAAATATAAAGAGCCTTTTGTTATCTTCACCTTGTAATTGAGATAATATTTGTCTTTAATGATACACCCTTAGAGCAGCTCCTGCACTTAGCTGCAAGGCTGGAACAAAGACACAATAACAGGGAGGTTTGTGGATATTCCTGGAGGGCACAGGTCTGTGGTAGGCACTGCTGAGCCTGTTGCTTGCTGAGTCACACTGAGCTCCTCACTGTGTGCCTGCACTTTGGAACATTCAGCTGTAAATCTGAACATCAGCCAGGGGTTCCAAATTTATTAGCCTAATGATTTGTTTCTTGATGTTGTCAAAGCCTGATGTGTAAAGCAATTTTTATTGTCACGGCCTAAGGTGCACCTGCACAGGTGAACTGAAAGCAGGTAGGACTGAGGCAGGGGTGTCCTATGACCAAATGTCAGAATCCTCGTGTTGGTCCTGGCTGTTTCAGAAGGTCTTGCAGAAACACTTGGAAAGCAAAAAGTGCCAGTTTCTCTTCTACCTCAGAGGAATAATCAAAAGAAAAAAGAAACGGAAAGAGCCAATATACCAGAACTATAAAGAAGACAACATGTTCATACTGGTTCCCTTGCAGCTTCTGACATTACTTCACACAACATTTTCTAAACCTGTAGAAGCATCTTACAGATGAAAGAATTACAAGGGGAGTGAAAACAGAATGAAAACTTTAGCCTGAGATTAGCTATGAATATTTCATGGCCTTACTGAAAGGATATTTCAGGTGAGTCTCCATAGCAATCTGCTTTGTATCCGGTATCATTAAATAATTTCAAATTAATGGCTTGGTTAATGGAGCAGACATTAAATTTGCACTGAAAACGGGATGGAAGGGACTGCTAATTTGCTGGAGCAATGAAAGTGGCAATACCAGACTGGAGAAATGCTCCAGACAAGGTGCAATTGTTTGGGGATGAGAACAAAGCTCTGCACACAAGCCGGAGGAAGAGTAAAGCAGGAACCTGCCAGCAGAGAAAAAGCTCTGCAAAAATCCAGGGGTGTTTACTGGCTCAGAATCTGCACAGGACTCAATAATGAGGTGCAGATGTGAAGAGCACGCCACGGGAGGATGGAGAGGGGCTGCAAGGCACGGGCAGCGCTCCCCGGATTGCTCAGCAGCGCCGGCTTTGGCTGGAGCGCTGCTTCGGGCGCTGGATGGCAGCACGGCAAGAACTCCAGCAACGCAGGGAAAGGGCCAGAAACACAGAGCTCCTGCCTCGCCAGGAAACGGGAATGAACTGCGGCTCTTCAGGAGAGAAGGGAGAGGCAGAGCGGAGCAGCAGCCTTCGCATGTAAAAGCAGCTGCGAGGAAGGAGCAGAGAACGACCGGGGAGGTGCATCTGTGAGAGATGAAGCAAGAAGCAGAGGGCTCACACTGCACCACAGTGTTCAGGCTAGACCTGAGCAAAGCGTTTGTGCTGTAAGGACAGTGAAACAAAGATGAAATAAATCACCAGAGGAGAGTGCACTACTTCCACCTTTGGGGGTGTATAAAACAGGATGGGCAAGCATTTATCCAGGATAACAAAGAAAGAGACTGACTTCCTGAGTTATTTCTAGCCCTCATTTTCCGTTTCTTTACACCTCTCAGCAACTAAGCCTCCGTGACTCAAAATTCGTAGCTCTCTAGTGTTCTGTTCTCCCACTTAAGCCTTTCTCTTCATATTCAAAAGTGCTGTGACTTTCCATGACACTGACTGTGCACAAAGAACTTGTCATGAATATATATGGACAAGGAATTTTCTTGTGAGTAGCACTGAAACATTAAAAGTCATTCTTAGAAAATGTAACAGTGTCCCTTCCACTAGTGGTTCTTGAGAAATCAAAAGGCAAAATGTAATTTCTCTTCACAGTACTTTTTAAGTGTCATTTTTACAGCAGGGAGTACAAGGCCATTATTTTCTTTAGGGAAAAAAAAAAAAAAAAAACAAACCAATAACAAACCCTTAACATGGATTTTTAAATTCAGATTGGTGAAGGAAAAGAGGCAGGAGAAATGTCTTAATATGGACAGTGCTTTATAGGGTGATGAAAGAAATAAAATCACATACAAATGCAAGATTTAAATTATTTGGAAATAATTTTTTAGAATAAATAATTTAACTGAGAATAAGATACTTTGGAACCACTCATCTTTAGATCCCTAAATATTTTTTTAAAATCTGATCACATATAATACTAATACTGTTAGTCTCTGAGGCACACAGAATTTTATGAGTTTTTTTTCCATTTTTATTGGCCAAAGAATACAAATTTTCTGACTGTTCATAAACAAGTATTAACTTCAGTTGTGGGAGCTCTTCAGTTACTCACCTTTATAAAATGAGATAGCCATTTTCATTAATTTTTCACATGCCTTCCATGCATGTTTTTTATCAATTCAGTTTTGTTTAAGAAATAGCACAGCAGCAGGCAGGATCCTTTTCTATTTCAAGAATGTTGCAAAGAGCCCGTCAATGCCTTTGAAAATCCCTGTCTGTTTATTTGCTTTCTGGATAACAATTCTGTATTGTGAAAATATCTGTATAGTCCTTTATTCACTGGTAAAGTGTTACTAACACTTTAATTTAGTGTCTCCAGCAAGCATTTAATTCAAATTTAGCAAGCCAGATACTGCTTTTTAATTAAATATAAGATGATTGTTAAAAGAGAATTTACTGAGTATTTAGAAGATAAATCTAATAGTTTTATAATTAGCTCAAAATTACACAAGCAAGTAATGCCTAATCTCATTCTTAGTAGCACATGGACTTTGTAAGGAATTTGTAGATACTTAATTAACAGTTATCAAAATGGCCTACAGCAAGACAGGTTTCTATTAATTGTTAAAATAGTGATATTTAATAAGCTTGTTAAATGATAATGCACTTGGGACAACAGGCTCATTTGGTTTTTCAAGTATTCCCTTGTTATTCCCTAATGTCTTTATCAATATTTTACGTTGCTGTTTTGTTCCGTGTAACCAGTGACTTTCCATAGGTTCATTGAGAAGTTTGGAAGGAGGTGCCGCCCTCAGCAGCAGCTGTTTGGCTCCTGTCAGTATTGCCAGTTCTTGTTCACTTTTGCTGGTTCTGATCACAGCAGGTTCAGTTTTAGCTTTTGGGCAGGACACAAAGCCTCTGCAGCTCGTTTTTGTTCTCAAACATGAGCTGTTCTTCTTCCATGGGCAAGTTACAGACATGAGGTAACTCTGCTGGAAATCCTTTCCTTCCCTGTGCCTTTCATTTCTCCCTCCTTGCCCCTATAAACAAGGTAGTTTTTTTGTGAAACTAATTCTTTTTTTTAGCATGAGGAAATCTCTAAGCACTTTAGAGAGGCTGTACTGACAGTGAGTACTTCAGGAAAGCTTTATTCTCCTGGGCTAAGCCTGTTTACTCTTGCTCCTGGGATAGCATTACCTAGAACACTTCCTCCTGCTGGAATTTTCTGCGGGATAGCAACAAGGTCTAACAATTTTCTACCACTGTAGATGAGGCAATAAAGGCTGAGCTTATAACCAAATAAAGAAAAATATATTGATGATGATGATATAATACGATATGGTATGGTATGGTATGATATGATATGACATGATGTGATGTGATATGACATGATGTGATATGGTATCTGATCGCAAGACCAGATTTCTCAACCAGTGAAAGAACAGCTCACTGTAAATCCCACAGTTCCCAGGCTAAGCTGTCCACTAAGAACTGCTGGTTACAAATAAGAAAAGGTTTACTAATGTAAGAAAGATTATTTTTGTGAAGTTAAACCAAAAAGAACAGAACACCATTTGTTTAAAGTATAGAAGTAACAACTCCACCACAAGTTTCTTAGAAGGACTTAGAAGAGAATACAGGTGTTTTTTTCATTTTCTCAAAAAAGAAGGGATTTCTGCAGTTCCTCTTCAGTCCACGAATGAAAGGAATCATATCCACATAAAAGAGATTTGGAGGAAAACAATTGACCTATATAATCTTTTACAGTGAGGATGGGCTTTCAAATACATTTTCTTCAGAACGTCCTTGAGGATCCAAACAGTGAGAAATTACTTTAACCCAAGTAACTCAGCGGAAAAGTAATTTTCTGCTCCTTTTTGGTTTGTGGATTCTTTTTGTTTGTTTGTTTATTAAAGAGCTGGCAGCCTGGAGAGCGGGCACTGCCCCATGGCCCCTGGCCACGGGAGGTTAAATTAATCAGAGGAGTTAGAACCCTGAGCATTACACATCACACAGTGTGGGCCATACATTACACAGCAGGTTTAATTCTGAAGAGCTCAGGCTGCAGTTGCTGCTGTTAATTACGTGGTGATGGCTGCCCATAGGGCCCTTACCTCTGTAGGGGCAACAAGAGAGCGTTTCCTCCTCTGCAAAAAGGAATCGGCTTTCCAGGAGCCGGGCCCTTCATGGCACCTGACGTGGCTCCAAATGAAGAACAGGCTCCAGTCTGACAAATTCCAGCACCAGCAGCTGGACATCTTTCAGGTTAAATGAGGACTAGTGGAGACTGACAGGATCATGAGCTGGCGCTGTTCAGACCAGTTGGAGTTAGGACATCTGGAAAAGTATTCCTACTGTTCCCCAGCACAACAAAGCTGGCTGTCCCAACAATGCCCTGTGGATCACAGAGAACAATGCCTGTTCACATTGCATACTGATGTGTACACACTGCTTTAAATGGCATTTCTTATGTCACAAGTAGCATAGGAGTCAGTGATGTGGTAATTCATTTAATTTGTTTAACCTGTTTAATATACTGAAGACACTGTGCAAGTCCATTAGCTGCTACAGTTGTAGGGGCTCTTCCATCTACATTTAAGCCCGTTACTACCCTAAAATGTTGCACAGAAATCTTCTTCAGGCAATGTTTATAAAGAAAAAAATAAGAATATCCAGTAGCATCTGTGATAAATGCAGTTGCAGCAGAGACAAAATGCACGTTTGGGGCAAGGGGAAGTGGGAGGTAAGGAATAAAGTCTGCCTTAAGTTTTCATTTCCTGGCTTTGGAAGTTTGACATCAAGAAAAAGATAGGCAGAAGCTCAAATGTATCATTTACCAATATTTTTGAGAATTAGTTTTGTAGCTTTTAATAAATGTTTTAATGTTTACAATAGCCTGTATCAATAGGAACAAAAGCTTTGTGAAGTAGCTTCTGAAGTTTTGCCAGAGAGGGGCAACTTCTGATAGAGAAAATTAAATCTGAGTGGAAAGTATAGTTGCTGATGGAGAAGATTTTACCTGCAGAGGAGCACAGATACTGCCAAAGCAGATTTTATCTGCTTGCTAACAGAAAAGATTTTACCTGGTAGTGAAATGCAACTATTGACAAAGAAGATTCCACTCAGCAGCAGCTGAACTACTGTGGCACATAAAACTTTTTCTGTCAGACACTGCACATAAATTTTTGTCTCCATTTTATGATAAAATCTAAAGGGAAAAAAAAAGAAGCTGCTGATAAAGCTTGTGTGAATATGTGATGGGAAAGAGTTCACCGGCTGTGGCATAAATTTTCACCAGGTGAAAATCTGGCCCAGTTACATTTGACAGACATAAATGAAGCACCACCTCTTGGAGCAGGAGCCAAAACACTCCTAAACTCCAGAGAAGTAGCCTTCTTATGCAAAATTTAATATCAACACTGTAATGAGTTCATTATTTAGAGCAGTGGTGGAAAGAAGGATGCTCAGCTGTTCTTGCTGCAGAACCAGGATGACCTGCACACGAGGAGGGAAAGCAAGAGCCTCAAAGCAGCTTTAACTCAAGCATATCTGTGTTTGTCTGTTTTTCAGCATTGGGTTACTGAACCAGCCACACAACTTGCTTCTCCAGCTTTTTTTGTGAGGTGAATGTGTGAATGAAGCCCTATTTGTGCGGGCACAAAGTCTCCATGCATCCAGGAGTCCCCCTGGAAAGCACAAATGCACCCTTGGCCACACAGGAACATGCAGGCAGCTGGCAGAGCAGGAAGAGGTAAAGTCTGAAGAAATGTCATGTTATTTAAGGTAGAGGTATTGATTGGTAATAAAGACCTTTGTCTTTCTAAATACACAAATTGTTTGGTTTCATGGGTCTCAGGCAGCTTTCTGCTTCCCTGCAACTCCTAAGCAACTTGCTCCAGTGCTTTATTTTTCAGAAAAATGCAGGACTGCAAGATAACCCCATATCTCCCAGAATGCAAAATGTACATATAAAAGACATTCCCCACTATTTTGGATTTCAGATTCTTTCCACGTAGGCTATTGAAAGAGATGAAAATGGATAAATGTGTAGCCACCAATGGCATCTGCCTCTCACTTTATAGAGAGCAGCCATTTCATTAAGTTTGAAGTTTTTGAAATAATATAATCATAATGAAAGAAAGGAAATAAAATCCTCAGAAAGTTCTCAAAGGAGTATTAAAAGATGAGATTTGAATAAGACTGATCAAATGTTGGAATGGAAGATGCAGATAGGTCATAAGCCCTTGCTTTTTTGATTGCCCATATTGTCTCGAAACTGTTCAACAGAACAAAGAGTTTTGTGGATGAAAGCCTGGTGTGAAGAAACATGAATGTCAACTTGAGTTCTGAAAGACAGTCTGCTAATGAAATATTCTAAAAGTCATTTTCAAGGTGGTAGAAAGTTCTCACTGATGTGCATCAATGCTTCTGATAAAAAGCATCAAATACTTATGCAAGTATTGGCTTTTAGGTCTGAGGAAATAAAGCAATGCTTGTATGATTCCAAATGTTGCAGAAATGTGTTTCATTTTTGTACTTTCTGGGGATTAAAAATAATAATTAGGATGTTGCTTAATTTCTAGATTAGGCATACAAAACAATTCTGGATCAGCTAATTTTCAATATAGCAAAAATTAGATAATATATAATGAAAATGAGTACATTGAAAATAAAGACAGATCATAAAAGCATTTTTAGTTCAAGAAAAAATAAAACTACACTATTTGTTTGTGCAATAAATAAAATAAGTACAATTTGAGACAAACAGTAAATAATGCATTTGGCTGCTCCTAGTAGGATAGACTTCTGAATCTGACACTGTGTGATATTTAATAGCTTCTTCATAATAGGAATTCATAAGACAGAAAGATCTAAAAGCAGTAAACATATTTCCAACAGTTCTAGGTGAGCAGATCTAATTAAATTTTGGAATATGAAAGCCTCTGAAGTAGTGCTGCCAATTCCTATCTTCTACAGGGATTTTCATGCATGCTTGAACTAGCTTCTAAAAAACTTCCTTTATCTTTGATTTCTTGTAGGGCCAAATTTTAACAGCACTGAAAGTTCACGAAGGGGAGGCCTCACATACCTTGAGTGGCCATTGCTCCACCCTGGCACCCCCTGTCATTAAAGCACTGCACTGGGACTGTGAGTCTGCAACTTGGTGTGAGGATGAGCTGGCACACACCAGGGCCAGACCCAGGGGAGATGTTAAATACACAAAGGGAAATTTAAAGCAATTTTTTTTTCACTTTAAGAGCAAGCTATGGGAGCAAGAAGCAGTGCTGCCTGTAGTTACCTAAACCCACCAGGAGACTGCTCCTCTCAGGGACAGGACAGTCACCCCAGTGCTTACACAGCTGAGGCTCCTCAGCAGTGGCCACTCCTCACTGCCTTCCAGCAGCCGGGAGCCCCAAGTCCTCTGAGGCTCTGGAACCTGTTGGCAGATTCAGAATACGCAGCCCATAAACCAGCAGGGCATGGACTCTTACAGAATTAACTTGCAATAATCACTTATTTGTCACATACAGTCAAAGGAGAGGTGGTTCAAACTCAGCCCAGTAATTAACATGCTGCAGAAGGGAGAGAGTGCCTGTTGGAGTGGCTGCAATCCTGCCTTTAGTACTTTCCAGAAACCCCTAGTGACAAAGCCAACACTACTTGAAACCAGGGGAGGCCCCCCTGGCCCCATTTTGCTTAAACTATTTCACACTATAGGCAAGAAATCAAGTTTAAATAAGTCAGAAAAGAGGTGAAAGAAATCTGATTCAATGATCCCTGTGGGTCCCTTCCAACTCAAGAGTGTTCTGTGAATATTCTGTTATTCTTAACAAGTGAAGGTAAACAAGGTGGTGAGATGTCTAACTCTGCTGTTACCCTCAAAGGCTCACTCTGAAGAGCTGCCAAGTCAAGACCTTTCTTACCTTAAATCTCAAATGAAGGCCCTTAGCTTTTGTTGTCACAGTCTGGGGACCTGGGCAGGTAAGAAAGAGCTCTGAGCTCTCCGCAGGCAGCATCATTTTAGTGATGCCAATCTTACTAAGATCTGGCTTTAAATCTTCAACACACAGCCCTTTACTTTTGTTTCTATTTTGAGACTGTCACAAATATATATCTTGTGTGAGTTACAGCTCCAGCTTTTATTCCTCAGGTCACTCTTTTCCTTTCGATTGCAGCAGGGTGTGGGTTCTTTGTTCCCAAACAACTCAGCCAGGTTTCGAAGAGATAATACACATTGTATGCTAAGTCTGTACTGGCTTTTATCACGTATCCCCTTGGAAATAGGAAATACCCAGCTGTTTTTGGCTGCCCTCCCTCATGATTTAGAAGAGGAACCATAGGAAGGCTTTGCTGAATGGTTTTTGATTTTCTGTCAATGCAGTTTTGCCAGAATTTTAACTGAGGTCCCAGAAGTAGAAATAAAACATTGATCTGCTCCATCAGTAAGTCCCTGGACAAGCCTTAGAAACTGAAAATCTGTTTGCAACAAAGATATCATACTGTTTTGAACACTTAATATTTAATGATAATAAAGCAAGTAACTTTTCGTTTAAAACTAGTTAAAGTGCAACACTTCTGTTCTAAATCTAAATGAACAAATAAAAGCCAAAGGTAGGTTACAGTTTATATTTTAAAGTTACTTAGCCTTTTTCTTAAAACCAGCCCTAAATGAAATGTTTAACTCTCTCTTCAAATGTGTGACACCATCCATCACAATTTTATAGTTAGACACATAATAATGTATAATCTCAGCTGGCTGTCCACTTGTAAAAATGGGAATAGACTTCAAGAAATAAGCAATTTCCCAACAGAAAATTGGAAATTCTGCCAACCAATTCCAGGTGACCTGCCATCAATCAGTGTTAAATTCTCCCCAGCTCTTGCTGAAGGGTATTGCCATTACTGACGGGCTTCAGCTGGTGACTAATGGTATATAACAAACACATTCAAGAACTATAGAAATCCTAAGAATCTATAATTGTCAGTTAACTGCCAGCAAAGACCTTCTCAGGCAATTCAGAAAGAGAGTGAGATTTCTATAACCTCGAAACTACTCATTTTTATTATAATATTTTTAAAAAAAATCAGAATGACTTGATGCCATGAAACTAAATTAAATCAGACTGCAAAACACTTATTTGTTGCAGAATGATTTCATGCAACTACTTTGCTGTATGCACTGAATATGTGCTAATATGACAATATACAATTACATTCAAGTTTCTCAAAAAACTTTGTGTGATTAATAATTATGATTAATGTTTGAAGTGTGCTGTTCCAGGGTAATAGTTTCCTTCATTTGCCAGAGTATACATTTAGACTTAAGTATTCAAGTGCTCTGGTTACTCATGTAAAGCCCACGTAGCTATGATTTACTTTACAGGTGAGAAACATGCTGCAAACAAGAAATCCTGACTCTGTTCAGCCAGTACCAGAGAGGCAGAGAGAAATGATGATGGATTTGTTACATGGAATCCCCAAGATAGGGAAATAGGGTTTTTGCAGTTGTCAAAAACAGAATCTGTCAAGGTTCAAAGCTCTTTGTGAAGCATGGAAACTTGAATTTCCACTGAACTTCCAGATTAAAAAATAAAATAAAATTGAAAAATGTAGTGGGAAGTACTGATGGGCTCACCCTGGAATTGGATAAGAACAGGAAGTCTCCTGTCCCTAATAACCCGTTCAAAGTCACTAATCCTGAGTTTAAAGGTCCACAGGACTGTACAGAGATCCACTGCACCATTCTGCCCAGCTGATTTCTATGGGGGACTCACAGGGGTAGAGAAAAGGACATGTATATTAACAGGACTTATATTTATAAAACCTGCACCAAGATGGGTAATTAATCCTGTGTTAGAGGGGCAAGAGATAGCAGTACCAGAATAATTTTATTTTTTTTCTAACTAAATCTGCTTCATGCTGTGCTACATTAGGATAATAATGGTGGGGTTCTAAGAGAGACAGTGCAATATTTTAATTCATAGTAGAAAGCTGTATTGTTTGTAGTTCTAACGTCCATGGGATGCAGGGCCACTCCTCAAAATGCAAAGCAAAACCAAAAAAAGGTAATGAAAATATTTTATATGCATTCAGTGTCTGCTTTGTCCAAAGAGGTGGAAGACAATGAAGGCAGGGAAATAGATGTGAGCAGAAAAGAAACAGTCTTTAATTCCCTGATAATGTTCAAAGTAAGAGGCTTGCTCATGCCCTTCACCACAGCTCAGATAAAAAGTAGACAGAAGAAGATATCTGTGTGTAGGGACATCTGGATTTTCCCTGTGTGTGTGCAACACTGGAGATTTCATCCTCTGTGATGCCCATGGCTTAGGAGTTCTGGTTTTATTGCTAGCCCATTCTGTCCAGCCCTCTCCTCCCTTGCCCAGCCAGAAGTGACAGGAGTTGAGCCCTTGGCTCTCCAGAGTCTCTGCTGGGAGCAGGAATCTTCCCTCCATCACAGCCAGGGCCTTTTGCTTTCAGATGACATCACCTGATTCACTTGGTCAGGGTTTGCTTCTTGGTGAGCAGATTAAAACCAGACAAGTAAATTTTCAGAAAAGCAGCCAACTTCTCAATAAACACAGGGCCTGTTATGGGCTGCAAAGTTACCATGCACATTCTTTTCTGTTAAAATCCCACATCCTGGTGTGTTTGCACTCCCAGGTCAGTGCCAGTGAGGGCAATACTGAGAGTAGGCATTGGCTGTGAATACTGGACTGCAGTAATGCTGAGGTCTTTATTCCTAAATCTGGGAGATGCTCAGCATTTCATAGCATTCTGTGAATAACGAGGTCGTCTTTGCAGTGTTTATTAACTTTCCCACTGCACCCCTCCATCAGAGAGGTGTTACTTCAAGCCATTGTACAGATGAAGTATAAAGTGGAGATGCGCTGTGAAAGAAGAATTAGTATCCAGGAATGGGTTTCAGTCCCTTTGACATTCTCAGAAATAACATGTCCCATTCTCTCCAGAGCTCCTGTGCTCTCTCTGGGTGCTTAACATAATTTGTAAAAGAAATCGTCTTAGATTTTCAAAGCAGAGTCTTAAAATAACCTTAAATACTTAATGGCAGGTTGAAAGAATGGGGAATAAAAGCAGAAATATATTGAACAAAATAGCATCTAAGATACTAATTTAATTACCAAGTCTCCTCTAAGGGTTGGGTAACTGATCTGTGGTAGCATAGACCTAATTTTTTCCCTCAAGTTCAGAACAGAGAGAAAGCAAATGACATGATCTCCTATTATTCTCTAGATATATATCAGTGAGCACTGTATTGCTGTATTTCACAGAACAATGGTCCTTCAAGTTTAGTATCTTGTCTCAAGACATGTTTTCTGAGAGTACAGTCACTAATGAAACTTATTGAGAGACTTCAAACTGAACATATAGTAGATTTAAAATTAGATTTGCCTTTGAAATCACATTTTCTGGGATAATTGCTCTTTTTAAAAATTTTAAAGGCAGTTTAAAAACTATTTCAGTTTTCTGAGCTAGACCCTGTCTTATTAGATACTGGAAGGCTCCCTGTCATGAAGCAGCCTTAAATACTTCCAATCAGTTCAGTCACTCCCCATAAATATATTGATATTCACTTCCAAATGACTTGTAAAACCTGGACTTTGGTTATTTGGATTACTTTAAACAAATGAAATGCAAGCATTTCTCTCATTACTGTGAAACCCTCAGGAATATTAATGCATTTGAACACACTGACATTTTCAAAACTTTCAAATTCTGACCATGAAAATTCCATGAGCAAAGGATGAATTCTCAGTTCCTGTACCTGGGTAAGTCCTGCTGATTACATGGGAACAGCAGGAATGTAAACAAGATTATTTAGAAACAGTTTTAAAGAGATTCAGGTCTGTAGGTAACATCTGTATATGACAGGATATATTCAAGAGATAACCCTAAAAAGACCTTTCTTCTTATGAATACTTGTGCCAAATTCACAGGAACAACTCAGGCCAATGTTTTCTACTGAGTAGGAAGAAAACTAGGCCTGTGCATGCTGACATCTGAAAGAAGAAATTGTTGGAATCCTGGGTTCTGAGAATTTCAGTCTTTCAGTGCTGAGAGGCAGTGATCCTCAGAAACACACTGTATTTGATCCAAAACCCTGGGAAAAGTTTCCTAAATTGTGTGATAACACTGAGGTTGTTGCTGTGTAATTAGAAGTTATGTCACTGGGTGAAATATATAGAAATGTAGAGAACTTAGGTTTAGAAAATATAGGTAATAATAGGTTACAATATGGAGGATTTTGGGTGTGGATTTATGTCTGCTTTCTTCTCCTTCTTCTTCACAAATCTGAATGTTCTGTCATTGGGTTAAAAGTTCTGCACTGCAGAACATGAAAAGTTAGTAATTGGGTTGTAAGTAAAAACATATCTCATAATTGGTTAGGTTAGACTTTTAAAAGCTTGGAAAATTAAAACTCACAGCCATTTTCCACTCTTCCAACAAAGAGGTACACTCTGTGCAGCTGTGTTACTGATAAGATACAATAAACAGCTAAGTCTGAACAAGAATTCCCGATCTCCTGTGTCTCAATTCAAACTCTGAATAAAAAACTCGAGATGTAAAGAAAAAGAAGTAAAAATGATAGAAATAAGCAGGTATTTTCAGAGGACATTTTTCCTGCATTAGACAGAGTTGCCTCAGAAACACAAAGACATTGGTTCTGGCAATTACTAATTGAAACTGCTCAAGCCTGGAGGTGTGTGCTTGCTTCCAGCTTTTCTGAAGCTCTCACAAAGCTTTTCGGGCCCGTCCCAAACTGTTCACACATCGTGCACCAGAATTGATGTCTCTGCTGCTCCCGAGTTGTGGCACACAGGAGAGGCATCCCAAAGAAATATGGCCTATGGATTGCTGAAAAAAATCAGCACATACAAAAAACCTACATGAAATAGGGCTCCTTGCACCCACAGGCCAGGAAGAGCTTTCTATCTGAAAAATCTCACAGTAAATGGTTATAGGAACTATAGGAATACTTAGCATTACATCACTATGAAGAATTCTGCCATGTCTGTAACACCAGAAAAATTTCTGATAAACTTTAGGCTATGATAAAGAGTTTACCTTAAGTATTTCTCTCAGAGGATCTAGATTTCCTGCAGGGCTAAATTCTGACACCTGGATCCATGCTTAGTGGAACCTCACTTCATGATTTGTCTCACTGACTTGATAGGCTTACTCATTAAAGAGTTTCTTAGAGGTGTCTGGAGGCCCATAAACAAGCCCCCATTTTTTAATATACAAAGACTGCTCTCCAAATCCTTCCTCACTTGATAATTTCCTCATCAAAGGTAGAACAGCATTAAAAAAACCTGTAGCATTGCCAATCTTGAAATAAATGATTTTCTTGTTTTAAATACAAATAATGATCCGTCGTTATGCACTCTGCAAGGAAGGCATTACCCTGCCTTGAAAAGCACAGAAGAGAAACAACACTGAAGTAGTTTTGATAAATGCTGTCATTCTCTAAGGAAATTTAGGAATTAGTATGCTATTAGATGAAGCTGCTTTATGTCCTCTTTGAGTTTACATTCCTTCGACAATGGAAACTGCCTTTGGGAAGACAGATGCAGGTCTTGTGAGGATTTAAGTGGCTTGATCATGTCCTCGTGAGTAGACTGAGGAAGTGAAAGCCAGAGACACTGCAGTCCCCTGGCCTACTGCTTCTTCCAAGCCATTAAAATGAACATGCAAACAACTCCGACATTCTTCACACACAGAGAGAAATTTCTGTCTTCAGTAAAATTTCAGAAAGTGAAAGCATATGTTCTAACCACAAATACGCCTGTGTTTTGGGCATAATAGCAAATTTGGCCCAAAATTCTTCTCACATCACCTCTATCAGTGTCACTGCAGCTCATTTTCAACCTGCCAGATCCAGGCAATATGAACTTGTCTCATTTTTCCAGCTGTCCCCTCCCAGCATGAGGATCCCACAGTCACAGGGCACCTCTGACATTCTGGATAAGGACGTGCAATTACAAGCAAGCAGGAGTAAAAAGCTCAGTGTGTGGTTTGAAGTATAACTAATAATACCCTTTAATGGGGACAAACCAATTTGGGAAAGCTTACAGCAAAAGGACACATAGTTGTGATGGGAGACAAAATAGAAGAGAAAGTCAAGACAGCGTGGTGTGAGCGGCAGTGTTTTGAGATTTAAATATCAGAGGTTTTAGGGGCTATTCATTCCAAAAATGAAGGCAATGGAAGGTTAAAGAAGGGAGAGGTGTTCTCTAACCCAGAACAGCATGGCTTTCTTCATGATGGCCTCCAACGCAGTCTGTCACTGAGCCACTTTCTATTCCTCCTGAGTAGGAGCTGTAGAATATTTTGTAAAGTTGCATCCTTTAAAGTTCAGAAAATAAGCAGTGAAGCAAGATGCATCTCCTTTAGAAAGAGGAATTTAACTCACCCCATGCTCCATGAAGCCATCAAGCTCATGGCTGAGCAACACATTGTTGAGTTGAATATAATGAGGCTGCTGTATAATGTCACATTATAAAAGAACTGTGCAACACTATAAAAAAAAAATCCTACTGCATTCTGATAACACAGCTTCCTTTCCCCTTACTGAAAAAGGCTCAGAAGAAAACTAGGAAATGGATTCAGGCATAAAAATCTTGTGCAGTTCATGTTAATTAGCCAGTTTTCAGTCAAAATATATGCACTGAACACAACTGAGATTCTTTAGAGATTATCAGAAACTAAGTATATGAATTTCACATGCTGTTCTAAACAGCTCTTTCTTCACTATAAATTAACACAACCAGGGAGAGCAAAATCATGGTCATTTGATTGCTAAAATATTATTTTTATAAAATTAAATTGATTAACACTTCATTTGCAATTTCACTAGTTGACTGCAACTCTTTAGTCTTGAAAATGCTATCAGAAGAGGAATCCAATTTAAATTCTAAGTGGTTAACCTCTGAAATGGATGTTGAGCCTAATTATTTATTCATAATCCTGAATTTGGGGCATCATTGATTATCCCTAACTTAAACAGACATAAGTGGGACGATGAATCAAGCCTTAGATTTTTTCCTGGCCTTACATGTCTGAAGTTTCGAGGCTTACCTGAAGAATAACCATTCAAGGACACAGCCAGTTGCTTGGTAGACTGCAAGGAAAATGGAGTAAGGAAGAATAAATAAGAGAGATCCTCCATGAGATCTCCATGAGAGATCCTGAGAGATGTGCTGAGAAATGGCCAGAGCCATTTTCCTGTGCAGAAATCCCTTCCTTGTTTACAGTTTATGTTTGGTCACTTTCTTTTCTTCTTTATTTGAAAATTGAAAATTCATAGTCCTTTATATCTTGCTTTTTAAGCAGAAGGAAAAAAAAACCACTCCAACAACCAGAATATTCTCCAACAGCCCTGAAAAGAGAAGCTCAGCCATGCACACCTCAGGAGGTTCATGCAGTGCCTTCCCAGGGCCATGCCGTGGATTTGTCCTCTTCCATGGGCTCCCTGTTACACTACCAACGTAGGTCAGTACCGATCTCTACCCCATCCCATGTCAGACAAGCAGATACAGTTTGTTCTGTGCCTTAATAGGCACGAGGCTGTGGACTGTGAAAGGCAAGTGTTGATATGAAATTTTTAAGAGACTCCTCATAATGAAGCAGTACTAGTGACACAGTTCTTCTAATCAGGCATTTAGTAATTTTGCTTTGCAGCTTGGAAAATGTATTTCATTTAAATTCACCTCCTAGGAGCTGTGCGTCAGGCAATTACACTCTACCAGAAGATTTCAAAGTCCAAGCAAATTAAATGGGCTCTGTTCTTAAAGTAATACTGCCCTCAAAGAATCATTACTGTTGTTAAGAAATAGCAAACCTGAAGGCACAATTTCGGTTCTCTCCTATGAATACAGGTGCAGTTCCCATTAATGTTATTGGCAATCAGCTGTGCATATTTACAGATTTAATGCAGGGTCTCTCTGAGTGAGGAACACACCTGAACACTCACAGTTCTGAAATAACACTACTGAGAAGGAGAGCTGAGTTCAGTTTCCAGAACGCTGAGACTTCTGAATTGAATTCAAAATGTGATGGCCTGTAGTGATATTCATTCCAAATATGCCCCAATATTAGGTAAGTAGAATCAGGTTTTTTTTCAGGAATAGGCTCCTGAGGAAGAAGAACAACCTTGCAAGACATGGCACCAATGAGCATTTGTCTTCCTTTGACTTACTACTATGTGAATGTTATAAAGCACAGTAAGCCTCCACATGTTGCTCAGTTTTAGTATTAGGTTGCCTCCTCACTGGAATAGAAAGTAAATTCTTGATTTTGTGTCAGACATTTAAAAAACTTGTGGTCATTTACAACCAGTGTGAACCAATGCCCCAAATACAGAGCAGATGGAAGCCTGCAGATGGGTTTGATACCAACCCATCTGCCCAGGGAAGTGGTGGAGTCACCGTCCCTAGAAGTGATTGAAAACCACGTGGATATGGCCCTTGAGGACATGGTTTGATGGTGAACATGGTGGTGGTGCTTGATAGAGTTTAACTTGATAGGATTTTCACTTGACGATCTCAAAGGTCTTTTCCAGCCTAAATTATTCTGTGATTCTATGATTCTATTTTTTGTTGCTGTTTCCTACTCTTAGTTCCAAAGGTCTAGATTCCCAAAGATCCAGAGGCATAGGCAGAGCAGAATAATGGAAAGGAGGTCAGTTGGCACTTTAGACATTTCTCCTTTTTACTTATCTTTATTTACTGCCACTTAAAAGCTTTCAGAACCATCTAGAAGTGTCCAGATCCCTTTTTAAACCCAGGCTCCCAGTCAGCTAAGTGGCACTGAAAATCCCGTTCAAAGTGGCTATTCCAAGTGTACACAAAAGCATCTGATGATGGTCCTTGGGCACTGTCCTAACTATAGGAGAGGTCAAACTGAGCTGAATAGAACTCTTCATGTTATTGAGGTTAACAGTAAGAGAAGCACTTCCCTAAATGGGGAGCACATTGCCAGAATTGTATCCAGAATGGAAGGAATTCCAACCTTGAATACTGATCCTCTGTTTTTCTGCCTCCCACGCTTTCAAACAAGCAGCATAAGATGCACATAAATATAGGCAAACAGATGTAAATAACCTCTCCAAATATTCCTGTAAAGCACCTTCTTTGGTCTTTAGGTGCTTCGGTGCTTCAGCAGGCCAGAATCACCTCCCAAGCATGTGTTTTGTGAAGGATATTATCTCTGATTAGTTTAAGTTAACTACTGTTATAGAACAGAATGGGAATTCTGCAGGGCAGGTCATCTGTCTGTCACACTTTCAGAGCAGCTACTGTCAGAGAAAGGGTACTGGAGCAGCTAAAACTTGGGCCAGATGCCAGTTTTTATGCTCCTACAGTAGTTTTGCCTCATAAAGATCCTTATATTTGCTCATGATATTCAATGAAGTTCATCTGTTTCAAGCCAGCACAATATCAAGTACTGTCACTGACTCCAATTAAATCTCTGCTTAAAACCACTCACTTCTTTCTACTCACTTTTCATTCTTCTTGCTCCTTGATTGTTTCACTTGCAAATAGAAAATAAACTGTTCGTTGTTATTGAACCAAACTCGTGTGAGCACGGTCATATAGCAGCAGCCTCTGTCAATGATTTAAAAAGATAGATAATATATTTTATTGTGTGTAATGCAATGGGGCCTTGACATTTAGCCATTAGTGTAATGCAAATAATAAGCAATAATACATAACCGTGATTCACATTGAAACACTGAGCAAATGAAAAAGAAACGAAAAGGTGGTTTAGGTAGTAAACAAGGACATAGGAAAATCCATCAGGAGTCAAAGATAAGTATACTTGGAGCCATAAAATTACCTCTTGTCAAGACTAATTGAGGGAAGCAGCTCGTCACTAATGCAATTGTGCTTTGATAATGGAGATGGCATCTCCATGAGCCTGCGAGAGAGGCAGCTCTGAGAGCCAGAACGGAAACTCTGCAGAGATCGGGTTCATTCTCTCAGCCCTCTGTGTAGCACATCAGGCTGAAATAATCGGACTCATGGTTTCAGAACACACAGTTTCTGCCTGGGTGGGCAGCAGGACCTCCTGGAGCTCAGGGCAACCCATGGGCTGCTCTGGGGACCTGCAAAATTCACCAGGTGGTCCCCTGAGGAGCAACCCATGTCATTCCATGTCCTAGCTCCTCCCTACTCCAAATTTATAGTCTGTCAAGGTTGTCAATGTGAAGCCATTTAAGTGTTGTCTTGTTTTGCATTTCCTACTCTAAAATGTTCCAGAAAGGAATCTGCTATCTCTGAATAGAGAATTGGTCGAGGAATTGGCAAGGACTTCATTCCTACTTTTATTAAGGGCTTATCGAGTAAAAAGGACTGGAACAAAGAAGAATAAAATATTTGATTTCCCCACCCTCCACCTCGTCTGAATGACAGTCCTTTTGAGGTCAGTATTGCTTAAGTCTGTGAAATGAAAATGCTATGAATCACAATCAAATAACTGTCAGGCGCCTTATTAAATTTCATTCAACTCCATACAAAATCTTAAGGGACCATTGCTATCTTCCAATTTAGACAAAGATTAAATAAAAGCTGATCAAAAATTTATAGAATTCTAAAGTGATACTAAACACAATGTGCTATGCCTGGAAAGCTTTCCCTAGTACAATGGAGTTAGAAGTAGCTTGCTTTAATGGTTTCATTTAAGCACCACTTTCCATTGGAAGAAGAATTCAGCAGTTTACAACCACTTCATCTAATTAAAATCTCATAATTCACAGTCTAAATCAATTTTAGATTGATGCTAGGGTTCATATTGTTGGTCAGACAGAATAAAAAATCAGTAACAATTTCAACAAAAGAGGCATTCATTTTTTTTTTAAATTCAGAAAAAGAACCAAACCTTCAGTTTTGGTCCTGACTAGTAATTTTCAGCCTATTTGCCATAGAAGAAATGTACAGGTAAGTTAAGGAGGTCTCCTAAGTGCAGGTAGTAGCAGTAGTTACAAGAATGTCTGTTTTCACCACTAAAACAAACCTCTGTCTGTCCATCAATGGTAAAGTATGGCATGGAATGAGTACCCTGCTACATTAGAAACATTATCAGGAGATAGAGGGAAGAAAAAGAAGCAAAGAAGCAACAAGAAGGGGAAGGTGCTTTAATGGAGAGAAGTTGTTTCATATTTTCTTTTCTTTCTACTGAAGGAGAGAACTGAATAAGAAGAATTACAAGCAGGGGAGAGTTTGCCTTACACATTTAGGGAAAAAGCTCTTAAAATTGTGTTTATTTGTTTTCAAGGCAAGGAGGTTCATTACAAAACTAGTCTTTTATAATATTCCAGTGTTCATCTACAACAGAAATCATATTTCTGTAAGAAAAATTTCTGCCTAAGGCTTAGCAAGAAATTTATGATGCTGAACATAAAATCTGAATTCTGTGGTCAGACCTGTTGTGAGAGAATACACAATTACAGAGACATCCTGATTTCTGAAAAATTGTAATGATATGTAACCTGGAGAATATTTTCACCATTTTGTGTACCTGGTCTACTTTCTTCTACTGGGGCTTGTCTGAACACCCCCAGAAGCCTTTGTCAGTGAGGTGGTGCTGACTATTGCACTACAGTGGTATCTACTGAAAAATTAGATGTGGGATAAAGATGCAAAACTCAGATCCTGCCACCCCTTCTGGACACTGGTGCAGCCTAAGTGCCCTCAAGTAGGTGTGAAAGCAAAGGCAAATTTGCAGCAGAAATGCCAAAAACACCACTTGTGACATCTGCAAGCCACGGTATTTCAAAACCACTTTTAGATCCCAAAAGGAATGTAAAGCAAGACATCAAGTAGGCCATCATCTTTCTGTTAGCAGTGCATGTGGTTTTGCATATTTTGGCACGAAATCGTAAGGAGCACACCAATGCCAGTGTTTATACTTGTAGTTCATATATAAGGTTATTCTGTTATCAGTACTTGATAAACCCAACCCAGGCTCCTGTGAAGGCAATTCATAAGTGTCAGCCAGAAGGGAGAAGACAATGCAGTGGTTTACAATAAGCATGTTTGCTTTTTATTAACAAGTTCAAACTGAGAACCGTTCCCCTCCAGTCAGGAACATCACTGGTAATTAAGCCAATGCCCTTCTGCCATGCACTAAAAGGAAGATATAAACTGAAACATAACAACAATCATTGCCTGCTGGTCACAACTTCGGTGCGGGGATGACTAATTCCTTTTGCTATGGCTTAAAAGACATGATTTAGGATGAATTCTGAAGGGGTAAGGTAGCTGTATAAAGAGATGGATTATATAAAAGATAACAGACTTTGCTGTGTATCATTTCAAATAATCACTTCGGTCATTCTTTTAGGATTACCAGGGATCAAGATCAGCAGATTAAAAAGTAAGAGCAGCAAAAATGAGCTGAAGAGAAAACACATTGTGTGTCACTCATCTATCTGCAAAAGATTATCTGTCTCTTCTTCCCTCAGTGTAGGATCTTCTCCCCAGTGTTAGGCACGGGAATTGTAAGTACTTCTGAAACATGGTAATTTCCAACTGTCAGTGCCAGAGAAACCTCTCCGTGAGTCCCTCCGATGGGACTTGTGTCTGAGGAAGGAGCTCCATCTGAATTCAGTGCACTAGGATAGTTTAATATTTCTCTTTTGGAACATCTCCAAGGAAACAGAGATGAATAGAAATGAGACAAAAATTGGGAAATTCCATCTTCCAACTTCTGGTGTTAAGAGCCATCTTACAAGCCAGAAGAAAAACAAACACAACAACGAGACTGTCCCAAACCCCAGGACATATATATGGTGGGAATTTGGGTTAAAAATGTACATGCCACGATTTTCCTTCTTGTGGGGACTGAGGGATGGAGCTCTGTTATCTGGGACTGCCACAGGCAGTGCTTTGTCTCATCATCTGTTCTTGTCTGTGAGAAAAGAATTAGAAGAGCAGACTCCTAAATTTTCCCTTCTACTCTTGACTTTGGGTGATGCGAGGCCTGCTATGACCCAAACCCAGGAAAATACAGACAGAAGTTGCCATCAACAACAGAAGTTGTTACAGAGAAAGAAGTCTTCCTTAATGCAGCACTTGATGGCCACAGAGAATGACACACAGAGAAAAAAGCAGGTTTTTTTCCAACTGTCCCCTTTCCCAAGGAAGCTGGCCCTCCTACCCCTCAGTTTCACCCAGCACATTCCTTATATATTATTTTATAACACTTTTGGATGGGTCAGCTGGCAGAGGGAGATCCAGTGACACAGCAGCAAAGGCAGGTGAATTCTATTGGCCTAATTCAGGGGCAAAATGTAAATTAATTTGCTCTCAGCTCTATCACTAGTAATAAACCCCCCCCCAGTTCTCTCACTGTTCCTGATGCTGCTCCTTGCAAAGAAATGTCACTTCACCAAATGATTTCCCAGTTCCTACCTCGGTTCCAGAAACAGCATTCAGCAAAACCCCACCTTGAAACCTTTTCCCATTTTTTGCAGCTTAACCCTATCACACAGAACAAAATGTGAATTTGCAGAACATCCAGAGGGTAATGCTGAGAATCTACTGGAGGGGGCCAAAGCAGTTTGAAAATGGGTTTTTGGGCTAATATGTGGACAGGCAGGATTAATCACAGTAAAACACAAGGGGTCAAACTCTGATGGAGCAATCTTTCTTTGTTTCATCAACAGTGCCCACTATTAGGTGAGCATATACCTTGAAATTAAGTCAATGGAACCTGGATGGAAAATTTGGTATTAACTCTTTAGGCAAATTAAAAGCCAGGCACCCAATGAAACTACCTGTGCTCTCAACCAGTGCTCTTTCACAGCCATTAAATTTCTACCTCATGTAAAAAACTTCTATTTTTCTTCAAGCTGGGAATAAAAAAGAAAAATAAAAGAAACATTTGGCATTTTTATGCTGAATTTGTATTTAGGACTAAAAACTGACAGAAGAAAAGCTGAAATAGAAATTAAACTGCATAAGCAACATTTTCACATCTATTAGGAAAATAAATTTAACCCTGAAACCTTTAAAGGACAATGTATTTGATAAAAGGCTCACACAAAAAGGAAGTATTTTGGTTTTTTTAATTTGTCCAGAACTATTTGAGGGCTGAAAACTCCAATGTAAATAGTGTAAATACATTTCTAAGTAATTTTTGACAAACCAGCTATGAACTGCTTTAAAAAAATCACGATGGAAGTAGAAAGCCTTAGCTGGGCTTAAACACGCAGAGACGGCTTTTCTTGCTTTCTTCTTGTTTGAATGGAAAGTCAAATAACATATTTGTTCATTTAATTATTTATAGTCCATAAAACCAGTTGTAGAAACACACTCAACCTGTAAAATCCAAGAACCCTCATTTTCAAAGTGCTCTTAAATTTGGTAGAAGCAGGTCTGAGATCCATTCAGGGACCTGATTTTCAGCAGAGCACTAGACATGATTGAGCTTTTCTATTTGTATCCTATTTATAAAACATAACTTTGGGTGACAGATTAGCAATTATTTTCAAATTGAGCTTACATTCCCTAAATATTTTGCTTTATGCAAATCATCTTGCCCCAACATTTCTACAACTTTTGCCACTTTTTTAAGCTCGAAGTCCTTCTTTCCTCATGAAGGTGATAGTTTTGAATCCCCTATTGAAAAGCTAAGAGCTTATGCACAACGTGAAAAATTGCAAAGAATCAAAGAATGTTTACTAGCAAATGGCATGTCTAAAGGACAAAGAAGCCAAGGCAGTCTCTTGGTAGCTAAAACATGTGACAGAGCCATGGGCAGCTTCAAAGCTGCTCCAATGCTGCAGCTGCCAAGCAGCAGCTGCTCCTGCTAGACAATCTTCTTTGTGACTTGGCACCCAGGCCTTGTGCTTGCCATTCAAAAGCAGCAGAAAGAGTCACAGGATGCAGGATGGCAGCTACCCCTTCATAAATCATACAATATCTGCAGAAGTCCCTGTGGAGATAGTGGGTGCCCTGGGAAGTTACAGTATTGCTCTGAAATGCTGACGCAGTCAGTCACAGGCTGGAAATGCAAACTGAAAAATAAATTTATTGTTAGAGCTCCTCTGTATTCCTGATAAAGTATCTCAGGACTCAGAAAAGCTCCTGCGGCACAAAGAAGTAATATTTTCATTATTTTGAAGAGAAGGAAGGTAGCAAAGATTAGCTGGCTCAGGAAAGTCACAGAGGGTGTTTGAGAGAGTAAAGGGCTTGAGTATGTCTTCCCAGAAACAAGGCTGACATGGTCCTGAGTACATCATCCCTTCTTCCCTATGAAGAAAAGATAATTTCTACATACAGGAGGATGTTTGCCATCTAGCAACTGTCAGGAATGAAACCAGTACAACTAAATTAAATCACAGTTGCACAGAATCTCCTCTGAGCAGCCTTTTCCAGTGCTAATGAAGGATCATGTCTTTCTTAGATATTGTATTTTATGCCATTCTATACAATGTTAAAGCAAATCCATAAATTGTATCACTTTCTGTAATATGATTCTGAGAAGTTAGCCTCTTCTCTCAACCTTAAAGAATTTTATGTTAAGAGCAGGCCTGATTTGATTGCTTCAGGCTTATAGATGAATTCTTATTTTTATGACTCCCTGGAAATAAGTAGATTGCTGTTCAATCCTCTGTAAACTTAAAAGCAGCAACATGATGGAAAAATCTGGTGTTGGTGCTACAGCATCAAGGGCCAGATTTAGAAGCTCACAGAGCACTGATTTGAAATCCTCAGATTCATTTCCAGGCTCATTCCCTGGCAAGAAGGGATGGGGTGAACAGGACTACACCCACTCCCTCTTGCAGCTGTGTGTCTCCAAGCACTCACTTCATACACGTTCACTGAGAGAGTTTCTGTGTCTAGAGGGCAGCAGAAACATTCATATATTATATCATATCCAGGGATCCAGCAACATTTAAACGAGACAGATGATTAAAAGATAGCGGGAGCTATGCATTATGGATTAAAGTGTACAGTGAGAAGTTTTCGGAACATTAGTGTTCTAGAAATATGAACTATAAACCCATGTGAAACATTGAAAATCATCACATTCAGTGATAGTCTATGTTCTTTCAGTGGAAAATTGAAAATAAAAGTAGTAGAGAAACATATCCCAATTGTACGAACAAATTATATATTTATAATCCTTTATTAGGATTTTCTGCAAAACACAGTTCTCATAATCACACAGTGGCAATGGAGAAGTTATAAAAGCTAATATTTGGCCTTAATACAGTCTTATTTTTATTGCAGTAGTTTGTATGAACAACAATCAAGGATCTTCAGCTTATATAAGGCTCCAGAGCTAAAGAAAACATGAGTGGAGAGGTATGTCCAAAAATATACTGACACGTTCACTCTTCATTGTGTCACCTGTGGGTTCCATCAAAAGATGAAGACAAACTGCAAATTACTTGGCTTCTGAAATATATGGACAGGAAATATTTCTTCTGATATATAAGTGATCAGGTATTGCAGCAGTCTTGGAAATACTGAGGATTCCACTGGAAGATAAAGACAAGACATCCTCTGGGAGGCCAACAGAACTGACCAGCTGGGCTGTCCAGGTTTCCTGGTCCTCAAGTGGCCAAACGCCATGGAGAAGGTGAATCCCACTGAGCTGTTCCCTCAGTCACCACAGCCAAACCAAACCTCTAAGCAAGTCCCACTCTGACAGAGATTCCTGCTGCTGATCCCACCTTGGCAGTGGAAAGGATGTGTCAGAGATGGTTCCCAGCTGGTGTGACCTCACTGCCATAAACTGGACCCTGGGTAGGCACTGTCTGGGACATGTCACTGCAGAGAGATGCACAAACCCCCCTGATAGATTCACATTTCAAAAGTATGCTGTGGTCTTTGTTAAAAAGGAGATGCAGCAGCAGCTTAAGATACAGCTCCAAAGGAAAACGACACAACGGAAGCATGATCTGCAGTGTGAGAAGAGGGGAAAAATTAAGTAAAGAGGGTGACAAGACTAAAGTGAGGACCAAAAGGGATCCCATATTGTATTTTAGCATTTTCCACTCTTTGGGAGTTCTGCTCTAGGATGTGAATGATGACACAGACCAATAGCCAGGGCTCTGTGCATTCCAGCCATGGGCAGGATGCTGCAGTAATGAGGATGTCTGGTGAATCTATCATGTTCTGAGGCTGGAATTTATAGGAAGTTGTTACATTTGTTGAAATAATGAGGGGGAAGCAGTATTAGAAAATGCTACAACTGCAACAAAAAGCTCACAAGAAGGCAAATAAGCCCCCCTGGATGTTACTTAGATTAACTTGCTCTCATTTGGGGGAGTAGATGCCTGTTAACAAATAAAACATTATTATTATGCCTATGGTGGTTTGCTGCTCTGTTTGGCAAATTTCCTGATCTTTCTTGACTTTCAGTTCTGAAATACACACTGTCAGGAACTAAAATGATTAAACTGTGTAATCTGTTTATTCAGATCATATGCTGAAAAGTATCTTATTTCACATGTATCTACTGTAGAGTGATTTTAGCAAAGACACCAAACAAAAGATGAGCTCTCAGATGAAGGAAGATGGTCTTTACCTTCTCTTGACAGCTGCCTGCAGCCTCAACTCTTCATTGATAAACTGCCATATAAAAATTTACCTATTAACTTATTTTTGGCATTTAAATAATATCTATCATAATGGCAGGTGAATCCTTAAAAGCACTGTATTTTAACATGTGCAGCCTCTGGATTAAACTTCAAGAAATGCTGCAGCTGAACAGGACTGTGATATACTCTGTACAGGTTAATAAAAGACATTTTCCCATATACTCCTTAGCCTCAGCCTCTGATTTCTCCATAATCTGCTTCCTGAGATCGTCCACCAGTATAATTAAATATGTCTGTGCTATTCCATGGTGCTAAGTCCACTTATACCAGCTAAGTAATCAGTTGTTTGATTTGTCCACAAAGCTACCTCACATTCTGTCCATCTGTTGGGATAGATACGTGACAAGTACAGATGTCCTGCATGAGGAAAAGTTTGTACAGCCCAATCCACCAACATTGTCAATATTGACTACAGCTTACTAATTAACTTGAGAAAAGGGAATGAGCTAATTAGCAGGGCAAACTAAATAGAATATCATTAGTTAGTCAATCAATGCTGGTTTTCACTAAGTGAATGAGTAATTTCCACACATTCTAGGTCACTCTCAACCTCTCAAATTTCCCATTGGACTTCCCTGTCCTGCAGCAAATCTTAACCTGAAAATACTCAACAGAATGACCTGATTCAACTTACTACTTGTACTCCCACAGATCACCAGTGGTTACACTCTGGAAAACATTGAAACAGCCTCAGTTGCTTCAGGCTGGTTTCTGTTTCCTTCACTGAGAACAGAAAATGAGGCCGGAATTCTTCCAGGTCCCATGAAACCTTAAAAGTTTTCCCGAAAAATATCTGCTTTTAGGAAATTATTTATTGAGGTATAAAACTTGCAGCCATAAAGAGAACCTGCCGGAGGGACTAGTGACCTGAGGAAATGGCTTTAAAGAATAGAATCCCAAAATTGGTTGGATTGGAAAGAACCTTAAAGATCACTTAGTTTCAACCCTCTGCCATGCCCAGGGACACCTTCCACTGTCCCAGGCTGCTCCAAGCCCCAATGTCCAGCCTGGCCTTGGGCACTGCCAGGGATCCAGGGGCAGCCCCAGCTGCTCTGGGCACCCTGTGCCAGGGCCTGCCCACCCTGCCAGGGAACAATTCCTGCCCAAGATCCCATCCAGCCCTGCCCCCTGGCAGTTTAAGGCTATTTCTTGTCCTGTCACTCCATTCTCTTGTCCAAAGTCCCTCTCCAGCTCTCTTAGAGCCCCTTTAAGTATTAAAAGGGCCTCTAAATTCACCCTGGAGCCTTCTCTTCTCCAGGTGAACACCCCCAGCTCTCCCAGTCTGTCTCCAGAGCAGAGGGGCTCCAGCCCTTGGAGCAGCTCCATGGCCTCCTCTGGACTCTCTCCAACTCATGTTGGGGACCCCAGGGCTGGGGCAGCTCTGCAGGTGGGGTCTCACCCGGGTGGGGCAGAGGGGCAGCATCCCCCCTCCCCTGCTGCCCACACAGCCCATGTGCTTGCCTTGTTCCTCCTGTTAAACATCCTTTGGCCTGTCTGGGCCCTTCCCAAAGTGAGGGGATTGCCTGGAACTATTTGAGTGGTCCATCCATCAAAGCCAAGTCTCTCCAGTTTAGAGACCAGGGTGTTATGTGGGACAGCATCAAATGCTTTGCACAGATCCAGGTAGATGGCATAATCTGCTAACTGGCAGTCCCCCAGACATTTTGAGTGTGGTAAAGTAAATGGAAGATTATTGGCATCAGGCCCAGATTTCCTGCTTACCTTTCCTGTATTCCCCCAAACCAACCTGCTGACCCCCACCATGCTGCCAGGCCGTGGGCTGCCAACCCTTCTGCAGACAGGGAACTCTAGAAATAATAGCACAACACAATATAATACAACAGGCAGCCCCCGAAGAATGTGCTCAAATATGCTCTCATTGCAAGGTCCACTGCCCAAACTCGAGTTCATTTACTTTAGTGCTCAAAGCCTTACAGGAATGTCTCAGCTCTGATAGCTGCAAGTGTAAACACTGAGTTTCAGTCATGGCCGTTATCCTTTCACTGATAGCATGTAATTGTTTATGACACCCTCTTAATACTAAAATAACAACAAATACTCAGCTGGAGACAAGGGGAGATGATAATGCACCAAATGCTCATGGGGCTTATGAGTCTTGCCATTCCCTGATTTCAGAGCTTTTCTTATACAAGTTGTTTATTTTGACTAATATCCATCTTTAATGTCTGCGCCATGCAAAATCTCAGGCTACATGTGCATTCAGACATCACAAGCAGTGTTTTGGAAATGAAGCATTTCCATTAGTTTAGATAACATCATCAGATTCAGTGGGAGAGAATGACTGATCCATATAAATACTGGTTGGAACAAGTGTGCATGATGAAGCATCTCTTATTGATTAGCAGATTTGCTCTTGCATATGGTATTTCCCAACATTCTTAATCAAGCCTTCTCTGGATGATTCAAAGAAATTCTTGATTTTGATAAATAGGCTGTCAGGCAAGGTTAGACTTGTGATGTTTTTAACCATTGGTTGGACCTTACATTCTCCTTTCAGACATAAGTCCTGATATGTAACACAGCCCCCCACAAAACCCACATGTAGTCCCAGAGAAATGCCGTATTTTGCTGTGACAGGTTTTGCATTGTACTTTGGAAAAAACCTGTTAGCAGCACGTGAGGGGATTGCATTCTGAGGGGGCACATGCTCCCTGAAGCCTGCTCTTCCCAAATCCATGCCTTTGTGTGGTCCAGTGAAACAGTTTGTAGCTCTGCAGTAAATACAGGCATTGGAAGTCATCTGCAATGCACTTTCCAACATGATGCCTTGTTTTGGCTGCCATTTCAGATTTACCAGTAACATAAAAATGCATTGGATCACTGGGAAAACCAAAGAGAAAGCTTGATATGGGATATGGGAACTTTTCTCCACCAAGCACAAAGAAGGGAGTGTCAGCCAGTGGAGGTGAGAAGACAGCAGGAAAACATCCTTCTGTGCATTCTGTGTAAAATTGAAATGAGGCTTCGTTCCAGCATTCCTGTTTCCCTAAGCTATTCCATTTGCAGGACATCCATCAAGAGCATTTTCTCCATAATGTTGTCTATGAGAGCAAATACCACTTTAGAGACACAAGAACTCTTGGTTGCATTATACATAGGGAGTCAGTTGCTAATGATGATTAGAATTTGTATAAATAATCAATTAGTAGTATATAAATGGCAAATGTCTGGCAGAACTTGGAATCAGATCCTTAAAAACGTAATTTGTTGCCTTACACTGCAAGTTATCTCCATCACAGAGGAGATAACTGCACATGATGCTGACATATAAATTTCAAAACCTTCAAATATGCATATTTAATTAATAATTTAATTAAATGCAGGGTTTTTTTCCCAAATGCTTCAGTGAAAAAAAGATTATCTTCAAATACATCGCTGCTGTTCTTCAAGGACTATTTTTTACTTTTGCAAATAATATTTGGACTCCTTGGAGGCAAGCAAGACTCCAGTACAGAAAGCAAATATTAAGGCAATAAAATCCCATCACCTCTTTTGACCATAAGAGACCTTTCAGGTGGAACACCAAAAATGGGCATTATCTCCTAATACCTACTGGAGGATTTGAGCTAGCCCAAGTGAAAAGACTAAGCACTGCATCATTGCTATATTACATTTTTAAAGTATTAATCTCCTTTTGATTTAGAGCTGATACCACTTCATACTCTCTCCACTCTTCCTGCAGGTATATGCTGAGCACGGAGCATGTAGGCTCCAAAGAGCTCTGAAATGAAGCAGTGCTCAAAATAATGGGAATGCTTCTCCTCAAGTTACAGACCTGATTTATTAGAAATGGTTCAAACATTTTTCCCAATTAATGTGAGCAAAGTGCCTAACAAAACTAGAATAATGTCTCCAGCTTGGACTCCACTGAGACTAATACGCATCCTTCACACTCCAAGGGGCAAAGTTGGGTAGGAGAAAAGAGGGAGCACTGGTTTTAGTCTCAGTGACAACATTTAAAAGGTCCATTTAATGCTGGTATGCGAGCCATGGAGGGTGAACAAGTTCTATGTTTTTCCACTTAAATTGTAAATAAATCTTGAAATTGAGTTGAAAAATCTCACTATTATCTCATACCCATATTTCCCTTCACCTCCTAAGAGTCAGACACTCTTAAAAATATTTGCAAGTGTTTTCCTGAGCACTGCAAGGAAGTTGTGCTTCTATTTTCTGACAGATAAAATGAGGTGTAGATTCAAGATTCATCCCTGGAAGTAAATCTTGGTTAGGTGTCTTAACAGTGGGAGTCATGTTACCTACCTTTAGCTTTCTAAAATGTCCATTTCTGAAGGAGACACTCTGAGAGGTAGACTGACTTCACAGATAACAACCATAGTATGTGTCTAAGCATAACACACATCTGATAGATTTTTACTTCTCTTGTTTTAGCCTTTTTTTGCTACATTAAGCAACATCCCCATTCAGTGTGCTGCCTGTGCCAAAGCCCATTCTGGGCTCACTCACTGTACATTTGTCAGGGTTGTACATTGTATGCCAGCAGCCAACAAAACACCAAAGTCCCTCTGGAGATCTGGCTCAGAGTGATTTGCCAAAAGATGTGACCCGTGTCATTGTCAGCGCCAGAATTAGGGTTTCAGGAGACCTGGCTTCCAGTCCAAAAGCTCAAAAATTACTCTTGGGAGAGAGATCTAATGCTCAGAAAGATGTAGAATCCTTCCCCCAATTTGTATGTGCAGTCATTGTGGAGCCATATGTAAAAATCAGTCAACCACTCACCCAGCAACTCCAAATGCTGAATGTGGTCCTGCATGAAAAGCAGAGGGGGACAAGACAGTGCCTTCTTCCCCACTGTTTGCCATCTGACTTTCACAGAAAACATCCCAGGTGGAAGGACGCCTGCCAAATGCCATGAAGTCAGTCTTTTACAGGTCCCTTGTGAGAGACATTAACTCAACTGCTCATCAGTGCCACTTGTAGTTAGATGTAGGTTGATGTACTAAAAGCTGTGCACACCAGTTTGCCTTTGCCTTTGCCTAGGCCAAAGCCATGTCCCCAAAGCAGGTTCCTTTCCAAATGTCTAAATCAACCTAGGTCAAATTATGGGAAACTTTGCCAAAGCACTTTTGCTAGCAAAGCAAAAGAACACTTACTCCAAAACAGGTCTTCTGGTGTGGCGTTCAAGAGCACAAACAGTATGGTAAGTATTTGAATTTTGGGATTTGCTAGAAGGAATGTCTCAAAACTGTGAAGCTGTTTTTGCCATCCTGCCAGCGGGATGTGAGGAAAACACCTTGTCTGAAAGGAAACAGGGAAGTGTTTGAAAGTGCAGACGACAAGGCTGAGGTATGTTTGCTGTGTGTGTCACACTGGTAGGTCACTGGCAGAGTTTGACACTCCTCTTCCATAAGTTACTTGTGGAAAACCCCCCACATTTTCAGATCCTTACCCAAAGAGCAGCAGTACTGCCAATGCTAATGCAAAGGTCTTGCTCTCTTCTGACATCCCATTCAATCTTGCTGCCAACATGACTTGGTCAAGTTGGCACCGCCGGCAATAATTTACCAAAGTCTACTGAATCATCTTTTAACCTCTTTACATGCACAAGCCAATCCATTAAGAAAAAAAATATTAAAACCAGTTAAACTGAATGTATTAATAGAGTATTTTTCTTTTCCCTTGGTTCTAGTTAAAATCAAATATAACTCTTAATGGTACACATTTGTAAGAAAGCTGCAGGAAGTCAGGTAGAAAATGATTGACTAACAAGGAAGACTAATGACTCCAATAGCAGTAAAATGTATAATAAACTAAGGAATTACAATTTGATAGAGCCTTGCATGTGTGCAGTCATACAGACATACTTCTTCCAGTCACACTTAGGGATGTAAGCTGTCATTACAGTGAAGTGTTAAAATGCTGTGTAAAATTTCCTTAAACAATGCGACTCTGCACTTTGCAGTACTGATGGCACTGCAGGAGTAGTTGAAAGTTTTGGCAAGCAAGTACATTAAATGTAGGTCTGAGGGCCATCTTTACTGAAAACAATTAGAATATTACTTCTAGCTCTGGGGAAGGAAAACCCCAACTTTAAAATATGATCTTTTCTGGGTGAAGATTGAGATTTCATTTAAAGTTTTTTTTAAAATTCTGTTCAGTGTGCAAATGGCACCAACCCCCCACCCCAAAACCTAAAAATCCAAGCCCCCTTTATTCTAGGCTGACTGAGCTCACTTTTTTGAGGAATATTTGACAAATTCAGCCATTTTTGGTAGTGAATGAGCAGTGGATAGGTTTCAATTTTTACAGATATCTTCATTTTTCAAACCCCTTTAGTGAAAGGCTTATTACAATGTTTGTCTGCCTACAGCTTGTTCATGAGGGAGTACCTGGGTTGTTTTTAAAGTGATCGACCTTTCATTATTCACTCTGTGGTGTGACTGAAACTGGCAATATTTAAACAAGTAATTTCCAATTCTTATTTGCTACCAATCCTGTCAAAACTGTATTTGTACTGATACAAGATAGATTTGCATCCACTTCTCTTCTGAGAAATTTAGCTCTGGGTTCAAGTAGTAGGTCCTGGCTCTGCCATTGTAAAATGGGGTTATATTTTACACCAAATGAACTTCTCAAGGTCTGTGCAAAGAAAGTCCAAGGTTGAACTTAAATGTTTATCTGAATTTATGTCTGTAAGTCCTGTTTCCTGCTGTTATTTTGGCAAGCAGAAATTTGTGAGTAGAATCATTCTCAGAAAGTTGATAGAAAGACTTAAACATAAAGACCGAGTGCTTCAAGATGTACCCCTGCCTTCACTACTGCTTCAGGTGTGATTTATCTTGCCCAATATTAAACCATAAAGTAACAGCTAGTTAGTTTCTTGGTTGACCTAATCCTGGAATTTCCTTTGTGCCAAAGTCATCACTGTTACCAATCTAAGAAATACTTTTTTTCTCCCAGAATTAACCAAAGACACATCCAAAACAATGATTAGCCCACAGTTCTTTAATGTAAAACCTCACCAAAATTCAGATATGTATGTATGTATCAAACACACATGTGGTAGTATTTTATGTTATTGACATGAGAGTTGACTCAAATGGTTAATTGAAAAAGGTACTTTACAGTCTGGCATCTTGATTTTAAAGATTTATTTTATTAACATCCACCGAGAGAGTAATCAATTTAGTGGTGAGGCAGAGCTAATAATTCTACAGAAATTTTATAATGTCTTCATGCTTCAGCATGGAGTTTTGTCCTTGTGTTGTGTAATGGGAGATATTTATTCCATCCACACATTTTCTTTTCAATGCTTCATTCATTGAATTACAAAAGAAATATAAAGTAGATCAACAAGCAAGTGAGTAATTGTAAACCACTGGGTTACTTTCTGGTGCTTATTGCAGCCTCCTTTTAAACATACTTCTGAATCTGATGAACAAATTCCTTCCTTGTATGGTATTTTCTTCCCTTAAGTGCCTTAATGTGTCAAGACCCTCTTTTTCAGTCATATAATTACAATGATTAGGCTTTTCCTGATCCATTCTCACTCAGGAACACAGGACTGTGTGTAACCTTTCATGAAAACAAAGGCAGTTGATATGTTTTGTGAGGCAAATTACAAATGAAAGAACTTCGTGTACTTCTGGCATCAGTTCAGGTTTTCATTATAACAGTGCTCAGAAGGATATTTAGGTAACACATTTGGAGTCAGGCAGAGTGAAATGCAGTGGGTATGTCAAAGGCTCAGTCTCGTACTAAGGCATGTTGCCATGGATTGTTTACAAGTATTCACATGTTCTTGATCTTAGCCTGAACATGCTTTGAAAGCCCAAGACCATCCACGTCTATTTTGTTTCTCCCCAGTCTGTGCAATATGAACCAATAATATGAGGGAAAATATTTTCAAATTAAGAAATACAAGGTAAAGAAAAAATCCACTTGTCTGTGCAAGCAAAGGTAGAGACCCACATTTACTTTTCTCTTTACACATTTTCAGAAGGAGATAATGTAAATGCTGGACAAGAACCAGAAGGGCTTTCAGGCTAGTTCAGAAGGTGCCTAAGCATGTTCATACACAGGGCCACTGGCAAAAATAAAAGAAAAAGGAGCTAAGATGGCTGGAACAAGGTTGTGTTCATGACCTTCTTTAAAAATGAGTCACCTACTACTTTCACAGCTTTTTGCTGCTGTGAGCTGGGCAGGATATTTCTATTTCTTTCTAATTACAATTTTAATTCTCATTTTGATTCTATTCCTACTACAACCACTATAAAAATTAAACATTAATTTGTGAAGAAGGTTGGTTTGATTTTTGAATTTAGTTTTTGTAAAATGGAAACATGAAATCAAAAGTAATTTCAAAATGGAAGGTTTTACTCTTCCACTCTACGAGCAACAAAATAAAACATTCACATCACTCGGTTGGAAACTGCTGTTTGAAGTAAATAAAACATCATTAAAATACGTCTCTCAAAATTTTTGTATTTAGCAAACCACACTTTCCTTCAACCAGAGAAGACTTTCCCTGAAATAATTGCCATTCAGGCAATCATGATCAACATCATTATTTTATTACAGGCCTAGAATTCAGCAACAAACAACTTTATAACAAAGTTAGAGCTTAAAAGGACTCGTGAGGAATTTCAGTCCTCATTCTCTTGGACCTCTTGGTTCTAAGGAAGCCTTTAATTATTCAGCAGAGAAGGTGAACCAACTTTTATTGAGTTTATACAGTCCAAAGTATGAGAAAATCTGCTAAGTTGTAGATATGTTTTACTTGAGACTTTGACAGAGTGGTTTAGGTAGGGCTCTTTAAAAAAGGAGTGTATAAATAAAGAAAATGAAACATTTTTGGAATCTTGATTTTCTCTATGTTTCAAAGCTTGCTAAACTTTGGCTACTGATCAAACAGCTTGTGGCAGTTGTTTCCTTTGTAAATGAGGGAATTAGAGCAAGAGATCATCTTTGATATTTACATTTCTATTTATTTACTGGTAAAGAAAACTATTAAAATGCTTTATGATCAGGAAATAGTATAGGCTGGACAAGGCTTTCACGTTGATGCTTTCCCACCACCAGTTGGTACAGCAGCGGTCTTTCTTGGGGTGCTTTTATTTTCACTACAGCCAGTGAAAATTTATCACTTGCACACATACTGTTGCTGATATATGAGAATAATAAATAACAGCTCAGTGGTTTCTCCATAGTCTAAGAAAGGAAGCTCTTCTGGGTTATGAAGTATTACAGTTCCAGTCAAAGGAGCTATACTTTGCCATTGTCATTTGTTACATTAAAATACATCTTATATGCATGAATACAAAAAAAGTTCCTTTGCTCTTTTCCAAACCATTGTACTCCTGTGAAACTTTGAATCCCAAAAGCTTTGCCTCAAATTACTGCCTGAACAGAAACCTTCAGCTTCTGCTTTCTCTAGTAGGGTTTATTCTTGTTCTCTTGATTATTATTTCAGCAATTTAATCCTTCTTACCAACAGTAGCAGTGAACGTAAGGCTTCTCTGTGCCCCTAAAATTATATTACCTTCATCCTCTGTGCTTGTCTCTATATCCAAGTCACCTTTATTAAGTCAGTCCCCAGTGCAAGCTCTACAGTGCATCGGAAAACAGATGCTTTGAGTGTCTGTACAATAGTTATTGGGGTATTCTGTTTATTTTAATGGGACCCTGGATCCCTGTAACTGCAAGGAACATTCACACATTTACAAAAGATTTTATAATGCATTCCAATGAGAAACCATAAGCAGATTCAGCTCTTCTGCACTCATGCAATAAAGAAAGGTTTAAGGCCAGAACCTGGAGACACAATTGAATGATTCAGCCCCATGAGAAGAGAGAAGAGGTTTCACTTCTCAGGAGAGCCTGAGACTTGACAAGGGCTTGAAACAAACTTTAACAATTAAAGAGTTTCTTGTCAGAAACTGCTCACCTCATTCCCTTCAGAAGGGAAAGATAAAAATAGTTGACCATTCCTATTTTCCTGAAATAGTCCCCATGCTCTCATTTTTGTATTTACTTTCACTCCCTCAGCCTGAGAAGAGCAACACATACATACCAAGCTAACAAGATAAAGGGAAAGATTTTTAGCAGTAAAAGAGATAAATGCAGTGGGTAAAATACTCCAAGGTATGATGCTAGAAGAAAATATGACTCAGCAGGCACTGCACACAAAGTTCCTACGGCCTTACTGAAACAAACGCTGGTCGAGCTGAGTGGGAAGTAGATGTAGATATAGAGAATAGGAAATTTCAAAGCTGTGTGCAAAACCTTCCTCCCATGATTCACACAGGCTCTACTGGTCCTAACCCAGCCTTTCCTCTTGCTGTAGCTCCTGCTGCTGGCAGCACTCTGTCCTCATCCACACTGGGGTGACACGGCTACCTCATCTTTGTCTTGGTAGGGCAGGGACCATCAGGAACCCTAACTCATGATCGCTGACTTTACAGAGTTAATTTCCATCAAAACCACAGTCCTGCCTCCTTCACTTTGCTGTTCCTTCCCCTCAGTCCTGTCACGGAAGTGCTCATGCAGACTTGGACTGGGCCATTAAAAGGAGCTGATCTTTCTGAAAATAAGAGATCTTTGATTTGAGTACTAAAGTGGCTGCTGCTTCCAGCAGCAGTAAAGCCCTGGGAATGAGCAAGCAGAAAAAGGAGAGATGCTGGGGCTGCCTCTCTCAGTAGTGACATGGATTTTGGCTGGACTGGGCAACTACAGACTTAAATGTGGGTGAAAAAAAGCCATTGGAATGAGTGACTCCTCGGGGAATTATTTGGACCTTCATAGCATGGCTGTACCAAGAGGGGCTCACCTGAATAACTGCTTTCAGCTCCCTTTGGTGAAAGAAAATAATGTAATATCTGGAGGGGATGCAAATAACAGTTATTTCACCTCCCAATTGTTAATCAGCACCTACATTATTGACCTCCCTCAGCCACATATAAATAAAATAATCTCTTTTTCCTCCTTACCTTCTTCTACCCTTGTTTCTTACAGGCAACACAGAGACCCTCCTACCACAATATCATATATTTAACACCTCCTCAGTTACATGAACAATAAACACAATCAAATTTATTCTCCTGGGCTGCCCCTCCCTCTTATTTAGGACTAAGGATGTCAGTGTTTCTTGACACCTCGGCCAAACGAACAGCACCTTGCAAATTTGAGAGAGAAAACTTTGAACTCCTGAGCATTTTTTTTGATGGAAAGTGTTAACAACCACAGCAGACCATGGAGAGCAACACCACAGAAAATAAACATGAGCGGCAGGAAAGAGGAGGAAAAAAACCCTCGTGTGATTCCTTCATTGGCTTTGCAAAAACTTGCACTTGATACGTGAAGAGCTCTGTCTGAAACCATTAATAACAAAAACAATCACTAAATGAAAGAGCAGCCTTGCAAGCAGCCATCCATAAAAAGAAAGCCAGTTAATTAAACAAACCACAAGCTATCTATGGACTGTCTCTCTCACTTTAAAGTCCTCAGTGCAGAAAAGAGAAGAAAAAAATCTCATCAAATGATATAATCATAGCAGCCTCAAAATAACTCACACATATTTCCAGATAAATCACTTCTGAAATACTAAGTGCCTAGAAAAGCTTGGAGGGAAATTGCACCTCAGCTGCAATTCCTGCTTCTTGGAGGGGCTTTGGAGAATACTGGATCTTCTATCTGTTCACTAAATGTTTATTCCTATTCCTTAAATTGTCAATTTTTAATATAAAACTTTAATTAATCTCTGGATTCATTTCACTTAATGTTGCAGGGCCATTTCACTATGTCTCAGAAGGCACTTAATTGGAATTGAAGGCTCAGGGTTAGAAACACAACATTTTTCCCTTGCCAAAACTTTACACAGCTTTCTGGGAAGGGCCAGGAACCCCATGTGAACTGGGGAACTGGCAGTGTGAGGATGGCTAAAGGCACTGCTGACCCCTTGCACATCATTGCCCTGGTGGAACAGATAGCAGTGAGCTAATGGAACTGGATGTGCATTAATTTTTCTGAGATTATACACAGCGATGAGATGCTTTCATCAGCTTCTGTGGGTCACAGCAGCTGGTAGGAGCCTTAACAGTGTCATTCCATTATAAGGCTATTATTGATCCAGAATCTAATTTGAAGATCAATTTGGATTGGAATCAGAACCCAATATGACAATGATTTCAGAGAGGATAAGAGATAATTTACTCCTCTGGGTGCCAGAAATCAATTTTTGTTTTTCTGTACTGACCCAACGGCCAAAAATGAAAGGAAAAAAAAAAAAAAAGACCTGAGGATAACGTGCAAATAAAGGATTGCAGTAATCCAATCTGGAGGTGATAAAAGTATAAACCCAGCTGCAAACCCATCTGAGGTAAACAAACATTTAATCCCAGCTAAATATCTCCGATAATGGCAAAAAAAGCTTCACATTATTTTTGATGCATTTGGCTAATACAAAATACAGCTTTGAATTCAAAGCAAGTCCTTGCATTTCTCACGTATTTCTTTGTGGCAGCCAACACCTGGGAAGTTTATGTGGGCCTCTGGAGAGCCAGCACTGCTGTTTGTGTTCCAGCTGTGCTGGACACGTGGGCACTGTGTTAAGGGGCTGAGATCCACACTCAATGGAGCCAAATGCCTTCATTGTGAGTGCCACAGTGGTTTTGTCCTCATCCCCAGACATCCAGTCTCTTCCCAGAGAAAAGGAGGATGCCCAGCTGGCTGACATCCCCACTTTGCCTTGCTGTGTGCATCCCAACCCCTCTGCACCAAGAGCAAGGACCTCCAGATGTGCACCACAAGGAGTCTGGTCCTGAGCTAACTCAGCTATCAGGGCAAAGACATCTCTCAGCACACAGGCACTGCCCAGCACCTGCTGCTGCCACCGCAGCCCAGCACAGGGAGACAATGGATCTGGGGCCTCTCCTGCCCCAGGGAAGGCAGGAGAAACAGGCAAGAGGGCATGGAAAACTGAAGGGACTTTTGCTCGAAGTTGCTGGCAGAGCTGAGAATTTTCTGCTCTCTCCAGGGCTGGCCCTTAAACTCTTTTCACTTTTATTAAGTGCAGATATACTGCAGAGATGCGAGACTTAGTTATCTACAGCGAAACTGGAAAGGGCTTTTTCTTCTTTTTTTTTCTTTCCTTTTCTTTTTTCCCTTTTCCTCCAGACAACTGTGGTGGAATCAGTTTTATTCAGATTTGGCTGTAATTGGAGTGAGGCTCTCACTGAATCTAATTTCAGCTGGAACTAATTATAGGGGGAAAAGGTCATAAATGTAAGATGGCTGCATAACTATGTTGGAAGAATATTGACATCATATAGTATTAACTCTGCTCCTGTAAAGGCCATAAATACTTAGAATAAAAACAGCCATTAAGAGACAGAACAAAATGTACCTATTTCTTCTTCTTAGAGGGGGGAAAATGAGGGAGGGAAAAATCTCTAAAGGGAGATTTAATAGCATACATTCAAGAAGTGCTGCATACACACGCACAAATCAAGAAATAGAGATCAACTCTCTCAGATGTAATCCTGAGCCACAATAGAAACAATCATCACTGCTACATCAGGACTGAGCCCTATGCAAAACCTGACAGGAAAAAAACAATAACAGAAACAGCCACATGGAATAGCCAAGGCTGATAACCAAGCTAGAACAGGCAGCACTGATTCCACGAGATCATAACATATGTGGATGCTTCCCTTCCCTATTGCCCCTACCAGAAAAGGAAACCAGCACATGTGACAGGGAGGGATGAGCCCAGACCTCATGGAAACTCTCTTGATTCACCTCTTACCTGAGCCTCAGGGGCTTCAGGACATTTCCTGTGAGAAAGTTCACAGGCAGACCTAGCCAGGACTCTCCACTGGGAATCTTCTCGCTACGTATCTCACAGACTGTCCTGATTTATTAAATGAAGAACTTCAGCATTTTCTCTCTCCATATGTTTCCTTGTAATCAGCACACCACCAGTACAAGCAGAATAACTTACAAATGAGAGTGAATTATGCACTCAGGCTAAATTTTGTCTGCTCTGGTACTTAGATGACAGAAGTTTAATACCTAAACCAGTTACATGGTCTGCTTTAGCCCCGAGGCTGAACTGCAGGGATGACCTGAGTCAAATTAATAAACACAGAAACCCGCCAGACATCTCGTGATGAGCTGCACTGCAATGAACCTCCAGAGACAATGGAAGCAGCTGAAAGGCATTGCTGAAACATCAACTGAAATAAGTCAGTAATTAATTTTTTTCTCTTTCTCTCTCAGCAACCCCACAACTGGGATCTGAGTCAGAATGTTGTGCAGACTCTGCAGGGTCACCAAAGCTTACTGTCACAGCAGCAAAGGCTTGGCCTCAGTCACACTGTGCTTTAGGCAACTTTATTCTCCCAAACCTTCAGTCTGAAGCAAATTCCTGCTAAGTTGATGGAGGTGCATGAAGAGATGAAGAAACCAGTCTGCCTCTGGCACAGCAGTGTCTTCTTAATGGTGTTTATTGCTCCAACTGTATCAGTGGAGGATCCTGGTCCCTTCTGGGTCACTTCCCACCACTGAATTCCTGCAATGATCTCTGGTTTGGCGCTCTTCAAGCAGGTACTTCTCAGTCACCACCTATTGCCATCAGCTGAGCTCACCTATGTTTTGTCTCTGCTGTGGCTACAAGGAAGAGAACTTGTCCTTTCCCCACAACACATTTAATAAAGAGGAAGGGGACAATGAACAGCTTTTCAGAGGTACTCACGACAGACTCAGAACCAGATCATCATAAAATAAACGCTAAAAAAAATGGAAAGTCAAGATCAAACCCTTCATCATGAGAAGGAAGAAAACATTTTTATTTGCACTTTGCTCTCTGGTCATTATTCTACTTGCTGGAACATTAGTTCTTCAATTTTTTTTTTAATTACACAACCTAGAAATAAATATGCACCCCTATTAGCATGCTCTCAGGGTGAGTACAAAGGGTACCCACTCCCATTCCAGTCAAGGCACCATTCCAAGGTGATTTATACTCTCATTATAGGCTGTTGCCTTTCCTATGTAAATTTGTAATCAAATGTTCTAAACAGTTGATGATAAATACCTTTGGTAACTACGGCTCACAGTCATTCCCACAGCGACAGGGCCTCAGGAGTCAGGCAGGAGCACTCACACCCACAGGTGGAAATGCACAGAAGAAGCCCACACAGGTTCTCTGCCATGCTATTAAATCTTCTAACAACTTTGGGATACAGGAACCCACCCTATGTCAAACTGGTGACAAAATTTTTTTTACCATGCCTAATTTAGCAAACTTCTCTCTCATTATATAAGCTATTAGGACAAAAGGAGCATTAATTAACTTACAGAATTTTTGATCAGATGTTGCAATGATACTTTATCATTTTACTAATCGGTTCCAGAGTGGATTTTTTAGAAATGTTTCAGAGTGAACCAACAAGTTAATACAGTAATTATAATCCTTTCACATGACTCCAGTATTTTGCATCACTCTGTGTTGTTTAAACATCCTTTCAGTGCAACAGTCCAAGGGAGAAGCATTTTTAAAGCACAGAAAGTCCTTTACTGATACACATTCAATTAGTTCATGTACCATCCCTTAAGATTTTCTTTTCATTTCATTTCTGAACAAGTCTCTTGTTGAGATTCCGGGCTTGGACATCCACAGACTGTTTGAAATGTGATGAGTACTGTTAAAAACTTTGCTTGGATGGGAAAACTGAAGAGAATCAGTTGGGTTAACCTGCTCTCTTGCAGCCAGCCCTGTTTTCTGCACCAATCTAGTCTTAGACTAGGTCATTATTCAGGAATATTAGGATGCCAAACCCTGGAAAACATACTGAGCATATCTGGGCATTACAGAGATCCACAGAAACAAAAAAGGAAGAAAAAAATTTGCCTTTTCTAATGGCACAATAGAGTTTGCACAGAACTTTGCTGTCCAGGTTTGACACTTCTCACTCTTGACTCTCTGCCTCTGCATGCAGTTGCCAGCCTTTTAAAATTCCAACCTTAATGAAATAGGCAAGCTTCAGAAAAGATTAAGCTGAAAAATACAGCAGGAATACAGAATGAGGACAGGTGATTGATCTTTGAGTAGATATCCAACAGTGCAATGAAATTCTCAGGCTGGTTCTTCTCTATTTCAAAACGGTTTTGATTCAGAGGGATTTTATAGCAGCTAAATCATGCAGTTGGCACAGACTGTGCAAGCTTTTCAGCATGTTATACTCTGAAAGATGTCACTTTTGGCAGAGGCAGCAAAGCTCCATGAATTTATTGTTGTTTTCCATTGAACACCAAAATCCAGGGCATCAAAAGATGATACAGCACACGTTACCATGCTATTGTGTGGAGTCCTCTGCCATCCTGACCAGCACGAAGCTCTGGGGGGATGCTGGGCAGTGCCAAATGGGACACAAGGCCAAAGCAGGGGAGCTGTGTGGAGCAGGGGGCGACTGTGGCATGCTCAGGCTCTGGGGACAAACTGCACCCCAGCAACGCAAGGGATTTGCAAACCCATCTTCTAAAGGACTGCACTCCAAGGCTGCTCCCAAATAATAGCCTTCCTTTGGGGAGTGGTGCTTTCAGAGCCTGTAGGACTTCTCAGAAATGCCAAATTTTAGATGTGGTTAAGCACTCCCAGAATCAGAACCCATGTACTGGGTGTTTAATTACTGCACATATTTATTATGGACAATTGCCTTTCTCAGGGTGACCAAGATGCAGTTTTATTGGAATTTCAGCTTGAACACACTGCTAATTAGCTCTGTACAAAGGTGTCTAAAGGCACACGAAGTAAGACCAAAATCTTACCTTTATGTTTTCTTTTTCTGTCCTAAACTCTCAGTAAACCACACAAACTGAAATTCCACCACAGCTTATTAATCTGTACCAAATTCCAAGGGAAAGTCCATTTTCAGTCAAAGTAGAGCAGAAAAAATTGTGACTTGAAAAAAATTAGAATTGCTTCTTTAACATCATTTTTCTTCTCACTCAACTTGAGCTAATAGAAGATATTACTGAGAATGCTTGAAAACTATATAATGATATATTCAAAAAGCAAAATAAAAAGCCACTTTCTCATAGACCAAGACATTCTATGTAAACAATCAACAAGAAAAAACCCTTTGAAAATATATCAGGAATCCTCTGAAATGGATATAAGACACAGCTGCCCTCTCATTACTTCCAATGAATCTACAAACTCAGGAAAGAAAAAAAAAAAAAAGCTGTCTTTTAAGATTCTGGAAGCCTCTTCCTTTAATAATTAATGTTGGAAGCTATGAGAGATGTTTAAGAAGCTTTTGCTTCTGTTTTCCAATTCTAAATATCTAGTCAGGAATTCAGTCTCTCAGCAAGTACACGGCCACCACCTAAGCAGCTGCACTGTGAGAAACTACTGCAAGAAAGTTCAAAAGAGTGCTCTGACTCTCAGTTTAACCTTGCAAAAAGTCTCTTCTCCCTGCTGCTGGATATACAAAAGCAGCATTAATAGAGTTCGGGGTGTGCAATTTCTCTGTGCATCAAGAGCATTAGGAAGGTTTTACTATGTACATCACAAACAGGTAAAGCATATCCCACATCCAAGTTTCTCATTATGGGAGATATTATTTTAGATTGTTATTCACCACGGGAGAATGTCACACTTTTCTGTGTACTCTAGTTCAGCACTTTTCTAATTTCACGGACCTCAATTTACATTTGTCAGTGTCTGAAGTTGGATGATATTGGTCTACTCAGGAAATGAGTTAGAGGGGAGAGAGGTCTTTCACCTTTTGGGCAGTACCATACTTTGATGATGCATAAATAAAGCACAGCACGAGTGTGTCAGCAAAAAATGGATGTCCCAAAGCCCTTTGATGCAAAGGATGATGTTTGTTAGAAACAGAAGGTTAAATATGTAGAAACTGTGAGGCTGAAGAGTGGATGTGAAGAAAATCTGGCTGATGTCTTAGCAGAAATCCACCTTGTCTTTCACTATGCGTGTGCAGATGTGGAGATTTCAATAGATTACCCGTGCTGATTAGTGAATGTATATGGAAATTATATTTACAAGCTCACTGATATGAACCCTAAAGAATTGGTATTCCTAGGGGCCCAGATCCAAAGACCTGTCAGTTGTTTTTTATTATTTTAATGGGATTCAGATAAGCCCCCCAGGAGTTAATCTCCCATAAAGCAGCAGCTGTGGTACCTCCACTTACAGGTTCACCCTTCCAGAGCACTACACGTTGCCACCTGTTAATGCAGACCAGGAGAATTTACCAAATATTTTGTTCTAAGCGCTCAGAACCATTTTCCTAAATCTGAATGACAGAGTTAAGATAAAAATCCTTGGCTGCTTAGCGCAATTTATCCAATGATGAACTTGAAAGCGTTTCAGAACTTTTCCCAGGTTTCCCATGCAGCTTCATTGACATTTGTGGCTGCAGTTTACACTCAGCTGAGGCTACAGACCATCTTCCCCAGGTATTTCTACAAACTCATCCTTATTTATCCTCACAAACCTTTCTGTTTGGACTTTGCCAGTGGTTCGAATGAGCCCCGAAAATCAGTCACATGTCGTGGGTGAGCTGCCCAACAGTACAAGGCACCCAATCTTGAGCACACAGTTGTAGCCTTCACACTTCAGCTTTTCTTAAATCTAACAAGTAAAAAAAAGATTTGTGCTTACGCACCATATTTTCCACCTATTGCACAGCAATACAGACTTTGCAAAAGGAAGCAAAATCTTAAACCAGACCCAAAAGTCAGGAAAATAGTGAAGCTTTGAGGGAGAACAATTAAATCAATAAACCCAACCCACCAAACAAACCCCTAAAGTGTTAAAACAAGGCATTTGAATAGTAGCAACTGTTAAAATGAGCTCTGAAATCTCCATGCAACATGAGATTTTTATTGGCAAACAATTAAATCTCTCTTTAAGTGCACTTTCTCTGTAAAACCTAATTTATAATCTTATCAGGCATGTCTCTCAGAAGAATTTGCTACTAGTCTGTGTCTTTATCTGCACGATGCAGAATGCTAACAATTGTCTTGTATGTTTGTTTCCAATGTCAAAGACTGAAATTCCAATTTAAGGTTCTGACTGCTTTTGGAATTTGATATAATTTTTAAAGTGCTGTCACTTTTGTTCACTTGGTGTGTCAGACAAACAAAATGTAAGAATAAAAAAGCCTGTGTGAGTGGTAAGAAAGGAGAAGGGCGGTGTTTGCTGTAGCTCATTCGCTCTTCTATCATTTTTCCAGGCACCCTCCAGGGCCCTATCTTGTTTCAGCCCTACTCATTAGAATTTAACTTTTTCAATGAGCATTAAGGTAAAGGAAGTCAGAGCAGGGTGGAATTAGCAGAGTGCACTGTGGGTGCGGTGCATCCAGCCAGGAATTCTGCAGCCTGAGGTGGATCTGCCAACACCCAACTCAGGCTGCCCCACGCCCTGTCCGGTTCTGAGCTCTCTGCCGTGGGTTTTCCTGGAAATCTGCAAGAGGTGAACCTTTCCTACCCACAGACCTACACCACAGTGTGCATTTCTAACTAGAATAATAGATAACAATTTCAATCAAACCATTTTAATTCTAAGCACTGCTCACCTACCTCTTTTTCCACTTTGGCAGAATTCAAAAATGAGCAAAGAGGGCTGGGGGCTTTTTTCAGCAAGCAAATCATACCACTCTGCATTATTATTTCCTTCCACTCCGCCCAGTCCAAGTCCTTTAAGAAATGGAACCACAGCAGTCACACACAGTACTAGCCCAGAGAGTATTTGTTTCATTTAACTTTTTTTTTAATCCCACATAAAATCCTGCTAATTCTTTCAACATAAATAGGACACATTGCTATTCCAAGCTTTCCCTCCCCTTTTATTTAGCTCAAAACACCTGATGGTTAATTCCCAGTTGAGATAATTAGTCCTTGGTTATCACCAGTTATTGTCACCTGTTCAACTTGCAAATGTCTACAAATTTGAGTTTTCCAATTAGCAGCACAAGATCCCTGTAGCATACATCTAGAATGTACTTTTTTTTCCACAAGGCAAATCACTTATCACTTACACACTTTGTCTATTGAATCTCATTTGGTAACAGTGCTTTAAAAATTATAGTGTTTTTCACTGAATAGACTTGTCATTGCCCTACCTCCTATCAAGCCCAGATGGCTGCCTGTATAAAGGAGAGAAAAACAGAAAAGGGAATTAAATGAAACCCTCTCCCTAATAAGTATCCAAGTCAATTTAAATAGTTTCATTTCATTTCTACATCAGAGTCATGCCCTAGTATTAAGGCATGAAGAACATTCTCAGTGCACTAATAAGCCCCATGACATGTTGAACTGACTTTTCAGTAAGTGGAATAAGCCGTAGTTTATTTTTAACTTTTATGGTAGGTAAACTGCATTAGAGGCAGCGGCGCAGGGCATTAGATCTGGGTTGACTTCCAGCTGAACATAATAAGGTGGCCTTCTGACTAAAACCAACACAGAATAGTGCTTGGAATGTGGAGGAGGTACTTTTGGAAGCACCATTTTCAATCCCCACAGCACACGGTACAAGATCACTCAACATCTCTGTAATTACTTGGCTTTGTTTTCTGTAATGCCTGCAGTGGATTTATGGTGCTTCCAGGGAGGTGCTCAGTCCACCTCCTAAGAGAAGTTCTGCAGCAAAAATGAGCTCCAACACTTTTTGTGGGAATAAATCATAGAAACTCTGATCACATCTCTCACCTTTGCACAGCTCCTCTGCAAATCTGAGAGGGCTTCCCAGGTACAGAGAGTGGAAACTGCTGGCCTGGAGAGGTGGAAAGAGTTGTGCCATTTTGGAGTCAAATTCCTCGACTTAACAGAAAGCCTTGGGGTCAGAAGGGACTCTTAAAGGCCACTTAGACCATCCCCCCTGTAATGAGCAGGGACATCTGCAGCCAGGTCAGGCTGATCAGAGCCCCATACAACCTGGCTTTGAATGTTCCAGGGATGGAGCAGCCACAGGTTCTCTGGGCAACCTGTGCCAGGAGCTCACCAGCCTCACCATAAAAAAATATCTTCCTATTTTCTTCCTCTATGTGTGCTGAGAACAGCCCGATGCTATCGGTGAATCCCAAGCAGAAATGGCAAGACAGACTCTCCCTTCAGAGATCTGTGCAATTTAGTATTAAGAATGAAACCTTTTCTGCAACTCACCAGTTCTGATTGACTCATTACTTTGTGTTTGCACATATTCCCTCTCCATGGGGATGTCTGTCAGGATATTCTTGTGCTGTTGGCTGTAGCTTTGAGACAGGTTTGGTGACAATGATCGTCCTCTCTAAAAACACTGGTGCCTCTAAACAGAATCATTTCCAAGACAGCCACATAGCTATACCTAGCTGTGTGAGGTTTGGGATGCGTGGAATAGCATTAACAACATTATAGCCAGACAGGTGCTGAAAGGTAAAAATGCTCAGTTCTGAGCCTAAAGCTAAACAACCCAATGAAAGATTTTATGAAAAATACTAGGAAACAAGTTGTGGAGTGGAGTACTAGTAAACAAATAGTTTCTTCCAAGCCTGTACTAGTGACAAATCACAGCACTGCTGGCTGGCACAGGTGTTAACAAACTCTCCTGCACTTTTCTCTTGTCCCCGGTTCTCTGTCTTGGGGCAGGGACCAGAGCTCAGACTCTCAGATGCATTTGGGCATCAAATTCCCTTTGAAATTGAGTTGTTAGATTCCTAACTGTTTTTGAGAACCTGGGTTTAAATGAGGATACAGTGTCTGCTTACTGCTTTGTGTCTGGAGCCCATGAATCAGCCAGACTCACACACAGTGGAATAGGATTATTGCTTCACGGCATGGGCAGGCAGGAGCAGTCACAACCAAGCCCTTGGAGATCCAGGCAGCAAGAAATTCATGAAGATTTAAAGTAGTTAAAGGAGTTTATTTTCCAGGTGGGAAATCCAGGTGTCAGAAGGAAAGCAACTATAAATTTTCAACCCAGCTTTGCACGTAAAATGTAAAGCCATTTGGAGCACACAGAAAGCTCAGTATGAACTATGGCTGATAGCTGGTGCAAGGTATGGCCAGTGGTTTTAAAAGATTGATGGAGCTATCTCTGCACTAAAGTACTAAGGTTGGAATAGAAGAAAAAAATTGAGACCTGCTATAATGGTGCTTTATACCTTTTTTCTTCCTCTGATGGTCAAGTAGAGTTCAGTTGTACCAAATGAGTTACTTTTAGCAGTGATACCTGTGGTAGCTGTCCATACATCTACTAGAGAATTTTATTCCAATAAACCCAACAATACAACATGTGGAGGTGGTTTTACAAAACATCTAATTTATTATTGTCTCTCTAGAAAGTAAAGGAGGTAGAGCGTATGCAAAGTAGCTTAGTTATTTCAAGAAGAAATGCATATGTGAATAAATATTTAATGCTGTTCTTTATTCCTATTTAAATACTCAAAGGGGCTTTATGATATGTCAATGAGTCATCTTAGCTCAGTGGATTTATTCCCTTTCACTTGTAGCACCTTGGGGTTTCTCCCCACAATATCCCGTGAAACAATCTGGTACAGGGAGGGAACTCCAACCCCTGCTGGAACAGCAGCATCCTGCAGGCACCTGAGAGCACACTGGACAGTCACTCCTTCCCTCTCCTTTCCAAATACCCAGAACCATGTGAGTTTTCAACCAATATCAGATAATTTTAATATCATTTCCCTAAAAGCCGTGTCTGCTCAAGGACTACTCTGCATGAAAAAGACATGGACAAGTGCTGAGGGAACAGCCTCTCAAATGGCCTCTGAGGAGGAGTCCGAGGTGCTGACTATTTATACTCAGCTCTGAGATCAGTGCATTAGCTGACTGGCATTTCTCTTGCTGAGAAAAGATCAATGAAGAAAAGATCAGCTGAAGAAAGATCGATGGTGACCAGACAAACCATTAATTCATAAGAAAAGAGATTTTGCTTGGAGAAATAGGACATCACCCTGAGGCTCAAGCTCAGAGTTGATCATTCCCAAGTCCTACACGCTGACCTGAATTCTCCCCGCAGTAACTGCCAGCCCTGCAAGGACAGGGTGAGAATGAGCCCTTTGCTGGACAGAGAAGCACACAGACAGAGCAACAGGGAAGCAAAACAGGGGAGAGTAAAATCATAGATAGTCATGCCACACGTGCAAAGGGAGTATTTTCACAGGTGGGGATTTCTCACATGCTTCTGTAACAAAATGGAGCCATCCCTCATAATTTGGTATTCCTTCTGTTCTGAGGTCTGCAGGCTCTTCTGCAGCTGTAGGATCTGAAGGATGTCTGGTTTCTCTTTAAGTACTGTCACGAGCATCTCACTCCTTTTTGTGGGAGTGAATGGAGTTGCACTGCTGGATCGGTGCATTGCTGGAGAAAGGTGTGGGTGGGCATCGTTCTGTTTAGTTGTCTCCCACTGGCACTCCTCAAACTCTAGATGGTTTTAATTCTCAGACTGCCTGGAAAAAAAAAACAAACCAGCTCTTTCAGTGATAAACTTTTTCAACCCCCAAAAGATAAGGAATAACTCAAATAAATAAGAATATACAGCACAGTGTGTATGTATATCCTCACAAAAGCTTTTTGTGGTAATAGAGGCATGAGGTGCTCAAAGAACAGTTCCAGGTGCTGAGAAGAAAGCTTTGATGTTGTTGTGACATTAAAGGATTTGTTAAAGAGCAGTTCACCTGTGGATATTGCCAAGGAGAGGTAGCACTGCTGTACTGATCATGTTTTTAAGTGCTGCTCCGTGTGAAGTATAAACAGCACAGCAGCTGCAACCAGAGTGTCCTGCTGTTTCCACAGGAGAAAATAGCTGGAGATGAGAGTGCAGCTTCAGATGGAGCAAAGTTCCAGCTTTTCCAGAATAAGGGAGGAGCTTTTATTTTACTCTATTTGTTTGTGCCTACTGTTACCCCATCCTCTCTTGGAAGTTGCCCAGGATCACACACTGTCACTGTCACTGTCACTGTCACTGTCACTGTCACTGTACTGCTGGCACAGGGGGAGAGAAGCAGTGGGTCACTTGGGAGGAGCCCTAAAAAGGCAGTTGAAACTGTGTTTTCATGAAAAAGAAAAGGATTTTGAAAGAAAAACAAGGAAAAACCCCACACTGAAGAAGCAAAGAACCCCCACTGGAGTGGCAGCAAAGATGTACACTTAGCAATTAGTCAGAATTTTCCAGAGCAAAAGGGTAATTTCAAAATAATGCCTGACTGTTTCCAGGATGATCAACATCAGGCCAAGTTCTGGAACACTGTGAGTTCTACCTGATGGATTTAATGAAAAAAACCCCAAACAGAACACGTGGTGCAAGGCACGATCCCACGTTAAGCCACGATCCTTTGCCTGTCTGTGCTGGGAACCAGATCTAAAATCCTAACCTAATATTTATTTAGGATGGCATGCTGCTGATTATTATAAAGTAATCTTTGGATACATGTTAATATCTACCTGGAGCCAACACACACTTTCTTAATGGAATGCCACATGCACCCAATGAAACAATTAAATGAAGCCTTAGTGACTTCTGTGGTTAAAAGGAAAGCAACCTAGTTTATAAATCTAACCTCAAATCACCAGGTAATGGCTTTCCCTTGCTTATTAGATTTTTCTACTGTCATCAAAAGAATAAAAAAAAAAATCAGATTAAATTTGAAGTACTGCTTTAACAATATGTTTCAAGAATGCTTTTAGAATATCTGAACCTTCCCCATTGTTTCCTTTCATTGTGAAGTTTCACAGGAAGAATGGAGAGAAATAATTCAGTATTATATGAAGACAATTCAGAAAGCATATAAATGTGTCTTCCTCAATTCTCTTCCTATTGCTGCCTTTTTCCTTAGAAATGTGGAGTGAAAAATCTTGATATATGAAGAATTTCCTAAACAAAAAATAATTTTAAAATACACAGATTTTTATGTGATATATACTTGAACATATAATGCAAGTACCTTCCCCAGGAAGCAATGAAGAATTGGGCAAAGTTAAGCGAAACTCAGTTTTGCTAAAAAGCCAAGATGCACATTTTTCCTCCCAAAGCCCTGCTGACACTCTGCAGCCCTGTGCTCTGTTGTCCAGCTGGTCCTGCAGTGAACCTGCTGCCAGGTGTGTGCCCCAGCTGGGCACGGGACTGCAGGAGTTCTTGTCCCTTGGAGAGCGTAGCAGTGTCCCAGATATCCCAGAGGGACACTGGAAATCATCTTCACAGTGGGATGGTAGCTATAGGACAGTGTGATTACTTCAGCTAACAGTGTGCACTGACAGTTTCAGATTGCTTTAATAGATGATTTTTGCATTTTGGGGGCACTGTTCCCATTATGGGGATGGGTCTTGCTGGTGAATTTGAAGGAGGAGAATACACAGCTTCACTTCCCGTGAACTGTTGGAATATTTTTTCCTTTTGTTCAGATTTCAGCACAACTTTGTGGGTGAAATCCAAACCTCTTTCAAACCAGTGGGGGTTTTCTCATGGATTCAAAGAGGCAGACCTGCTTTGTGAGGATAAGCTGGAGCTCCATTTTGCCAAACTCCACATGACCAAAATGCATTGTTCATTTATAGCTGCCTTGATCATAAATATGTCTCATTTTACTTTATTCTGAGCCACTCCACTGAGGTTTTAACTTACATATTTATTATTGATTCAGAAATATCTGGCTAACAATGACAGCCTGACTTAATCGCCAGCACAATTTAGACATCTGTCATTTTTAAGCATAATTCTAGGAAGAAAAGCATTTAATAAAGTTCCTATGCTTCCTGGGTAAAACTCCACACTATCTAATCAACAGTCCTATGGCTTTGCATTTATTGCAATAAATTATTTCCATGCTCTGGGCTCCGAGGATGGGGAAGGGTCTGGAGGGGCCACACGGGGAACCCAGGGGAGCAGCTGGAGCTGGGCCAGGGCAGGCTCGGGCTGGAGATAGGGAGAGGTTCTGCTTCCCCCAGAGGGTGCTGGGCACTGCCCAGGCTCCCCAGGGAATGGGCACGGCCCGAGGCTGCCAGAGCTCCAGGAGCGTTTGGGCAGCGCTGCCAGGGATGCCCAGGCTGGGATTGGTGGGGTGTCTGGGCAGGGCCAGGGGCTGCATCAATGATCCCTGTGGGACCCTTCCAACTCAGGATATTCTGTGTTCCATGGTTCTCGTCAGAGGTTTGCGATCCCAAGGAAACCCTCCTTGCTGGGCTCCAGGCAGAATTCCCAGGCAGGGAACTCGGGCAAACCACACCCCATCCTTTTTTCGGGGAGTTCTGGCTCAGCTGACAGTAAAGCTCGAAAGCTGAATTTGTGGCAGAGACTTCGCAGTGCATTTCAATACAACATTCAGTTTAATTAGCACTCGGGCGATTCCTTTTGTTGTCGGTAAACAACAGGAAGGTTTGACAAGGCAGAGAAGAGAGTGCATTTGTTGCTTTCATATGTCACTCAGACGAGACCATCACCATTCCCAAACTAATACTTCTTTACACGAACTTGTGCTAAATAGTGTTAGATTTTTATGCCTAAACCTGGCAGGTTTTCCCAGGGTTGCATCTGATATCAAAATCAAGGTTTATTAACATTACAAAGAGCACCGCTGTCCTGTAGTGCCCCTTTTATCATTCTAAGCAGCTGCCTTGAGGCAATGCGTTTAACCTTGGGAAATGGGAGAGGAATTCTGGGAAGACAGAAATCTTTGACAGCTCGAGCCTTTTACCTCTGCCAAAATCTGCTCTCCTTTAGCTCCCACACTGAAAAGAGAGGAGACCCTTATTTGATGTTTATCTATTCCATTCACTGCACTTAAAATCGAAAGAGAGGGTGGCATTTCCTTACAGTGATCTCCCATTTGTGCTTCAAGCACACCAGAGATTAAATTTTTCCTTTTTTCTACTGAGACTCCTATTAGAAAGACAGAGCTGGTGAGGTGGGTGGGGACTAAAAGAAACCCCAAACCACTTAGCAGAGTGCAAATTTTTAAAAAACATAGTGGTTCAGGTCATCTTATTCCTACACGTTTAATGTCTTATGATAAATTTCACATTCCATTCACTATTTCATCACCTGTTGCAATAGCAAAGGATCTGTCACTGGTTCAGTTATAAGCCCTTATTTGTCAGGGTTTAGGGCTTAGCTGTAAAAATAGAATTCATTTTGATGTTTCACATATCAATTCTCACTTTATACACATCTTTTTTTCTCAGAAGCTCCCAAAGTATTTCCTAAGCTCTACATGAATATAACCTTTGAAATGCAGCTAATTCCACAGCTTCTGGCGGCCGTTGGCATATTGCAAAACACCAAAGCAGTGTGTATACAAATTAACTATCAGATATTAAACAAACATCTCCAGCTTTAACTGATGGTATCACACCTCTCAAGCAAAACAAACCCCAACAAACCCAGAAGTCCTCTTTTTGCCTCAAGTTTCTGACCAAAAAAAAAAAAAAAAAAAAAAAAAAAATTATATATACACAAAATAAGCTGTACTATTCAGGGCCAAATTCAGAAGGGATAATGTGCACATCATCTAAGGGATTTAATTACACTTCTCTGCTTTCCTGAGGTGTATTTACATGGCACGGTACAGTGCTTTTCCTCTTCAGCAGGCAACATCAGCCAAGGCAGAAGCCAGTGCTGGCTTTTGCAGGCAGCTGTAGCAGTCAGGTGTCTTAGTGCAGAGCAAGACTGATCAAACCTGGCATTTTAGCCCTCTAAGCTCAGGGGACACGGTCCGTGCTCTCTCTCTTCATACCTATCTCCATCTAATGAGATTTTGCTCTTATTCAGGTGAATTGCTCAGCTGCTCTGACCATAAGCAGCTTAATGTTTTACTTCAGCTGTATGAAAACGTTTCATGCAGCCAGTTCCACTCTGACACATGTTATTGGCCGTGCTGGGTGTCTGGATTCTGACAGAGCACAGGCTAATTCCAGCTCTGCGAGGATCCTGTTCGCCGAGGGGCTTTACAGAGCAACAAGTCCCTTGGAAATCACAACACCGAGACTTTGTCTTCACAATGAGGTAAGTGCGGGCCCTCTTTGTGTTTGCATCTAGAGATGGACTTCCTAATCAGAGTTTACTAGGTCTCTCCTAGGCTGTTACTTCACCCTGTGCCCAGTTTGTGCCTTCTCTGAGGAAGTGGAAGCAAACTGCCACAAGCCAGGAGAGCTGCCCTGTGCAAGCAGTGCTCGCCTTCTTTTGCCATAGGATGGTCCAGCTGTTAAGGAAACTGCCCATTCTGACCATCCAGGGGTCCCTCTGTCAGTCTCACTGTCAGCACCTGAGCTGGGACCCAAGCCCTGGGCAGCTTCTCCCCCCACACTCACACCCACACCAGGTTTCCTCACCAGCTCTGCCCTGGGTTTCCCATGGCACAATCTCAGAGATCCTGATCCTCAAAATAATATAATCCTAGTGCACTAACAGCTAAAGCTGGTGCCTGAGAGGAGGGACACCAAACAAAAACACCCAAGACTTTTATCCCCTCACAGGGCTCCTGTGGGGAAGTCTGGTCTCTCTGACCAGCTTAACATTTCTGTGGACCACTGACAAGCACTGACCCACTTGGCAAGGGAATGTTTCTGGCAAATCTGAAATCTCAACAGCTCCAGTGTATTAAATATAAGTGAAATATTTTTGCAAGTAGCAGATTACTTTCCAGCATCCTGCTAAATCATTCCATACTCTTTGTGTCTCTAGTCCCAACCAGCTAAGTTATGGCTTTTTCATTACCCCTCTTAAAATCAGGTCTGCTCCGCGTTTGTACATCAAAAGTGATGTGTGTGTGTATAAACACTCAGTATCTATAAGGATAACTTGTTGTCACTGTTGTAAAAGTGTACCACTGATTTATATACCAGCAGTGCATTATAATAAATATTTTACTATTTTATATACATACTCATATAGAATATAAACAAAATATATTTGAGGAAAGCTGAGGCTATGAAATTAAACATTTGAAAGTTGTTATTCTGCTTTCTTATCCTTACTTATCCTTTCAATCTTACTCCAGCCCTTTTCATGCTATAATGTATCTGTTACTTACATCATTTTAAAGTACTTATGCCTCATTCACACACAGGGTCTTAGGGGCTCCTTCAGAATTCAGGTTTGTTCTCCAGCAGCCACTTCAGGCACCGTTATCACTGCACGGGGGACAATTGCAGCCTCGGGAAGTAGGGCCAGTTTTTCATCAATTACCTTAATAAATGCAAGGATCACATTGTTTCTTGCCATATGGACCTCAGGGGCCTCAGACTCTGCTTTAGGACCTCCATGGAACCTGCTTCTTTCTCTCAGCTGCAGGCACTTTGCTCTGAACAGGCACTGCTGGGATAAAGATCAGAAATGTGGTTGCCCATGCCAGCAACTTTCACTTCAGCATGTTCTGGGAAAGGAAATGACTGTGGAGCCTCAATTAGGGATGTCCTTTAACTTTTGTAGAGTTAATTTTGGTAAGACTGCTGTCCCCCTGCTCAGGAATGCTTCTCACATTGCCACCTGCATTGGTGGCACTTGTCTGCCTGGTCAGACACGGAGCTGTACTGCTCAATGAGGAACGGGGCTCTGAGCCTGACATTTGACACATTATCAAGATATCTTATTACCACTTTAGGGATGTGACCAGACTAAAATGTGTGCTCTCATATGCAGATGTCAGGATTCTTGTTCTTGCTGTCATTATGCCCAGACTGGAGTAGCGCAATTCACGTTTCTCTTTTGTAAGGAACAAAGTGTCTGTGTCACATCCTTCCAAATTTGATTTTTACAGAGATTTATGGCTGGACCCTATTTGATGCCTCATACATTCCACAAATATCAGTTACAGGAGACTGGGATATTGTGAAGGAATTGAATGTGTAACAGAGTACTATAGGCAAATTTATTTTTCCTTTTCCCCTTTTTTTGTGATTTTATATCTGTCTTACACACACAATAGACCAAACACAATTTTAAATCAGCTGTCTCAATGGCATTTTACTAAGACCAGAAATGAAATTGATGCATTTATTATGTAGGCATTTCATATATACTTTAAGTGCTTTAGTGATAGAAACAGTCTCTTAGGATTAGGCACTTCATTATTGTAGCCTCTCATCAAGAAAAGAAATTGAAAATTTTAAAAATAAATGAAACTTTCCCATTCCTCCCTAAATTCTAGGCCCAAATTGCATATGTGGTTCTTGAACTTACCAGAAAGTTTCAATTTTGGGAAAAGTAATTCATTTTGTTGCCTCTAACCTTGGCCTCTTCTGATGGAAGAGTTAAGATACCACTGTTTTAATTCCTTGGCAAAACATTCCTTTGACTAATCTCTGATTCAGAAGATATTGAGCTTACATTTTCCTTTGTTAAATCTCACCTCATTAATCCATGTTCTATACCTAGTGACAGTGTGAAACAATGGCTTTCCTTCTTTGAAGTTTACAGCTCTGTAATACTGGGAGATAATTAGTATAGCCCCCTTAGTCATTCTTTGACCGAGCAGTGCATATTTAGTACTCATAACCTCCCCTTATTAATCCCCTTACAGCTTCTGTTACTCATCCTCCAAACCTCACCAGTCTGAGCAGCCTCCCAGCACTGGAAATTAAAGCCAGTGTTCCAAAGGCAGGATTTACAAATGCTGTGGACACAGGGGTGGTTTCTCTTCAGCTGGACAGACATTGCAACTCACTAAACTGGGCCTGAGTGTCTCTGCTCCCAGAACTGGATCCCAACATTACACAACTTGGTCAAATGCTTTTGGGACTTGGTCCAGTTCAAACTTCCTCTTTGCTGTCAGTCCAGCCAAAAGTTATTCCCCCCAGGGGAGCCTTTTCTTCAAGAAGCTCAGTCAAGAGCGCTGTGACAAAGTGAAAAACCACTTTCCTGAATAAGGGCAGATTTTCACAGAAAGGAGAAATCCTGGATAGAAAAAAAGGTTAGAATTCATGTTTTTAGGAGTAATGGGGAAGAGAGAAAATGATATTATATCATAAAGACAAATAATTTGTCTTTAAGTAACATTAGCAAAACAGGAGTCATACACATACTAATTATTCAGCACTAGCTTGGATGCAGAGAAGGTACACTTAAAAGCTGGAATTCACTGTAAACAGAATACTGGACAGTACTGCCATGTTCTGTTATTCCAAAGGATTAATTTAGTATTGTTTGTGTTTTGGTATGGACTGGACCAATCAGCATCAGGTTGATTGAAAGCTGGCTGGCTGGACTGCTGGGCTCAAAGGTTAATTAGCAACCAGTCGCAGATGGTGCTAAATTGGAGGAGCTGGGTGCCGTTCAAACCCCAAGCTGCCAGTGTGACCCAGAGAAAACTGACAATGCAGCCAACAGGAACCTCAGTGAAACCCCAGAAGGGCAGAGTCCTGCACCTGTGGAACCATCTGATGTTGCACCTGCTTGTTCAGAGGCTGGGAACCAACTGGCTGGGGAAGAGCCCTGCTGGGTGCCCAGGGTGGCAGTGCCAGGCTGGATGCCACCCAGCAGAGGGGACACGCTGCATTCGGTGGGGTGGGAGCAGCAGCATGCCCAGCAGAACGAGGCGTGTCATTATTCCCTGCAGCTTGGCAGTGGGAAGGTCACACCTGGAACAGTGTCCAGCTGGGGAAGGACACACCTTGGAAGGCTGCCCAGGTCAAGAAGGATGTTGAGAAACTGGGGAGAAACACATGAAAAATTAGCAGAATTATGTGACCTCCAAGGAGAGACTCAGGCTTGTTGAGTCTGGTGAAGAGGATGCTAAGGGGCAACGTAATAGCAGCCTAAAACTGTTTTGAAGGAAATTGCAAGACAGTGGAAGCAAACCTCAGTGGAGCCAGATGGTAAAACAAGAGCCAACAGCACAAACTACAGCTCAGGGGACTCCTGCTGGGGATTAGGAGAAACTTCTTCACTTTGAAGGTACTGCAGCACTGGAACAAGCAATCCAGAGGTAATGAAGACTCATCATTTTGGAGGCTTTCAAGGCTTGGCCAGGAAAACCTGCAGCTCTCCTGACCTGTATTAGCAGTAGCCCTGCTCCAAGCAGGAGGCTGGAAGAAATAACCTCCAGAGATCTCTACCAACGCATATTATCCTGATTCTGTGTGTCCATGTTTTGCTCAGAGTCTATGTTAGACTGGCTGGAAAGTGCCTTTAAAGTTGCCTTTCATGGCTTTCTACAAAAGACAGATTAAAATCACAACAAAGAATTCTGCCCCAGGAAACTGAACCGCTATGGCAGTTTGGGCCATGGCCAGATGTGTCTGTCTCAGCTAGAGCTTACCCCAGTCATCATCTCCTGCTGCTGATCATCCTCATCTATCACTTAGATTCTTTGCTCTCTCTCTTGGAAAATGGCACCGTTCCTATTGGATAATTTAAATACAAAACCAGCTTCCCTAACCCACTTGTGCGAAAATGAGCCAGGTCAAAACCCCTTGTTATTAGGCATGGTTAATTAGCCTAGATAATTTTAACAAAACTGCTCAAGTGAGCAAGCACACATGCAGTGGTGTCTTCAGTGCCAAGGGAATATAGCCTCTGGAGGAAAGGAGAGAGCAGTAGGGAGCTGGATGCAGTAACTGCTTAACCACACTGAGCTGCAGTGAGAGCATCACACAGAGATCCCTACCAAAAAATCCACGGGCAGGACAGAAGGCTCACTGTAAAAAACACGAGCTAATTATGAAGTCATTGTATCACGTGAAGCAGCACAAACAGCTTTTTGTACCTTCCATAACCTCTCTTATAGGTGGAGAATTTCAAATGCATAAGGTACAAAAGGAATAAAAGAGGTAATATGTATAATTCATAAGACATGTAAATTATTTTGGCTTGTTTCCCGATTAAAAAGTGTGGGGATGTGTTGTGTGTGTCAGGAGGGAAATTCTCGACCATCCTGGAGAGAGGTAAGAATGAAATCTAAACCAAAGAAGAGGTTATAAAGAAGAGATGGGGATCATTGTTACAATAAACTGAACTGGTGCTGCTCAGACATCTTTTCTTTTAGGCAGAACAGGAAGCCTTAGTGAGCCTTACTGAGAGGATGAGTTTTCTTTTGAGTCTTAAAGTTTATGCTCTGAACAGCCACCTCAAGAACAAATTACTGAAACAAGGCACGATTCCAAAAGCAAATCTGCCTAAAAGGTTTTATTGCCCACGTTCAGGTAGGGGCTATCTGAGGGTCCTTGTTTTGGTTTGTACAGAAAAGGCTGTGACATGAGCACAGCATAAACACAGAGGTAACACACCCATTGATGCAGACTTCCCCATTTACTGGTGATGACACCTTCTTTTTATAGTTTGTCAGGATGACAAGATCATGTGGATCCTGCTTGGCATGAAAACTAAATGGTGCAAGAAGGGAGAGGTGAGCATACCAACAGGCACTACAGATACAGTGTCTTCCCAGTAGATGAGCCCAAGCTTCCCAAAGACACCCAGCACAAGGCAGAGGACTGGGAACATGGCACTTGTGATGGGAATGTTATTCATAAATCAGAGGCATAATCTGAATTGAGTCCTGGCCAGCAAAGCAGCATGATAAAGGAGCCATGGCTCACTAGATGTCTGTTTTGGCCATAAAAGCCTTGGAGGGAGGAATATTCTAGATCTGCTCCCAGCTGGGTTCTGTTGGAACAGAAAGGCTGACATGCCTCCTGGACCTGCTTCCTCCTAGCAGCTGCAGAACAGATTCTTTGAAGATGATGAAAACCAGCATCACAGGAGAAACTAGACCGGATTATTTGGGGATTTTCTGGCATATGTGCGAGGTGGCTAAGAGAAGCGTATTCTGATGGATTACTGAGAGCAGAATGAAATCCATGGCATTTATAAACCTCTTTCCAGTTCAAAAGACCTCAGTGATAATGGATGAGTGCTCCCTTCATGAGAATTTCCCACTGCATTGAGTAGCATTGCCAAGGCTTCTGGTCCACTGCCAACGAGGATATAGCCAGGGTGTCTCTTTTTTTCCTTTTCTCTCTGCTAGAAGGAGCTGTAGCACAGCCAATTCAGTCTTTTATACCACAGGGGTTACAACACTGGTAGTACATGTTCAATTCTTGTAGATCTCTCAGGAGATGGTAAAGTTTCAGAGATAAATTTCTGAAACTAGGAAAAAATTCAGGCTTTGAGGAGACAGTAAGGAATTAAAAGACTCCAGAGAAGTATATTGCTGGAGAGTGCTAGCAGTAAAGACCCAAATGCAAAAATATTAAATTAAGCATGCTGTCTAAGAATTGTGACATTTAGACATATGCCATGAAAAGGCATTTCAGGATGAGACAGAGAGTCTCTGACTTTTAAGGCAAAGATAGCAGCAGATAAAAAGACCCTTGTTCACTTTTGGCCACAGGACAGGATTCAAAATGCTGTTGACCCAATATAGATTGAATATAAAGAGAGAAAATGGAGAGGTTTTTTTTGAGAATAACATCACACTTTTTTCACTATTTTTACTTTCCAAGCACTTTCTCAGACTCCCCTTCTCATAACCTGTCAGGAGTTCAATACATTCTTTATTAAGTTAGATATAGAATAACATCCTACAAGACATGTTAGCCTCTGCAAAATTTTAATTCTTCCTAATTGGCCCAAATCATTTTGTTCCACCTTTTCAGTGGCACTGGTTCTTTCAGTTAGATGGCTGGATCTATCATAGTACAGCAGTTGCTGTTTCCCCCTTCTTTCTTTAACCCCCAAATCTGAGTCTATGCTTCTGCTGCTTCACCCCTGCTCTGTTGTACCTTTCGCTATGTTCTCTCCACGCCTTTTCTTTTCCACTGCCAGTTTTTCCTGCTCCAAAACCACAGCCAGGTGCCACTGCAGCATGATCACTCTGGCATACCTCATCATTCCCCTCATTATACCTGGGGTGCTACATTTCCTCATTTTTCCCCCTTTCAGGTTCAGAAACACAGTTCTAATAAAGACTCAGCCTTCTTGTAGTACTCTATCCTGGGCTCCGGAACAGAAGGCCATCCCTGTGCTCTGCCAGCTCTCCTTAGAACCCATGATACATGCTATTTCCTTTAGTATCTCATTATATGTGTCATCGATGTCTTGTTTGGCCTAAAGCCACATGGCAGCCTGACAGGCCTGTGCTGCAGTTTGGCAGTTCCCGTGCAGGGCACAGCTGTCAGCAGCTCTTATCCTCCATTTCAGAAAATCAGCTGGTGCTGGCAAGAGATCATAAGCTGAGACTAAGCAGTAACTGTGCATCCTTTTGAGCAAAGCAGAAATGGGAAAATCATTCGGGGGTTCATTTTGTGTCCTAGTCTTTTTGGCAGCCCTTTCTTGCTGATGGCAAGTCTGATAAGCTCCTTCTTTTGTGCTCAGCACTTCGTATAGAATGGGCTTTCCTCCTTCTACCACTTGCTGCAGATGCACAGCACAATGCTGAGGAAAACATGAAAGGAAGGCTGCTCATTACATGTATGAGCATATGCTCTGCCTGCTAAGAACACACGCTCCAGCTGCTTCTGCAGGCCACTGTTGGGGACACAGGGAATTAGCCCACTGCAGGAGGAGAGGAAGGCTGTCTGTCATGCTGGCTGTCTGTCATGCTGGCTAATGTCCCATTTTACTGTTTCATGTCAGAAACTGTGAGGATCAATTGATGTGAATATAATATTGAAAGACAAGAACAAGAGGACAAGAAGCAAAAAAGGGAAGAAAGGAACAGCAGAGAAAACAAACAAACAAACAAACCCAAAAAAGCAAAATAAAAGAAATGAAAATCATGAAGAATTTATTTCCAGAGAATGCTGAACAGCACCACACCTAGTTCCTTCCAGAGCACCATGTTGATTTTAGGGATGATTTCTTTACCTCTGTTTTTTATATGCTGGTACTTTGAGAACTAAGCTGGAAACACAGGGAAAGAGGAAATACGACTGTCATGCAAGAGTAGGAGATAATGAATGATGAGGATGAATTCAAGAAAGGGAACGTGGACAAGTGAGAGTTCTAAGTGCCTACAGCTGAGACTAGCACTGCACTTTACCTAGAGAATCAGGCACACTGAAAATGCTCTTCAAAGATAAGTCAGGCCAAGCTTGTGTGTGTGAAAGTGATGTTAGTGAAGATAAGTGGGGTGTTGAGGGAGCCTGGGGCTGGGTGACAGTGCAGAAAGTCCACGGATCTGTGAAGGCACAGAGCAAGCCCACGGGTGGTGGATGCCAGACTTAGAGATGTTTTGTGGGTACAATTAGTACCCTTAGACAAATAATTGCTCATCAGCACCGGCAAGGGAATTGGGGTCTGGCCCATCACTGTGAGGCACATCTGAGTCCCTCTCCCTCTACTGGTGAGCACATGACCCTCTCCAGGGAAACTATGGGGAAATACACCTGGAATGTCCATTGCTGTATTTAAAGTGGATTCTGAGACCTACACCCAAAGGCAGGTGTATGTTTATATACCTGATAAACAGCATACACAAAGCAGGTGAGAGTGTAGCCTTTAAAAGAGAAAACCAGTGCTCCTCCACCAAGACAAAGGGGAGCTGTATAATCAGGCCCATTTTGTCCATTTGCTGGACTGTTGGAGCTCTCCTTTCAGCCTACTGAAAGCACAGGGAGTGTCCCCTCCTACGTGTGGAGGAGCAGGGAACAGTCCCACAGAGTCTGTAAATGAAAGGCTACCTCTGCTGGGGTTGCAAGGCAAATTGCCAGTTTTGGAAGGAGCTTGTTAAATATTTATCCCTTACAGTAAAGTTGTGATGTGGGATATATTTCTCACCTTGGTTATTTTTTACTGGCATTGAACCCACAGTGCACCGTGCCTTGCTAGAGGGATGCACTTGAATTCCTGCAGTGTCACCCTGCAGTGACAGCAGTGGCCAAAAGGAAGACTTTAACAGGTATCTTTTTCATCCTATGAGATAAGTTTTAGACACATGAACTGCTAATAAGACTTGCTAATAAGATTTGTCTCATGCCCTTGCCTGTGCTCTGCTGCCTTCCTTTCTCATGCTTTTCACCCTGTGTTTTGTTCAGAAGCCTCATCTGCGAGCTGCAGGGTCACCTGTGGAAGGAAGGAAAAACAAGGACTGCGCAGAGTAACAAATCCCCATGGCATATGGTCTGATCTAATGCCTGGCAGGAGCACTGCAGATCATCGTTGTGAGGACCTCGCTGGAAGAGGTGATGCTGAAGCCCTGAAAAAGGCTGCTCCAGCATGGATTCTTGACCAGCAGATTCCCCAAGTGCTCAGACACATGGGAATTGTTTGCTTCACAATGTTATGACTCACAGAAATCAAGGTGTTGCTTCTTGATAGCTGCTGCCTCTGTCAGAACTTCCTGGGAAGTTTTTTCCATGAGGCAAATTAAAGCAGAAGTAGTAGCTGAGTAATGTTCCGGAGTTCTGTTGGTTCTGTAAGCCATTATGACAAAGAGTCACAAAAGAAAAGAGTTAAAACCTTAGCTCTAAGGTGTTTGATTTAGCCGCCCGGGTATTCAGCCTGACCCCTCAAATCTGCAGATACTTTTACACTAACTTTCATTATTAACTTATTATTAACTGCCTGGTGCAGATGCACACACACAGTGCTGTCAAGGCATGTTCGCCAAAGATGTGCAAACGCAAACGCCCAGGGCTTCTCAGCCTTTATTTTGTGAAAATCAGTGCCAAAAGGTGACAACTACAAAGATGTTAAAACAAAACAGCCCCTGTAAGCATAGCATTCATTTAATCTCAGTAGGAAAAATGACAAGACCTGAAATCTTTCTCTGCCTCAGTGAAAACCAAGTGCCACGGGGAAAACCCAAGAGCGGAGTTGGTACGAACCAGCAATATCCTGTGGGAGCCGGGGGTATCAAGTGGAAGAAGGAAGATCATACATCCAATCTACATCTCAAAAAGCCTGTGCATACCTAGATCTCTTTCAAAAAGATATATTTTTATCGCTTTGACATTTCACTTGCAATGAGGGGAAAAAAAAACCCCTTCAAAATTATTATAGATCTAGTTGGATTTGGGAAAGAACATTAAAGTCTGAGATCATAACTGAACTTTTCTAACTCAACAGAACTCCCTTGAAACCTTAATTTTGCAAGATACTTAAGCACGTGCTTAATGGTAATCACCAGCTGAAAGCAGTGGGACTACTAGCATGCTTACAATTAGTGGGAATGCTTAAGCACCTTGCATAAATTGAGACCTATTATTCTCAATAGGTGTTGGGAGCCCGTTGGGAGATGAGCTTCTTGTGGCATTCTGCAATTCCTACTTCCCAACTGTTATAATATATACCTTCAAGTTCACAGATTCTGAAATACATTACTATTATGTCTGTAGCTACAATGAAAACCGAGCTGGAGCTTTAGAGTCTGTTATTTGTCAGTCTGATTTTTGTCTCTGAATTTTTAAAGTATTTCCAGATCTCATAATGAAAGTAGGGCTTATCACATTACCCCACTAGAATTAAATATTTACTTGTGTTTTGGGTGGAAGATGTAGTCAACAATATAGGAATTTAATTCTTCAATTAATGGCAAAACCTAGGGATTGTTCACCGTCTTTATTAAGACCTCAGCAGTGTGATCAGGACATTGTCTATCATTTCCATCACTCCAAAGCACACTATCTGCCCTGACAAGCAGAACTGCCATGGCTCAATCCTGCCACTACTCTTCCTTGACATTTCCGGGGAATCATCAAGGGATACTCTGAGAGCAGCTGCCGACATGTCTTTGACAGGCCACTCATGTTTTTTGAGTTTCTTTCTTATTCGGCTCTGACTGTGCCACTTCAACGAACTCTAGACATCAGTCAGAGTCATAAATAAGTAAACTGAAAAATATCGGGAAAATCTAAATGAATCAGAGCCTGACAGACAGCGTGTTTTAAAGAACCTGTGCATGGTGTCCCAATTCACCCCTTCAGGGTGTTGCAGGTAAAGCAGCAATTGGTACTGGTTCATGCTGGGCACCACCTTGCCTCTGTGCTGTCAAAATCATCAGGAGAAAATTCTTCATCTCCAGCCAGCAGAAAGGCTCTTCTTAATCTTCTCGGATGATGGCCTGGCTTGTCTTTGTTCCAGGCTGATACACTCTAATTCAGTCTGTTTGGGTCTAATCCAAAGTTCTGAGGAAAACTGCAGCTAAATTGGAGTTCAGTGGGCTATTTCTGATGAGGCAAGAGTGAAAGACAGTACAACATTCCAGATCTTCCCATCTGCCACTGTCTCCCCATTCCCTGCTCTGTTCAAAGTTCTGTCCTTTCACAGAAGTAGGCAGCACCTGAAAAGATTGGCACTTTTTAGAAGTTTGGGTTTTTTTCGTCGTGAACTCTGTGACTGGATGAGTGTAGCCACCAATGTGCAGAGCTGTGGGAACAGACTCTGAGTCTCCCCAACTAAAGGAAAGCAGGCACTGTGTTACTGAACAGAGACCTAGGGCACAAAGAGGTGGGGCTTTTTCTGCACCTCACAGCTACTATTTACAGGAAGTGATGACTGCAGATGAATGAAAGTCTTTGTTTCTGTCCATCTTGGATAACAAATCGTGATGAATTCTGCATTGAAAGTTCACATTCATGTGAATTTATATAAACTAGACCAGCACACTTGGAGATGTTACTCCACCCCAGCCAGCTCTTGGCACCTGCATTCCTTTGGAGTCCCTGATCCTCGGAGTGGATAGGGCTGGTTTGGGTTTTACAAGAGAAGGCAGTGTGGAGGTTGCTGTGATTCCTTCAGGCAATTAGCATTCCATCACCTGTGCATGGTGATGAACAAGAAGCTTGCTGGGCTCGTTGATGTGTGTCCTGTGTGTCTCCTGAGCTGGGACAGGATGTGACCAGCAGCAGCTAAAGTGTGGTGCACAGGCAACTCTCATGCCTCAGCTCTGCATGGGGAATTCTTACCTGGGTGCTCAGCAGCAGCAAAGGGGACAGAGCAGGAATGAAAGCCTGTCCCTTGTTTTAAAGCTAACAAAGCCTAGGCAAGGAAAAAGCTGTGTTTCATACTGTGCTGGCTTATGTTACAGCAGAGCATTCAAATCCACTGTGAATTTAAGTGATTGGTATGCCCTCTATCTCCAGGTATCTCCAGCAAATCATAGAACAGGAAAGAATATCCAACTGTTTATATTCTGCCAAAGTTAACTATTATTACAGCATGGAGATATAATATTAATTTTGTTCCAGTGAAATTGGCTGGCATATGTGTTTCTGTGAGCCAGGCAACGGGTCATTACTGAAATAGCAAAACAAACCTGTTCACCAGTCTTGGTCCAGCACATTGCATTTAGATTTTAAGATCATAACTGTTGGATACCTCTCCTGCAATGATGTACAAGACCTACTCTGCCAGAAGCTATATTCGTTCATAAAATGGCTTTGCTGTATCTTTCTTTTCCAGACCCATCTCAATATAACAAAATTTAACAGTCCTGCAGACAATGCCAAATATCTTTCATTCATAATTAAGGTGAAGGCAAGTGGTACAAATCTCTAATTATCTTTTATGTCCTATTTATTCTCTAGTGAATTATTAAGTAATGATTTATAGCCCAAATTCCACATGTGTACCTGCTAATTCAGGGGGAAAAATATCAGCCCTTCATGCTCATTCAACTAACGGGCATTGCTAATTGAAAAAATGTTCTTTGCACATATCAGTAACTTTCCAATCATTTACTTGTAGAGAAGTTTGAAAACTAAAAAATAAAAAAACAAAGAGAAAGAGATTCAGTGGAATTTTGGAAGCTGGGTATTGTGCTATGCTAAGTTCTCCCTCCCCTGTGCAGGCCACAGGCAGAAATCAGTGACTGAAATATTCTGTCACCTCCTATTAGTTTCTGCCAAAGTAGAAGTGTTCAGGAACAACAACTGAAGTTTGAAAGTAGAGGTTCTATCCCATGTATTCCTTCCAGTGCTCACTGTGCTTCCTGCAGGCAGGATATTTTATGCAGTGCTGTGTCTTGATTTTCTTTTTCTTTCTTTCTTGCTTGCTGGCTTGCTTTCTTGCTATTTTTTCTATTTCTTTCCTTCTTTCTTTCCTTCTCCCCCCCCCGCCCCCTTCTCTCTCTCTCTCTCTTCTTTCTTTCTCTCTTCCACATAATTGAATTTTTCCTGCAAAAGAGGTTTCCCTCTCAGAACTAAGGCTGCCTCCTGTGCTGCATAAAAGTCCTTGCAAGAGTCCCTGCTCCATCCTGAGCCACTGCTTTTGTATAAGGACTGGTCCTTTGATAGTAGCAAAGAAAATACCTGAGCATCACAAAGCCAGAAAAAGCAGAATCAAAGACAACCTGCTGCAAGAGCTGCAGTACCAAACCTTTCTTCCCTGCTTTTATTTTTTTAATTTCTTTTGTTTTCTTCCAAGGTTTTTGTAGTTTAACCCCAGCCAGCCCCCAGCCCCTCATAGTGCTCACTCACTCCCCACCAGTGGGACTGGGGAGGGAATAATGAGGCTAAAAGATGGAAGACCCCTGGGTTGAGATAAAGACAGTTTAATAGGGAAAGCAAAAGCCATGCATGCAAGCACAGCAAAACATGGAATGAATTCCCTGCTTCCCATGGACAGGCAGGTGTTCAGCACCTCCAGGAGAGCAGGGCCACATCCCGTGGAATGGTTACCTGGGGTGGCAAACACATTCACTCCAAACATCTCCCTTTCCTCCTTCTTCCCCTCACTGCATGCATCCTGTGCATGATGTGATATGGTCTGGAATATCCCGTGGGTCAGCTGGGGTCACCTGTCCTGGCTGTGTCCCTTCCAAGCCTCCTGTGCATCCCCACCTTCCTTCCCAGCATGGCCCTACAAAAGCCAGGAAAAGCCTTGGCTCTGTGTGAGCCCTGCTCAGCAAGAACAGAAACATCTCTATATTATCAATCCTGTGTTCAGCACAGATCCAAAACTCAGCCCCACACCAGCCCCTGGGAAGAGACTCTCAGCCCAAATCAGCACACAAGTTCAAGTAACTTTTCTTCCCACTGCAGGTTCTCCTCTGTGGACTGTGAAGTCAGAAAGCTTGGCTCTCTCTGAGATGTATTTTCATATCCTCTTTTGTATATCCTAAAAATCAATTGTTTGGGTTGAAATGACCACATATTTTTATGTTCTGACAAAGCAGAGAGTAGCCACAAAATCTAAAACCATTCTGCCTTTCTTTCTAAATCTCACAGTCTTTGGAAAGCTGACTTATAATTTTTGACCTGTCATAGCTGGTAATATTGAGAATCAGTCCTAAGGATCCTGCCCACCCTTTTCACCACTCCCTGGAGCATCTGTGCAGACTTGGGGCAGCATGGCTGCTTTGCACACTTGCACCCTCTGTACCTACTCCTGAATATTAATTAGCATCTGATAACTGTTGTGTGAGCTGCCACAGGCTGGTAACTGGGGCAACCACAAACTCACAGCTAGAAAGCAAAGAGTAAATTGATTTCTGTTACCTCATGAGCTGGGGGATCCCCAAAGCAGCCCCTGGGCGGTGGAGACAGAGGCACCTTAAACTTGGTCCAGAGGATCACTGGCTGCTGCTCCTGATGTGTTGTTACCATTCCTCCACTTCTAACCCATTCCTTCACTTTTAGCCCATTCCTCCCAGCACGTGTGCTCCCCACCAAGCAGCTGTGAAGACTCCTGCAAAGATTGCTGCTCTCTGGTTTGATTTGTGCTCAGGCAGCCCCTGCAGCTGATATAATGCCACCCCATCCACCTCCAGAGCAGAGAAGCAAAGCAGAAGTTTGTCCCATGTACCTTTGTACAGCACGACTCCAAAGCTGTTAACCACATGTTGCCCTCAGTTAGATCTTGTTTTTCCTGATGCATTTGGCTGCCATATCCATGTGCCTAACCCTGGTCTCACAGCCACCGTGGATTTTGTGCTGTATGATGTGATTATGACCTAAATGAAGCCTGAAAATCTACTCCTGACTGAGAAGAAAACATAGAGGAGCAAGTACTGCTTTGCCAACCCCTTCGTTAAGAGTAGAAAAACAGACTATTAAGTGCATAATATTTTTCTGACCCTAAACTTTATAATAATTTAACTTCTCATTGCTAACACTTTACAAGTGACTTGGCATAATTTTCAGAGAGGAAAAGAACTAAAGTTTTAAATTTAATTTAAAGAGGATTGCTCAGTTCATAAAGTACCATACATTAACCTCGTTGTCTGCTTCAGGAGTGTAACCTCTAAAGTTGATTCCAAGGTAACCTGAATCCCCCCTGTGAGGACTATTCATATCCATTAATTGTTGCAATACAAGACACTGTAGGTTCGAGCTGGTTGCCAGTTCTTCAGTATCTGAAACGTACTCTCAGCAGAGTGGAGGACAGCACTGGGACTCATTTAACTCTGACTTTCACATTAATTTTGCTGTGCTGTGAAGAGCAAAGACAAAATCAATGTCCATCAGTGATTATGCAAGGTAAAATATCTAGTGATATTGAATACCAATGGCAGTGGTGAGCATTAAACTTACTTAGGGATTGTGCAGTTGACAAAGCCATTTATTCCAGTTCCGCTTAATTTTCAGCCACGCATGGAAGTTTAGAAAAATATAACAATTACAATGAAAATACTGGATTGCAGTTCCTGGCAAGTTAGACTTTAAATCAACAAAATGTAGTGTATATATGTAATTTTACAGTGCACAGGTCAGGGGAGGTTTGAATCATGCAAGGACTGAATCTCTGCAAAGAACATTTTGTGACCAAGAAACTGGCCTCTGTCAGAGCTGCATTATTTCTAGCATTGGATCACTTTGTGGCTTCATTGTTCAGAGTATGGGCAAAAAAATGCAACTAATGTGATAGCTCTCCCACACCAGCCCTCTTCCCTCATTTTCCCCAATAAGTCGAGTCTGAAATCCTCATTGAGGTAATGGGATTTTACCAGATTTCATCACATAACTTAAAACTTTGGAGTTATAGCAACAACAAACTGAATGTGCACAGGAGTTTCTACTGAGAGTTGTTATGAACATTGCTGAGGTGTTCCCCTGAGATTCTCATAAAATCATTTTTCTTTCTTCTCTGAAATTTCCCTATTATTGTTCCAATACTATTTCTTATGTCCCACGTTCATCAGAGCTCTTAAAGCACAATATTTACCCTGGTAAAAAGATAAATGATAGCCCAGTCCTCCTCTCATGTAAACCACTGTTGTCTAATCAGATCTATTATGCTTAATAATGTCATTAATATTGAATTTCAATGGAAATTATTTTGTTTTATCCCTTTCTAAGAAATTTTAAGATAATAAATATCAACTGAATGGAAGAACATTTTGAAAAGCAAATCTTGATGACTACTGAGTCTTGTTTTACCCATGGAAAATAAAAGAAGGTGGGCAGCTTTCAGACATAAATTGGTGTAAGAAAATCAAACCTGTTGCAAGTTGTTTTGAGGAAAATGTTTAACCAACCCTCCTTAGTAAAGCACAGGTTTTGGAGCAACATCAGGTCAGGAGAACCACAGCAGCCAGTTTTGGTTGTCTCCAGGCAAATGCCAGCAGAGATGCTGAGAACCATCTTGCCAAACTGCCTTTTACTGGGTTCTTCCAGCAGCATCCAGGAGGTAACGGGTACACAACAAGTGGTGACATATTAATCACTTAAGCCAATTCAGAGTTGGAATGGCTTTGCAAAGGTGGTGTTTTGAGATGCTCTTCATTTACAGGCTGTAAAGGGTAAAGCAAACATACTCAGTGCCTGCAGTTTTTTTAAGAGACAGTGCACAGAGTGTGGCCAAGAGCTTTTTTTTTGCTGTAAAGAAATCCAGTACAATAAAGAGGCACAAAGAAATCCTGAAGAAGCAAATGAATCCTCCCCAAAGCAAAGACTCAGCTCCCAACAGTGGTGAGTGCATGAAGAACCAACAGCCAAATGAGAACTGCCACTAAAAGACTCTAATAAATGATTATGTGTTTGATTTTCTTGTTTCTCAAGCTGTAAGCAATATTCACTGGCTTTGACCTATAATAGAACCTTGTTCATAAGACACAGAGGAAAATGAAATAAGACTTACACAAACAAAATCTTCTTAAAGACATAAGCCACAGGGGGGATGGATTTTCCCTCCTATCTCCAGTTTACACTTTGTACTTTATTCTGGCACCAAAATTGTTAACTAATTACATCCTTTCTTCAGTGAAAAATTCCCACTGAATATTTATTTCTATTCCAATGATGCTAATTTTTTTTTCTTTTTTTTTTTGCATCTAGCCATAAAAGACCAGCAGTATTTGGTCACATTAATCTCTGCAGTTAAGCAGACAATAAATCCCCAGAGCCTTTTTTGTCCCACAACTGTTTCATTGTTTGAGGGAGCATCATTTTCCAATGCACTGTGTGTGCTGCACCAAGGATGCCCCTAATCCTGGACTGTGATCAACCCTGGCAGAAAATGCATCTGGCCCAGCTGTCCAAGCCCAGAAAGTCTTTAAAGTGTTACAAGGTTTACTGTACAGATCTACTTAAAAATTGAGTTTAACAGGAGCTGAGTCAGAACCTCCAAGTACAGCTAGAAAATGACAAAGCCAATGAAAGTAAAGAGGGGAAGAGGCAAAGACTGACACTGGGATAATAATTAGCTATATTCAGGGAATGATACATCTACACTGAAATTGCTGGCCACAGTTATTTGATGTTAATACTTTTTAATTGCTCATTTATTGGTAAAGCACAGTGATATTACTGCCTCTAGTTCAGACACTCAGACACAAAGTGCCTTTGCTGAAGTGACAGTCAGTCCCAGAATCAGAACTAAGACCAGCTCTCCTCCCTCCAAATGCCATGCCCAATTAACTGCACCATAGCTCCCCACAGGAACAGAATCTGTGCTCATACAGGATAATCTGTGTGCATGCTACTCAAGGAAATTAAAGTGCAGCTATAAATCTCAGCTAGTAGCTGCTGTCTGGCCAGCTGCCCAAATTAAGGCCAGAGGTGTCCTCACTATGAAGGAAAATATTTGCTGCTTGTAAATTGATTTTTGTTTCTTCTTCCAAAGGAAAAAAAAAAGCAGCCACACGTATCCAGCCTTCTCAATTTAAAATGTCACACAATACAGCCACCCAATCATTCAGGTGACACTCCGAGTTTATCTCAAGTGATGCATTGTGAGTTCAAGGGACACACCAAGGACAGTTCAGTGACATGTTAATTATATCTCCAGCAGGAAAATCCAGTTTAAAAAAATGCTCTGTGGGTATGTGTATGCCTTTAGAAGGACAAGAGACCAAGGAGATTGTTCTTTTGTTCTTTGAGAAGAACCATTACACACCTCTCAGTAACCAAAGAGGTAACAACCTTGACAATACACACTTAGCTCAAATCCACTTGCTGAAAAAAGCCTGGAGAGTGTCAATAGAAATATATATACAATAATTACACTGATGGTTCTGTGCTGTTCAGCTTGGGGCTTTTGAAATGGAGATTAGTGGCTGAAGATGATAATGTTCAGGTTCAGGATGTGGCTTTTCAAAAAGTAGTTTTGAAAATGAATGCAATGTGAAGCAGGTTCATTGGTTCAGATAATTTTGAATTATATCTCTTCAGTGAAGGGAGCAATTGAACTCAACTTCTGTTGTTATTAGTCAGAGCACTTATGCCCCTGCTGCTGAAGAAAAGTTCATAAACTCAGGTTTGCCCAAGATGGATGAGCCATAATATGCTTATCAGAAGTTACCTACTGTTTTATCTTTCATTACACATTTGCAGTGCTTCATTTTTCTGTTGCCATACTAGGCTGTTAATGAAGATGGCCAAATGGATCATGTCAAATTGTATCTCCATTTATATAAAAAAGTAATACGTCGCCATATAAGAAAAACAATTCTCATGCCAGCTTATCATCACTGTTACTATCATCTGCATGGGTTTCTGCAAGTGTCTTTATCAAAATTTTATTTTAAAAAAAGGGTTTAAAATGGTTCTTCTGGCATCATCTGGAGAACTAAATTCTCTCAGAAGCATATTTCTGTCCCTTCCAAACTGATGACAGATTTTTAACTAGTGGCAGCAATAAAGCAAATTTCTTTCCAGCACATGATTTCCACTGAAAAAACCTTCCAAGCATGTAGTTTCCCTAATGTTTGACAGTCATTCCTGCATCATAATGCAGAAGGAAATGTCCTGGATCATAATATATACATACCTGAGAGGACAGCTTTAAGCTGCTGGGTCTGGGGGTCAATCACAGTTTAGCAGTGGCAGCAGGGAATTTGGTTTGCCTTGGGAGACCTGAGTGAGGATTTAGGTTCAGACTTGAGAGGCTTTCCTTTCCTGAGCTCTGAGTTGCTCCTTAGGTCAGCTACAGGGATCCCAGCTCTGAGAGAAACAGGCTCAATGCCTCCAGCAACATCTGCTGTACACACTAAATGTGAGATGAAGAGAGAATATTGCCCTGAGCCCCACTGCTAAACCTTGTCTCACATTAGGAAGGTATTCAAGAGACAGCAGCTGATGAAATTAGTTGGTATTATTAATTTAATAACCTGTCCTCCATTTCAGGCTACCCCACCAATACTACTGTGTTCTTTGTAATGCACATCTTTAAAAATCCATTTGTTTCATTACGGTGTCCCCCCAGTGAGCAGAGCAATAATGCTAAAAGGGTTTGTGTATTGGTACTTACCTTAAACTACTGCAGGTTTTGCTGAATGAATGGGGAGAGATTTGGATGTGACTCTGGAAATTAGCTTTAATAAATTGTCAGTCCCTCATTTCAGTGAAATGTTTGCCAGAGATGAATATTTGCTATCATCAGTACTTGCACCACATCTCAAGGGCAGAACTAACACATACTTCTAACTCAAACTGACATAAATTGCAGGAAGAATCCTTTCAAAAATAAAGGGCTGAAGGCCATGCCATAAAATGCCTCTCCTACTTCCTGCTCTCTGTTTTTCATCTTCCTGGCAAGGTGAGCTTTCTGACAAAATCTCCTGTGAGTGCAGCCAGGAATGCAAAAGAGAAAGGTAAAGTGGGAGTCGCTGACATTCCTGTTCCCAGCTGGTGCAGTTACTCTGGGTACGTGCCCAGCCACCCACTAGGTTTGAAAATATCACAGAGCCCAGGATTCTTGGACCTTTTCTTAGTGCAAGAATGGAAGAGCCAACGCTCTGAAATATTAGCTCAGTGAAAGTTACCATGATGCCATATGCCTGGCTTTTCTCTGGTACTTGGGAGCTCAGGGTAAGTCAGGTGTCAGTGGATTACAGAGCTAGCCAGAATCCATACACACATCTCTGTCTCTGCAGGAAGCAGCTGGGTGCTCATTACTCGTGAGGCTCCACAAAGCACAGCCTCTAGACAGCTAGCAAACATTTTATCCCCTGATTATTTGCACATAGATGTTACAGTCCAGATCGTTCGCTTTGGCAAGAGTTGGCTCCTGAAGGGTATTGGTTTCAGAGACCCTTAAATATTCTCAGTATCCATTACCTGATGTAATACTTCCCCCTCATTTCCCACTTATTATTCCAGTAATTTTAACCCTGCCAGAGAGTGTTCCAGCACAGCTGATCCCAGTGTAACACTTCACACTCTCAGTTTTCTTCACACAACTGGACCTGACAAAAGAAAAAAATATATGGACCAGCTGCATTTACTTTTCCATGTGCTACAATGCCTAGAACAACTTTTGTTCAGTGAAGATCTTGGGTATGCCCTTGCAGCCCAGCTGTGGAAGCTTTCTCTCCCCTGACTGCCAGGAGAAGTCTCCCCAGGACAGGGCTCCCAGCACGTGTACAGCCCCCAGACTCATTTTTTCACCTCATGTATAACATATGTTGAGGCATAAATAAAAATCAACTTGGTCCCTCTCAGAAGATGCACTTAGTTTTTAACTTTGCAACTTTAATGGTGACTGTATTAATATGCATAACCAAGGATGTAACCAGTTATTCACAGAAAGTAGTGTTATTTTCATAGAATATCCTGGGTTGGAAGGGACTCCCGAGGACCATCCAGTCCAACTCCTGACCCTGCATAGACACCCTAAAAATCCCACCCTGTGCATCCCTGAGAGCGTTGTCCAAACCCTTCTGGAGCTCTGGAAGGCTTTTAAAAATTCAAACAAAACCTAGAATGATTAAAATTAAAATGTAATAAATGTGGAAGTCTTTTTCTGCTAATCTGGTATGGTGTGACCTTAGCACCAGGGAGCAGCTCTGGGAAGGAAGAAGTGGGAGTAGGTCTTCGAAGCAGGGCTCAACTGGAGAGAACCCTTTTGTCACAGCCCCCACCTGGCTGTTTCCCATTTGGCTTCAGGCAGCAGGGCTCAAAGGCCACAAGGGATACTTGAGCACCACAGATTTGATTAATTTCTGCAGGGTCTTTGCTTCCACACTACAAGTGGATGCTGGCTCTGGTAGCACCTAAAAGAATGGTCTTGAACCTCAGAAAAGCAACATTGCTCCAGGTCCAACCAGTCCTGCCATGCAACACCAAGAGCACTTTGGAGCTTTATTTGCAGGGATTATATCAACACAGGAGGGCTCCAACATCACAGATCCGGGTTTTCTGTTCCTGGAGGGAAACTTTCTCTTTCTCCTCAGTAGAGAAATATGTAGGTAAGCTGAACAATGCCTCTTCACAGGAATATATTAAAAAAAATTCAAATACACAAGCATCTGTGTATTATTTGACCAATACTTTCACTTCTTTATACCAGGAGTGAAATCCTGGGCTGGAGGAAGGCACCAGCACGTCTGTGGTGGTGTGGCTGTAGCAGCACCAAGACCAGGGGTATAACCCATGGCTTTGCCAAGGAAATGTCACTGCTGAGGTCCAAGGGCACTCATCCCTCATGTGGGGATGCACTCTCCTCACAGGCACAGGCAGGGACTTCCCACCAGGGCTCAGCCTTTTTGCCACACAAGCGTCTGAGGAGCTCTTGGGTTGTTAGATTTGCATTTTGCCCTCTGTGAGCTCAGTTCATGCTGTTCTCAAACTTCACATTCCCTCCACGAATTGCTATGCTTGTAAGCTTTTCTCTTAGGCAAGTATCAGAGATTGGGTTTATTTTTATAATTGCTACAATTTTCAGGTTGCATAAACATCTGCAGGGGTATTTTCACCCAGGGGACTCTCCTCTTTCTCTTTTGGAGAGGATCTCTGTCTATCACTCTTTGTGGAGAGGTGGCACAAACTCTGGGTCCTTTGTAAGCACACTTAATATCTCACAACGTGTACTGACCTTGAACCAGGATTTTACACAAACACAAACCTAAAAAGGTGTAATTCAGGGAGTTACAGTGGGCCAGAGTGATAGAAGTAACTTCTCATCTTGTTTTACATAAAAATAAGATACACACAAATATATTATTTCCTGAATCATCTGTAAAATGTACAGTTCTTGTTTGTGCTTCACATTATGCACCAACAATTTCTTTTCATTACTGACAGAGTATTTACTTTTGCAGAAAACCTACTTGGTACAAAAGGAAATAGGCAAATGGCTTCTGATGCTGTATTATTGTTTGTGAAGCTCCAAAACACAAAGCAACAAGAAGGAACTGTTTTAATTTGCAAAGAATTCCTTGAGTGATTACTTTGTTTTCCTGCAATTTAGATCTGCCAGCTTGGAAATGGCTATTTAAAGGTTTGTGAGGGTTGTCAGCATCACTTAAGAACTGCATAGCTTTACATTAGTGGTAGGTGCTTTCACAGTCAGCTTGTATCTTGACTGTTTAAATCTCCTACTTTTACTAGGCAACACAGATACCTTGGGATAGATTTTCCACTTGGCTGAGGTTTGAAATCCTTTTCTGGTGGCGTAAGTTGCCCGGTAAAATGTGTGCCTATTAAATAAATTGCACCCACAGTCCAATGAATGGTGCAAAAATGTATATCCCACAAGGTTTTAATAATTAAAAACCCCTTTAAATACCAAGCCAGCTTATTGCTTTTGAAATTTGTTCACTTTCCCTCATGGATCACATTTTGACAAAATGGACTTTTTCATGCATAATTTTAATGTTATCTTTTTGAAGCCACATTTTCAACTGAAAAGGTTTAAAGGGAAAAGGTTCAAACCAGCTCCAGCCAGAACATTGCAATCTCAGTGATAAGGCCATCAGTCTGTTAGCATCACCTTCAAGGACTGAATTTATTTGTGCCATTAAGGAGGGCTGAATTCAACACTCAAAACAACATAAGTCAGCGTGATTAATATCTGTGGAGAAAGGACATTTCTCCCAAAGGCAAGAGGCCACACCTTTGTTGGGTGGGTCCCAGGGAGTTCTGATGAGCTGGAGGTGTTTATAAAATAGTCCCTATGAATATCCCTGCTTCATTTGGTTTTAATGTATGACGAGACACCTCAGAAATATTTCCTTGCAATTTCACCTTAAGAATGGAATGACACTTTTTGTATACTTACAGATCATCTGAGGGCGTCTGAAGATGCCCAAAATGCAGATTTCTCAAGATCCACCTGCAGGGTTCTTTAAAACTGTAAATTCTTGAACCCTGTCACCACAGGCTTTGATGCTGGCTGTCATTAATGTCTCTCCTGCCTTTCTCCTTTCTTTTGACTATTAACAGTCCCTTTTTTTGTTTTATATAATACTTTCCCAACAGGGTGTAGCTCACATGAACTTACCATCTACATTAGAAAAAGGAAAAAAAAGAGATTTTCCATGGGGTATTCTGAGATTCCATCTGTTCCCCAAGTGGACATAAAAAAATCCAATTTGATCCTCAGAGATTTTTGATTTAATTATTGTGTCATCAATCCCCCAATTCATAAACAAAGTCATCTTGGTTTTTGTCTGTTTGTTTTCTGATGAAGTCACAGTTCCTCTTTTTTAACAGAGTCTTTTTAATGGGGAGAGAGAATGCATACATAATACCATACTTATCTAGAATACAATAAATTGAATATCCTTATGCAGAAAAATACTGATTTTCTCTTCAACTCCAAGCTTCAGTCCAGAGGATTTGTCAGATCAGGTCTTATTTTGGCCAAAGTGAGTTACAGAGGGCAATATTTTGTGAGGTGGCTGCACATTCTGTGTGTGTGAGGCTGAGGTTTGGCAGTGCTGATGGCACAGGAACATGCATGGAGGATGTGATGTGTTTGAGAAGCCTTCAGCGATGGTCTCCTGCCTCAGGATGCCGTTGAGAAGAGATTTTTTGATGCCTTGTAATATTTGTAAGCAGCAGAAAAATTAACAAAATTGGATAGAACTTGTTCTGAGAGGTTGCACAAAATTTATGACAGCCCATCATGAAAAGAGATGGAATGGACAGGGATGTTTTTTCCAAGAGTCCCATTTAGCAACAGGAGGCTGGAGAAGAGGCTGCACCAGCTCTGTACAAGGCAGAGCAGACACCTGCTTCATGCTTCATCTTTGCTCATTTTGGCCAGCACTGTTTCCCAACACTTCACCCTTTGACCTTTTCCTTAACATTTTTATGTGCTCCCTAATGCTCTACAACACACAAGCACAGGGATTTCATTCCCTGCTTGTGCTATGACAACGAGTTTGTTGTTTCTATTAGATCAATTCATGACGTAAAATGTAAGTCATCTGTAAAAGTTGTGCTTACATTGTTTTTGGGAACGAGGCTCAGCTGGGCTGAATTTGGGTGCAGATGCAAGCTCAACACACAGTACAAAGGTTTCCAGGCAGAACTATGCCTGGAAGACCTGTACCATGTTTTACTGTAGCTGCTGTATACATCTTGTCTAAAGGGAAAGTCAAAATATTTTACCCCACTGGTTGGAAAAATGGGAGTGTTCTAAACAAAAAGAGTCAGAGAAACAAAATAATAATAATTATAGCTGATCAATGGAGAGCAGTAGTCTAAAAGGCTTGACACTGGTCACTGTTGATGTGTGGGATACAGCGAGTCAGGAATATTGAATGTCAGCTTGCCCAGCAATGCCCAGCACTGGTCTGGCATAACAAAATACCAGAAATGCCCAAATAAACCCAGGCCAGTTTGGCTTTGAAACAACAGAGCCCAGGCATTTTTCTTTGCTTCTTGGCAGCAGATTATTGTAATGTCTGCCACTGTGACTGTCTGACACAGGACTTGCCTCTGCAGTGGATGCAGCAGCAGAACAAGGGAAACAGGGCATGGCAGGGCCTCCTGTATCCCTGCAGAGGGATCACTTTTGGGCCTGCTACACCACCAGCCTCAAAGAAAGGGTGATCACCTACAGTTCCTGGGGGCACACCTGTGGAATAAAAAGAAAATGGACAGGCCATGTCCATTAACTCCAATTAATGCAATAAACCTCCCCTGGATCTCGGTCAATTTTAAGTCCAGGTGTGTAGCACTTTCCCTTGTCAGTCTTTCCTTCAAACCATTAGAAGGACTCTATATCTTTCTTTCCCCTCAAATGGAGATTCTACACAAATGTGGTCCCACAGCAGGAAACTATACAGTATGGTATAAAGGAACCCTTTATCAAACTTAAAAGGATTAATGCATTTCTTTCAGCAAAAGCTCTGCATGTCTCCCAACTCAAGCAGTTTATAAAAGGAGAAGGATTTTTGTTTAAAATGCAGGTAAAGCCCAATTATCCAATGTGAAATCTCAAGCTGTTTGTTTGGGATCAAAATTGAGTGTCAGGGAGGCAGCTCCCTCAGTACCATGTCCTAGAATGTCAGTGCATGGATTTTGTGGACAAGGAAGCCACTGGAAAAAGAGAAAGAGTTTGATGTTTAACATCTCCAGCCAGCATTGTTTGCAGCTTTTGGGCTGGGGTAGCTGAAGTGCAGCAAAGCACCATGTCCAACAGAACCTGTCATAATTTCAATTTTCATAATGAAGGATGTGAACAGCCCTTTTCAGGAAATCTTTTACCAGCTGTTTGTTGCTGGGCTGTTTAGAGCAGTAAAATGAAAATTAGAATTGATTTCTTGCCTTTGTTGCAGGACCACAGCCCACGGAAGTGCCAGGTGTGACACTGGTGGCACTGCAGAGCCAATGGTGGACATGCAGCTCTGTCCCATCCTGCTGTGATGGTTGCAGGAGTTACTTCCCCAGCTGCCCTCCCTGCCCCATCTGCAGTTCCCCACTCCCACAGCGGAAGGAAAAGCTCAGCCTTCAGCCACTGCAGTTCAGAGCCTGATGCTTTAACATAAACCTCCCAATTTGGCTGTGCAGATCAAATGTTCTGACTCAGGAGCCTTGGTGATGGTTTAACACTAGTGTTTGCTTCACCTTTCAGTCCTGAAGGTGCTCCCAATAGCAGAGGCAGATATACTTTTTCCTCAGAAGAGCAGTTCCCAGGCCATGATACTTGCACAAACTGCCAGCGGAAGTAATATTCTGAATAATATATTGCTACCTTTTAACTTGACTCCTAATAAATTTGAGGATTATATCACAATTACATTAGAGAATTATATGCATAAAGATCCGTAACCAGAGAGTTAAAATCTTACCTTGACATTGAATCTAAAATTAAAAACAAACAACATGAACTGCAGCCTGAACGGACTCCTACATAATTTGGAATTTCAATGCATTACTTTGCTGTTAATCAAAGTCCCCTTTCTTTTAACCTCAAGTGTTTGGATGTCTCTCCTGTCTGAATGTCACCACGAGGAAGCGCTGAAGGTTGTGCGAGCGCCCGGCCCTGCCCGGCGTGTCCTTTATCAACGTGTGCCACATGTTCATTCCAGGCAAGGGGAACACTCAGCACAGCTCACCTTCTTGAGACCACAAGATTTGCTTTTAATACATTTCAGTTAAATCTGGAGGGGGTTGACAGGCTCCATGAACTCACCTTGGGGAGCTGTGAAATGCCACTGTGTGATACTGGGCTGGGTAACTGTGACACGTGTAAAGCAGGACCCCATTTTTGGGGTTGGAATAAGGCATATTTGCCCTCAAGACGCATTTTGCTGATAAGGGGATATAAAATAATGTCAATATTTTAAATTAAATGTCAGCTTGGACCAGAAGATTCTGTCGCCAGCATTACCAGGGCTGAGTGCTGCATTTCTGCTGGTCTCTCTAAGACTGATGGTGCTCACCAGGAGTGAATATCAGCTTCCCCCTCTGAATCCCAGCCACAGTGCTGGTCACAAGGAAGAGACCAAGAGATGGCTCAGCTACTCCTGCCCTGGCCTTGCCATGGTATGTGAGAACAACAGAGGTGCTTCCAGAAGCAGGTGTTAAACTGCTGGAGTTATTTCAAATACTCCACCAGTAGTTTTTTCTGGTTTCAGACAAGGAAAGCAACCCTCATGCCAGGACATTTGAAAAGATACAGGAAAAAATGCATGATGGGGCTACACCATCGTAGGAGGAAAACTGGGGTTAATATATAAGGATGAAAAATGTAAAAAGTTTGTGCATATCATGATCCAAATATATTTCAAACTGCTCTCTGCTGTCCCCCAAGTAGCTTGTTAATCAATCAGTGACCTCTTGTTCTATTACCCCTGTGCACATTATTTGAGTATCACCTCAGTTATTGTGATTATTCACTAACCCCAAACCTTCCACGACTTTGTGTGCCTCATCATGTTGTTTTCCTCTCAGTGTTCAGTCAGGCAACTTCATCACTCACCACTGGAATGTTTTATGCCCTGGCAGATTCCTGATTCCAGAGATGAGGGATGGGGAGGGCAAGCCAAGGAAAGGATCTCACTCCCATCCTATGTTACCTTGCTTTGCCTTGGCCTCTTGGTGCAGGAAATGCACAAGCAACTTTTTTTTTCCCCTTTTAATTATTATTTAATTATTTGATTATTTAATTTATTTAATTACTGTTTTTTTAAACATTTGCAGTACTGTACAATGCAACATGTACATGTAAAAAGTGACTGTCCCCACTGTAAAGTATCTTTTGAGCTTTTAATGTTGTCTCTTAGACATCCCTGTTTAAAAGGTGCTTGTAACTGCATTAAACGTGGCAGGGAAATAGGGGGACTTCAGATGTTCAGGGTTCCCACTGAGTGGTGACTATGGCACATCAAAGCAAGTTGAAGACACTGGATATTTTTCTGAGAGGCATTCAGAGCCTGGCATTACTGTGCCCAAAGCCAATTTTGGATGTTCTCCTAGGAACTCAGAAGTGGTTAAAGAGAGTGAGTCACTCCCCACCTCCCTGTGCCTTTTAAAAATCCTGGATTTCATAAGTAACAGCACCATAAAACCAATTTTAAAAATCCTGACAGACAGTCCAGCAGAATGAGGCAGAATTGGGAAGTATTTGTTTGTCAGTGATTTATGCATTTATCTTAAAAATATTTCCAGATCTATAGTGAACGTGTTGACTGATCTTTCAGTTTGTCATTTTGCCATCTGTCATGACCATAAAAGGGAAAAGTAGATACCATAAACTATGAAAAAAATTAATTATGGTACCTACATTTGCTCCATGTGTAAACCATGCAAGCAGAACAAGATCACTCAGGTCTGAAACCCTTATCTGCAGTGAGGGCTTTTATGCAGTGAGATGCCATTATAATTAAAGCAACCTCCTTTGGTTCTGCACAGTCTGCATCCAGGGCCTCCTGGAAGGAGCATTTAGTCAATTAACTATTTTATTAACCAATTGATTTTTCCTGTTAGTCCTTAACCTCTTTGTACCTGTTAGGAATGGTTATGAAAGCCGAATAAATTGGTTTCTTTCACCTCTAAAAGGCAACAATAAATAATAAAACAGGTTGAACAAGGTTTCAGTGGGGAACCCAAATACGAATGAAAACACCTGCCGTGTATCATATAATATAAAATACTAACTGCTAGGAGCAGCACAGTATTTCAATAAATCACATTGTCACACTGACCTTTATTGATATACTGTTTCTCAACTTAAAAGATTGGTCCTGGTGCTTTAGGAGATCTTTTGTTGTGAAGGACCTGCAGATTCATCACATAACAAAAAGATTATTTGCCCACCGTGGGGCTGACTAAGTCTATATTCTAAGCAGAAGCAAAACACCCCCCTCTTCCCTCCCTCCCCCCCCCCCCCCCAAGTATTTTAGGGACAGTTAATATCCAGAGATTTATTTAGCATCACAGGAGAAAAAACATGCATTCCTGAAAGAAATACAAAATGTGATTTATATTATCACTTAGTACAAAGTGGAGAAAAAAAAGGGAGAATAAATAAAAGCAAAGTCCTTCCATTTCTGCTAGATAATAAGCAGCTTGATTTTATGGAATGTTACACTGCCTTGAAACTCTGCAATGCTAGGCCAGTGTTGGAAAATTAAATTCACCACACTGGCTGAAACCCAGCAGTTACTGGCTCCTCTGTACCAATGGCTGGAATGAAAGACTAAGAGGGTGTGCAAAGAACACATTTTTGAGGTGACAGAAAAAACCTCACAGTAAAAAAACATATGTGCTCCTCTAAAGAACATTCCCTGCTCCAACAAACCCAGCAGAAACAACCTGATTCAGATTCAGAGCATAACAACTGAACTTGAGCTGCCTATCTAAAGAAAAGTCTAAATTATAGTTTAGAGATTCTTCCAACACAGAGTCAAGGGATGTAGAATATTCTTAATCATATATACAAGATTTTGTACAAATTATGAAATCAAATGTTCTTCTTGAGGTTCCTACTGCCTTACATGATACAGATATCCTGAGAACTTTTGCTCCTGTTAATTTCAAGGTTCACTCATGCTGGTTTGAATAAAATTCAGACTCTAGGTGTAGTTGTCCAATGGGGTGAGAAGATGTATTTTTTTTTTAAACATAACAACAACAGCAAAAATATTTATGTATCTCTTTCTGAAGTAGTAGCTTTTAATTTCTCAGTTTTTATGTGGCTGTGTAATGAAAAAGAAGTTGAAGGCTGAAGAAGAATAAATTTAAAGAATAGCCTGTTGGTGGTGTGCAATTTAGTCAGTGAGCAGACATCTGTGAAGAGAGGTGAGGAAAATGCTTCCTGAATGAGTCCCTGTGCTCTGACTCCTTTTCTTCCCTGGTTCCTGCTGGTCTTGCACAGAACAGTTACATGACAGGCACTGGTTGCTGCTCCTGTATCAGCTGACAGCAGAATATCCCCACTTCTTGCTAGAACATCTCCCTTTACAAATAAATCCATGGATGGCTCTTCAAGTAGTTACTCAGCTTCGAGGAGCTCCTTTAATGATGCTTTACCCCCCTCTTTCTTTAAATGAAAGTTTTGTTACTTTCCATGGAGCAATGTCCATGGCTGGGCTGAGTTTCAGGGCATGCCTGGCTGCATTATCCATCCTGTTTTTCCCCTGGCACCTTACAGCCCTCAGAGCCTCTGCACTGCAGGCTCTTGGCACAAATGAGCCCCTTCTTCAGTCAGTTTTGATGTTCCAGGAAGCCACCCTTCCACCTTTCCCCACTCTTCTGATCTCCACCTGTTTCTCTGGGAAAAATTCTACCACTTGCTGCTTTCCCTGCATCTCTCCACCTGAGCCTCCCTATTCCTGTTACTCATCCCATAAACTGCCAAGGCACCTCATCCCCTGCACGACTGAGGCCACTGCTAATCACCCCACCTTCTTTCCTAAGTCCAATCTCCTCCTCACCAACCACGAATTTCACAAGGGGGTCTGGATGATGGGGGCAGAGACAACAAATGTTGCATTTAAATACAGAATTAAAACGCCACCACCATATGGCACAATCAGATCAAAATGAAGCGAGATGTGCCAGGGCAATGCCTTTGCTTTCCCAGAATATGCCACCAATGATGCAGACAGGCTATTCCTGTGTTGGCAATGCTTGTGTTGGGTGGGAACACACAGAAGAGCTGAAGGCAGTAGATTTGTTGACACTTTTGGATATACCTGTCATGCACCCTGCCTTCCAGGCCCCGGGACTCCACAGGAGAAGCAGGGCATAATAAACTTGATTGATTTGTGTTTGTCACTCATCCAAGTGGCTTTCACTTTGGTGTCCCTCAATCTTGCTTTTTCATTTTCGTCTGGAGCCACTGAAATCTCACCTTCCAGAGAATCCAAGCTGTTGGACTTGTCATCTGGTTCAAAATGTCTGCGCAGCATGAACAAAATTTACTGTCCTCTGTGCAACCTGTGTTGGTGGCTCTAATAGAAAACACAGCAATCCCTCTTTTATGCTCTGCTAGGAAACAATCTGCCTGGTTTGTTTTGTTTTCAGGAAGGGAAAAGTTTTTGATAGAATTTTTGCTAGCTTTATATAAACCAGAAAATCCTCAAAATCCAGCATGCAGCCAACAGTACTCACAGTGAATTTAAATCTTTGAATGTCTTTTCTGTAGTTTCTCCTTAGGTTTAAAATCTTGTTTAAAGCAAAAATTTAGTCTTTTAAATTGTCAAGGCTAAAATGTGGCAGAGCAATTACATGACTTGTAGAGCACTGTGTTCAGTTGAAGTATTAATGTCATCAGCACTAATTTGTTTTTGTCTTTTCTCACCCTAAAATTCATGCCGTTGAAATGTATCACTCCTTTATCATCTTGTGTCCCTTAATCTGCAAAACAATCTCGTTCCTTAACAAAATTTTTCAAATGTGACATGTTTTTCAGGAATTTTAAGGTCCCTGAGTTTTAAAGGAGGAAATAGATTTCTTCTTACTGTCTTTGGTTTTTATTGTTTGGTTTTGGGGTTTTTTTTGTTACATTTTTCCTATACACTCTGTCTCTTGCTGCTGCCAGCCAGAAAGGCCCCACAGGGAGACCCAAGGTCACTGGTAGCTGAAGAGAGACACTGCACAAGTAGTTAGGATGAAAGAATATCCCACTGGGTTTTGGACTTACAGTTTCTTGGCTCTTGTGACTTGAAATAAATGTCTCCTCTCTGTCTGGAGCCACCAGCCATATTCTCTGCCTGGTGAAGCACATTGCAGTCAGACTTACACAGGTAAGCAGGATGGAAATCTTTATAATTTGTTTTATCTATAATGATAGATTGACTACCCTCTGCTAGGGACAGGATGAATATTTTTACTGCCTGCTACAGAGCCTAGAATTCCTCACAAATATTTTAGGAAATTTCACCTGAATGATTTGTTGTAGAGATTTAGGGATATGCAAAGTGTTATTCAGAATGTGGTTTGCTTTTTAAAATACTTCCAGAAGGATTTGGCATCCTTCTGGGATTTCCCCATCTTGTAATTACAAAGGAGAGAGACTGAAGTGAAGACATCTTGTTCTTGGAGTCTTTAGACTGAAGTCTAGGTTACCTTTCAGGTTTTAGTTCTGATTTCCCCTGTGATCTTCTGCATGTTGATTAAACCTTTCAGTCCCTATCCTTATAAATGGGATTAAAACACGTCTGTGCTTTATTTGGATGTTACAAAAACCTCACTGATGAGTGGCTACTGTGCTAGCTTATAAAAATCAGAACAAAAATACAAACTTATCAGCAAAAAGAAACACCCTGAGTGTTTGCCACATGGGACACTTGCAACCATCTGGGAACAGAGCACAAAACTTTACTTTTTCAGAATAATTTTCTGAACTGCCTCATCAGCTCAGTGTCCTATGGTTGGAAAGAAATAAGCAAAAAACTCTTCACAAAAATCTTCACAAAAATAGAATACACCATGCTTTTAGCTAAAAGCCATCCCTGAGTTCCTACACTGCCCATCTATGAAACAAGCTTGGGTTATGCACTTTAAAGATATGAAAAAAGAAAGGAAGAAGGACTGCAGATAACCTGCTTAATTCTCTCACTTACAAAATGAAACTGTCCTCTGCACCTTACTTTAACCTTCTATCTTTAAAGACATTCAACAGGGAATACACTCGATTCAGTTTGACTTTAGCTATTATTAATGGTATCTTGGACAAAATCATTCACCAAGCAACCAAAGAATAACTGGATTTTGGCTCTCCAAAGTAATAAAGTAGAAAGCCATCACGGAGATCTGCTGCTGAAACAGGAATGGACAGAATGTCTGATGTTCCTTTGATCTGACAGGGCTTGAGCAGGGGTGCAACCCTGTGTGATGGGTCCAGCTGGATAGGAGATATCACAAGCCACAGCCATCCAGTGCAATATCAATATGAAGCTTTTTCCATGGCATGAGTGGGGGTGCTCAGAAGCCAGCTGTCAAAGCAGAAAACTGCAAAAGGTTTCTCAACACGAATACTTAATATTTAGGAATTAACAGTCTCACAAGAAATTAATTTCTGTTCACTCACTGGATCTGAAAGATGGAATAAGTAAAAAAACCCCCTCTCTCTGTCCTTTGGGTCATGATGAAAAGTGTGCTTTCTTAACAAAGACCTCAAAACTCTCTCTGCTTCAAACAGAAATCTCGGATTGTCTGAAACATCAAGGCAGCAGTCAAAATGAGATCCCTGGGAGAGACAATGCACGAGGTCAGAATGCTGCAGCCTCACAATTTCCACAGTGGAAATAAACAGAGCACCAGGCTATGTACTACACCAAAAAAGGGCAGAATTAAGGCTGTATTAGTCCTTGGCCTTCAGAATCATCCACAATACACCTTAAGTTGCTTCATATAAATGGGGAGAGGATAGAGACACGTGCCTTGAGGGTCTGAATGAAATGAGAAAAGGCAGGAATTAGCGTCTTACTCGATCACTAAGTGCGTCTGCTTTTAAACTGTGCAGGGACACCTCTGGCCCCTAAAATCATGCTACATTTTCCCCCCACTGGTTTCCTAAAAATCTCAGAGGAATCCTGGCTTTTGCAATTTTTGTTTCTCCTCCTTTAAAAAACAGAGGACTGAAACAGTAAAATTCAGCCTTTTGGGAATTTGTTACTGATTTTGTTTTAGTTACAGTGCTTCTCTCTCTTAGCAGTTGCTGTCCTTACCTTGCTACCCATCCACCTCACTAACTAGACAGAAACTGCAGACACACAGACCTTTGATCTTCCCTCTGTTCCAAGCAGCAGCAACACACTCTTCACTGTTTAGATCATTATAGGAAGATCACTGGGAAGAAGAGGAGATTAAAATAAACTATTGCAATGTAAACATTTTCGTTACTGTTATAAACTCCACTCTGCCTGGAAGCTGGGAATGCCCCAGGAGAGACGCAGCCCCAGGAGAGCAGCAGCAAAAAGTAAACTGTCCCCTCTCTGAAGAGAGTCTGGAGAGTAACTCCTTTTGTCAAGTGTTGTCTTGACTGAAGAGCGTGGCTGTCATGATAAATCACCTCACTGAGACAGACAGCTGAGAGTCTGAGCAGATGCTGTGACCTCAGGGCACAGACGGGGAGGTCAGACTGGGCTGGAGGTCCTGCCGTGCTCCTGCATCCTGCAGAGGACTGTGAGCATCCCTTTGAAGAGGGCCACAGCTGGTGGGTGCTGCACCTGGGCTTGTGCCATTTCCATGCTGAGAAACATCCCTCAGAGGGGGGGTGTGGGACAGGAGGGCAGACTGCACACACCTTTGAACATGGGTTATCTAAATAGACCCACAAATAGGTACAACCAAGTGAAATTCAGCTGCTGCTGCAAGAGTTCCTGCTTGTCCACAGGGCAGAACCTGGTAAGACACAACATTTTCAGCTCTAGGATACAACGCTGAGAGGTGCTGGTCTGTGCCTCCAAGTACCTCACTTGTTAAAACTGATCTTCACAGTGAAAATCCTGTGTTCTAGGAAAGACTTTTGTATAAACTACAAATACACACTGATCAGAGTTAAGTGGCACATGGTACCCTCTAAAGCTGAGACACAGAAATGGCAACTGATGGCTCGTCTAAAGTGCCAACAACGCTAATGTTGGGTCCCTGGAAATCTTAGTTCAAACACAGACACTGCATTCCATAAAATCATAATGGAGTGGAGGCTGGCAGGGACCTCCAGCAGTTCTACAGTCCAGCCCTCCCTGCTCAGAGCAGCAGCATCTAAACCCTGCTGTTCAGAGCTGTGTCCAGTCACAATCTGAGTAACTCCAGGGATGGAGATTCCACAGCCTCTCTGGGCAACCTGCTCCAGTGCTCAATAACAATTTAATCACAGCCTACAAAGTTCAGAACAACTACCCTCCTCACTTCATTTTCTGTCCTTACCTTTGATTTCACGTTCTGCCAGATCAATATAAACCTCATTTGGGTCCTTGACATTCATCTTCTGTTCCTGGAAGTCAAGGAACTGTTTTCCTGTGATTTCCCTTTGTTTATAAGAGAACATCCTTTGGCAAACACTGGGTGGGCCAACACATTGAGGCAATATAGTGTAACCTTCACCTTAAAACACAAATGTCTGAGGAATATGCTCTGAAATAAAGCACTGGGAGTCTGTGGTGAATTAATTTCAGTTAAAATACACAAATACACATACACGCAAGTAAACTATATGGGGAATAGAAAGAATAAGAATAACATAACGAAAATGCTTAATACACACCTTAATCTTACATGTATTAAAACTCCTTTGCAAAAGTAGTCCCTAGAAGCCCAGTGGATTATTTTGATTTGTAAAGTTACACCTCAAAAAAAAGTACTTCCAAGACTGAAGTAATAACTTGGCCGTTATAAAGTCAGACCATCACTCCAAGGTATTTTATGCTTTATTATGGGGAAAGATTTTCTTTCTTGCTTGCTAGCCACAATAGCCAAAAGTGTAAAGAATTGTTCTGTCCCTCTAAGCCAGCTTTTATTCCCATCTGGCTTTTATTGCTCCTTTCCAAGTTTGCTAAACTGTTGTAAATCTTTTGAAAAATGCATACAAATTCACTGCAGACAATTACATCTGACAAATCAAAAAAACATCTTTGTCATCTCTGGACTCCGCTGTATCTCTCTGTATGTGTCTGTCCAAATTCTTCTAATGAGATTCTGGGGCTGTGGGTATTCTGTGACCAGTGATTCAGTTCACTTCAATAGCCATCAGATGGCTGTGAGTATCCTCTGTTCTGTGCTGAACCTGGCTAAAATTCGAAATGATGAATAAGGGCTATAAATCCCTGCACTTTCCTTGAACATTATATTCATTAAAAAGAAAAAAAATCAGTTGAGCAATGATGTATGTTACCAATGTACCCAATCTATCAGGCATTTGACTCTGCTCTCGACTGTAAAGATAGACTGAGATCAATTTTCTTCCTGTCAGAAGCTCAAGTAGATGATTCTCCTGCCTTCAGTTCCATTCAGAGAACTCCACACTGGGTTTGTTAATTCTGATAAAATCTGCTCTAATTTTGTGAATTCTGATACACTTAATCTTTGTGAAATATCCCTGAAGGATTGCCAAGAACCACAATTTGACTGAGATCAAAGCTCTGGCAGACATCCAAGTTCAGTTTGATTTGAAGTGACAAACTGTAGACCCTAAGACTTGATTGTGACTACAGCCCTTTGGGATGCTGCACGGGCTTCAGATACAAATCCTCTCCATCCTTTGATCATCCAGCAAACTGTTGCATGAAAATAAATAAACTGCATCAGAGAAAAGTCATATAAACTTACATTTTGCAAAATTATAAACAATAGTACTTTTCTGCCTGAGGCCATCACAGGAAGCTGCTTTCTAGTACCAGCTCTATGAGCCCTCACCATGGGCACAGATATCACTTGTGAGTTGTCCTGTAGCCCTTTGGTGAAGTCTTGGACAAGCCAAAATACGTCAGGAAGGAAAACCATGTGCAATTATTCTGTTTGTCTTCCCTGGAGGTTTAACAGATCCCGAGCTACTGGAACCGTGACCACTGCCTCTAATTTAACTGAGCAATACCAGTTTACTCCTGCTAAGGCTCTGAGCTTGTGTAAACTGTTACAGGGCACAAATCAAACCCCTAAGAATATGGATATGTTCTTCCAGGCAATCCGGATCATCTTAGGCTGCACTATTAAATAGGTCAACCTCAGCAGCTTGATAAAAGACTTCAAAAAGATTGTGTCATTATGGCTTTGATGTTTTGCAGACCTGAACTGCATTTGTAAGTGAATGCACTGAAAGCATTAGCTGAAGAGTGCCTATAATAGCAAGTAGGAAAAACAGTAAGAGAGTCCATAATACCCCCTTGCCTTCAAATGGAAATGCTTTCTCATTTAGATAGGAAATTGCACTCATAAACCTTAGCTAAGTATGACCTTTTTCTTCTTAGTGTCTAACACTGTGGATAAGTATTATATAGAAAAGGATTTTAGATCTGCAGCGCTTTGGAGTCAGAAGTGACACTTATTATTGTATCCATTGCTCATAAACTAGCATGTAGATTTTGTGCTGTAAAAAAGCTAAGTCAGTGCTCTTTGGGTGCCAAAAATATATATTAGAAGAAAAATACTCTTTTACATGCTGACATATAATGTAATAATTCTATCATAATCAGAGAAAACGGTCAGATGCCTCATGGAACTAGTTTAAGTTAACCTTAAGTTAAGAATCTTGGTGAAGATTTAAATATGAAAGCTGGAGGAGGACTTTTTACAAGGGCCTGGAGTGCCAGGACAAGGGGGAATGGCTTCCCAATGCCAGAGGGCAGGGCTGGATGGGATCTTGGGCAGGAATTGTTCCCTGGCAGGGTGGGCAGGCCCTGGCACAGGGTGCCCAGAGCAGCTGTGGCTGCCCCTGGATCCCTGGCAGTGCCCAAGGCCAGGCTGGACATTGGGGCTTGGAGCAGCCTGGGACAGTGGAAGGTGTCCCTGCCCATGGCAGGGGGTGGAAACATGATCTTTAGGGTCCCATCCAACTCAAACCACTCTGTGAATCTATGATTCTGTGATTTAAGCATTTCTGTAAGGGGCCCTTGGTTCCTGCAATTTACCATTTCAGCAGACTATGCAAATAATTTACTGTCTCTCATTTCACTGTGATTGGCAATTAAAGTGATATAGGACATTTTCAGTGTGAAAGTTATGTTATGGAAAGATGTATCACGCCTACAGTCATGAGCAGTCACAAATCAGTCTTTGGTATTCCCTTTGTAAGTTAAAAAGATAATCATCCACCATCTTCCTCAAAATACATTTGTGACTTGATTTCTGGTTCCAAAATGAGACTGAATAAGAAACACAAATTCCTTTAGCCAATGCTCATAGAATCCTTGCAGCCCAGCACCATGCACCCCTTTCCAGGACAAAGGTAAACTTTTACCACCCTGGGACCATTTGGAGCTGGGTCAGGCCTCTCCCCCACTCCACCTTGTACCAGCTTTTCTTATCTGCATGCAGGACAAGGAGTTGGCCTTAGTTTAGTGAGTTTAACAAATGCAGATAGGAAAGCTTGGAACAGCCATCAGAAATGTGGAGACTCACTCTTCATTTTGTCTATCTGTCCTGTTTCTGTGGCTTGTCAAGGTAAAATTGTTGCTTGAGATTGCCTTTAAATGCTTTTGCTGTTTGGTACTCTCACATGGCTGGGCAAAGGTAGGTTAAATTTAATGACTGATAGATTCTCCCTGGTAATTCATCCTGGATCCTTCCATTTGGGAGTGTTCCTTTCCTGGAATCCAGCTTGTCACACAGTAAAAACCAAACAAATTTTTTTGCTTAGCCATGAACCAGATCCCAGTTCTTCAGTGCAATGGGCCCTGCAGGGATGTTTCCACCCTAAAAGCAATATGAGCAACTGCAGGATTCTAAATTAGAAATGATTAGCCACTAGAGGAGGTTTAGAATCCTGCTGCAAGTGACACAAGCTTGCTTTGTAAGGCTCACAAGCTTATTTATATAATTATACATAACACCTTCTACCAGGACATGGCATTCTACCATGCAAGTATGATATTTCTTTCCCAATTTTACAATATATTATATACACACATCTCCTAAGCTGCTGTTCCCTTATTATCAGCAACTTATAAAATATAAATTAAATAGCTGAGTTTGTAGCCTGTACATAACTTACAAAGAAATTTTGATCAATAGGGAAATATAGAAAGCACTTGAATATTCAGATTATGAATTGCTTGTATTGGAAATGTGGTTAGCCAGCTGCAATGCTCCAGAGTTATCAATTTCAATATGAAACAGTTTATGCCCTTTTCCAAGCAATTTTAGACAAATAATAAAACCGGCAGTAAACAGTCTTAAGTAGCATAAAACTTATTTTAAAGGCAATTACACCCATCAGCATGGTGTCTCCAAAAATAATCTGTGACCTCCCTGAAACTTGGTTGTGGTTATAATGATTCCTCCCACTGCAAACAGAGACACTGATTTCCCTCTGTCCTTTGTGGGCTTGTTTACATCAGGAATATTTGCTGAATTTATAATGGTGCTGACTTACTCCCACCATATTGATGGCATCAATTTTTGCAAAATCAATAGCAAGTTATTTAAAATGTGTAGCTCTCATCCACTACTACCTGGTTCTTTATATAATTTTAATGGTGACTTAGAGCTTCCTTAATTGGACCTCATCTTCCAGCCCAACAGACAGGGATAAATCATGGGAATCTCTGCACCAGACTAGCTTAACACCACTTATAAATGGCTGTGGTAGCTGCCACATGTTCCATCACTGACAAACTTCCAGGGGCTGACCCTTCACAGAACCCATTACTCTGCCCAGTGACCATGTTTTACCGAGCAGTTTTGACATGGATGTGCTTCAGAGACTTTCACTTCCCCAGGTTCCAGTGTGGTGGGAGACAGTGGCAGGAAATGGAGCAGATTTGCACTGTGAAAGAACATATCCAATACAAACAGGTCTGTGAGACACAAAATCATCATTGTTTCAAAACAAGGCTTTTTATGAAACAAATAAACGTTCTGGAGCTCTTAATTAATTTGAAGTGCTTCATTAAGTACACAGAAGCAAAAAGCTCCTGTCTTGAGACTCAAAATGGCCCAGCTGGAGAAAGATCTGTCTAGGATCTCTCCTGTATGATCCTTCCAAAGAGCACAGAGAAGTTTTACAATCAAAAAAAAGGTCAGAATTTATAAAGATACAGCAAGAAGAAAGAGCAGAAATTAATGTTCATCAGTAACTCTTCCTTGGTTAACTCTGTCTCTACAGGTGCATCCTTACCTCCTGATTTTCAGATTAATCAATGGCTTGGGAATTGTGGGAACTCCAACCCACCCCCTTTGACCCTCTGTAAGTTTTTCTCTGTCCTTTCCGTGAGCTGGTACCTGCTGTCTGCTCTTCTCAGTCTCTCTGCTTGATCTAGAAGCTCACAAGCCCTTGTGACCCTCCCCATATATCCTCCTGCCTTCCTCCCGATGGAGTCTCTGGAATTCTCTCTGCCTTGGATATTCAGTTGCCAACAGCCTATAAAACATCTCCTTTTTCTTCCAGAGGGCTCATTTGACCCAGACACAGTCACTGAGGAATAGAACACAAAGGAAGAACAAATGAATATAACATGTTCTGTCCAGCATATCCCCTAAATAAACAATCAGTTCAAATATGAACCCTTGCTCAGAAAAACAACACCAAAATCCTCCTTGATTTAGAAGAGAAGGTGAAACAGCAGCAATAACACCTCTGCAGACCTCAGAGCACTTCACAGCAGCAGATAGATATCTCCATTTGTTCAGACATGGACTAACAAAGTTTACTGAGATACTGGTAAAATAACCCCCCCTTGTATTACAGGTGTACGCAGGCTGAGTGTTCCCAAGGGAAAGCAGAAAGGATCTCCACAGAAAAGTCTCAAAAGGATGGCTCAAGAGCAAGTCCCTAACCTGATGTGGTGCAGACACCAAGATATATCAAATAATTTCAATTAACATGGCCACAGAAGCCTGCACATAACATTTGGTGCTAACTATAATATATTCAATCCTTATTACTACACCACACTGCTTCTGGTTTTCCATACTCATGATGAACTTAGTTAATTATGTTACAAATAGCATTGAGAAATATTCAGAATAGCATGTAAAAAATGCAGTAATTTGGGATTCTAGTCATTAAGGAATCTCTACCCTTAGTGATTGCTGTCATCATGGATGATCTAACAGCCATTTGAGCTCTGTATTTGCTGAGAATAATCATAACTCTTCAGGGAGAATTTATACACTGTCTAGCAACTCTGGACCTTTTGACTCTGCCCAGAGGCAATTAGGCTTTTTATAATGGCATCAGGAGAATCCCAGGAAGATTTCTTTCCCTGTGTCTCTCTATGCCATCTCTCCCTGCATCTCCTTTTTCACTTAAGTATATGCTAAAGAGAGAAGATATAATCACATTATGACAGTGAAAATAGAAATAATTATCCTAAATGGCAGACCACCCATCTCTTCCAATAGTGTGACAGGAGCAGAGGGGCATGGATAGTCTGTAGTTATCCTGGAAGCCAGGATTAAGCTACTTTTGCTCATTAGATGTCTCCTGTATAAACCACCAACGTTCTACAGGACTTCCTGACTGCAAACACACACACACCGAGCAGAGTACAAATGCATTTGGTTCTCTTCCCTAGTGTTACATCATTACCATAAGGAAATCCAACATGTTCTTTCATATAAAGCCATAAACATGATTAACTGGAGCACTAATTCTCTTGCAGACAATGAGGAAGCTTTCAGCTTCACAATCAGTCCCACTGACACAAAGATCATGGAAGGGAATGAGATTTCCATAGACAGACTGAGTTTTATTCCTGTGTTGCTTTGTGGTTATATCTACCCCCAAATCAAGGGCCTGGGTCATGCAGTGCTAACCCAGGATGAAATCCTGCTGGATTTCAAAGTTATTTTGCTGGTGCTCAGACTGCAGGAGTGTCGGTCAGGGTACCTAAATATACCCTGACATGTTAAATGAAAGGCTTCTGAATCTGTTAGAAATGCATTTTCCCACCAGAGTAAGAAGGAAATGTCTGGAGCACTTTATTAGATGCCACACACTTAAGCAATTTGGGTTTGGTTTCCAGATTCTCTGCATTTGCTGTGTTCAGGTGGTCAAGGAGCTTCCCTGGAACTCTGCACTGCCACTGCTTCCCTCCCACTGTTGCTGCAATTTCTCTCTTCTCCCAGAGACAAAATTTTCTGTCAAGACACAGATGTTTTATAACATCTCCTGTTTCTTATTACAGAACAGGAGCTGAAGTTCTGGAGATATTCTAAGAACATAATAAAGCTCATTTTATTCACTGGAACATTGTGCTTTATACATACTTAAAAGGAAGTTCTTTTTTAATACTAACAATAATTTATCTTGTTTGGTGATCTTTCAATTTCAAACAATTTTTTCCACTTTTTTTCATCATGTCTTCTATATATAAATGATCTGTAGAGTACAAATGAATATTAACTTCATGAACTAGCATTATTTTAAAATCAATATTGGAAAATATAGCATCAAGCAGACACTTAAAGACTGAATCCTCTGGTATAATTAGCACAGCCCTGCATTAGCCTTGGGCAAGTAAAATGAGATGGATGACCCAGACAGAGGGGGATTTTTTTTAAGTGTGCACTGGAATATATCGATTAATGCCAGATTAGTCTTGCCTAGCACCTCTCCTGCATCTTTGAGAAAAAAGTACAACAGAGAGAAAACTCTTTGGAAATAATTAGAGTACAATATAGATCAGGTATTAAAGAAAAAAGCCATAGATTTTTATTAAAGCCCTGCAAGATTATTGTGATGTTTTGGACACCTGAATAGCAATTACTTCAATCACTGCATCATTGTCATGGCTCACTTATCCCATGGCTTCAGAGACCACAGGGAACGAACAGAGATGTTGCAAGTCTCTTCAGCCTTGGATGTTTCTAGTATTAAGCAGACTAAGAACAAGTGGAAAGACTGGGATAGATATAGATGATATAGATATATTCTGTCCTTATCTTCTGCCAGCTATATTCTTATTTGCTGGAAGACTTTAAAACTATTTTTCCCAGTTGAAATTGTCATTAAAACTCACTAGGACAGAGCTCATCTGAGACACTGCTTAGTTTAACTGAGCCATGTTTACAGTTACAGGACAAACCAGTTGCATAGCTGATGCAAGAATTAAAAGATGAAAATTTGCTCTATCCAGTTTAAATGCCTCCTCTATTGTGATGTTAAATAGATTTATTTTTTTTTTACCTGTGGTTTGACCTACAGACTCACAATTTGTTTTGTTTCGAGGTGTGTGTAGAGGTGTCTTTTTAAGGTGAACAGAGTTTAATGTGAGGAAATGACAAAGATATCTAAATATAAAGTCCTTCTGGTAGCTTGGCACTGACCCCAGTGAAACTTTTCAGATAAAGTATGCTGGAAGTGACAAGTACATGAGCAGGACTTTTTGTTTACCTCCAGGGCAGCACGGTCATTCACAGCCTGAAGAAGTTCCTCTGATGATAACATTACATCTTTGTGTTGTATTTAATCCCCACATTAATAAGGCTCTGAAAAAAATCCTGAATAAAGACCTTGCTGGGGAAGACAGCCAATAACACATCATTCAAAGGGTAGCCAGGAAGGAGAGTGGGCAGTGATGGTGAAGAGACAGTAATTGGCTTCCCCTGTACCTGTCAGAAAGCTGCTCAGTTGCTATATATTTAAAACCCTCTTCGGGTATAAACCAGATCACAGGGGACATCCACACCTGAATGTTATCCACAACTTGGTACAGAACACAGAATACAAGTATTAATTTCACACAGCTGGCAGGGAATGGAATTACCAAGGAGGTCCCGTCCAATCTAGGTTATTAAATTTATTAAGTTAACATATCTGGAAACTTCAGGATGGAAAAATGTATTTTACAAAGTGATACAGAGGCTGAGGAGGTGACTCCCGCTGTCCTTACCTGTCTCCCTTATCTCCATTTGCAGTACCATTAACAGAGAGGTTTTACCTTGTTTTCAGTGCTTAATATTTAGGGCCAGGAGTGCAAGACTGCTGCAGTATGGCAGCACCAGTGCAGCACTGCAAAGCTGCTTTGCCAAGGGCTGAGCTCTTACAGGCACTGCCAATCTCACCCACACATGTGAACATTCCAGAATCCATTTCCCTTTGAACTACGGGAAGCTGGACCAAATATTATAATTTGGTTTTGATTCCTCTCTCAACAACAAACTGATAAAACCCACAAGGACTCACTAAGCCTAAGGAGTTACATTCCCTGTGCTGTTTATTTTTTAGCAAAATAATTTTACATTTATCTTTTCCTCTGGATCCTTGCAGAAACAAAATTAACATTTTTAACTGCCTGTTTTACCTATGCCATAATAAAAGAGTTATGGCTAAGCTTTTGAACATCAAAATCAAATGCAGTATTGGTAAAGCAATTTCTGTGAAATTTATAAACAATATATTGCCTGGAAGAGTCTGCTGTTGATAGGCATTTTGGACCAAGTCCTTTATAGCTGCTTATTCTAACGTGGCGTTTCCATCCTGTTAAAATGTCATATGGATAAAAGAATAAATTTTGACAGCTGTGACAGGATTATCATTGCCAAGGAAATCCTGGTACTCATATGTTTCAGTACATCTATTTTCTTTGTCTTTGGCCTTGCCTGAACTAAAGTTTACCTTCTGAGACAAGAAGAGAAATACAACAAGAAAAAGAACCAAAATGTTGCTATTCTTTTGTTGCTTGAAATTACAGCAATAAGAAACAATATTTTAAGGTCGTTACTTAATGCAGTGTTCAGATTTTGAGGGAACACTGTCTCCTCTTTTCAAGGGCATGGCCAATACGGGTTTTGTATGGGCATGCTGAGCTCCAGGAGGGGTTTGCTGATATGTATGTTAGAGGAGAAACACTGTGGAAGGTTTCTGTCTCAATCTGTTCAGCCATGTGCAAAATGGACATGGAAACCCCCAAATGGTACTTGCAGTATCCTGAACTTTTGGGCCAGGGGAATTGCCATGCTGGATCCATCCAATTTCAGTGTCCAATCTCTGATAACACCAGTATCCAACCCCACAGAAACTGCAAGGAGACAGTGGACAAATGTAACTCAGTGCACTGATTCTTCTTGTCTTCCAACAACACAAAACTAAAATAGAAGGAAAGACAAAGAGTGGCAATAACAATTATTAGTGCTGCCATTCACATTCTGCTTCCCAGGGTTCACTCCTGAAGATTCCCTGGTATAAAGAGCATGTAAGTTACAGCAACTGAAATGCCGATTTATGGGGCTGAAATGCCATCCCCACAAACACAATCTCCCAGTAAGTATCAGTCCTAGTAGCAGTGGTAGTACTGATGTATTTCCTCTGAGCAACTGGAAAAGGGGATAGAGAGGCAGTAAAGTGGTAATAAATATTTGATTCAGGGTTACCAAATGCTTAGCTTTAGTCTTAATTCATGACAAGGCTGTGTTTAGAAATATGCAACATCTTAAGAATGTTCTTTCCTACCCAGCTATTTCACGGAATGCAGCCACCCATTTTTGGAACCAGCAAGATGACTGTGGATTTGTCATGACAGCTTTCTGTGCTGTGTTTATACTGACACAACTAAATGGGTTCTTCTTTAGACTCTCTGACTTCCAAAACAACCAATACAGGTATCAGCAAAGTCTCAAAAATTTTGAATAATGTCCCAGATTTTGTCTTCAGGACTTTACTAATTCACCTGTTCTTAAGCTGTTATAATTTATACAGTAAGAGTATGGGATACAGCTCAGGACCCACCATTAGGTCTTGTCTTTATACAGAATGGTAAAAAGACCTTCCTTTCCCAAACCAGTCACTGTGTGCCCATCCACTGGTGGCATTTGTCTATTTTGGCCAGAAGATACACACAGCACCAACAATGTCATGAGATATGCACGTCTCTAACAGTGTTAAAGTGGTACAAAAATACTCATTGACCACTGTGTTCTCTTAGGCCAATCACATAAAACCCCACAGAGGATATTCTGCTGCCTTATGGTTCTTTGAAAATCTCTTGTAGGTGAGCCTTGTGTTTCAATGTATAATTTACAAGCACTGAAATGCTAATGTTAACACCACTTTGCAGCACGCTCCCTAGAGGGATGCGCTGTTTCATCAGAGATGCCTTTCCTGATGGTTTATTGAGCCACTTCATAGGCTGTTCTTGCCTTCACCCTTTCCCCCTTTCCTCTCTTTCCTACAGAAGATCAAAACAAACATGATGCTCACACCTTGCCATTTCAAAAGCACGGCCTTAAGAGCAGCCAGCAGCAACAAAAAAAGGCCACCAGCACTTGGCCACTTGTGAAATACATGCCCTTCTCAAGCAGAAGCAGCATTTGCTCGTTCTTTTGTTAGAGCAGCCTCTTTGTTGCCTAGCTAATGAAAATGTTACAGCTGACAGTCAGAACTTTATAAAAAATGAGAAAGGCCTTAAGGTAAGGGTAGCTACAGAAGTTCCTTTATACATGAGCTGTCTGAGGGTCAAAGCTGCCAAGGTATTTAGGTACCCATAGCTAGGTGGTGTGTTAGACGTTAACAATACTTGAGTGCTTCTCTAAAACTCACTAGCATTCCTATTGTGCCAAATTCCTAAATGCATGAAAAATCTGGTCCCCAACAGGCAAACAGCCTCAAGTGAGCCTCATTGCACATACAATGTACCCAAAGTTACTCTATTGTGACATACATTATCAGTCTCCCTTTAATTGCACACACAAAGCCCTGCAACTGCTTCCAGCATCCATTTCACACTTGCAGGCTTCCCTTCACGCTTGTGCTGCTGGTGGGGATGTCAGGCTCAGCCAATTTGCACTTGTGAATGTGGGGTTTTGCACAGGCAAACAGGTGTATTCAACACAAGTTAGGTTTTGCAAGGGTGATGCCAAATGCTATCGGGTTTAGCTTTGAAAAAAACCCAGCCAACCTCATACACTTTCCCTTTTCACCTGTCCTATGCAGAAATGCAGAGTAAAAATACTTCTCCAGAATGAGCCAACTCCCACAAGGACCAGTGGGCTTGTACCAGCTCCATGGGATGGCAGCTCTGTTTTCCCTCTCTCCTCAATATTTGTTCCCTTTCATTTTTGACATTGTTTGCATCATGTAAAAATGATATTCACTGAATAGTAAAACTAGGATGTACTACACAAAAAGCCTCGGGCAGTTTGAAAGACTCTTTAGCTGAAACATTGAGAATATTCTGCCAATGGCCTTTTAGATGCTTGAGTAAAATACAAACACAGGTTAAAATCCTTGAGAAAGCCATAATTATACATTCAGAGACAATTTGTTTCTTTGAAAATTTTATTACCCACACACCTCCACTTAATCCTGGTGTTTTTACAACAGCCAAGTTCACGATACTGCAGCTAAGGTTCTGTCAGCACTTTAATTATTAACTTGTTTTTACTATGACTACAGAGCATCTTGCTTGTCTAAACTTGCTGCTGAGGCTTCAGCTCTTTTAGTGGCTCCTCAGATAAACCCCATGTCTGTCCTTTGTGAGCTCCCAGCTCTGCCAGCAACAACCTTAACACCTAAAGACTAATTTGAAACCCCTCCAAACCTGGTGTCAGACCACTCATCCAGAATCAACAGTAAAATCTTTTAGAATGCTCATTACAGCCAAAAATAACCAGCCACTGACCTCATTTCCATAGACACAAGAAAAATTCTTGCTTTGATATGAAACACCATATTTTCAGTGGCAGCATCTGAAAAAGTTTTGCCCCTAATTTTTGTGCATTTTGTGTTTAGTCATACTTTTCTGTTGTCTGTTTATAAAACATTTTTTAAATAATATATAATTACTAGAAAGACTGGAGGGATTCAGAAATTCTCCTAGTTGATCAGATTAGTTACTGTAAAGTTTTAAGTAATTAATTTGTAGCTGTTCTGATGAAATGTTAAGAGACTTAAGGGTGAAGCAAGGGTTTGACTGGTAGTCAAAATGCTCCCTGCACTGCAGCTTGAAGGGGTTTCCAAATCTCAGAAAGGATCTTTGACATCTCACATGAGCAGCACCACAGCACCCAGGGACTCTGAAGAGTGAGAGGAAACGTGGGAGAAGCAAGAACTCCTCAAGAACCCTCTGTGAAGTGGCACTGCAGTGGCCCACTAGAGCCACGCTGAGACAGCTTCCAGATAAACAAGTTATTTCCTGTTTGCATCAAAGTGCCTGAGCTAGTGGGAACTAATTCAAATTTAAATGTTTTTCATTGTTTCTGCTAGAATTATCAGTCATACATAGGGTTAGACAACGGATTTGACATCTCTTGAATTTTTGCTGGGTTTTGTGGCTCTCTTGCAGTGTGGTGCAGTTTTTACATTGTTTGGGCAGTTAATGGGGGGGTCAGATGTACAAATGTGAATCAGCCCCAAAACACAGGGAAAGTTCTCTCAGAACTGAAAAGTGTCTGAATGTGCTCCTCTTCAGATGGAGCCGAGGAGCTTTTTTTTTGTATCTTAATACCTCATTTTGTAAAAAACCTCAGCAAGTCAGTATCATCCAGCCCTCCTTTCCATATGATATCAGTTTTGTTAGAAAACAGGGGAAAATATACTGCTGTGGCATTTTCACTTCTTTTTCTTGTCCTCTCTTGTTGGCTAATTATTTCTTTGAGGTTAAATGAGCTAATTATGCTTATATCAGAGCTCTTTGAGAAGCAGGAATCACTTTCTGTTGTTGATAATTAAATGAATTGAGCTTGATTTTTGGTTTGGGATACAGTTCTAGGCATTTTTCTTCCTTGTACACAGTATAAAGTAGTAAAAATAATTGCAAGTGGTGTTTTGTTGATGACAGAATGGAGACAGCTTTTCAACTGTGGTGTAAAAGGTTCTGTAAACTGATTTAAATTAGTAAAGGTGAGAGGAAGGAGAAAAGAAGTGGAATTGTACCCCCTCTACTCACCTCTGAACAGATTTAAAAATCTGGTTTTTTAGAGGATACATCAAAATTTCACATGATATTTAGGAGGAGAATATTATGTGAATTCCTTTCATGACTGCCATGTGACCATAAGGTAGATTTTTTTTCCTTTAATTTCACTCATCAAGTCCTGTGCATGTTTTTCCCTTTGATACTTGACAGTGGAACTCCAAGGAGCTGCAAGCTTTTATACAGAGGTCAGGTATGCTGCAGACAGCACTCGTTCTTCTTCTCACTCTAGAAATATTGCCCTCTTTGATCTGAGAGATATTGTCTGCCAGCATAAAAAAGTGTTTCAGTCTTCGTGCTAGTTGTGCTCTGACGGTCTCCTGACCAGAGGATTTCACCTGTATCCAGCTGTACAAATTATATATAGCACAGAAAGGGAGTGGGGTCTACAGCAGGGCTTCAGCTCTAACCTCTAAATTCAGGCAGAGCTGAGAGATGCAACAAAACATGCAGCTTTCATTCCAAGTGCTCCTCTGAGCTGGGATCCAGCAGCCAAACGCTGAAAGCTTAATTAAACGTGTGTGTATGATTCCTCTCTCCTAGGCCACTTTAAAACACATCTTTATTTCAACCATCTTTGTTGACATTACTAATGCCATGGACAGAGGAGGGTGAATGTTAATGTTAATGTGGACATGATCTTACTGTGCACTGGTCACACCTGCAGAATTCCCTGTCTGCCTGTGAGGATGGAATCAACGTCTGCAGACACTGGTAGGATTGTGGATACCAATGGGCTGTGGCCCACCCACGTGTAGTTCAACCTTCACTGCAGTGGGAAAACAAACCTGGAGCACAGCAGGAAAAGATCTACAGTGAATGAAGAGATTTGGGGAAACAAGAGCTCTGGAGGGAGAAGCAGAATCTTAGGATAACATTTTTGGCTGATGTCAGTAAGGAATAAATTTAGGCTGGGGTGGAAGGCTCTGGCCTGGCTCTGTGGGTAACCCATGCACAGCTTTGTTCACTGCTGGTTTACCACACCTGATCACTCCCCACATCTGAAGCAAGCAGTGCAGAGACCCTGATTCATTGGCTTTGTCTTTTTAATATTTATGTCCTCTTGCAAGAGTTATTTAATTATTTCCAAGCCTAGTTTAAACTATTAAATCTCTCCTCATTTGAACCCCAGATCTGAATAAACAGAATCACATACCTGACATATATGATTGTAATTACCTGACTGGGAGAGCTTATGCTCCAAGGATCACAAGTGGAAGTCTCCAGCAGTAAACCTCTGGCACTTTGGGGAACCCAACTTTTCTACTAATCGACTTTCTTTCTTTCCTCCATCTGTCAAAAAAACTGGGAGCAAAGAAATTTTTCATTCTTATGCTGCCAAGGAATTGTTAATATCCACCTTGAATCTTCCAGGTGCCACAACAGTGAAATATGTCTGTGAATTGGCAGTGATTACTTCAAGGCCGGGTTTTGGTATCAGGATTTGACTCTCTCGAGCTGTTATACAATTAGATCCATACTGTATTTTTAGCCTATGTGGGAATATGTTCCTTTTTGACTTCAAAATCACTAAGATTCTCTTTAACATTTGACACCAACTTTAAAGCAATTAATGCTTCATTTGCAGTTTCTTCTCCTACATTTACATTTATCAGCTGCAGAACTACAGAGAAATGTGCTTCTCTAGATTACAGCCTTGTCAGCCAGGACAGTTTCAAACAACAGAAAAAGACTGTGACCCTTTCACTGGGGTGTGCTGTCATGTTGGTGTTTGCTTCTCTTCAGGAAACAACACATGTGGAATATATAAATGTTTATACTGGCAAAGGGTATTGGGAAAATAAGTATTTAAAAATATGAACTGCAAAAGGGTAGTTTGTATGGAAGGGTTCTTCAAAACCTTAATAGCAAAAACTTATGGAATATAATGGAAAATAAATATTTCTTTTGTATGCTCAAATCTAGGTTTGCAGACAGACTCTTTATATAGTTACATTTCCACCTTTATTAAAAAAATCGAACTTATTTGCATGACAAAGATATTTTCCTTCTGCTAAATTATTCTAATGGGACTTGGTAGAGATAAAAGTAAACTGTTAAAATATTCTGCATGGCTAAGTCTGCTATCTGCAGGTAATATTCATTCACTAAGATAACATTTTTAGGGTTTGGAACCTAGCTTCTTGAGGGTAAAAATAAGCCTTTATCTGTCCTTCAGGATTATTAACAGTAAGTGATTTCCACATTAACATCAATAGCAATAATGAAGATGTCCTTTTCAATTCATCCCGGGGAACTTTGAGTGAGAACTGTTATTTGGCTAGGCTTCACTCTTTAATAGAGTCCAAAGATAATTGGGTATTGAAAATTCCATCTAAATCAACCAAATAAATCTTTCGGTTACCAAATTAATAATTTCATTGATGCCATCAGCCTTCAATTTTCACTCCATTAAATTCCTAAATTCATCTGAGAATGGCACAGCAAACAAATTAAAATGAGTTTCTTATAAAAATGAGAATGATAAGATTATGCCTTCTAAAAAAGCAATTTAACTCCAATAAATTATTTTTAAATTATTAAATGAGGCATTGCATTAACTATAAAAGAGGAGCATAAAAGGGCACCAGCCTACGGAAAATAAGACATCTATAGACCTCTATAACCTTGGACAATTATATCTGTAATAATTGGCTCATAAAACTTTATGGCAACTTGTACAATATTCCTTTTTCCGTAAGATAGCATTGTGATCAGCAGGACGATTAGACAGAGAGGAACAGAGCTTTTTTTATCCTCAGGAGCACATGGCTAAATGTTTTCAAATAGCCTCCTGTTGCTTTGCTCAACACAGAGCTTTAGAGCAGAGTGTTACCTGCTCGGCGTGCAATACTAGATCACATTTAAACTACATCATGCTGCAGTAAGGCAGCTTAGTGCCAAGGAGGAATTCAGGATACAAGACAAGCAAATTCCATGACTGGTTTCTTTAGAATGTGTGCTCACTAGGTTGAAGGTTTGAACCTTTAACTGTCAGGTTCAATACACTGTCTCTCTTTTCAGTTCTTCTTCCATCAGCTTCGCAGAAGGCCAAAATTCTGAGGCATGAGCAGAAACAAAACAGCAAGAGACTGCAGTAACATCTTGAAAGCAAAGCAGTGTGAATAACAGATGTATTTTATATTTATTCTGAAAAAAGGAATAAACACTGCCTCCTGCTCGTGGGGGAATACCATCGGTAATGTACAAAACCTAAAACATGTGGAGCTGAAGTGTTCACACAGGTCCTAGGCCTGGGAGTCTGTCCAGGTAAAACTAAGCTCTGTTAAATGACAAGCTCAGCCTTGTGACTGCCTTGGCACAGACTGCTCCTCCCCAGTCAGGTCCAGCTCACTCCCAGTGCCTTGCTTTCCCTGCAGGAGTGGGAGCTATGTACCACAGGCAGATAAACATTTCACACTCAAAAACCTGATGCAGTCAAAGGCAGGCAAGCTTTCCACTGATTCCAGTGAAGCACCATGGCTTAGAGAGGGGAATTGTGAAGAAGCCAGATCGACTCCTTGTTTTCAGGAGATAACAGGCACATAGAGCCACTATAAACCACAACTCCTAATGAAAGCCTTGTAGGCACACATTAAACCCTTCCCAAGGATCCTCTGCTTGCTTCCTCTCACTACAATGAACCAGCCTACCCTCAATCCAGAGATGAACCCCTGCTGATTCCAGTAATTCTTGCTTCTATAAGCTAAATCCTTTTGTGGTTTTCCTTCATTCTTCATTCTACGCATTCCAGCTAAATTTAAAATGAAACAGGTACCAAACCGGGCAACATTAAAGAACCAGAGGCATGAACTCTATCCAGCAATGTGAGTGCTGTTTGAATTAATGCACTACAGGGTTTAGATATCCCCGATTTCTTCACCTTTGATTTCCCAGTGATGTCCAGAATAAATAATTGCCTTATTAAAGGACTTCTGAAGCCAATAGAGCAAGGTAAAAAACACTGAAGTCACCAATTCAGCCTTTGATTCTGTCTGACAGAAAATTAAAAATGAATGAGAAAAAAATTAATAATAAATGTATTCATGGCCTTATTGGGATTCATGACTCTCTTGCCAACATTAAGTAGGTTCAACCAATTGTTCCTCTTAAAGTGAAATAGCATCAGAATGCCAACTGTTCAAGCACTATTAGTATTTTCCTTTGGTATAGTAAATTTATAAAAAAACCCAAATAACATAACACTGCCTCAATTACAAAATTCTTAAAGCTAAGACCCACCAAATCTGCCAAAGAACAGGGGGCATTTTACTGTGTCCAAAACTGTACAAGTAATTAACAAACCCTTCTCAAATATCAGCTCAAACACATGGGGCTTGACAAAGTTATAAAACTGTGGCAGAACAAAACAGAAGTCTGGTCATGGAAGATGTCAGGAAATAACTAAAGGGAACTCATATTGGGATTCTGCCTTCATAAGCAGTTACAGCAATGCAGATTTATAGTGCAGTGTGGGGATCCTTGGGAGTCATAGGAAAACTTGGGGTAGAAGGGCTCTAAGGAGGTTTGTAGACCAACCTCAGGAGGGTCAGCTGAGATCTCATCAGCTTGCTCTGGCTTTAATTCACTCAGGTCCTGAAAACTCCCAAGGGTGAAGACAAGGCCTTGTGTTGTGACTTTTAATTGTCAGCCAGGTGAAAAGATACCTCTGTGTGTAAGTTCTGAGTTCTTGATTCCATTTCTGTGCCCTGTCCATGTCACCATGAGCCACTGTGAACAGCCTGGTCTTATCACAACTAAGCATCAGAAGGATCTGAAATTCCTCAGGGCCCAGCACCCTCCTATTGACTGTGACCAGCATCAGATCCTCAAACAAGAGTCAGTACAACTATGGCAGATACCCTTCAGCTTGTCCCATCCTGCAGGCAGCTGATGGTCTTCAGTTCTGGCAGTGTTTTTTTCAGTCTCACCACAATTACATACAATGATCCCCAAACAATGAAAGTCTGACAGTGAAAAAAAATCCCTTAAATTACCAAAATCTGAGGGAGAAAGCTTTACCATTTTCAATGCAGATCTGGGAAAATGAAGCAAAATGAGACTGAGGAGCCTGTTAAGGATAGCAGACAATGAAAGGTCAGTGGCACTGGGTACAGGTGTGAATGATGTCAGTGTGACATTCATCAGGAAAGCACAAATTCCATTTAGCTCATGGACTGAAGTAAGAGCCTGTTCACTAAAAGTCATCCTACTGTGAGTCAGTGCAGTGTGAGAGACAGCACTAGAGCAGTCCTTGCCCTGCATGGATGCACAAAATGTTCTCAGCAGAGCCGTGTGGGATGTTGTGTCTGCACTGCTTCATGTTGCACAGCTCTGCAGAGAGGCAGCAGGATCCCATGCACCAGCCAGCTCTCCTGCAGCTGAGTTTTCCAGAGCCTTTCTCCTGGTTTCAGCTGGAATAGAGTTAATTTTCTTCCTAGTGCTGTGTTTTGGATTCAGTAGGAGGATAATGTGGATGGCACATGAATGTTTTAGTTGTTGCTCACCTAAATCAAGGACGTCTCAAGTTTGCCACTGTCAGCCAGTGAGGAGGGGCCCAAGATCCAGGAGAGGCACAGCCAGGAAAGCTGACCCAAACTGGCCACAGGGATATTCCAGACCACAGAACATCATGCCCAGTATAGAAACTGGGGGAGACTGGTGGGAGGGGCTGGTCACTGCTGGGGGATGGGCTGGGCATTGGTCAGTGGGTGGTGAGCAATTCCATCCTGCATCACTTGTTTTTAATTGGGTTTCACTCCTCTCTCTCTTGCCTTTTAGCATTATTATCATAATCATCTTCTAGTCCATGTAATTTATTAAATTGTTATACCTGCCCTGATGCTCCCCATGACACCAGGACCATGTGTGAGTGTGAGTGGCTCTGTGGTGCTGAGCTGTGGGCTGGGATTAAGCCATGACAGAATTCCCAGCTTCAATCCGTCGCAGCATGGGGCACAGGAGAGATTATCCAGCAGTTCTTCCCACAGTACTCAAGAGCAAAGCAATTTTGCTGCCTTAAGGATGGGATGACATGCTACATACCATAATAATACCGATTTATGGGGCTGAAATCAGTAAATTTAAATTAAGATCAGTAAGTGATGGACAGGAATGTCTAATAGAACCAGTCTTTTAATGCCATGCATGTTGCTATGTTTTAATTAATAAATGACATTATCTACTATTATGCTTTCAGTGCACTTATTTGGTTAGGGTTGACATTTTAGATCACTGTATTTACTGATTAGATCCAGAGTCAAAGGAAAAGGAATATAAATTAGTTTTTCTAATTACTGCAAGGCTATATCCACTGCCGGTCTATTTCCAAGGTAATTTCTGTGGGTCATTCCCTGGAAACCAACTTGCAAAAGACAAGACTAAAACAACTCTAAATCTTTGATTGGGGAAAAAAAAAAAAAAAGAAAAAAAGGCAAAAAAATCCTGGCAAAATCTGCATCTGTACAGCTGGTGAGAAAACTGATTGTCCAGACTCCAGCACCAAAGCCTCAACTCCACATCACAGGGTACCCAGATCAAGGGTTCCATTAATTTACAAGAGCCTGTTAAGGTCCCACTCATTCAGGAAAATCAAGGAATTTCTGCCCTGGTGTCAAAGTAAATTATAGTGTCAGAAATAAATGCAATGCTAAACTAGCAGCAAGGAAATAAGGTAAAAAAAATGTATCTCATTTTTTTAAAAAACAAATGCTTTCTGTAGGTCAGAGTAACAATAAAGAAATATTTGTATACAAAAAATTAAGGAAATAATCTTTGCTGAGAGAAATAGATTCCTTATCTTTATATAAGTGGGTTTTCTGTCTTTTTGTTTTGAAAATTGATTTAGTATTTGGCTGTTGGATCAAATTGATTAACAAGATAATTCCAATAACTTCAGTGGCTTATTCACAGGGATAAATTTAAAGCTCATGTAAATATATCTGTAGATTTCAATCGGTTTTGGATCAGAATTTCTATGTAAATTTGCAAAGTGATACAGAATGTGTCTCATTGGGGCACATTAGCTTAAATATTCTTGTCAAAACCATACCCCATCTCCAATCCATAAAATTAAATAGGAGCTCATAAACTTATAAATATGTTTATTAGTCTTTCAGAGACAGGCACAGACTAGTAAACATTTCAAAGTCTGCATCCCTCTAGCCCCAAGGGTGCCTTCCTTAAAGAAGTCATTGATTTTTGTCATCAAAAAACAAGTATTCAAGTAACAGTCTCAAACACAAGCTGATGGTAAAGTACCCAGGATTCCCAAAGGTGCCATCTGTAAAAGGATCATTGATTTTGACCTTTTGGGTGGATTTGTCTTTTTTCCTAGTGTTTTATTATGTGCATCAATAACAGGGAAGGCAAAGAAGACAAAATGAGAGAGAGAAAATATAACTTTTTAGAGATGTGTGCTTGGACTTCTGCCAAGAAAATATTTTTGTATTCAAGTATTCCACTGTTACCAGCTCCTAATCAAGAACAAAAACAAAATAAAACCTGAACCCAAAATACTCCTGAAAAATGTGATTGTTTAGACCAATAGCTGGCTAAAAAAATATTCTAATTATTTGTTTTTGTCAAATTCCTCAGGAGGTAGCATCGCTCACGTGTGTCTTTAGTAAACATATCCATATCCATTACCCCTTCCCCATAGGAAAGTACAGACCTTGATTTAGGAGAGGGAAGCTGGGATCAGATCCAATTGTCAGCTATTATTAAAGCATCTCTAGAAGCAGCAGTAAAACCAGCCCACAGCCCCACAGTGAGGGGACACTGAATTTGCCCTATGCATATTTTGCAAATATTTATTTTTCTGTTAATCCCAACTAGTGTGAATTTAAAATATGGACTTGCCTGGCTCCCCTACATCTCAAACAGGTTTAGGAAAAGCTGATATTCTGTCTGTGCACCAATGGAAATACTGGGCAGTGTCTAGGCTGCAGGAAGAAGTGCAGCAATGTTTAAAAAATAAATCTGTTTATTCTCCAGCACTCCAGATGTACAAAGCAAAGGAGGAACATAATTTCAGTGAAAGTGGGCACATGCCAGAATATTAGGAGGGTATTTCATATGTAAGATGGTGAAAATAGCGGGTCACATCCAGCAGAGCTGCTTATTTCAGCTCCAGACTGGTACAATTCTGCACAGAGCGTGACAGGACTGCCTTTATCTTCCCCCACCAACACAGTCAGAGACAGTGGAAGAAGAAGCAGAGAAAAGCCCTTTTACTGGTGCCAGACAGGGTTTGGCAGGAGCCCAGAGCAGCAGGTAAAGCCATGGCCTCCAGCCCTGGTCGATAATAACAGGGAGCACCTTCAGATGCCAAGCCCTCCCTCTGCATCAGCAGCCTGAGCCCAGTCAAAACACTCTAGGCTGCATTTCTGCTGCCACCTGCACACCACATATTGCCTGTTTTAATGAGCTTCTCACAGAAAGACCGTGTAACCTTCATTTCCAAGCTTAATCTCAGCCATGTCAATACTCTGCCACATTTACTCACGTGTATCCAGAGCCATACTGAACAAAGGTAAGGAGGGAGTGCACTCTCCAAACGTGGAATCATGAAAACAAAATGCATGTGATTTGCCCCATTAAAGGAGTTGCATCTGTTCTTCACTCTCCCAGCATATGCTGCATGTGAAAAATGAGAAGTGTGAGCTGCAGCCACAGAGCTCTGCGCTCCAGCTGTGAAGGTTTATACTTGTATCCCTTTTCAGCTCCTACAATGGATTTAACTAAGGGCAATTTTGCACATTAGCAGGAATTCTTCGAAACAAAACAATCCTTTCAGCGAAAATGAAGAGGCTTTGAAAATGATTGCAAAGTGGATTAGGATCACTTATGGTAGATGGCTGTTGACAAGATATTGCTTGTGATTACCATGAGCATACATTGATAGGTGCCAGAAAGGAAGCTCATCACTGAAATGGTAGACATTTCAACATATGTTCTAAGAAAACATTTAATGTCAAAGAATTTCTGTCATTTCAACAAGAAACTTTCCCTTGGCCAGCTGCCAGAGGATGTTCTAAAAAACACCAGTGCTGAGCTGGGAGTCAGTCACCCACAGGATCCTAATCCACCTTGGGAAAGAAGCAATTGTACTCTCATGCTCAGAGAGTACAGCCCCTTCCCTGTGCAACAGATATTCAGTGATAAACCAGTTGTGGTGAATATGCTGAATATTAAACACCTATTGCTTTTACTGTTTCATTCTTTGTAAATGGGCTTTATATTATGAGGTTCTCACCCTCCCCTGTGAATATTTAGCTAATGCTCATGGGATCTGCAACAAAGGCTGAAAAAATTTTAATGCAACATTTGTTCCCACATCATTTACAAACTTTGAAAATTGTTCCTCTAGGAAGACAATTGCTCTACTGTCCTTTCTCACTTCTGTCTGCCCTCCAGTTTAAATGAACACAAAAAATCAATTGCTTCACAAGTCTCTTAGTCCCTCTATATATTCAATTGAATATGTACTCCATATAATCAGGTGAGCAGAAAAAAGAACCTGCATGGATTTACCTGTTTCTACCTCTGCAGGAAAGTGTCCCTGCCACCATTGCACAGATAAAGAAATATAATAAAGCATCTTTTTTGGGGATGGGCTCGGTTTCATATTGGCATCTTCAGTTCTTTTATCTCATTTATTTTTAGCACTAGATGATCTGTCTTTGTCAGATAATTCCCACAGCTGCCTTCCAGTGAAGAAGTCAACAGCAGGAAGTCAGGATGTGGAAAAGGATGAAAACAGTGTCAGAGGAGGAGCCTTTATGCAATCCACTGTCCCTCAACATCCTTTTACAGTCTCACTCCAACCCCAGTGCTCAGCTTTGGCTCTCTCCAAGCCATAGCAGTAGGCTAAGCCCAGGACTCTCAGAAATCACCCGGATGAAAAAGTTCCCAGGGAGAGTTATTCTTGCAGTGTAACCCATCCTTTGTGGTAGCTCAGGTTCTAGGGTTAAGTTATACAGTTGTACTTTGCTCCCTTTGACTTTGGGTCTCTATTTCTCTTCCTGCCCTCTTCCAAGTTCCTTCCCATTGAGGTTCCATCAGTCTGGCAGGTTTGTATGCCAGGCACTGCCACTCTGTGTGCGCACTCTCTCACCTAAGCACTCTTAAAACTGTTACCTACATTTCTGCCTCTATCTAGATGACCCTCACTCTTTTTCTTCTTGGTTTGTTTTTTTTTTTTTTTTTTTTTCCTTTTGTTCCCCACAGAGCCATAGATATTTAAAGGGATGATGAGGGCAGGACAGCAGGTTTTGCTGTCACTCACCTGTGGAGCACTAACGGAACTTCAATCAGTGCTGCTGAAGGGGCTGAAGGACACGAAGAGACGAGCCAGGCCTGGACAATAAAAGAATTCTGGGGCTTTGTAGAGAGAAACATCCTATACATTGTCCTTACACTTCTGTAGTACACTAGCACAGCCTGCCAGGCTCTGATAACAAAACAACTGCTCCCATATTGTGCCAGAGCCCAAAGCACAGTGGTGCTTTCAGAAAGGAACAACATGGAAACACTTAGAGCAGTGGCAGAGCCTGGGCCCAAGACAGAACCAGCAGCAGCACAGAGTGCTCAAACAACTCTCCACAGCCTCGGGCCCACAACCCATCATTAATTCACACAAGCCTGAGCCACAGAGCCAGCAAAGGTAAGCCTGAGCGGTTTGCTTCATCCTCCTTTCGGGATGATGATGTTATTGTGCCTGCCCACGGGTGGTCAGAACCAGGGGACACTGACCAATTAGCAGAGTGCCCGCCTGGCAGAGCATCCCGCTGGTGTTTGTCCCTGCAGTGCTGCATCCAACCCCTGTGGTGCCCTGGCAGCACCCAAAAGGAGCTCCCTCCGGGTGACCAGCAGGTGCTGAGTGTATGCTAAACTGGGCTCAGCTGGAAGCCACTCTTGCAATGTTAGAGAATTGTCTTGCGTACCCAGCACAGTTTGCAGAGCATTTAACTAGGGACACAGAAGGAATAATGCTTCTTTTATCTATTTCAGCCTATCATTAATAATAAAATTTGTTTGGCTCCCTTTTAGGGAAGGCTCAATAATATTGCAAATTTAGAGTACGTTATAACTGGAGCAATTAACTAAATTCAACTTCCTGATTATGATAATAATAATAATAGTAAAGGAATGATATGCAGAAAGTGAATTCAACACATAATTTGGTCTGATGAAAGACTGATAACACAGTGGTGGTGTTAATAACAAGCTTATTTGTGAAGGGTGTGTGTTTTGAGATCTCAAGGGACAGCTTGGTATCTCCCTTACTGGTACCCCAGAGATTCATTAGCACACTTGCTATCAATACATGTTTACAATGGCCTACATTTCAGAATTATAGATGAAGGTATTCCACAGTGGACAAAAATATCACACACAACACCACACTTTAGCTTTGACTTATCATTAGTTAGCAAAGAAGTTAAAAAGCAATGCACTTGTTAAATATTATCCATGTATATCTCCATATATACATATATATATATATATATATGCAGTGTTAAATTTCATTGACTCATGGACAGGCAATTTAATGTTGCTTTTTTTCCATCTCAAGGAAAGCAAGACAGAGATGGAAATACTTTCTAAATAAGTTTGGACAATTGACAGGTTGTTTAATAATAGGGAATAGTGATTGCAATAATGCTCTAAAATATCCTATTGTGGATTGTTTTCTGTTTCAGTAGTGACCAGGGATGTACTGGGTGTGGGTAGACACCCTGCCATTTCCAGAATAATCAGAGTATGAGGCAGGAAACTGAGACTGCAGTCAGCTCCAGCAGGAGCAGTCCTGTTGGCATGGTCCTGGAAAAATCAATAGGATGCACAATTCCTGTGTCTCTTTAGGAAGTCAAGGGGTGCCATCACATATATGTACTGTTCAGCTTGCTGCACTTGGAACACAAAAAACCCCACTTTAATCTTCTTTCCCTGAAGTTTAAACTAATAATGTGTTTTGACTCTTGGCTGGGAGAGGATAAAAATAAGCATGTACACACTCTGTGGATAATGAAATACTCTCAGACACTCTGGTGGGTCACATCATTGATGTCATAGATTAAGCATTCATTCTCTCAAAATATTTCCAGTTGGTACAGGTTTAATGGCCACAAGACAATAATATCTTGTTGAATATGCACCTGTAGTGAGCTTAAAATTAAGGAATCAAGCCTTTGTTCTTTCTTCAGGCACAGCCTGAACTGTACTGCCTCGTCTTAGCTCTTTCCTAATGAAAAAGTTCAGTCTCCTGTCATTTTAAAAGACGACAATAGAAATGGGAGGCTGGAAAACAAAGGCGGACAAAACGCATTAGCAAGAATGCCTGCAAAACAGTTGTTAAAATGAAAAGCTTTTTCCATAATTGAAGAGTCCTGGCTGGTATTTCCATGGGAGGAAATAAAAGAGAGGGCAAGTGCAGAGACAAAGGAAGAAGATCTTTATTAGGAGTATTGTGTAGCACATGGTTCCTCTAAACAAGAACTTTCTAAAGGATTGACATTTCCATTAAAAGGGCAGGCAGTTTGCTATGAAATGACATTCAGTTTTAAAGGCTCAGCTGAGAAGCAATTTAGAGCATGAACAACAGTTTCCAATGCCACCTTTTCAGTGCTTGGTTGACTATGTGATGCCACCATGTCCACATGAACAATAAGGAAATGCCATTAACAGCAGTAAAACCCCCGAGGAGCATCAGGGTTTGTTATTTACTCCCCCCATCCGTTTTTGCCGCTTAGGAAGTCAGGATGGGTGTGGATGGCATTTAGTCCCACATTAGGCTTCCATCCACTGACAAAGAGAGGTCTGATGGCAGGACACTGGCCCACTGGGCAGTGAAAAATAGTACTGCAAGCAGCAGACAGGAAAATATCCTTCATCTCCCCCTCGCCCTCTAGGAAAAAGGCACAGGCATGGACTCTAAAGGTACCCAGTCCTTCTAACTTTGTGTTTCCCTGTTCCCACTCCACGTCCACACTCAATGCCACTCTGAATCTGTTAGCACCACTGAGAGTGTTTTAAGGGTTTTCATCATACTTAAAAGGCAGGACAGGGGAGCTCTAAATTAGCTCCCCAATCAACTTTTTAAGTAAGACTTAATAAGCCTACTGACTTTTCAGGAGTCATTTAGTGCCACTTCCCTTCCCTGTCTTGCTGTGACACTCAGCAGCACTTGAGAAGTGACGGTGCTTGCTTAAATGCTGAACTGGAAGCTGATTTAAGTCTCTTCTCCTTCCCACTCTAGCAATTCACACTCACAAGGCTAAAGACAGTGGAAAAAAAACCAACTCAAAAATAAATAAAATGAAGAATTACTTGAAGAGGGAGGAAAACACCATTTTTCTAAATTTAGGAAAAAACCCCAGCTTTTTACCAACTGCCCATAGTTCCTCTTTGTCTCATCTAGCCTTTGAAACAATGGGATTTCTCAATATCGTTAAGGAAATAGTAATATAGAACTATCATCTTCCTTTTATATTTGCTTTATCTTAAGCCCAACGGGAAAATGGCTGGAGTTCTACAATCCTTCATAAGTTTCTTGAATTATCTTGTGAGCAGCTTGCTGCAGTCCTTTTTATTAACCTCCAGACCTTACTATTTAACCACAAATAGATCTAGGTCATGCATATTGAATTGTTTTGATAACAGTCTAGTGTTTAATAATAAACGCTTCTCCAGAAAATTAAACAGTTCCAAGGCTACGCTCTACAAATGTGGTTTTGGAAAGAGCACCATATGACAACTCAGATGGGCAAAGAAACCACAGGACATTAGCAGTGCTCTGTGCAGACTCTTTCTGAGTTCAATAATTACTTGGGGATGATTATGACTGAGATAACAGAAAATAAAGAAATAATAAAGTATCAAACAGCCAATGCCAAGCAGCTGGCTATTAAAAGGCTACCACCAACTGAAATGAATACTTGAATTACAAGTAGTTTAGGACCCTGAGAGCCATCCTTTTCTATATCTAGTAAGCCTTTCTCATAACTTTGATCATCTGATGTCCTTTATGGAACTTTATTGTGTAAAGACGATGTAATATTTATTGTTTACAAATCAGCCCATCTCAGATTTGGTTTTTTTCTTCCTTTCAATTTACTACGTCTTTTTTTTTTTTAAATTTATGTATCTATCCACTGAAATATTTATGCAAGTTGGGTCCAGAGGGAAGCAATCTTGTTTTTGCAGATGGTAGTTTGTGCTTTGAGACAACTCTGCAGAGTAAGTAAACACAGAATAAGAGAATTGGTTTTGTGCGTGCTTTCCTCGGGCACACGCTCCCTGCTCGCTGGAATATTTGGAATTTGGTATTACAGAAGGGCTCTGAAGCAGCACTGCTGAAACCAACAGGAGCAAAACATCTGAAACGTGTTGGAGATTTTTCCAGATATTTTTGTTTTTGTTCTTTATCAAAGTTGATAGAAGCATGGTTTTGTTCAAATGTAATAAATGGATGAGGTTATCGGCTGCATTGATCCGAAGGTCAGCCACTTCCTTTGATATGCTATTCACAGTACTTGATTAAAAATGTGCCATGTTTGAATGCAAGAAGGAAAAAGGACTTGCAAAGATTAGAGCCTAAAGATGGGTTCCTGCACAATAAACACAGGCAGAAACCCAAGTATGCTCATGAGGAGTGAATTATCCGGAACTGCAACGCTTAGCTGGCCTTTTTGCACAACTTTGTCAGTGGGATCCTCTCTTGTTCATGTAAACCAACGGTGCAGCATCTCATCTGAAAAAAATTGAGGGAGCTTTCTGCGGTTCTGGATCATCAGCAGCCCACATCTCACCCTCCAGATTCCTCTCTGTCCTTCCTAAGGACAGCAGTGACATCACCAAATCTGGAGCTGGACACTGGTGGAGGGTTCCCAGTGTGATCTGCAGCTTCTGAGGGCAGGCAGAGGGACACACGTGTTCCGTCACCGTGGAACTGTCTGACAACTCGTGTGGGTTAAACAGCAAACCTCAGAGCACCACCGTCAGCCTGGTCATTTCTTGGAATGGTGAGATGTGTGAAATAAATGTATTACAGAGGAAGACATTGTGAAAAACAATGAGGTTGTTTTCCTCTTGCACAGACTTTCAGTAACTAAAATTTGGGCTCTAAATTTGCAAGTATCAATTACAGTTTATGTGTTAACATAAATATCCTTGCTAATATGGACTGTCTTGATTGAAACCCTCACTAAACTGCATCTGTGGATTTTTCTTGACCTTGCAGAAGCTGTAAGCTGTAAATAATAACATCCTCTCTAGCTATTTTAAGCAGCAATATTAGTGTTTTTCTTGTTTTGCTTTGTTTTTTAATCTCTTCCTCATCTCTTCTCAAGTATTTTCCTCTTGCTTCTTTCTCAAAACTGACTTCACCCATCAACCATCTCTGCTGCTGTTTGATTTCTTCTGGTTAATCCTCCCACACCTGATTCCACATCTCTGCTTATGATCCACCAAGAGCTCCTTTACCTTCCCATCTTTAGTCAAATGTCAGATTACTTCCTTTCCAACAAAACAAAAACCATTCCTTTGCTTTCTTTCTCCACTGCCCTGGGGAGTTTTATTCTCCTTTCCATCAGTCAGATTACTGTCCATTCACCTTTCTTCTAACACATGTAAAGTGTCATGAAGTTTTGTCATTTGCTCATCCGCAGATTTATAAATTATCCAGTTGTCATGGGTTAGCAAAGCATAGTCTCAGAAGTGATGTTCTTGCAAAGGGGTGCTTACAGCTTCCTCTGTGACCTAACAGAACCTATCAGTGGCCAGTTTGAATATGGACAATTCTCTAAGCCACTTAAAGTTGTGACCACCTCTGTGATCCACACTTAAGAATAGACACACCCCAGGCAGGGCTCTCTCTCTCATTTCTGGTGCTGGCACAGGTGGCTGCGGGCCCCGTGCAGGGTCTGGTGGGCCCAGCCCAGGCCCTGCTCGGTCCAGGCCGGGCCGGGCCACGGCCATCCTGGAGCTGATGGGCCCCGTTCCCCCTTCGGAACTCCGCCCCACCCCCCCCAACTCCCCCTCTCCAGTGCGGCCAAGATTCAGCTGAAGCTGCACCACTTTCCGGCAAAGATCATTTGACCAACAGTGATGAGCGACATTCCAGCTGCAAGGCCGAGGTGAGATTAACCCTTTTAGTGCTGTGAAGAGCTGAAAACCTGAGGGAGGAGAAAGAGGAGATGCTTAAAGCTGAAATTCTGTTGTGAAGCTATGATATATCAGAGTACCCATTGTAATTTCATGAAGATCTGGGGGGTGGAGTGTTCAACTTGTACTTGTGAGCAAAAGCACCTGCACTGAGATAGGCAGATGCTGACACAGCTGTAATTTCATGAGAAGTTTGAACAGGGAGGGATGGAAGCGATGAGGACTTTTGCTCCAAATGGGAAAGGAGAAAACCTCAGTTCCTAGAGATGCTCCCAGAGATAGTCCTAAAGATGAAGATGAGGAAGACCCTTTGCTCCCAGGGAAGGAGAAGGGCCTCTGTTCTTAGAGATGAAATGCTCCCAGAGATGGGTGAAGAGAACTTTTGTTTCTGAACGGCTCAACCTTAAAATTGTACCCCAGTAATTCAAAAGTGGACCCTCAAAAGCAGTTGTGGGAAAAGCTGCAAGTCATGTGAGCAGAGAACCAACCTGGGCGGCTGTCTCGTTGTGATAATGTGTTCATAGCATGGACAAGAGAGACTCCTCTTCCTAAATGGACTGAACAAGGTTATTATGGAAGTGGTAAACAGACTGAACATCTGAAGGCTTGTCTTTTTACATTGTCACTGGGAGAAGGGAGGGAGGTGAGGGGAGAAGAAGAGTTCTGAAGGTGTGGTATGATTTTTGTCTTCTTCTTTTAGGTCTGTTAATAAACTTTATATCCTTTCAAGTTTGGTGCCTGTTTTGCATTTCTCCTAATTCTTATCTCGCAGAAGACAAACAGTAATAAGTATTTTGGACCAAACCACTACACTAAATTGGTGTTTCCTCCTGGTTACAAACCGAACCCGCTACACCAGTACTCCTTTTTCATTCTGACAGCAAAACTCCTGGAAAATGTTTCACTTGTTTTCCAGCTTAATTCAGTAGCATCCATCTCTTCTCTCATTTTTGTGATGTCCACACAATACCCTTTTAATTCACACAAATGGATGGATATGGCAGGCATTCAAGCAGCCTCCCTGGGAGAATTCTAACTCTCTCATATGGCCAGAAGAACAAAAGCAGGCAGCTGTTGAAAAGGTCAGCAGGAAATACAAGCTGCAAAAATAGCCCCATCGTTTAACCCATGCTAGGCCTACCTTCCAGTCCCCTCTCTACACCTGTGGCACACCTCATCCAGCCACAGTTTTTATTACCTTCATGATATGGACAAATTTTTCCTGACTGTAACACTCCTATCTTGTGAGAAGTTGCCTGACATGTACACCCTTACTCTCTAACTGTTGGAAGAATTTCCACGGTGTGACTTTTTCCATTCACTTTTGACATTAATTGCCCCAACTATGAAACCACTGACTCACAAATGCTTTTGACCCTGTACTCAAATATGTTCCTTATGCCCATGCTTGGCAAAATTTGGTAGGGAAAAAAAAGAGCAGGTTAAGGTCTTTAGAGCACAATCATCTTTTTTCATATCTGAAGACTTCATCTACAGCTTGGCCCAGCTCCTCAGATGCTATGAACTTGCTTCACACTTCACATACTGGGGCTCTTTCTCCAGTTTAGAATGATTTTTAATAATAAAACCTTCCAAACAAACAAAAAGAAAGAAAACTAGAGAAAAAAATAAAGTCAACAGTACAGAGAAGCAGTAATGAATGTCAGTTTACATGCTACAGTATTGTACCTTGCCATATGTTCAAGTAGCTTTCCTTGGAGAATTCCATCTCTCTCACACGGAGAGAAGAATGAGAACAACAAACTGTTGAAAAGGTCATCAAGAAATGCAAACATCACAGATGGCATAGGTGAAAGCACTGCAAAAAAGCAGAGTACAGAAAGAAAGTGTAGGAGGATCTTCCTCTAATTGGCAGGACTGAGCTAGAAAGCGCACTTGTAGACTACCTTTATTAATATTAAAATGACTATTGCAGGGGTACCTTACAATGTACTTGCCAACTGGTCCTTTTTCTAACAGAGAGATGAAACAGCTTCTCCTGTCACTGACATTCCATGCTGAATATTCCTCCTTTTCAGCAGGTTTTAAGGAAAACTGAGTAATAGAGTGATTGCAGAGGGGCACCCTGGCATCCTGCAGAGGAGTTCTCTATTCACAAAAATTTGCCTTTGAATTTCAGGTTTTCAAGCACACCCCCTGTCCCAAGCAGGAATAAACACATTTCTTGTCTCACTGTGTCCAGAGACCCTCCACTCCCTGCTGTCTTAAGAAACCCATGAACACTACCAAGAGCTTCACCAGTTCCCTCAGAGACTTTCTGAGATCAGGTGACTTTTCTTACGTAATGCAACGTCATGGAATCACATTTCATCACAGTCAAAAAGGCATGTGGAGAAAAATATTCATGTGCCTTGACTCAAGCAAAGGATGAGTACAGACACAGAGTAGCTGGCTGAAATTCCTGCTTGCTAAAGCCAACCCATAGAGTGTTTACTATAAATATCTCTCAACTATGCAAGGCAGTTTTGTTTTTTTCAGAGAGAATTTAGCCTTATAAAAATAAAAAATAAAACCAGCCAACCAAACCCAAACTCCCCAAAACAACTCCAAATAGAACCCAAACAAAACCCCTCTAACAACCTATTGCTACAACAGGGCAGGTACAGGATACTATCAAAAATTCAACAGTTCTCTATGTTCCGAGGCATTTTGCTGTTTCCTTGCACGTAGAAGGGATTGTGATAGCTAAGACAGACTCATAAAAAATGAAATGTGGAGACTCAGCATTAAGCAATTAAAGAGCAACTTTCCCATTTACCATCAGAGTTAAATGGTAGAGTGAGAGTATGTAAGAGTATGGACAGAGTAGCTACATAAGAGCAATTCTCCACAATTTTTTTCCACAAGTCAGATTTGACACAACCATTCCCTTTTGGTGGTACCAGCATTGATATTATAACCCCAAAATTGGACAGATACCAGCACAGGTCTGGCATACTTTTCTTCACTGGAACACAGAAGTTGTCCCAGGAAAACAGCTGAACCAGGAAACACTGGAAAGTACTGTTCCTAGCAGAGAGCTCAAAACCCAGAAGGATGTATTGTAACCTTGCACACAACTCTCCTCCAGTGGAAACTGATAATGGAGATTTCAGCACTTCACTGTGCAGGGCACTACTGTGCAAAGAGAAGGAAACCATGTCCTTGGAAGAAAGAATGACAGCATCACCTCAGGACAGACCAAGATCACTCAGGCTGCATAATCCAGAAGGGGATGGCAATGACTCCTCATACCGGGAAAGAGAATTGCTTAGCCCAGAGATATTTGCTATTTTCAGGGGCTAATCACAACAAAATTGTGATAATTTAACAACCATTCTTTTAGGAAAGCTGTTTAATGCTAATGGGCTGCTCGTCAGGATTGTTTTCTTTAAACTGAAAGCCTAAGAGCAGGCATAGGCCAAAAGGAAAGCCATAAATAAGCTTAAAAATCAGCCTGATTATGCAGCAAACCAGAAGCCTTAAGATAAAGCTTTAAAGAAAGCATATGTAGTCTAACCTTAACAGCTTGGCTGCACAAGGGAATTACTGAGCATAACTTATGACATGACTGTAACGCTCACTGGCATTTCCTCACTAAATTCCTAGGTGGGAATACAAAGGGTTTTGACTTAGCACAGCCCATGCAGTATGTCAGGGCTGCTGACAAAGTTCTCTTGTCCTGCTCTATGCCACAGTCCCCTCTGAAGGACTTGTTGGAAACAGTGAGCTTTCACAGCCCATGCAGCATCTCCTGACTGGCTGCAGGCTGGTAAGGCACTGGCATCCGTGGCAGTAAGTTTGGGAAGCTCTTCATGATGCCTTTTCCTGGTCTTAATATCAAGAGTCCAATACAGTTAGAAGGGAAAAAGGGATTTTACCTTGGTATTTATTTTAAGGATCCTTAGGTGCACTACATCCAGGTCGAATGCACTTCCATGCACACTGCAATGCACACCACACAAAAGATCTGGTATAACGTTATAGGTGTTACTAATTAGCAGATCTATCAAAAATTCCCCAATGAGAGGCTTGAATGAGCCCTCCTCCCCAAGGAACCTTCTCCTGGATGGTTCTATCTTGGTTTACAGAATGTGTTCTGGAGAGGACCTTGGGGTCTGGGGCACACTGATCCCTGGCTACGAAGCTTCTCAAATGTTGAGTCTCCTAGCTGAACAAACAAGTCCAAGAATGTAGGCAAAAAGCACTCAGAATACAGAAGTTGTAAAAAGGTATAAAAGGGGTATAAAAGAAAAGGCAAAAAATCATCATGGCATCATTCAAAGTCACCACTAAGGGGCTGTGCTGTGGAATGGGATCAACTGAGCCAAGCCTGCCACAAGGAGCTGTGCCCAGGCACTCTGGCAGCCCCAAATTTTTTGGCTGTGGTTAATACCTGTATTTTTTATAAGAATATTTTTAATCTATTTGCTAAGTGGATTGAGTAGGGGGTATTCTAACTGTGAAATCAGAACACCCCTTTAAAAGTGTTAAAAAAGAGCATCCAGAAGCAAAGGTATTGCAGCAGAGTATTATAGGATATAAATTATTTTTAGCTTAAAATATGCAGAATACCAGAGAGAAAAAGAGAGTGTAAAATGCCCATATCAAAAGAGAAAGAGAAACCAGATGGAAATAACTAAATAACTTTTCCTAATGACTAGATCAACTTTGCTATAACATTCATGTGACCTTTCAGGACAGTTACTGTAGGTAATGTTTGGGTCATTGCTCTAGAAGGCCAGAGCTTGCAAAATTAAAAGAAAAAAACAACTGATTTTTAATCTAAAAAAGTGGGGTCTCTCTAACTTCAGGCTCCCTGCCTGAACTTCTGGGACTTGAAAGAGAAAGAACATTTTCTCACATTCCCTTTCATTTCTTTCTCCTCTTTTATTATTAATGAGTGGTTTCAGAAATGTGATCACACTTTATGTACTTTCGCTGTCTTCACCTTTACACACTTTCACAGAAGCCTTCTATCAGAGCATGGCAATTCATTTAGCACCATCATTAATTGTTTACTGCATCCCCTGGTTCTGAGAGAGAGTTTTTCAAGGGACCACTGCAGTTTCTTATCTGCACCAGAACTGAAGAGCAAACCTAGATTATATACAGGACTGACAATCCTGGGGCCCACAGGTCAGGTGGCATCTCACAGAACCAGAGCAGTGGGTTGGGCTGGGTTTGGAACAGCTTGTAATGATCCAAGGGCTGGAATTTCTCTTGTGAGGAAAGGCTGAGAGAGTTGGCATTGTTCAGCCTGAGGAAGACTCCAGGGAGACTTAACTGTGGCCTTTCAGTGCCTGAAGGGAGCCTGCAAGGGAGCTGGAGAGGGGCTTTGGACAACAGCTGGAGTGAAAGGACACAGGGAATGGCTGCCCAGTGCCAGAGGGCAGGGCTGGATGGGATATTAGGAAGCAATTCTTCCCTGTGAGGGTGGGCAGGCCCTGGCACAGGGTGCCCAGAGAAGCTGTGGCTGCCCCTGGATCCCTGGCAGTGTCCAAGGCCAGGCTGGACATTGGGGATTGGAGCAGTGTGGGATAGTGGAAGGTGTCCCTGGTCAGGGTTGGAAACATGATCCTTATGGTCCCTTCTAATCCAAACCATTCTGCGAGTCTGTTCTTTGAGCAGGGGGAACAGGGAAAGGACAAAATAGGACACACAACATCATTGTGGGAGAGGAATCACAAAAAGGAATGGCAGTATGGATAACAACAAGTGAAAACATAAAGTGCTCTTTCCTTTGGACGTTCAGAGGGAGTTAGGAGGGGAAGACAGGCAAACAAAGCCACAGAACTAACCTTGGCCCAGAGACATTCTCCTGACACAGGCAGAGAGGTACCTGAGATCTGGGCCAGTGTACAGATTCACACTTTGTGTCCCAGCTGCAGGGAGCCAAGGAGGGCTCTGAGGTGGTCACTTATGGTGAGGATGTGAGACACAGAATATTATGGGCTTTAACTGCCACAAAGTCTCTACTGTGCAGGATGGTCCTGTGCACATCCAGAGACCTGGCCTTCCTCTCAGGGAGCTGGAATTGCACCTAGAATTTAAGCCCCAATGGATGTAAATTTTATTTTTAATATCAACACAGTCCATCTAAAAAGGGTGGATAGACCCCAGCACAGCTGTCAGGGAAGAAATAGAGGAAGGGAAAAGACTGATGTGAATGTTAATTTTTGTTGGGAAGAAGGTGGCAGGAATGACCAAGTTTACACAGGAATGGAAGTGAAGGACAAAGTTTGAAAAATTATACGCTCATTTAAGACCTTTTGTCCCACCTACGAACCACCACATTTACAACTTGTTTGTACTACCTTGTTACTCTGATAATTTTTATGGAAAAAAGTGTATTTTCCTGGTTTATTTAGTCATTAGTCAGACTGAGGTTTTCCCCTCTGGCTCCAGCATCCAGGCTGATGCAGGAGGATGCCAGCCTTGGCTCTGCTGGCAGCAATAATCAGTGTGCTCCCCTTCCTGAGAGAAAAGCAGCTTCCACCCATTGCTTCCAAAGTGCTTTTGACCTTTCACTGGGGCATTGCCAACATGGTCCAGCACTAATTTATACAATACAGTTGCAATTACAGAAGCCAAAATTGGGTTAAGGCTGAAGATTCTCATTACAAATCTGATTTCCAGTGTTTCTAAACACAAAGAGGAGATTTAATGGAAGCTTCCAGGCTCTGACTCAAGTTGTTTTTTTTGTTGTTGGTTCCTGAAATGTTGAGAGTTAGATGAAACAATCTGAAAGACAGTCAGGAAACTGCAGTGAAATGCTCGGTGTTGGTGACATGGGTGGGTGACTGGGCAATGGAACCAGTGTGACAGAAGGCTTTTTAGACATGCTCCTAAAATTCCCTGGGAATTTTTAGATGTATTAAAAAACCCCCCAAAATGCCACATAAACAATTCAGAAGTGAATAAGGAGCTGACAACTGGTTTTGTTTCTTTGATCTGCATGAAGACCATGATTTGTTATTATTTTGATATTGGTGTGTAGATAGAAAATCAAAATTTCTGAAAAATGTGGAGTTCCTTAAACTGGAGGAGTCAGAGAGGGTTGTCTCACAAGCCACAAATCTGATACAGACTGTTGCAGTTTTTTAACAATTTCTAGATCTCTAACCCAATGCCACAAACCTCTCTGCCATAACTGAAGATATCAACACCAAATTTTTTAAATGACCTTTGATCAACATGCACTTGCACTTTTATTTAGTTGCCCTTAATTAATAGTGTGAACAAGCTTATAACCCAGACACTGCAAGGCCCCATTCTGAATGGGAACACAAAAGCATCACCAGAGAGGTTAAACAGGCTAATACTGGTGGGATGCTAACAAGATACAAGCATGTAAGTGCTTGGGGGAAATTTGTGTTCTTTGCTCTTTCTTAAACTGTTGAAAATGTCATGTACCTTCTATGGCTTCTTTAACACCACTCCAGTGATCATGAAAAGTTTTTAAGCAAAGCAGACCCCTCCAACCAAACTACTGGCTGGCTCGTGGTGCAGAAAAGATCTTCAGTCTTTATCAGGAAGCAAAAGAAAACTGAAAACTGTCTGAAAAACAGACAGTCCCCTGGTCTAAAAATGAGGGAAAAGGATGGTTGAGAACATTAGGAGTAGCAAACAGGGAGTGGGAAATCTACAGAGGACCTCAAATCAAAACCAAAACATATCAGAAGAATATCAAGACCTGAAATATTAGCATGTGAAAACCATATTACATGGCACTGTAAAATACACCAAAAAAAATTCCCAAGCTGGCGAAGACAGCTGGATGCATCCTCCTGCTCACTGTACACCTGTGGAAAACAGAGGTACAACAGTAGAGTTGGGAAAACTGCAGGTTTCTGTGCACTGTGTGAGCTTGGCTTCAGCACAAGGTGCCAGCAGATGGCAAATCAGGGGTAGGGGGCTCTTGGTCTGCTCTGTCTGGATCTTTGGCCAGTTAAACATGGAATGCTAAGCCAATGCTGTTGATTTGGGCAAGGACAGAGCCTGGCTCAGGTGATCAGTGTCTCACACCTGCCTTTTTCCACTGTCAATCTGCATGCAGACAAGTGCCAGGCTGGGTTTGGCCACCAGATCCCGACACCCCCCATCTGGGGTGCTGCTCTATCCTCATTTCAACAAAGCTTTTAAACAGATTCCTTTGTCCAGTGGATTTTAGAAATACTTACAAAAATTCTTCGGTTTAGGCATCAGACAACAATGGGACTTAATCAGAGTCCTAAAAATAAGTCTGCTTATTTCAGTTTCTGCTGGTTAGAAGCAAGAGGCTGAACTGGGGACTTGTGTACACAAAAAGCCTTACACAGACATGTCAGGAAGGGTTTAACCAGCTGTGCTGAACAGAATTGTCAAAAACCCCCAAAACATGAAGGTTGCTCTTGCCTGCCCTCTCCTCAGATGGAGACAGGGGAAAGGCTTTAGAATGGACAGATTATTGTAATAGAATGCCCCTTTTTTCACTCAAAAGAGAGCTCCAGGGGAAGGTTCAGAGCAGGATGGCATGAGGGGGGAGGAGGGGAAAGTCTCTTTGACATAGAAAAATGTTGTTGCATTTCTTCAACGAACAAATATTAATACTTCATTTCCAGCCATCTGAAAAACAGGCATGGCAAAATGTATCCCCAGCAGTAAAAGGCACTGCCCTACTACCCTCCCACTGTACACATTTAAACCAAAGGGCAAATAAATGTTGGCAAACAGAAATGTGATGACTTACAGTATTTTCTTTGCTACAGTAGCTGGGAGGAGAAAAAATCCCCCAGAAAGATTAAGAAGCAAACATAAAACTGATCTTGAAATTCCTCTTTGTTGATGCCCCAGGGCAGGTACTTTTTCAACATTATATCTATTTCTGAAAAGTACCTGCCTGTTGGGGCACCTGTGCTCCTGGAAGCTCTTCTGGTTACAAACACAGAAACACTGACTCACTTGGCAAAAAAATATAAATTAACCAACACTCCCCTGATTAAAACAAATATTAGACATACAGAAAGTCTTCAGGAAAGCATCTGTTGAAAAATACTCTTTAATTTGCAGGGACCTGAATTTACCCCAGGAATGATTCCTCATTTTGTGAGCTGACTAAACTTCAGATAGCAAAACAAGAGGAGAAGGATTAAACACTATCCATCTGCAAACTAGATTACTGCTTTGCCTTATAGGTTTCTTTTTCCTTTCCCCTCAATAATTTTGCCATTCACCTGCTAAATCTTTTTTTTTTTTTGTGCCAAATATGCATGCTTGAATAATATTATTTTTAAGATAAGAGATAAGAAGTTCTCGCTGGCATAATTGTTAATTCTTAGGGAAACTTTCCTAAGATTACCTTACCTCCTGCCTATTACTATTGTAGCCCCTAGAAGGAGGGTATATTTTATTTGAAGTTTACTAATTATGTTTATTTCAAACACATTTGGTTCTTAGCAAAGCCTCTGAGGTCCTGCTTGCACTTTAAATTTGAAGGTTTACTGTAAAATGCCAGGCACATTGAGATGAATCAAACTAATCTAAGCATGAATGAAATGTAGTGAGAAAGTCCCTTCTGGCATCATTTCTGGGATTAGTAATTTGTGAAATTGTGGTGATGCAAGGGAACAGCATGAGAAAGCCATTTCCTACCCCTTTGTCCAGTCTAAATGCAAATCTGAACTTTCCTGGCAGTTCATTTGCATATTAATGCATATAGTATTCCACTCCAGAGATCACTTCAGATTTTCTAAATTAAGTTGGGTGGGTGGGCTGAAGGAAAGAGGTCATTTTTGTCACACTAGCACAAATATTCTTAGATACTTTACCAAAAAGGCAGAAAGCAGGCAATTATTTCACTTGCCTTATCTCTACTTCAATTTTCCAACTGGACCACCGAGGAGATGCAGGGGATAAAGAGCAATGGTTGACCAGAAGGAAGGAAATGCTTCATGTCACTGAAGAACAAACATGATGAAATTAAGAAAGGGTAAGAGTGCACACCAGTCTAATTAGCATTTCTTCCTAGTAGCTTGGGAAATGTCAGCCACCAGTTGGTGGCAAAATAAAGATGTAATGTGAGTAATAATGAATTAAATTGTGGCTATTTGCATTGAAATGCTAAGATAATGATCTGAAATTACTATTGTAAATATTCCCCTTGACAGTTGAAAATTGGACTTAAAGCTAATAGTACTTTGGATGAACTTTAAGCCATGAAATCACTTTTAATGCTTTACACTCCTTTTGGCTATGACAGCAAGCTTCAGAAAGTTAATTTACCTCTGTTTTGTTCAAGCTGTTTGGTAATTGATGCATACATCATGGAGGTTTTAATGAACAACTACAGGGACTATTTACCCCTCTCACTAAGTATAACTGAAACACTTGATTACTACTCCTGAACCGAATAAACCAATAGACTCAAGCACAGCAAACACTTTTGGCTGGGGACTGGAGGAGCTCAGACCAATAAGGATCTGTTTAAATGCAAAGGAAAAGGCAACATTTTCAGAAACTGCTGGAACATTTCAGACTCGTCCTGCATTAGCTGCAATTTATGGTTTTGCTGGTAGCATTAGGAGTCGCTTAGGGAGGATTTATGTCTGGATGTCTACAACCAGTACTGTCAGGGTAAGGTTAGCTGGCAAAATGGAAACGCAGCAGATATCTTCAAACATCTGCTGTGTAAATAGCTTCCCAGTAATAATGCCTTTAAAATGAGGGCTTATTTCCAGACTATAGAGTCTAATTACATTGTAACATTATTTTTTGCCATAAGGCGTGTTTTTATTTAAAGACAGATGATGTAAAAGCTTTAAGATCACACAGAATTACGTCATGCCCACTCAAAGTGCTTTTTCACAATCACAAGAAGGTCTTTAGCATGACTTTTAAACAGCAGTGAGGCCTCTGTGTTTCTAAACTGAGGTCTGCCTGGATCTCTTGGATGGCTCTTGTTTTCTGGGAGTACTCACTGGAGGGATCCATCACTGGATGCACTTCAATCCTGTGATTTTCAGATATAACTTATGGGGCTGATGAGATTCAGACTACTATTTCCAGTATATCAATCCCCCAAATCTTGAATGAACAGTCAAAACTTCCTTTTTGACCTCCCCCAGAAGTCTGCCCTGGCCTAAGCCCTGCCCCTTCCCAGCTCCCACTATCACAGCTTGGCATGAACCGTCGGGAGATGGGGTCTGTGGGTCCCTGTCTCCCACCCTCCCAAAATCAAACAGCTGGAGTGTTTCCTGCACTGACTTTAGAGCTAAACTTCCTCCCTTTCTGTATATGCAGCAGCCACTTGGTTGATCATCCTTCCTTAAGATATGAGAAATACACGTTTTATAAATATGAGGAAAAAAAAAGAAAAATAAGGAGAGGGACACTGTCAGTTCTTTAAATGGATTTGTAAGGAAGGCCCTGCAGTCTGACCATACTCAGCTTCAGGTGTTAAGCTCTTTTTCTGGATCTGTGCATCTTCTGCACAGTGTTCTTAACTAGGTTACCAGGGTCCAGATGAAAAATAAACTCTGTTGAATCCTCTTGCATGTCATACATAGTATGTTATATTTAGGGATGTAACTAAGGAGAAATACTGTCATTGTATTTGTTATGAATTATCCTACTGCTGGAACAGTTAAGAAACATTTTCTTTTCCAGGTCACATTCAGAGTCAAGTGAGTCACTACATTTCTAGTCTTCCTAACATTTCATGTTTTATTTTCATATTTTAATCCTTCTGTATTATTGTTTTCCGCATAGACTAAATATATTCTCAATCTCTACAGAAAACTCTTAATTAAGGCAGCACAAAGGCCTTATCAATGGACAAATATCCCCTACTTGTTATGTCCAATGCTGTGCATCCAGTACTGGATAAAATTACACAGGCTCCCACAGCTTGAGGGAGTTAAGAAAAAATTCTATTTATGCTGGAAAAGTACTAAAAGAATACAATGACATTCCCACTAGTGGGAAACCAGTAACCATCCCTGGGCACCTCTCTCAAAATTGTGAAAGCCTAGAAACTACATACAACATATAGACCAGCATAAGGAAACAAGAAATATGGTATTGACAAGGTAAAAATTTAGAGTCCACTGTAACACATTTGCTGTTGGGTGTTGGTTTCCCCTTGGTCTCAAGGTCCTGCAGGGTGGGTGCATTTTCTGTAATGCAAATCTGTGTAAAGAACGGATGAGTTTGAGACTTCTACAAGTGATCCGTCTTGGAGGTACTCAGAGATGGAGCCTAAACCAGAGCTGACTGGGGATTTGGTGACATGAAATACAGGCAGCTGAACGAGGAAATGGGATAAGGAAGATTCTGCCTGGAGAACATCTGCCCTGCTGGTCTCCTTCACTTCTTCTAGATCTTTTCATCACCACTTGCTGCTTCTGGACTCATCTCCATCATGCAGAGGCATGGAAAAGACAAGCCAGGTGGCTGCATATCTGCTTACAGGCCTGATGTGGGGAGTGAAATGCTTCTGTGACAGACTTGCTGAAGATCTGACTTCTGTCAGCTCTGTGCTTATGTTTATACATTTGACCAGAAAAGCAGAGATGGGAAATGCTATAAATATGAACACAAGTTTGATCATACGCTCCCTAAAGCTCCTGAATTTCCTATTTTGCCTCATAACATTAACAGCTTTGGACATTGGATTGCCTTGATTTTTAAGGGAGGGGAAGGAGGGGAGGTATGGGGGGAAAGAAGGTTTCTTCTTGTTTACAGTGTCATTGTTTAAACAGTTCCAGTTAAGCTTTGAAAAGCACCTTCCTCTCAGGTTAATAAAGTGGCTGCAGGCCAAGTTCCCATCTGTGCTTAACTTGTGTTTGCTGGCTGGAGACAATTTTCTACTAGACCTGTTTAAAAAGAAAGCAGTGTAGTGTGATAACTCTCTGCTAACATGGGTCTGCATGGAATACGGAAACTGAGAGCTCAAAAGTTTCAGCCACAGCCACATAATATATCCTATATTCTAACTGTGCCCACAGATGAGAAGTCAGGACATAAAATCGGGGTACTCAAGTTGCATTGTATTTACTAAATAAATCCCAAAGCATTCCAGATAATGGAGTTCTGAGGTGCCCTGATGAGACAAAGAAAAACATTTTTCATAAAACCGGACATACTTTCTTCCCCCTTTGCTGCTTCACTCACATGCTCCAGCTAAATGAATTGATGGCTTCTACTCTCTATCTGTCTTCTCTTTGGGAAGGAATGCCAAATATGTCACCAAAACATTCTGAAAATTCTGACATTACTATCCCACTAGTGGGCAAGTTCCTGCTGTACAGCAGAGAGATGCCCCCATGGATTAACAAGGTCCTGAGACAGGAGGTATTTTAATTTACACACAAAGCCTCAGCTCTCAGGTTTCTTGGCCCCAAAGCATAAAGTCCTGAGCAATGTAGCTGAGGAAACCTGGAGGCTTCCTTGTTCTGTCCATAAGCAGACAGGTCTAGAGGTGCCAGTGTGAATTTCCCAGCTCTACCTTCATCCCATCAGGCTATTCCAGCAGGCATCAGACTCCAGTGGAAAATGAGCACAAGAATTTGTGAATTGGTGAATTGGTGAATTGGTGAAGTAAGAGTATCAACAAGTCATCTTAAAATTTTGAAGAAAATCCCAAAGGTTTCAGTCTGACACTGGAAAATGCCTCCTCTCTCCCCTTCCTCATCCCCCCTCATACTGCCACAAACAAAGCAGCCAAGTGCATGCTTAATCTTTGCCTGATCCAGAGGTCCTGTCCTTCCTCCCCAGAATGGACCTGCAGCCACTGCAGCATCAGTACTCCCATAGGAGTGGCCCAGCATGTCCGAGAACAGGGAAGAACATCTTCCCTAACAGGTGGTGAAAGTGAAACCAACAAAGGGAGAGAATTTGCGGTGACAACACTGCACAGGAGACCAAAAAGCCAGAGAGAGGTGTCACAGGAGAACACCTCAGCCTGTCTGCAGCAAACCACAGAGCTACAGCAGCAGAAACAAAGCAGAACAAGAGATGACAAGGAGAGCTGATGGGACATTTTGGAAGGCTGAAGACAGGTTGCCTGAAACGCTGACCTATTCGATCTATAGGTCAGCCTGCCATATGTAATGAGCTGCTGCAGTGTGTTGTAAAACTGCTGCAAGAAACCACTGCTGGAGCTTTATCTCTTTCCTATTAGGAGAAAAGGTCAGGCACAAGCTCCTTCTGCTGCTCTTGGCTGTTCTGAGTGAAGGCCATGGAAGGAACCCATTACAGACTCAAAGTGAATTGCTCCAGGCTTGTGAGCTCTATTGCCAGTGGGGAGGCACACTGCTAATAAAAATGGGCTGGTAGGAAATCATTTAATTTCTTGGCTGCTCCTACCCTCATTTTCAGATGGCAGTTGATGCTTTAAGAGCTTTAGAATTCAGCTCTGATCAGGAAATGAATTTAGTTGTTTGAAAAGCAGCTGTTTGAAACAGCTTTGTTCCTTCTTTAGTCTCAGTGGAGCTTGAAATCAGCTGCTGATAGAGAGATACAAGTGTACAATCCTCTGATTTTTGGCTGGGGTTTTTTTCTCTTTTATATAAATTCTAATCAAATGCCCTGTCTCATTAGGAAGCCATTTCATCAGCCTTGCTAAGGCTTGCTGCAGCAGCACTGCCCATGGCTCTGTCTGTCCAGGTGAGTGCCAGGGAGGCTGGGTTCCACCTGCACTGCTCTGCTGGTTTCCTTTAGGAAACCACTCCACCCCATCTCTGTGGGGGTGGAGCTTTTGGGCCCAGGTCCCTTTTAGGCCATCAGCACTTTAGGGAAGAGACTGAATTTATCTGCAACTTTACCTTTTGTATGTAAATTTATGTAAAAATAACCACATCTAACATCAGTACTGTTACACCAGGATATTAGTATAATGAAATAAAATCTAATTCTTACACTTTGGTTCCCCAAATATGATGTCAAGTGAGGAGGGGGGCAGGGCTTGGATGCTGACCATTCTTTTAGATCATTATAACTCCTGGGGTATTCAAACTTCAACTTTTCCTTCAGCTGGCCTCAGAAACTTCCTGGCTTGCTTCTGCCATATCCTGCCACATCCTACTCACACAAGCACCTCTATGATCTCCCCTACCACTGCACCACTGCACCTTCAAGCTGGTCATTCATTTCCTGGATCAAGAATCTGAAATGCATCTGTTAGCTGCACTTGCTGTGTGTTTGTGATGGCTGGAAGTCTTGGATTGCCAGTGCAAGGGAATGCCACTGCAATCACAACTTTGCTTTCAAATCCTGATGGAACTGCATTATTTTTTTATCTCATCCCATAGCTGAGATTGATAGATTTTAATGGGCCCCCTTATTGATCTTGTACTTTGCACCAGCCTACTTTATTGACCAATTTAATTTTAAAGGGGCTTATGTACTCTATAAGATTAAGGTAAATTAGTACATTCCTTGCACTTCATAAAACCTTCAGAGGCCAAACATTGCCATGAAAAGTGCTTACATTCTTCTGATATTATTGCTTTGAATATGAGAGGGTTTAGGGGATGTGTAAAGGTTTTAACGAGCTGCACATAATAGGACCCTCCACATCATAAAATAAGATTCCGAAAATCAGACTGTATTAAGAAAAAGAAAGCTCAAGTGAACATATAAAAATGGTTTATTATATTTTCTTCGTGGCACAGTTTAAGTTATTTGCTCCCAGTTTTAGTACAAATAGATTTGTGGGACTAAAGCAGATCACTTATGCACTTCAGTATAGGCATCCCACAGCTAACCTATTTTCCCAAAGTGACATAAAAAAATCAGCAAAAGGAAATCAAGCAGTTCTGTGATATCATGCAGAGGAAGAAGTATTTCTGATAATGTTTAACAAAATTAATTACAATGGGACTGGAAAAAAAATCTGCTGCTTAAGAACGGATTCTTAGGTCTTCAAAGTAAATTGTGCTTTTCTTACTTTTCATGCTCAGCATAAGTATTTCCTGTCTTCTTGTTTCCAAAAACATTAATATCTGCATCAACAGTGGGTGGCAGGAAGAGGAAGAATTTCACCTAAGTCATTTCAGACACATCTTTTACTTCATGTCTAACACTCCATTAAGTGTCAGAGCTAATACTTTAAATATAATAGCGAGAAGGTAGTTATTAATCCTGAAAAGTAGAGAATTGGATCATTCTTTACTTTTATTAAAAGCAGAATGTGATTAAAAAAGCTTGTAGGCTTCTCTTAAAAATTGTTACATTTTTCAGAAAGGTCCAAGTAGATAAAGGAAAAAGGAACAAGAGAAAAAAGATTAAAAAAAAAGAATTTAAAAGATATTTAAACTCCAGGTTATAAGACCAATGGAAAGCCATTTCATTTCCACCTTAGTCTTGGGCTTTGTTTTTTTTATGAAAGGATATTTAAGTCATTTCAGTACCTGACTTTGAATCAGAATTCTGAGATTCCAGCTCTGCTATTACTTTGCTCTGCATTCTCAAACACAGTGTTCCATTTCCAGGCTTAACTTTCCTTCCTACTTTACCAATAACACAAACTCTGCCAGCTCACAAAGCATCTTAGAGCAGGAAAAGAGGAGCAGTGGCTTGTGGTAGTTGTGGTGCTGGCAGGGCTGACCTAGAGACTCACAGCTGCTGCAGAAATAGGGTGACTTAGTTATTTAACCAAGTAATGCACAAGTCACCTCTTTTGTGTGATAAATGATGGATGATAAAGAGTGACAGATCCAGAATTTCAGCCTCAGATAATGACAGACTCTGCAGTCAGGCTCCAGAAAGCTGTTGATGGCTCTGTACAATCTCCCAATTCAGAACTGTGTCTGTAGGCTCTGTAATAACTGTTTTGGCTGATGTCATTCACATTTTACTTTAGAACACACTATTACACAAGAACAAATAAAACACTAAATATTTTAGCAGCTCCTTCCCAACACGTTAAAAAATAAACATTTTTTTCCATTATTGCAGGTGTATGTTGGTTTTTTGGGATATACAATGTAAGTACACTTGAACTTTGCTATTTACCACATCCTCATGATTGCAGCTTCCAAGCAAAAGGTAAAGTAAAAATAGTACTACAAATAATACTAAGCATCTTTTGATTTCAGACAGCTGCTCAACAATACAACCCAGGTGCTTACTAAGCCTCAGTTAGTTTCTTTTCAGGTGATAAGCTCGCAGCAGAGGAATTTTTGAGACCTCTGGAAAAAAAAAAGAAGTTGTGATTTTGAAAATTAAATGTAGAGTACCATTTATAAAGTAAGCCTTTCCCACAATTCTTTTCTAATACTCTTTCAACAAAAAGTCATAAAAACAAAATCAACCCCCATCAAGTCTGATGCTGCATTTCTACTGTGCTCTTTCTTTTACGATTTCGGATCCTTTGAATTTCCTCCATCTCCATTTTTTCATGTCTCGCTAGCCTTCCCTACACAAGCTGTTTTCAGTTTCTGTATCCTAGCTTTCTTCCTAAAGGCTGATAATGCTTCTTTCACTACAGCTGAAACTTGAAGGTATTCAGTGAGGCCCAGAGAGTGGATTTCCAAAAGAGGACAAACACAAAATAACTGTCTAGACATACCCTTCTAAAGCCTGATTCCAAGGCTTTACAGCCCTGATGGACAGTCCCTCTATGAAATTAACCCTAATTTATACTCCCTGCCTTTACAACAACCTGTGGCAATGAGCTCCACAATTTCAGTACTGCTGAGCAAATGTGCAGCTGATAAACACAGACTTATTACTCATGTTAGTGCCATTCCTGTGCTTGCTGGTTAAGGAATGTGTCCTTAAATGCTTATGGGATATGCACATTAGCCTGACTTTATAATCTAAGACATGCAAATTGGTCTTTATAACAGTGTAAAACCCATTAAGCCAATGGAGTTTCACATGGACGTATGGTCTGCCCACACAGATTGAATTACAGGTTGAGGGCTATAATTGCAGCAAACAGCACATAATTACTGGAATGACACTCTCTTTGTTACCTCTGAGCACTGAGAATATTTCCTATACTAAAAAGGTTATTCACAAAGATGGTACAGTTCCCTTGCAAAAAAAAATAAAGCGAAAAGCTACATGCAAGACATAGCCTATTTTTAATGCTTCCATTTGTCAGGAAGTGACAGAGGAGTCAAAGCTTCAAATTAGTAAAATAAGGTAAAAATGTACATGAAACTTCAGTAGTGTCTGGTAGTTGCATTGTGCAATTGTACTCATCAAAAGCTACCCTGGCAGCTTTTTCATTCTAAGTTAAAGGAAAGTATAATGATTTGTTTATATTTGGAAGTTCTAAGAATTCTGTGTACATATTTCATTTGACTGTATCACAAAAGAATAATTTATTGCAACTACCTAACAAAAAGCTCCCAAACCTGGCTGTTTTAATACCTCACTCATTTCCTTCAGAATGTCTTTTTTATATTGTCAAAAGATTTCCTGTCTGGAGCCCTGTTGCTGTAAACTTCTCGACTGTAACAGACCTCAGCCTCAAAAATGTCAAACACAATGGCAAAGGGAGAAGGGCACAGAGTGAGCTGGTCCCAGGGCTCCTCTGCACCTCCCTCTCTGGGTCACTGACTCAGCTGAATATCCACGTTTCCCACCACAGCCCACACTGCTGGGGATCCTCTGTGCTATGGCACTGGAGTGAAGTTCACAGGGAAAAAACAGCATCCATCCAGTTCTCCCTTTGGTCTCCTCTTTTACTCCTGCTTCCCCAACAAGAACAAAGCACAGGAGCTGTAAATGCATAAAAAGAGTTGCATTTTGAAAGCTTGTTTTTCTTAACCTCCACCTGTAAGATGTACTTGCTAAGGACTTCTGGGAAAAACAAGAGTTTTAAAGAATGTACCTGTATGTCAGAAAAAGTCTACAGGGATGATCTAGGAATATATGATTTTCTTTCTTTTTCTAATTTAAGGATTACTCTGACTATAAGCCAGGGAAGGAGAGGTTCAGTGTCTTTACACTTGCTATGTTATGACACAAATACAGAATATGATGCATGCCTAATATTAACTTTGATGGTAAAGGAAAATTCTGAGAACTCTGAAGAGGAAGATTTGGTTTGCTGTGTCGGTTTTAGCAGACAGGTGAGCAGAGCTTTCCCTGCAGCCTCCCCAGAGCCTGGCTGGGGAAGACATCTCATAAGGGCAGGAAAACATTTTCCTTTCAGACTAAGCTTCTTCTAGAAGAGAGAAGGCAAGATCGACCCTCTGGTAAGGGAAAACAAGAGTTCAAAAGCAGCTTTCCAAAAGAACCTCCCTGCTCTTTTCAGATGTGCGTGGCCTCAGTGGCTGTCCCAGCACCGACAGGGGCACTGCATGGCAGATCAAGACACAGAGGGAGCTGATGTGCTGGAGAAATCAGACTGAGATACACAAGAGATGATCATATCAAGCACTGAGATATTACATCGAGCTATTGTCTAGTAAACCTGCAAGGAGTTTGATTTTTATTTCCATGCTAGATTGTCTGACACTTTTTGCTTGCTTGCTCTGGCAACCTTAAGGCAAGCTCAAGTGCTTAGCTAGAGAGACATCCTTTTAAAAGCACAGTTTAATCAGCTGTTTTCGGGCAGATCTTATCCTAAGGAGCAGGAAGAGCAGCTGATGGTGTGACAGGGCTCCAGTGAGGTGAGGAGAACTGGACTGAGCTAAAGCCCCCAGCCAGGGCTCTGGCTGCACACAGGGAGCTGTCCCTGACTTCCAGGGACACAAACAGGGACTGCCTGAGTGAAGAGGGTGGCTCCTCCTGGTCCTCGTGCCTGCACACCTGCATTTGCACACTGGCATAGGTTTAGCTGGGTCAGAGCAGGGCTTCGCACGATCTCAGAGGGCACAGCCGTGTGTTTCTGGTAGAGGTGTCCTGCTGTACAACACGAAGCTCTGTAACTCACAGTGACTGGCACAGCAACAATTAATTCTGACATGCAACGTTTTCTCACAGTGTGTGGGCTCTTTTAAAGCATTGGTAGTGATTTGGAGAACACAGCCATGAAAAAGAGTGCAGCTGTTTCACTTGCTTTTCAATGGTTAAAAAAGACAAACAAATTATATGTCTTAAGTGACAGTCTATGGAGATTAAAGGTAATTTACCTTCCTCAAACCTGAGGTTTTAAAAAATATTACACAGCAGCTTTGATACCCTTCTCTGAAATCAAAGAACAATGGAAGCACCTGGAACCCTGCTGATTAAGAATACTGATTTCCCAGAACAAAAATTAGCGACTGTAATTTGAATCAGGCTGTGGTTTTAATAATGCTCAAGTGTGAATCTCGTTATCACAACCCAGGTTCAGCAGTTCTGCAGACCAGCTGAGGGCCTTGGTGGTGCATGGAATGGGAAACACCGGGATTGCGGCAGGCAGGAGAGTGCAGTGCAAACATGTGTCCAACTGATATCACTTGTGTGATTAAAAACACTACAATATAAAACAATCATTGAGAGTTTACTTTTAATTTACTTTTAATCAGCTTTATTTTAATCAGAAAATTGTATCTAGCAAAGCTCATTAAATGACACTGTAAGGGAAAAAAAAGAAGCAAACCCAAACCTTACTACTGCGTTGGCAGTTTTTTTGTAAAGTTTAGAGTGAGTTTACAGCCAATGAGAAAGTTATAAGCAAAGAAGCCTCATGCAAGTTTCCATATATGATACAGAGCTGGATGCAACTCTGCTGTTGGGTTAAGGCTGTGCACAGGAGCAGCTATGGCTGAGCTATAAGCAGTACCTTGCCGAGTGACATAATTGATCACTTCCAATCCTGTGACAATACCCTAAGGACTCAAGGGAAGGATACTGCCATGCAAGTTATTTTTCACTCTCTGTTTCCTGAGTAAATGTTTTTACTCCCTCCATTAGTTACCATCTGCAGGATGAGACAAGTCAGTTTCTAAAAGTTTATCTCAAAAAGCAAACACTGCAGTAGAGCCAGTTCACCGTCACTAACTTTGCAATGTTCACAACAGAAGTCATGACAACTCTTCTGTTATAAAGATACAAATCTACCAGTTCCCAAATCAAATCAATTAAGTGTAAATAAAATTAGAATTCCTCATTTATTAATCTAGATGCCCAAATTATAAAAATCAGACATACTTTAAGCACAGTTTAGTTTCACTCTAGGTTTCTATTATATGTTATTGTAAGAAATTAGCAATGCTATTTACATATGTAAACAATAACTTTAACAATCCAGAAGAAAAAAACAACATGTTGCACCACAGAACTGCCAAATAATATTTGCTTTCCATTAACATGGCTAAAAAAACCCCCAATCAATCAGTCAGTCAATCCCTGAGTTACATGTAACCACACGTATTTGATCAGGTTGATTCAGAACCTGCCCTTGAGAAGGCTAATTAGATGGAGTTACTGCTTATACTTTCAGGCTTTTATCAACATTTCTAAGCTAATCAGGATTTTTTTTTCCATTGATATTAGTAAAAGACATGCTTACTCATACCTGAAATATTTTTACAATTACAACATTAAAACTGTAATATTTTGGTCATAAGAAAATTTACCATTTCGTTCAATCTAAACATATTCTGTATTCTGTCTGGTAGGAAATACTGAGTCAGGAACACAAATTTAGCAGTAATACAACAGCACCAGAAGGAATATTAGAAGACCAGGCATATGATGTCACACTGACACACTCTGTGAGTGCTAAAGGAGCACACGCCAGGTCGTGCTGCCCACTCTGGAAAGCTGCACTTAAGGGCTGCTTACCACTAGCAGCAATTAAAAGATGTCAAATTGAGACACAGAACCTGTTTCTTGCAGCATTCAGGTGAAGAGTCTCAATGATCAGCACTTGTGATGCTTCAGACAAAGACCTATAACCTCTTCCTTGCATTTCATGCCCACAAATTAGATTACTGATCCTGGTTCATAAATATTTAGGGAATCTTGTCCTTCTTGTGGGTGCACATCTATTTATCTGGTGATGTTTCTGAGGCACACAGGCAGCAGTAAGGCTGTAATCTCGTAGAAATACCATCTACCTTTCTGTCTGCCCATGTCATTTCCCAAGAACCTTTTCCCTTCTTTGCTCCCACCTGCTTCTCTGGCAGAGCAGAAAATAGGAGAATACTGAGTGTACATTCAATCCTTATTATAAAGTGCACATACAAACTGGACAAGTGCAACTAACACAGAGTTGTGACCCACAGGCAGAAATTCACTATTCCAAGACTTGGCTCTGGATATTTAACCTCCTCTGTGTGTGTGTGTGTATAGATAGATATAGATACCTAACTATGTATATTTCTATTTGAAAAAATTTGCACGTACACACAGTTTTAAAGGAATTACTAACAGATCCAAGTAGTCAACTGATCAATATTGATAGTTAATGCAAATATAGGAATTTGATTTACATTTTGGCCAAAGAATGAAGTGTATACAGACATACATTAAATGACTCCAAAGATCTTTACAAACACCTATGTACAAAAAAAAATCAATGACAAAAAAATCCTATAGCTAAATTCCTTAAAAGACTGTAACACTGGTATATTTACCAGAATACTTTCTGGAACAGCTGCAACTATTTTACAAGCCAAGAGCAAGCAGATTTACATTTTTCAGGGTCTAAAGGGGCTCAAACTACTTCAGAGCTCCTTGGAATCCATAGTCTGCTGTTTGCCACTTCCCACTCTCACAAAACTGCATGAGAAAGGCAACTGTTTGATGCACTTGACATCTGGATTTGCTGTTGTTCAAGTGCATTTTAAATGGGAAAGATGAAGCTTTGCAAGATGTGTCAATGTACAGCAAATATATATTGAAGAACAAAATATTCAAATACAGCTGACCAAAGGGAAACACTGAAGTGATAAAGGAATCTCCAGATCTCATGGAAGCTCATTAGCCAGACACTGGAGTGCTGGAAAGTTCTCACATTCTCTGTAGGTCATGGATTGAAAGCTGATTGAGTAATGAGGGAAGAGGCAAAACAGATTTAAAAGAAATAAGGAAAATTGGACTTCAGAGGGACTGAGGAATAAATGTTCTGCAGTGGAAGGGAAAAAAGTGGCAGTTGCATGTACAGCAGCAATTAGTTTTGTTCATAATGAAGAAATACATCATATCTGAACTGTGGATCAAAAGATCACTTAGCCACCTCTGTAAGTTCAAGTCTAAGTAAGGCTCACAATTTCATTGGGACCTTTTAACAGAAAATGAAACCATCAAAAAATGCCAAACCCCAAAAAAACAGAGTAAGCACGTGAAGAGATTTTTGGGGTTTTTTGCTCCTTTGTTACTTAGCCTTCTTTTTCTTCCATATATCGCTGGAATATGTGCCTCTAACTTATTACATTGAATTCACCAATACTCAAGATCTCCTTGGAGCAGTATCATGCACCTTGAATATCATGTTCTTAAAGATGTCAAAACCATGAAAACATATCTTCCTTTCTTATGAACAATTTCAGACACAAAAATTAATCATAAACTGCTGTGTAAAAAAGGAAAGAAAAAGTCTGCTGTCTGCTGTACATGGCCACAGATGCACAGGATGTTTCTTCAGGAAAGTTAATTCGGATTACTAAATTATTACTAAATGGCCAAACCCACTCTTGCTGTTTCCTTCCAAATGCAGGCACAAGGCTCTGGCCACTGCTGGCATCTAATTAACATGGTCCATGAACAGAAACAGGACAGAAGGAAAGCAGACTGTGGTTTTAAAAAACTATCTAAATATATACTTCCCCCCCAGTTAGATGTGTTAACTAGTTTCTCTTTAAGCTCTACAAACACCCTTTTTATTTCTAAAAAAACGCTCATTAGTTAAGGTTTCTGACAATATCATATGTATAGAGTTCCCCTCTTTGCAATTTCTTCTACAAGCTCTTCATTTAGTAGAGAAACCAATTTTTAACAGCTTGTATTTTGCCATTACAGAATTCCTAAATTTCAACTTGCCTCATTGGAACACCCTCTCTGATAATAATAGTTTAGCTCACAAATAAACACCACTTCAAATGAGTTTTCAGTGGGGTGGAGGAGTGTTTTATTTTAACTGATTTCTACTTGCAATTGAAACCCTTTCTCCATACTAAATCTACTTTTGAGATAATTGTATTGAGGAGGAATAGAGGACTGCAATAATGTTATTCTTCTGGCCTTGAAAGTCTATTTAAATCTTTTCTACAACATGATATAGGCCAAATTGAATTGGATAAAATGTAGGGGGATTACCACGTGGCAGCCACACATCATCCCATTAATCACACTCCAACCTTTCAAGCTGTTCAGCACCCTCTCCTCACACATTATTGCCAGATTTTTCAGCAAAGCAGAGCGTGAGGAACCAGATGGAACCTGGTGGTATCTGCATTTTCTCTACCCAGTGATTTTATCTCCTCAACTGTTTTTAAGGTTTCAAAGATGGCAATTGCACCTCTTCAAAACTGTTTACAGGAAGCTTTTGGAAGGTTCACTTTCTTAGGTTTAGAGCCATGCAACTAGTTGCCCTGAGAGCTGAATTGAGAACCTGATATTAGGTAGCCTCTACACTTGTTTCTGTTTGGCACAGAGAGAATTTGACAATTTGTAGTTTTATTTAAAATGGCTCTGTTGATGAGGAGAGGAGGGTGCGTGAACAGCATCGGGAAGTAGAAATACAGTAGGGAGAGATGAGCAGAGGAGCTATGGGATCGTACCTGTGCAGCTCTGGCAACATCAGCAGCTGCTGTGTGTAAACAAGCAGCCAGGCTCCTTTCTGAAGTGTCCACCCCACTCTGTGTGAGCAGGGCCTTCCCTCTCCCTCCCCAGCTGAGGAGCTGAGGACCTCACCTGGGGCAGGTGGTCAGGGGCAGCTGCAGGCTGAGCCCTGGGCTCAGGCCAAGTCAAGCCCAAGGCTCAGGCCTTCCAGCTTAAAATAGAGAGGAATTTTGGAGTTCGTTCCTCTCTAGCATCAGCTGAGCAAGTTTTAATTTTGGACTCATGGGGAATTTAGTTATGTGAGTCCCATTCACAAGTCTACATCTTTCTTTGGATCTGCCCCCAAGGCCATTTAGTACAACAGAAGATTTACGATTCCTTGTGTGGATTGTTATTTTTGATCATAACCTCTGCTTGGAGAGACCAGAGAGGTAACTGAGAAAAATTTTCCTCGTGGAAGAGAAGTGGGATTTGTGAAACAAAATGGGCAGCCAGCTCTTTTTAATTTACACATGCTAATATTAAAATGCTACATAGTGTCTGATTAGTAAGAAACAAATTCAACCAATTATTAGATGTGGTGTAAATGTTCTTTCCCTGATTCCCTGAAGCAGCTTGCTCTCGGTGATTAATTTCAGTAGCATTCCACATGTAGACAGACTTAAATCCGTGCATAATCTCATGAAAAATTGGGTTCTGAATTGTGCAGAGGTCAAATTACTGTTCAGACTAATGATTCGTTACATATTTGCTCAACTCCAGTTTATTGTGCCATGGCATCTAATGGCAAGGGCCTAAATTTATATGTTAACAGCAAAAGCAAAGATTTTGAACAGAAACCTGTAGGAAGTAGCATTTCTAGAGCTGCTGTGCACGGTCCTTTCTTTATTTCAATAGAGGGGTCACTGACCTCCATCATCATCATGTCTGGGCTCAGTGTTCCACTGTGCAGCACAATTCCTTGATTGAGAAGAGCTATTAGAAGATTCAGCTGGCTGAGAAATCTGACCTGCTGAACACTCTTAGCTACTTTATAATCAAATAAATGATCACATATATTCTCTGCTGACAGCTTATGGCTGTGATTGCAGAACTGCTGGATTTTGTTAATGTGCCTACAGTTCTTTAATGAATTGTTTCTTCACTTTCTGATTTGACTTCTTTAACAAATTTATCTTACTTTAATATTTTTCAGCGCCGTAATCAAAGTCAGTACTCTAAATTTCAGTACTGAAAATTGCTCCCAAAATGTGTTCCCAGAATTCCCTTCATAAGCACTTTTTTTAACATTTATAACTCATAAATTGTATTTGGAACTTTTCTGGTTTTGTTTTGGTTTTGTGTGTTTTTTGGGATTTGTTAATCTTTTTTAAAATTCTGGATTGTCACAGATGAGTTCAGACGTCACTTTTCAATTCAGGCAGGGTTTCTCAAATATATATGAATGTAAATGAGGCAATATTAAAGTATCTTCTTCTGGTACTTACATATTGATTGCTTTTCTATCCCTTTATTTGTAACAATATTTCAAAAAGCACAGAATTATCACACTATGAACCATGAATTTATTTCAAGTTGCCCCCCATTTTGAATTAGGCAAACTCTGTTTAGGCTGACACATAGATTTGCTGTTACCCTGTTTGTGCTCTTACCCTCGCAGCATCAGAACACACAAAAAACCTCAAAAGCTTTGAGATCCTTCTTCCCCAAAAAGTGCTGGAATTGTGAATGGAGCTGAGCTGTACCTTTGAGCTTCATTTACCCTTTACCTTTGATGCAAGCAGGACGAGCAGAAAGACTTGCTTTAAAAGACACACGTTTGGCTGCTATAGAGCAAACTGATCAAAGGTATATTAAAAGCTCTATTCTATTCTTGTTAAACATTATGATTTACCACTGGAAGGAGCTAGAGTAATGATGTTGAATCACTGAAGAAACAAGCACAGGGCCAGCATAATGGTTAAATAATCTGTGAGAAAAGGAAAAAGGGAATCAGTATCTTACCTGAAAGAAAGAAGAAGTCGGTTATTTTCCAAGATGCAGAGAGCTGTGGTTCTGATTTAGAAACCCTAATGTATGAAAAATGGGTTGTGTGAAAAGCAAGTCTGATAATTTTAAAATGGAAATTATTTTGTTCTGTTAAAAAATAAATTATGTGGGTGGAAACAGAGGGAAGTTAGCAGAAAGAGAGAGCCACTCAGATAAAACAGATTGTCTGTCTCGCTTGGTGAGGCTACAAGGTCACACAGAGGGACTGTTACCTTGGTGAGAAAGTGATTCACTTTATGAAGCACATATTTTAGGTTGTTTGTTTAAAACTCATAATTGTCATCAGTACGATGGAAATTGGTCAATAACTTGACAGGAATAGAAAGTTTCTTCCCTTCCCTTCCCTTCCCTTCCCTTCCCTTCCCTTCCCTTCCCTTCCCTTCCCTTCCCTTCCCTTCCCTTCCCTTCCCTTCCCTTCCCTTCCCTTCCCTTCCCTTCCCTTCCCTTCCCTTCCCTTCCCTTCCCTTCCCTTCCCTTCCCTTCCCTTCCCTTCCCTTCCCTTCCCTTCCCTTCCCTTCCCTTCCCCACAACATAAAGAAGTGGTTTACATGTCTAGTCCAGGGGAGGGTCAAATGAGGGTGTGCAAACAGTGAGGAAAGCTGAATGCCCAGCAGGGTGTTTAATCTCTATTTTATTGCAAAGTGCAGGAGATAACAGTTTGGTTTAGCAGACTAGTTTTGATATATAAATTTTTGGGTAGAGCATAATCTGACTAACGGCTTCAGCACAGAGCATAGATTTATTCTTACAAAACCTCCTTAAGTTCAAGCATTTTCCAAAAAAGCAAGTCCTCAACAAGTGACAGCAGAAGGCAGAGGTGCCCTGGTGCAAATGTGGGCTGTAGAGGGAGGCAAGAGTGGAATAGGTGATATTCCCAGGACACTGTGTGCTTGTTCCAACAACTTCTAAAATTGCTACCAGAACTCACATTAGCTATGTAATTAATCATTTTATATATGTTTAAGACTGTATGTATGAGATTTTACATTAGGGTCTCAATGAAGGGAGGCTTTTCTCATGAGAACTCAGACACTGACGTTATTCTTACACAACTGTCACACTAATGACACACCTAAGCTTGGTACCTCTCTCGATGCCAGTTCTCTTCTTGTGTTCCTCCATCATGGCAGGTTTGGGGGCAGTTGTTGTGCTGTTTTGTGTTGATTGTTTTGTTTTGCTTTGTTTGGGTTTTCTTCCCCAAAGAACTGGTGTTTCTATGACCTGTTTTGCAGCTGTGGTTAGAAGAACTGCGTAATGTCAAGAGCCAAGAAGAGCCAAGAGCTTAACGAGCTCCTTCATATTTGCTTGCGTCTGGTGCTAGGATAGCACAGCTCCCATCTTTGCTGTCTTACAGCATCCTTAGGCAAAAGTCTCTGATGAAGCATCAATCACCCAGACTGCTTAAAATCCTGCTGGTCTCATTCAAGAACCAGTCATGAGCTACATACCTTTATCCCATCTTAATGTTCATTATTGATGTTGCTGTAAAAGCTTCTTCATGCTGAATGATACGTAGGTGGTGGAAAGAGTTTTATGCTTTGGTGAGGCAAACAGTTATTAAAAGAAGAGAAAAGCCTAGGTGATGCCTTATGATTTAATGGAAACATCTCTCTTTTCTGAGGAATGATGCAAGGGGTCTAACCCACACACTGCAGCACCAAATCATCTTTGGCTTGACAGGCCTGAAGGAAACCCTCTACACAGAACCTGCAAGTCACTCCCTGTTTCCTGCTCTGTATTGCTGCTGCTACAGCCTCTGCTGTGCCTTGTGTTCTGTACAGCTCTTTGTGTCCTACAGGGCAATCACTGTCTTCCAGTTCTGGTGTCATCTGCCCACACACAACACAGATCTGCCAGGGACAGCAGGAAGGCAGCCCCGGTGCTTTCCAAGGCTCCGTCCCCACAGCAGCCTGATACAGCTGACACCAGTGTCCCACTATTCACTCCCAGTCCCTCTATCTTGAAAGTTGCTCAAGCACAACACTTTGTTGAAGCCGCTCTTTTAAATCAAAGTATTTGGGAGCTGTGAGTACCACCCTGTCTTTTAAGAAGACATTCTTGCAATGGTTGGGATTGCAATGCTACAGCTCAGGAAAGAAAACTCTCTCACATGTCCTTTAGTGTTTCCTTTATTTATTTATTTTGTGTTGATCCCTTTTCTATCTCTGTAATTTTACTGCAGTGGCTCAAAACCTTCCCCTGGAAAGCTGCACCCCACTTATTTTTGACTGGTTTGGGCATGGTGGTGTGGGTGGGGTGTTAAACAGGCCCATTTGTTGGGGTGGGGAGGCCAACTATGTTTCTGTAAGCTTCTTTTCTGATAATCCTCAGTAACATTAGTCTTTATTTAATGGAACAGAGACCTGAAAGCTTTTACTTGTAACAGTGCAATAAAGAACACCTGAAAGCATTTGATTCAAAAATATATCCATTTTGGATTATGGGATTCATCAAATGGCCTGCCAACAACACTGTACTGACAACAATGTTGACCTCATTGCCTCCTCACAATTTACTCTTTTCTGAGTAGCAGTAGCCAGGTGAAAGCCCTGCTAGCTCTCCTGGAACCAAATCCAGCTCACTGCATCCAGATAAAGGCTACAGAAATATGAAATTCTGGAGGAAGCTTCTCTGGTATACTGAGCTTCCTCAAGGACCATTAACAAGGCTGTAGAAAAAGCACGTTATTCTTTGTCTGAAATTAAGAACAAAAAAAAAAAGCCATTTTAGCTAGCCTCAAGCTCTAGTTTTTAAATATTTTGAAAAAGAAAAAAAAATAATCTGGTTGAAATTATTTGCAAAATTATTTTTACTTACAAGTAGTTTTACTTATAAGTAGTTGCTGGTCAGGATGGCATTTTCCACAAAGAGTCCAAAAACTTAAAATTTATGCAGCCCATCTATTAATGAATTAAAATGCACTAGAGTTTTATTTATATGATAATACCATTTGATGCAGAAGGAGCAATAATTCACCACTGCCTTTTTAGACATTCACTGAAAGCAAAACAAGCAGTTCTTAGCTGGCTGCAGCATTTGAGTTAATCCTGAACCACAGTTTCAATTCTAAGTGTGAAGGTAACTACTGAATGTTACTACCAAAATTGGAATTTTATAGGTGGACTTTTCCTCCTGCAATGCTGCTTCACAACCCACACCTGGCTAAACCAGCAAGGAGGTCATGGTGGGAAAGCTGGCTATGTTAACATCCTTATTCATCCTTGGCTGTCCTGTGCAGGGCCAGGGGCTGGACTTTGATGATTGCTGTGGGTCCCTTCCAGCTCAGGAGGTTTCACAATTCAGTGGTTCCTTGAATACCAAACTTCCTTCACTCATATGACTATTGATGAAGAGTCATGACTAACAGGTAGTTCTGTAGATTTAATCTGAAAAATTAATCTGAAGAGAAACAGAGTGTGTGGGAGGAATTCCAGAAATCTGTGTTCTCATCTTCAAGTATCCAGAAAAAAAAGGAGGAAAACCCTCCAGAGTTAAAGGAAATGAGTTATCCACCAGGCCAGGGTGCCATGTGATTGAGTGACTGTACACTTGGCAAGAGAGTTAGGAACAGAACATGCCATTTGAACAATTCTAAGGCAAAGGGAGCCTTTCCACTTTCAGGTACATGTGGGAGAAAAGTGTATGAATAATGAATTTTTTATAATATATTTTCCATGCATTATTGAAAATATTACAAATACCCACATGCTTTTTCCATTACATCAATGTGAGGCACTTAACATATTCTGTTGATCTCATTAGTGTTAAAAAATCATACTGGATGTGTTTTACAGCTTACAATTATTTTTTTGAAACTTGAGATGACACACAAATATTTTAGGAGATGATTCATCGCAATATAAAATCTTTATATCTGCATTCCAACATTGGGAGGGAGGTTGTTTCTCCAAAGGAATGAAGTAAAAATAAAGTGTATTTGCTAAATCATATTTTCAGAAATGCCTAAGTTTATTAGCACAGCTCATTAGTTTTGTGACTCAGCTTTTATGGTGCTCTGGGAAGCTCTATTGGTGTTCAGTAATACATATGATCATGCTAAAGCTCCTCCTTACTACACAGCTACAACATGATGTAAATTCACAAGGAAGTTTCAGATTTAAGACACACATTTTACCTCATATCAGTTAGTGACTCATTTCTCACAAGTTCGACCCACTACTTCCCTTAAGAGCCAAATCCCAGTGCTGGTGACATCTGATAGAATCAACTCCCCTGTGTTAGTGACAACAGAAATTTTGAGCAGGTTTAGGATTTTGTCTTCTTTTAAAAAAAACCCTGCCAATGAAGTATTCTGAAGTGTGAGAAAGAACTAGCAAGTGAATTTTTTATTCATTTACAAATAAATTTGTATCTAACATGAATCAGCATACCAAATATTGGATTAATGCCTGATATAGAGATATTTAAAATAAGGCTAAATCTATAGGTATGTGAATTTAGCAACTACTTGCAGATGAGGTGAGCTGTGCACTAGCATTGTAAAGGGTTTGGGTACAGGCACCATTCACAAAACTCCTAAGAGTGGAGAAATATTTGTGATAAATTCCTCACTGCAGAGTTTTTAAGTAATGAGAAGCATATTCACTCCATTATAACTTTCCTTTATGCTGCAGAAGGCATTTAAAATTGACAATAATGTGAACCTACTGTTGGAAAATCAGCATGGATGTTGCATCAATGAGGTTTCACATAGCCCTGGGATCCCACTGATCTTGGTTTTTTGAAGGCACTTGATATTTTCTATTGAATCAGTAGGTTCACAAGTGTAGTTTGTGCTGAGCAATAAAGGAGGAATGCAACTGCAATTCATTGTTGAACCCCATTAGGTACAACACGTTGATTAGTATTATCTTTTTGTCACAAGGCTTATTGCTTGAGAAACCCTTCTTTTATGAAAACAATCATTCTTGCCTTTAATATGTCTAAAAATTCTCTTAACCTTCTGCCTTAGTGACCTCCTTTTATGGTTTTATTGAAAATTGAAATCACCCACGATCTGTCAGTTCCTCAATCTGGTTTCTGTATCCAGGGAGGTCAGTGATGGAACCTCCATGCAAAATTAAGAATTAGGTTCATAGGTTTCGTTTCCACTCAAGTATTTCAAAACTGAATAAACTTACCACTATAAACACTATGGAAAATAAAATTTTAGTTTGCTGGAAAGACCTGAGAATTTCCTAGATTTGTTTATTACCACTAATATTTACCTTCTCTAACAAAGAAAGACAGTTGTTAGTGCTTTCATTATGTCCTCTGCATTCAGATTGCTCCCTGTGCTTCATTTTAAAATGGAGCAAAATAATTGTTTAAATCCAGGAATTCCTGAAATCAGAGAAGTGACAATTGCAGGTCAGACCCCTTGATCATGTAACCTAAAACCTAACTCAGAGGTGAGCATCAAAAAAAGGTTCTGACTTATGACCTAAAGCAGGAAAATTAATCTTTTTTTATTGTAGTTCTTAACAAACAAATACACTTTTCCTTTATTACCAAATTAATCTTGGTGATTTGTCTATAATGAGAAGTATATTACAGATATCTGTTATTATCAGGCTTCAGCTGTTCAGGTAAGTTTTTATTCAAATCCCAATTGCATCACTTTCAATCCTATTCTCTTAATAAAACTCACAAACAAACAAAACCCCAAAACCATCCCACAGTTGTAGTCTGTAAAAGATATTTGGAAAAAAGAAATGGAATATATCTTGTGATCTTAAATACATCTTGTGTTCTTTATCTGACCAAGTTTTAAGCAAGCACACTGTGGAGTCCTACACAGGTGCAAAGAAAAGTAGTTGCTGTTGTAGAAGCTTAACAAGAGGGGGAAAGATTTCAAGCAAGATTTTGCACCTTATTCTTCCTATTAAAAGCAATCAAGAGTTGTAGTGGTTGAAAATGCAGGAACAGCCTTTGGGGAATATTGACAGTTTCTTAGGCATCAAAAAATGCCTTAATGGTTGCAATCATTTTCTTATTCTGGAAACCTGTTCATTTGAGTCAGTCATATGTGCTAGCTGTCATAATTAATTCTACTCCAAGCAGGATGCAGTAGATTATTTAGGGATCAACCAGATTATTCAGGGATCAGTTGTGTAGTGCCACAATCAACACCATGCAGGAGTAGAGAGGGGCTGCAGCCCTTCAGTATCTGCACTTCCATTGCTGGTCCTCTCCATGCCAGGGTGGGTTGTTGTAGATCTTATTGTGAAAAAATGGATGTCCCCTTCAGAAGTTTTTTCTAATTGTAAGAATTTTTTCCTCACTTGTGAGGAAAGGCCATTGGCTCCCTCTGGACTGCTCTAAGGAGCTGTTTCAGGAGCATTTTCACCACAGTTCTACTTGAATGACAAGATCACTTCATGTAGTGAAAAAAAATTGCTGTTGTTACCAGGCTTATTTAGTCATGGGAAATTTCTCTGGGAATATTTTTTTCTCATTACTGTACACACAATTGGCAAAGTCTGTCTGTGCAAGACTTCCAGCTCAATTTTGAAAACCCAAGAGGTTTGAATAATTCAGATAATCTGCGAATAAACATGCTGGCTTTGTGGCACTTATCTGAGTTGCCAAGCCTTTGGAAGCTTTGTCATCAAATTCTCATTTACCAAAGAGTTAGAAGGTTTGTTAATGTTATATAATTTATCACTCCACTGTGCTGGATGGTGCTCTAAGAGCTTGGTTTGCTTTTCACAAAATTGCGCTGATTTTAAGCCACAGCAATTTCTAACCTGAGCGGCTCTAAGTGAAGAATCAGGCCCTTAGTGTTTCATGTGAATAAAATATCAGTGCTGTGAGTCACAGCAGCAAACTGCTGGGCAGGTCACATCCAAACCTGCAGTTTTGCTGGATTGATGTTCCTCCTAGTATTTGTTTTAAGTCCTCTTTCCACTGCTAGAGCTCAGTGATCAGAGCCTGTCTGCAGTTCAAGTGAAGATTTTCATTGCTTTGCTCATCTGAAAAAAAAGGCAGAACACTGATACAGGTAGAATCACTTTTCTTTTCTTTTCTTTTCTTTTCTTTTTTTTTTTTTTTTTTTTTTGGTCACATTTGGATATTCAGTCACAGCCAAATTTTAGAACTCTTTAGGCATGTGATTGTGGGACTAATTTGTGACTATAATTACTTTCTTTCTGTGTGCCAGCTGGGTAAGTAAACATTAAAATGCCAGCACAGGACACACAACTGTCTCTATAATCACAATTTCTGCACTTCTGGAATACCTTAAAGTGTCTCCAACAAGAGGAAGAACAACCAAACACATTTAAAACAATTTGACTTTAAATTCTGAAAATACTGAAGTTTATTGTATGTCCCAATATCTATTTGAAGCAGTGCTCAGTTTCTTACATCCCTAAAATTCTGAAAGCTGCTGTCTGATAGGTTTAAAATAAAATTTTAGACTGAGTCAATGAGCCAGCATAAATCCATTCCCTTACAGCTTTACAGAAAGGACATTATTTTGTGAGGCAGAGTCATTCAAAGCAGAATCATGGTATTTTTAAAAACAGCTTTAGTTGCAACCCCAGTTATCTCATCCAGATCAACTGGATCTGCTCAGTTTTGCTGAGCAGCTTCTAGCCAGTTTTAAAGACTTAATTAAAATCTTCACCAACACAATATTCCAGTCGAGGCTGTTCTGGTGACTAGAGGCCAGTCCTGCTCAGATCCTCTCTTTAAGGAGAGAAAAGGGTAATGCAGAAGCTTTTGAAGATACGAATCCTTAAGGAATTGGATTCATTGGTTTTAAGAATCTGGAGTAGAACCGAGTGTCTGACCAATTATTTTTACTCAGACCTGCTAATAAAAATACCCCCTCTATCCTGAGGTTTGAGGCTCACTTTGTTAAAAATACTCATTCTCCAAGGAGCTCCAAAAAACTTTTGCTTTTCCCGAGTCAAACTTGGGTTTGGTATTCAGGGGTACCAAACTACTCCTCTGATCCACACTGTGGCTCTCCTTTCATGCTGCTTTCCTTGCATGGCAAAAGGTATATTTGGAGGAGGGAAATACTCTGCAGAGAAGCAGATATGTGCAGATTTATACACCTGTACTTATATTTTATGCAAGAATGAGTTTCAGTTCTCTTATCACTGCCCTCAAGTGTCTCCGCATGGAGTAGTGAACAATGTGACTAATCTGCATCAGGCCATTCCCTTCCATCAAGGCTTCTTTCAGAGACACCTGGAAAGATTTGAGTCAAGGGAAGGCATAAACCATCCAGGCTATCCAGCTGGACCCCTGGCTCTGTAGCTGTTGCTGTAACACTGGCTGACTGCACAAGTGCTCCATGAACCAGCTGCTCACCCTTTCCCTCCCACACTGCATTCAGCCCCAGTACTTTACGAAAAGGTCACGTCTTTCTTCCTCCACTTGCTTGTATTTTGCAGGCCCATGCTCCATCTCTCTGTTTGGAACTTCCTTCCTTTTCTTCTCCATGCTTTTGCCTCTCCACCCAACTGTTAGGAGTTAACCTCAATGCCCTTCACACATTAGCATTTGTTGTATTAAGCAAAGTACTTTCCTTTACTTTGATTCTGTAGGGTGCAAACGCACAGAACTGAGGGTTAGCTACTAATATGGTGTGTGGAACAGCACTTCAGCTTGTGAAACTGAAAATGTTAATGCTAGAGTTTATCATGTCTTGCTCCACACATTCTTTGTCTTTTCTTGCTTTGCCTTCTCTTTAGCTTTTCTTTGGTAATATTCCCCTGACCTAGAAGCCTAAACCTCACAAACTTCCTAAACTGAAGCCTACATCTTCCAAGGCAACTTCAGGTTCTCCAAAATAATTCCCTGCATCAGAAACCATCCTTTCTAGCTACTGATTTTCCCTGAGGGCTCTGCTTTAATCATACATGTGCTTCCCTATTACATCAGCATGTATTTCCTTCCCTGGAAGAGCCAACAGTTGGAGAAAGTCTGAGCTGCAGCTCCTGACCATTCTAAAATATTAGTCCTTTTACAAACTTTGGAAATCTCTGGTTCAGGGAGCCAGCACCTTCACTCATACTAGGTTGCTTCCCTTCCATTAGAAATCTTGCTATCTTGAGAGTTGAAGCTTAAGTGTATTTGGAATTCCCTAACACATGTCTTCTACTGCCAGGATCATGGCAGCAAGTGAAAGCCGAAAAAGGATTTTCAGACTTACAGGGGTTTAGATTCTCATCTCCTGTTTTATCAGTCCTATGCACTGAAAAACAAGAAAGGTTTGATGCTGTGAGATGGGACTGGGCACTTCCACACTGCAGAGCACCAACCCCTGTAACTTCAGGCTTTACTCTGTTTCACCAGATGTGGCTGAGGTTTGTGATTTTCCGTGCTCAGTCTTTGTTCAGTACCATTCATGGGAAGTTTTAGGATATAATTTCTGTAAGCAGCGGTGGTAGCAGCAGTGGAGTCTGAAATGGAGTCTGAAACAGCCCAGTGCAGGCTAGGCAGGTCCTACAGCTGGGCAGAAACAGAACTTTGCTGTGCCAAATACAAACCAGTGTTTTCTCAGGCAGATGAATATGGGCTAGGACCAATGGCTGTCTAAAAATTAACATGAATCAAGGTTGGGGTGTCATTATAAAGTAGCAGAATAACAAATCCTGTCCTGAAACTGTATCACACATTGATGGATTCTCTTCTTTTTAATTAGCTGGATGTTATTTGTATTTCATAGGGAAAATTTAGCAGGTGCCAAAAGCTGATCACAACTCCTTAATTTAATCCATTTCTACACATGCCTTCCTTGAAGTCTCTGGTTTTTGTATCCTTGAGATGTTTCTTAAATACTCTTCTCTCTTAAACTCTCTGTCCTGTTTGGCTTGTGCCAGGATTATCCCGTTCCCCACCACCACCACATTGTCTCTTGGTAATAAAAAAAGAGAAGTTTTAAATATCTGCCAATCCATTTGTATTTTGTGCTGCTGAGTTTGCTGTTTGTTACATGTACAATTTCCTTCACTGACTCCCAGAAAACCATGAGTGGAGTTTGCAGCTAAATGAGAGTAATTTATTGTGTTTTGTGGATAGGTATAATCCTTTGAGTTTTTGTTGACATCAGGCTCCTTACAGACTGGAGCTGCTGCTAAAGCAGTTAAATATGTGTGCATGTTATCTTAGCGAATGAGGGCTTGTCCTGCCAAAAGCAAACATAGGTTTTGTAAATGAATGGAACTGAGGAATAGGTACTTTTTTTTCTTATGCTTTTGCAAGCAGGAGAAATGTACTTGTGTAAAGCAAATTCAGGGGGGTTTTGCTCATCGAAACAGAACAGGCACAGCAGAGGAATGAAGCCTCTCTCAGGAGGATCCTTGTAGCTCTCTCTGCTTTTGTACAAAGTGGCAGAGCCAGGATCATTCATGTTATCTATTGAGCTATAGCAGAATGACTTTCACACTATTGACACAGGTTATTTAGTTTCCACTCCTACAGGGGCAAATTTTTTGTCTCGACCAGAACACAGATCCCGTATTCCTTAAAGTGCCCCAAAGCTTCCACTGGGTGGCATTTCCAGCCATTTCAGTTTAAAGAGACCTGATCTGACCAGTTTTCCTGTCTTTTCTGGAGCAACTACTCACAAACTAGATAAACCCACAACTAAAACACACACACCTGTCCCCAGAGAAGGAATAGAACAATAAATGATGCATCAAGAGATATCAGTTACAGTGCTGAATTTGCTGCTGGATGATGTGCTACACACAGCAGGCTCAGTTTGCAAATTTATATGGAACAGAATATAAGAGATAGATTTGGAGAAACGGCTCTAGAGGCACCTCTTCTCAATCTCACACAATTGTCCTCTGCAGGCAAAATTGTTACAGATTACAGTGTTATAGGAGAAATTAAGAGAAAACAGTTCCTATTTTCTTCTCTAGTTAAATTCTGTTGTAGGAAGCGCATGGTGTAACCAGATTGCTTTCCAGCAGCTCCTGAGAAACACTTTGTTGGTTTTTTTTTTACTTTAATCAGTTATTTTTGAACTTTTTCCAAACATTTGTTTATGTTGAGCCACTGTTTTTCAAGAAAAAGCAGTTTAAATTTTTTTTATTTCAAACCCCCTTTTTTTTAAAAATTAATGCATTCCTATACTGTAAAATTTTTTAGCAGTGAAATGTATTAGCAGAGATAAACACAACAAAAACATACTGAAATATTTTCACTAAAGACAGGAATTTCAGGAGTGGTTTTTAGTATCAGATCCTTATTTAAACACCTAAGCAGAAGCAAATCCTTTCTGACAGCCTGCTGCAATTACAGATGCAGTGCAATTGAAGAGCTCCTCTCGTGGAACTCATTTGGAAAGGTGTTGATAGCCCGTGTGACAAGGAGTGCTCCCTCCGAAGAGGCTCTAACACAGCTCCAGAGTTATGTTCCCACTGTCAGAGGAGACATTGAAACATGGCCATTAGCTCCATGCCACGATGGGAAATAAATGATGATCCAGGCACGGCCTTGTACATCAAATGAAGTTGCAAAGTAGGGCACTGGAGTCAGGAGTGTGGTTCTTGACTCGCCCATCTCTGCTGCTGCTCTGCCGCCCGTGACCGAAGCAGATTCATGACCGTGATGGGAAATTAATGCTGATGAATGACAGGCAGCCTACAAATCTCTGCCTCCCTCTCCTCTTCCACCCATGAAAAATACCACTGTGTTCCCATCACTTCAGCCTCCTGTTCATTGACTCCTAAAAGCCTCAGTGTAATCTTCAAAAACTTAATCTCCTGTAAGTGAAGGATATCTTTATTTGCAAACTTGGTTCTGTAAAAATTTTACTTGTGCAACTCCAGAGCCTATTTTTCACATATGAGTTTAATGCACCTACCCAAAATCAATTCTGTCTCAGAAAAATACTCTAATTGCATTTTACTGCCACGACTGAATTTATTGCTTTCACAGATAACATCATTCACACAGAGCCTATACTTAAATGGAAGAATAATGTCTCCTGGAATAATTGTTATGATTTTTGTGGTAAAATACAGGTGACCAGTCTGTAACTGAAGGAGATTTTTAAACCTCATTCTGCATCTTGATCCACCCCAACCTTTTATGTCTGAGGTAATAATGGCAAAAATGACACAGTGATGCATCTATTTATCCATCAGTCATGTTCTTTTTCCATGTACCACAGTGTGTTTTCTGACAGCAGTATAGATGAATTCCAGTGTTTTGTCAGCCTCAAACAATAACACAGAACTGCATTTCAAATATAAAAGTCATAAGACTTCTAAACATGACCAAGCTTTGGAATAGGTGTGAAGATTGTTCTTCCCTGTCAGTTTAAGATTTACAATCCAGATATTTCTACTCTTGGCATTAACTATTTTTCCTGTGCCTTAGTAGTGATTCTTTAAAATAAAGAACAGAGTTCAAGTGTGCCTAAGAAGCCAGATTAGCATGGAGGATGATGCCTCTCTCCAGAAGAGTAGAGCAGTGCTGGCCAATAAAGGCAGACAAAAAAGCTACAGTATCTGCCTGGTTTTCAAATTGGTTCAGTCCTTTGTGTGTCCTTTCTGTTTCTACACAGCAAGCACATGACAGGACCTGGTGTGCAGAAGTTGGACTGAAGGTGTCTGCAGTTGTGCTGAGAGTCCATGTGGTGCCACTGCTGACGTTCCTCAGGAAGCCAAGGGGACACGTTGCCACAGCTGTCCTCCACAGCTCTCTGCTTCACCCTGCCAAATCCAGCCCAAAGAGCATCCCAGCCAGCACAAGTGGATCCCATCAGGCTGTCTCCTCAGCCTCCAGGGATTTGCAAGGTTTGCAGTCTGGATCCAAAATACCTTTTGTTTTACAATGCAGGATTAATCTGTATCAATGCAGTGGCATTAGGGACTGCCAGGGACAAGGGCAAGGGCCACCTAAGCCACTTCCCCTTAGTGGAAACTCTCTGCAGCTTTGCAGGCTGCTTCTGAAATTGCAGAATAATCACTACACTCAGACAAGCTCATGTCCCTTTCACACAGCTTCATTTTTCCCACTTTGGGAAGCCCCAGCTGTATCCCTAAGCAGACGGCTCCTTGGGAGCCTGTCCTGCCTAACCTGCGTTGTAGGCAGAAGCAGGGAATCCTTGACATAGTTAAATGTTCCAGAATTGTGCTAAACATGGCAGAACTGTGCAGCCTGGACAAAGACAGGCTCTCACAAACTGTGTAGAGAGGGTTCAAGGATTGATGCCTGTGGGTAAAATCATCCTTCTAGAAAGTGGAGCTTCCCTTCTCATTTGCTGGGATGTGGCAAATGACCCTGTTGACACTTCCAGTCTCTTTCAATAGAAATTAGAACATGTTAGCCTAAACTGAAAGCATCTCTTTAAGCCACTTCAACACAATCTGTAAGAATGTGCATGTCTGTGCCCTTTCTTGCTGTTCATAAAGCTTCAACTGTAAATATTACTGATACTGACACATATGTTCTGCAGCTTGTAGGCATCTCCATCCCTCCTCCCCTTTTGGGTTACTGCACTTGAATTCCTTCCATAACTGGTCCTTGCACCTCATTTATGTGTTTAATGAGGGATATTGATTCCCAGTGATATCTTCCCTTCTTTGCATATCAGTGAAACAGAGGGAAATACCTTTTTCCTCCTTGGATTCTCCAAAAGAGAAAATCCTTGTGAAAAAGGAAAAATGCTAATGTGTTACTTCTTTCACATTAGCCATGGTTAATGAACTAATAACTAGGCAAAGCAAGCCCTCTTATGGAAAATGCACTTATGAATGTAGATCAGAAATATTTGGATATTCCTCACATGGGATTATTGTGTTACTGTCAACAGAAACAAAGGGGGGCTTATATCTACTTCAGCATAGAGTCAGAGATAGAATCACTTAGCTTGGAAAAGACCCTCAAGACCATTGAGTCCAGCTGTAAACCTGCCACTGCCAAGTCCAGCACTAAGCCATGCCCCTGGGCACCACATCTACAAAATCAGGTACACGCCAGGAGAGTGGACAGGGCTGCCAGGGAAAGGGGAGGAAAAGGCACGGCCCTGCCCTGCTCTCCACACTGACCCCCTGCCCCCAAACACCCTGGTAAAGGCTCCTGGGATGAGACAGTGTCCCTCTACCACTGAATTTCTGCCTCTCTAGATAGAGTGAAGCTGTTTTAAAAACCCCAAACTAATAGATTTTGTGAGAGGCAGAGAGTGCCCTCCAGGCTCCTGCCAGTGCATTATCAAGTGACTCATCACCCAATACAAAGAAAGAAAATATGAAAGATGCATTTTAAACAACTAATATTTCCTTTACCCACTTACTTTGATATTTTCCATGGGGAGGAAGAGGCATAGGAATCCCATCATAGCTCTTTTTATTCCCACTGAAAGACCTCATAACTTGTAATAAATTGGCTCATGCATCTGAGGCAGTTTATGGGAAAGGAATTCAGAGCTTTCAGTTTTCCTGTGGGAATATACAGCCTCCCCCTGCTCAGGAACTTGGAGTGTGACCTTGAGGTGTGAACCTCCTGTATTCCAGAGCCCCTGTGTCTCTGTTTCACTTCCCTCCATCCTGGCCTCTCCCACTCAGGAATAGGAAGAGAACCAGTATTATTCCTGCACGATTTAATGAACTTGTTACAGAAGGGAAATAGAATGGCTCCTGTAGCACTTATGTAAAGAACAATAAGAGGAATAAACATCACAGCAGATGTTGCTTCTCTTCCCAGCAATATTCAGTTCCAAACAATCTTCTTTCCCATTAATGAAGAAAAATACAAATGCAGAATCTGGCAGCTGAGAGGAAGAAACAAAGGAGTGCTGAGAGTGAATCAGTTTGTTCTGAAAGGGCATTTCTATGGTTAGTGCCAGGGGGATTTACACCTCTCAATTTTTGTGTCATTGCTGACCTTTGCTAAAATATATTCATATATGGTGGGTGTGGCTGTGAGCTACCTGGCTCTGAGCACAAGTTTTTCTCATCTGCCACATAGAAAGTCACACTTAGATTTGCAGAATGAATCATATAACAGCTTCTTGACTAGGAAGGAGATTCAATAGTCACAGAGAAAAACCACAGCTGTCTTGGCTAAAAAAAATCTTAATGTCTTCTGAATGTTTGCCTCTTCTCACTTGCTCTTCTTGCGGTTTTGTTCTATTTTTAATCTTCTTTATGACAAGACAGCATTATCAAATGCTGATGAGACAAAACATAGTTCACTGCCAGGCAGTACACTTTTCAGTCACTTTATGGGAGCCCTCTCTGTGTGACCTGCAATGTTTTGGATACTGTTGCAGGCAGCTTTGGCTGATGGATTACATTCCGCTCTATTTGGGGTGTAGGGGGACAAGGTGAGAGAAGATTGGTAACTGAGAATACCTGACACGATCAGGGTTTTAAACTTTTGCTGTCAAAGTTTTCCTCTGGCAGTAGATCTTATTTTTCAATATGTAAATAACTTCTGTGAAATATGAGGTAAATGTCTTCCACCTAAGGAACTCTCACTGCTGAAGCTGCTGTGATTCAAGCCCAAAGATCTTTCCACAATGGCTGGGTCATTGTAGTGGTGTAACAGGCCCCTTCCAGCTTGCCTCCAGGAAAATCTGGGCCATGCTTTTACCTGCAGTGTTGTGAGCACAGAAATCCTGTGCAACTAAGCTCCCTTTGATTGGAACAACATCTATAAGCAGAGTAGCAGCCTGAAAATTAGGTCACTTAGATAGGTCCCTGAATGGATTTAGGTGAGCACAGTAGCCTTAATAGTTAATAAAATTACTGAAGGGTGAATCGAGCTACTTGGAATATCTATACAAACCATTCCACCTGAGAGGGGTGCCTGAAATAGAACTGAGTGTCTATCAAAGCCACAAGCCCCATAAAATAACTCTCCTGTTTTTGCACAACTCTGCCCTAAGTCTACATGTTTCAAAGGAGAAATTAAAATGACTGTGATGCACAAAGCTTTCCTCAGCAACGTTGCTCATCCCACATGCAATTATTTATTTATGCAGGTATGGTTTCCCCAGAATACCTCCCTTAGAACATTTGAGTTATCAGCTCTGCAAATCAATAGACCATGTCTATTGTAAGTAAAATTTGGATGGTCTCATGCTGTGATAGCTTTTGTAATACTTCCTGTATTCATTATTAATGATTCATTATGGAATGAATAATTTAAAATTATCTCTGATAATTTTAACAGTCCCCAGTCTGTTATGGGATTTTTCTTTTTTATATATAATTATTATTATCTTATTTGGCTATAACTTTGTGTTCTGGGTCCAATATCCTTCATATATTTTCAAAGCTTCAGGGACTAATCAAAATACAGTAAAGTTCAGGGGAAATGGATATATAAGTGTTACTTAAAGTAAAGAAAATCTAAGTTGTATGTGAACCTCATTTAACTTGTTTTCTTTCTTTGAAGCCTTCTACTTTTTTCTATATCAGTAATTCACTTCTCACATTCACATTACGGATATAAGGGGTCTATCACTTCTGGGACCTGAATAAAGATGAGCTTGAGAATCCTACTGTTTGAATCAAATAATGACTATCCAACAGTTCCTGCAGCTGAAGATAGTGGCAGTCCAAGCAGGAAAGGGTTGGATTTTCACTACCAGTATCAGCCTATCACTGCAAAGACATAAAGTTCATTCTTAGGTGAGTTCAACCACAAGATCAGTCGTATCAGTGACTTTAAAAGAAAATATTTTGTCTATCATATATTAAATCCTTCGAACCCTGAGGTAAAAAAGGCAGCTCTTGTGTACAAATGTCCATTAGAACCTTCTCAGAACAGTTGTTCCAGAACAATGTTTTGTTCCCAAATCTCCAGGTAGGAGAGGCCACAAGGAAGGAAGGTTACCACTGTGGAATAAATGTGCAAGTTAATATAATTTGAGTCAGAAATAGTTTTGCTAATAACCCCAGTGATATCAGATTTTCATTCCTCTGATTTCTTATATTTCTTTTATCTACACATTTTCTTCCATGGTAAAAACTTGCAGAACATCTATCCTGCATATTATAATGACAGGTAGAACTGCATCGGTATTCCCTAGTGAGAGAAATATTTTTATCAGGAATAACTGATTTTATACTTCACATTTTTTCAGTTGTGCTGCTTTTTGTACAATTTATATACACTTAACTACCTAAAATTGCATTGTACCAAACAGCAGAAAATACTTAGATTTAAGAATAAGAAAATCTTTAATTGTTACATGCACTAATATTTTAAATATATTTTTATATAAAGACTGGGTAAAGAATAGAATTGAGTTCCAAAGTTAATTCCAGCTAGAATCAGTAACAGGGAAGAACTGCTGAGAGTAAAAGTATGCAGGATTGGAGGAAAGGCAGGTCTGGATAATCCCGGAGTTTACAGTTTGGGAGGCAGATTTTGTCTGCAGGAGTAAGAATGCTAATTTTGTTAAAGTCTGTGTATCAAAGAACATCCCTGAGAACACTGGAAATAAATTTCATTCCACTTTTGAAGCTC